>NC_068960.1:2277017-2913026 GCF_026419915.1 Harpia harpyja | reverse complement strand
TGACCCCAGTGGGGATTTTTGGCTCATTCTGCAAAGGATCAGGATTAATTCCAAAGGTGGTCGTTATTGAAAAGAGACAACATTTTGTTGGCAAAGGTGTTTGCTTCCTCCTGTAGTTCCTGCTTAACCCACATCCAGTGGTTGGAAGGAGTAGGCCAGATCCTGCTCCGTTTACTCCAGATTTGTCTCCAGCTGACTGCACTAACAGCAGTAACACTTCTTCAGGTTTACACGAGTCAGAAGGATCTGGCCATTTCTGTCATTAATAAACCACCAGAAATTTTAAGATCAATACCAATCTGAGGATACACTGTATACCCTGAATGGGCACTTGGCTTACAAAATCACAGCTGACATAATGGGATGTGTAATGCTCTTAGCTGGCCCTAATAAATCGTCCCCCGCTGGCATGCATCCAGGTGTATTCCAGTCCGCGTGCAACGTGGACAGGCTGGAGATGCGCACATCTGCCCCAAAATCACACAGCCTGGAGAGGAAAGCTGGGGTCCCTGTCCTGCGCTCACGAGCGAGGTGCGTGAGCGTTGGGAAGGCAGCGGTGCTGCGTCCCGTCTTGGGAGACCTCACCCATCCCAGGCCAAGGCAGCAGTCGGTGCTCACTGAGGCGAGATCTCAGCAGGGCAAACTCACGGGGCTCCTAAAGTTACCGGAGCCACAACGGTTTCAACAGCTGAGAAACCAGATCTGCTCTGACCATGACAGCCAGCATGCGGACGGAGGACACCTAACCTCACCTTCTGCCTGATCTTCCCCGTTTGATGTGATTTAGCAGGTAGCAGCCATTTGCAAACTGTCACGGAAAGACAAGATAGGACTTTACAAGAAAATCCCTGATGGTCTCAGGTATTTTCCATAAAGCACCCAATTCTATTTAATATTCCTCCTCCAAACTTGCCTACAACCTCTCAAAGGCTGTAAACCTTCCAGCGACCCTGCTGAAGGAAGGAGCAGCATCTCCAGCCCTGCAGCCTGCCCAGCTCCGGGGAGGACGGCAGGATGCTCCTCCTGGCTGCTACGCCTTGAGTCAGGAGCAACCTGAAGGAGACCCACTGCCAAGGTGACACCCACCGGGATTAAAAATCAATTTCTCAAGGTCACGGGCATGGCGAAAGCGGGACCAGGCATCCCTGCACGACTCACGCCCTGCTCGCTAGCGAGGCTCGAAGGGGAGCCTTTGCCAACATTTATAAAATGTGCTGGGTGTGCCATCGTAGCGTACTGTCAGATGAAACCCAGACAGTAAATCAAGCAGCGTAGCACAGCTTAATGCCCTAGTCTGTGATTGTACGTGATGCACAGCCTCTTCCCATAGAGTTGCAAGGATCAGCTGGGGAAAGAAAAAAAAAAAATCCGATTTGACTTTCGGGGTTTGATGCTACAGGGTTTCCCAGGCTCAGATGAGATCAGTAGGTCAGCCCCATAGTTTAAAGCTTCTTTGTGTTTTTATGCCTATTAAGCTGACCTCTTATATATGAAGTCTGACAGAGGTGCTGAATACTTTATGTAATAATTTTTTTTTACTGGATCTAATTCTAGCTGACTCAAATCTGGGTTTTTTCTGATTGCAGAAAAACCTTCAAACAAGGAACAATCTAGCTAATAGTGCTTGCATAAATCATCCTCAAAATAATGAGTATCTGTGGAGTGAATTCATTTAGCTAAATAGATGGAAGACCACTTTAAAGTTATTTAGAAAGATTAACAAAAGAGAAGGGAAATGAAAAACAGATAATAAATTGACGAGAGAAGGGAAAAATTGTATTAGAAACAATGAATTTATAATAAATTCAAAATGTTAAGGAGAAATTTCCAAAAAAGGAGATTGGCACCATGGCAGTTTGGCTGTGCTGGTGCTAAAATGTATTTTTAATTAAAATACACGGATGTTAAAATGCATTTTAAAATAGATAGATAAATAGGTCCCCAGCCAAAATTATATTTTTACTTTTATGACTTTCAAATTCACCCATAATTTGTCACTTCCTCAGTACAAGAAAACAGTTGTCTGCTCCAGGGCTAGGTCTTCCATGGCACTCAACACACCTTCATCAACTCTCACTACAGAATACCAAACTGCCCGTGCCCCCCCGGCAGATCGCAGCGCTTCCTCCCTTCCCACCTGGAATCTGCACCTTTTTTTCTGACAAAACCCCTGGTATTTTGCTCCTGCATCCTTTCTCCGTCTCCTCTTGTTTTTCCTTCCTCCCATCCCAATCCTTTCCCTTCCTTCTCCACTGATTTTGCCATGTGCAGTCCTCCATCCGATTCCTTAATCTAATATCCCCCCTCTGCTCCTTGGCCCTTTGCTTAGGGGTGACTTTGCAAGGTGCCTGCTGTCCCGGTAACAGCCCCACAGGGAGCCCCTGCAACCGTATTGGATTGTCCTGATGCATTTTTGGTATCTCAAAGGCCCTCCAACAGTTCTCTATCTGCATTCCGGTGGCAGCAGCAGGCATGGATTTTTCTTTCCTTGCCCTCAGCAATTTAGTGAGTATTCCCTTGCCATAAAATCTCATACTAGGTCTTAGTGCCGTTATGGAGGGATGTTTAGGTTCTCTGTAGCCAAGCTTGGAGAAATCCACCAAGAGGTCCACGCAAGGAGTACAAAGGCTTTAAGTCCCACCTAAATCCTGAGAAAAACAGGGATAATGCCTCAACCAATATGATGCTTTTGAGATCAAGTCTACCACTCATGTTTCATCCTCCAGAAAAACATCGTTTTTCAAGAGAAAGCATCCCCTAACAACTTTTGACATTGTGCTAAAGCAGCACAAGGCTATCTATCTTCAAAACCCTTCACCCACCTTGCACTGTTTCCAGTCTCACAGCTGAATGTGCAGCATTTCCAAATACATCACTGAGTGAGCGTATTTCAAACCCACACATTTTGGACAGGCTCAAAATCTGCATTGTGGCTTCTCTCTTTCTCCTGTTGTGTTTGCTGCTTTGATTTATTTACTTCTCATATCATGTTTAGACTTGCTAAATATAAAAACCGTTCAAAATAACTGTGCAAAATATTCTCCAAGTCCTTGAGGAAAAAAAATACATTGCTCAGATCTGCCTTCTCATGTTTTATGGTTTTAACACATGTTGTAAATAGAATATTTCCATAATAAACATTTGATAAAAATAATTTCCACGTGAAGTTAGTTTGAAGCCAACAGCCCCAGAAAGGCAGAAGAGGAGCTACCAGGTTGGCAGCAACATTCGGTGCATTCCTGAAAAAGTTCCCCAAACTTATTGGAAGAGACCGCCTTGAGCGGGGAAGACAAGTTTGGTCTCCGCATTCCCCCTTTGCCTTACCTCCTCCTCAGCTCCTCCATGTGAACACCGGCTCAGCCAGAAGAAAGTAATGTCAAGGAGCCCAAGAGTTGCAGATGTGTTTTCTGACCACCAAAGTCATGTCGGTCTGTGGCTTGACATTTCATTTCCCTGCCTTCACGCTCAAGCCTTCACATAACTTAGTGGTACCTCTCCTCTTTCACTCACGGACCTGAGGACCGAAGCATCTCTCTTCAGGAAGACCCTTAAGTGCGAGTTGTTGCCTTCCTGAAGTCCTTGGGACAGGAGTGTTGGTCCACACTTATGTTTGCAAATAAGTTCATCTCTGAAGCTCAGAGGTCGACTTGAGCGCTGCGCACCATTTACCAGCACTTTCCCAACACCTTTTTCTAACAATTGTGCAGGTTCTGGTGAGCCAGATTTCCTGACTGCGTTTTGAGTAACATTGTGAATAATGATGCTTGTGGCAAGAAATCACCGTGGCCACGATTTCCCCTTTCATGGAACTGGAATTTCATATCCTTTAATTTCATCGACTGCTCTGTAGTCTTATTCAGTGAGAATGAGAGGAGTTTCACTTTTACAGGTGCCTGGTACATCCCCACTTGTTTATTAGATGGGCAAGACAAGACAAAAATAATGAATTTTCAGTTTGTTGCCAGTATCAAAAACGCTTTTGGTGGAGCTCTAAAAAGGCAAAGGCTGCACGAATCTGATTTCTTGCTGAAAATTTGTGCCTCTTACTGAGAAGACAACAGAAAATTAAAGATAAATAAAAGACAATTTAACCAAAGAGGCACCAGAGCAGTTTTAAAATGAATTAAAATGGATTTGTTCATTTAAAGGACTTTACTGTAGGTCAGGCCCTTCAGAGGTAAAATTATTCTAATTGATTATATTGTTGGTAAATGCATTTATGATGTGACAGAGTATTTGAAATCACTGAGGCAAACTGCTGATGGTGCAGATTAGCTAATTTACTGGACAAAATGGCCTCTGTTGCGCTAAGAACCAAATCTTACGGGACAAAAGTCTCTTAAATAGCTGCTAATAGTTTAAATGAATTACCCAAGAAGATGACGCTGAAGAGCTGAATGTATTAGAGAACTTAACATAGTAGGGGATATATACAGAATATGTATGGGCTGACTATATTAGAGGATGCTTTGCATGAGAAATAACTTAATTTGGGACCCACAGGCTTCTGCTTTTACGTGTCCATGGAGGGAAAGCAAGCAGATACCTCTTCTACACGCTAAGTTGTTTGACATTTCTCTTCCAACCCTCAAAGGCAACTGATGCACAGCAAAGGCAAGGTAAGGGAGCGTATCCAACGAGGAAAAAAATTGCCCCATATTGCATTGCTGGAGCGGTCTGGCTGTCGAGTAGGAAACCGTTCAGCCGGGACACGTGCAGGTAGCCTGAGGGATGCACAAGCGTGGAGCAGCTGTGCTTCACCCGCCACCCTGCCCTGCTCTGGGCTCGGTGCCGGGCGGGAGGACGGTGCGGAGACGAGCGAAAGCTCACTCTGAATGCAACAGGAACCAAAACCTAAGCACTGCCGCATCCTTCTCCAGCAGTAATTTCCTCATGCTATGAAAGTCATATAATGTTCTTTACACAATTTATTGTAAATCACTCACGGCTTGTTTAACACTCCGCTGATTTTATCTTGATTTATTGCATTGCCACCCTGCACGGCAAGGCAACGGCCGTGGCTTTATGGTCTTTAATCAAAGCCCAAACACCTGTAGTTTGCAGCCCGCGGCTCAGGGTTCCCGTACCCAAAGTCCCTGCGTGATGCTCAGCGTCCTGCGAGCCCCGAGCCCCGCACAGACACACGCAGGGGGTCAGGGCTGCTCCGCTCCCCTCCTCCTTCTGCAGCCCACCGAGGTCCAGCACTGCCAGGCCAACGCACTGAGGACCACGCTGCACAGCCCTGGGATTTCATCTCCCCATTGCTTTGGGAGGGGGGGCAACGACCCCACTAGCTCTTCTGCCCGCTCCTGTTATCCTTTGCCTTACTGTTCCGTGGTGGCTCCTACGGATCTTGGGTGAGGTCATGGTCCCACAGCTGTCCATACAGTCCCCGGCACAGAGAGTCCATATTCCTCAAAAAGCTGACAGCCTGGGGAGGCAGAGATCAGGAAAACAAAAGCATTATCATCCTCAGAGAGACAACAACATTTTAGCCCCAGAATTTACCTGGGGGTCACACACGAAGCCTGTGGCAGAGCCAAGAGCAGATCCAGACTTCCCCGAGACTTAATTACAAAATTAGCATCTCCCTCCTTGGACATCAGGGCATGTTGCAAGCAGCCAGTTGATGCTGGCAACATCTGAGTGATGTCCAGCTTCGAGGAGGTGAGCAAAAGTAGGCATGGGACTATTGCAAGCCCATGGAGAGCATCTGGAAGTCAGGAGAGCATCTTTTCCTCCCTTTCTGTGGGACAGCCGATGATACAAGATGTAAGGAACAGCTGCCTGAAAGAATCCTTTCATCACTTCAGACAGCTAACAAAGCCAAAAATAAATATTTCAGCTTAGGCAGTATTTAAAAAGATTTTATTGCTGTAAGGCCAAAATTTCAGTCTATCAAAATCTCTTTACACAAACCAAGTTACGTGATTTAGAAAGAGTTGGACTAAATACACAGCAAAAGTATAAACTGTTCTCAGGAAACTCCGTTAACTCTCCCCCCCGCCAAATACATATATAAAATAACACGGACTGTGCCACCAGTCGTACCGCAGAGCTCTGTAGGTGCCCGTCCAACTGCTCGCCCCACCGAGCGCGTCTGGATGAAAGACCTGCCACGGTGCCCTTGGCCGGGGCTTGTCCCCCGCCGAGCCCCCCCGGCCGTCGCTGTAGTGCCCTGCTTGGCGCACGCAAGCCGGAGCGCGGTGGGACACGAGGAGCATGTTGGCTATTTTAATCCCGGGCAGTAGACACCGAACAGCTGCACGTGCCGGGCCCAGGCCAAGCGCAGTCACGTCCCCGTTTGCAAACCTTGCCTAAAACACCTGGCCTTCTGCTCCCCTGCCATGCCGTGGCACCGTGCGGAGGACGCTGGGATGGACGGCCAACTCCACAGAGCGGTGCAGAGCCCCGCTGTCCTAGCGAAGGGCGAAGAATCTACATCATCTTCTCCAAGACTTGCTCCAAGACCGGAGCGACGGCTGTGGGGGACAAATATGCAAGGCAGAGTCAACGTTATTTCAGCTCCACGAACCCCAGGATTTCCCAGGCAGATGCAGGTGAACACGGGTCCGAGGTTGGGTGGGAATCTTGCACGGCCACGACACGCTGCTGCCGCGAACTCCAGAGCTGGTTTACGCCCATGCAATGGGCATGTCTGGCAGTTCTGCTGGAGACACAGCTCCAAACCCCAGCGCTTTAAAGTTACGCCCGGGTAAAGCTCCTGAGAAAATCCAGACTTGCTATAGCCTTAGGGACGACATAGTTTTGCCATAAAGAAACCTACGGACGACAAAACTGGCTCTGAAAGATCTCCCCATGTCTGCTGTCAACCAGCGTTTCCATCAGTGTCACAAGCTGTTCACAGCAACAAGCTTTAGATAAGCAAGAACACAGATACACCCACACAGCCAGGCAAAGGTGGGCGCGGAGCGTGCGTTTAAACAGCCGCGCTGCTTCCAGGGACCTGTGCTGCCCTCGTCAAAGAGGAGCTGCTGGAAAAGGCATCGGCAGGTTTTAGCAACCAGAGAGCAAATCCTCCACGCACCCAAGTAGGTAGGGGTTGCCGGCTGAAAGCTATGCAACCCTCTCTTTGCTTTGCTACTCTTGATACTTAAGAAAATAGGAATTATTTAGGGTAATCCTAAAAGGGAAGGAGGATGTAAAGTCCTCTTTGCTGGGTAATTTAGAAGTGGATAGGGGAAAAAGCTCCAGGGTCTCACTTATGGGTCAACCCTGTGATGGCCGTGTACAGACCCGTGGCACACCGGAGTTTTCCGTCACCCATTTTCTGCGTGTCACAGGGCTCCAACAGATGTGGGGGACAGACACAGAAGGGGACATGAAAGCTTAAAAAGGCAGAGTATGCTTATAGAAGCAAGGCTCTGGCTAGCTCGAATGGGAGCCATGCAGCTTAATCTGTATCAAAAATTTAGCAGGAGCACAAGCCTTCTGCAAACCAAACACAAATGAATGTTAAAAGTCCAACTCCACCTCACCTTTGCCCTTTCACTAGCTCTGTATGTGAAAACGTTCTTATTTATAGACCTATGGAGGCAGGCAAGTAAATAAAGGTGCAAACAAGCTAGAAGCAATAGGTTAAACATATCTGGAGGACAAAGAACAGCTTGGTGGGGGCAGCTAAACAGACATCAGGATGCATAGGAAAAAACATATTTCTGAGTAATACAGTCCGGATGCATGGCAGTACCGAGCGGAAGAGCCCGATTTGTGTGTTTAAAGGCGGGGGTGCCGGTTTAGCAAATGCATCCCAGCCTGTGAGCTGTCTGAGGAGTGTTTGCTGTGGGTGGGTCTCTCTGGGTGGCTTTATCCTCAGGTGCAACCGGGGTCTTCGGGGCCCCAGGGTCACCTTTCAGTCCATCTTACTGGTGGTGTCACCTGAAGCTGCTTCAGCCTTTGTAGGATGAGGCAGGGAAAGAGAAACAGCTGTAACAAAAGCAGATGTTTTTACTAACAAAATCTCTTCTGTTAAGGGAGATCCAGTTTGCTGAAAAACTGAAAATTCCAAAGATTTTGTTTATAGGACAAGAGGTACAATATATATATGGGGGGGGGGGGTAAGGTCATTTGCAAAGCAGCTGAAACGTGTAAAGATTTGCTTTCACGTTTGCTGCCATCTGGGTAATTCACAAGAATAAAGCTGCCTCTTAAGCCACTTTAATCGATAACTTCTTTTTCATTCCCATCATGCAAGTTACAACATTTTATTCTCCCTCAGCCCGTGTCTGCACAGGGAGAGAAGTGGGCACATCCTGGCTCCCTCCAGTTTTAAACTGCGCTGCTAATATGATTTCAAACCCAAGTCGCCTCATCCTTACTGCTATTTTAAGCAGAGTCAGATCACTTGGTAACCAACCACCAAAAGCCTTGAAGATTTGCAGACAGAGACATTTCTATTAGGGAAGGTTTCCTCATCGGTCTACAAGTCAGCACTTCACATCCCCCAGGGCCCCATGGAAAACATCAGACCTCTGCTCTTCCAACCTCCCTCCTCTTTCATTGCAAGGGGATCTGCCAGTGATCCACCAACATCATTAACTGTTCCCTTGGAGTGGAGCACACTTATTGTTTTAACTAACTCACAAGGATATATTTTAATCAGCTACTGTTCATTAGGATTTATTATGCTGGACCCAAAGGCAGGCATGGAAGCTGATTAGAATTATTATTTTCAGGTGACAAGTATAAAGACCTGCCAGGGACATTTTCAGCCCTTCATTTTAAGGCTGAGGTACAATTTTCAGGGTTATTTTCTGAAATTATTTAATGGGATCGTTCTTTGTAATAATGCAGAGGATGTGGGAGAGGGGTTGTAGTGGGAAGAGAAGGAAAACCAGACCCTGCTGAGAAATTCTAGGTGGATAAATAAACAAAAGGACATTAATAACAGGGCCTGATTATTGCACTGAAAGCTGCCACACAACCAATTTCTGACCCACCACGATCACTTCATTGCACATGACTTCCCATATTGACCACAGAGGGCAAGAACAGTGCTCAGAGCCCATCACAGCTTCATTTGTGTTAGCTTTGAAGCTCTATATCTGGTAGAGCTGCAAGCATCATTATTCCCTCCCTCTCCTCTCACTGCTATTTTGGCATATCCAGCCCTGGAGAATGGTGCAAGACTTTTCGGGGTCGCTACCAGGTTCACCCACTTGCTGCTCCCCCTCCAGAAGCTGCTGGTGCAAAAGGAGCAGCACCATTTCCACGTGCTCAGGACCGGCACCTTCTCTGCCGCTGAGCCGCTGATGCCGAGGCAGGACTCGCCATCCTCAGCTCATGGTATGGAGAGAAACTGAGAAGCAAATTATTTACGCAGGAACGACCTACTCAGCAGTTGTTAGCCCGGCTCCAAAGAGCTCACTGCTCCTAATGACGTCTCCAGAGCTTTGCTGGGAGGGAATATTAAAGAGAAGAGCAAGAAAACAAGCTGGTTATCTTTGGTGACTGACTGATGCCAACAGACTACAACTTGCTAAGCATTTTCAAACAGCATTTGCAGTTGAAGACTTGACATTTGGAAACCCTAGGGACCTGGAAGGAGATGGGGGAAATTTCCATTCACAAAGGTTGAAGTGCACTAAACTGCTTTTGATCAGAGCTGTCTAGAAAGGAGGTAAGAGCTGACAAACACACGTGGTTCAGGGATGCCTTCGCCTCCAAAGGCGAAAAGCTTTTTGGTGCGTGTGCTAACAGAGGGCACGAAGGCATCCAAGCTGCAGAAGAGGTAAGCACTCATGTTTTGGGTACCAGAGTAAATGCCACATCCTAACTGCTGGCCAAGGACCCCCAGATCCTGGCAGAGGATGCAGGAGGTCAGCAGATCCTCCTGTTTGACCCTCCACACTCACGCTCGTGCCCCCCGTGATAGGGATGCAACCAGGAGGAGGAAGGCTGCAGCAAGTTTGCCTCTGCCTCCATCTCTCTACCCTGAGAGCTCTGGGGTGAGCAGCATCCCAAAAAATCCCTACTGGCCATTGACAATGTAGACTTTAAAGGCCACAGCATGGGTCCTCAGTCCCCTTCAGTCAGGCAAAAGGAGAAACCCCCAAAGCAGCCCCAAACACCAAAAACAGAGTCTGAGGGAGGGAAATGAAACCAAATCAAAGCCCGCTTGTGGCAAGTAAGTGAGTATCTCAGTTTTGCCACGCAGGACATGCATTCTGCTCCCAATGCATTCCAACCTTGGGCATGTCACTTCGCTCCCTGCCTCAGTTTCTCCTTTCCGGAAAGGAGCTCAGGATGCCCTGGCAAGCATTAGGGGACAATTACTATAAGGACCTATATAGGATCTACATATTCATATATTGTGTGCCCTCTGCTGGCAGCCTCCTTTTCCAGGAGCACAGGAAAACCCTGCAGAGAAGGGCAGGTGGGACTTGGGTCTTTCCTTCAAATGTAGGAAAATAATTAGACACAATACAAGCCATAAAACTACAGCAGTAGCAATAGAAAAGGGAATTTCCTTCTGCACGTTGCAGAGTAGCAGGTAATGAGATTATGCCTTTTCTGATGCTCTTTGGACCAGGCTGGTTCCTGCAGGAGCCCCTGCATCCCAGCAGCGCTGTGGCAGCTCTTGCCGACCGAACGCTCGGTAGACTTTGCTTCCAAGGAGCACTCTTCTAATATAACCACATCCCTGAAACAAATAAAGGTAAAGGGGACATTTAAGTGATTTATCCCATCACCTGTCAGGTGATGCTCAAGTTCAGCAGCATCACAGCAAGTATCCCAGATTTGTTGATGCAAAGCATAGATCAGATGAAAATACCCATGGCTGTGTGCAGACAGAGCTGGCGGAGGAGTACACGTCACCTGCAGCAAGCAGTCCTGGTCTTCACCAAGGTCATTTCAGCCATGTTCACAGCCTTAGCTTTGCACTATGAATATTTGAGCAGTTATATTTGATTTGCATGAAAACCTGTGCAATTCCAGCAAGTTTTGCTTTGCTTGATTCTGCTCATCCTCCCTCGCCACCCCTTTTGGGTCTGACATCCCTGGGGGGATGGAGGGACCTCCTGGGGCATGCAGTCCCACACCGCTGCACCCTTCAGCTCTACTCAAACTGATCCCCAACAGGGTCTTCAGCCCCAGGAAAAGCCTCCTTCTGACTGCTAAGAACCTGTTTTCCAGGCTGATTTTTTTTTTAATCACCTATTAATACTTACTTCTTCATGCACCAGCATTGTCTTTTAGCACAGACGATTCATTTCTCTTCATCCACTGAAATATCCCCGAAACATTACTTAACCAAAAGCCAGCTGAAGAAGAAATTTATTTTTCTTTTGTGGAGGAAACCAGTTCTCCTACCAACAAAAAAATATCAAGACAAGCAGCTTCAATGTGCCTTTGTAAGTCTGGATTGGACTTGGTCCTATTTTCATCCCATTATTCTTTCCTTCACAATTTGTCTAAAGCTTTGCAGACTGTGAAAGGCCAGTCGCTGCTGGGATTGCTTTTCCTTCTCCTTTCATATGGAGTACTCTGTTTGCCATTCTTCAGTTATATGAACCACTCCTGAATGACACATCTGTGAAAACACTTTGCCAACGGACTCTTCTTTTAGTCCTTTTTTTTTTTTTTTTCTTTTTCCCTATCTTCAACCCCTTCAGGATCCCTGTGCAGAGATTCCCCCATTTCCAGGCCAGCAATACACCAAGGTCTGCTTCAAACTTGAATTATTTTCGTATAGTTGAATCCCCTGTGCTTCCTGCCCCTTGTAGCACTGTTTGATATTGAAAACAGGGGGAGTTTGTGTGAACTCTGAAGGTTTTTGGTTGTTCAACCTCACGGGAGCACCATGAGGGTCTCTGCCACGTCGCTTCCTTTCACAAAGCTTTTGGGATTTCTGACTCTGAGAAACATGGTCCAAAAATGACGAGGAGCATCCTTGTCCCAGCCACATCACCTTAGGAATCTGAGTTTCCTTTTCCCTTTTCCTTAAAGACCCCATTTCCCAGCAGCTGCACAGCAGAGCCCCGTTGTGGGCTTACCCACCCAGCCCATCTCTGCTCGAGGGGGCTTTTGGATTATAACAACTTCAATACTGAATAAGGAAAAAGAAACACACACACAAAAAAAAAAAACCAAGAGGAGAAAGCGACGAACAAGAGAGAAAGCACTATAAAAGGCCTACAAAGAGACTAATGACACTGTTTAAACAAAGTTGTCTCCTGCGATAGTGCTAAATCCTTTTTATGACCTTTCAGCCTTTAAAAACAGTTTATAAGACAATTTTCTATTTGCTAGGCTTACTGACAAACAGTCAGTAACTGCTTATGGTGGTACCAGGAGTCCCATTACAGAACAAATAAGGCCCATTTTACCATTTTTCCCTCCCTCTTCTAAAAAACTTAACTATTTCTCTCCCCAGCTGGTCCGTTGGAGCACTGCACAAGCAGAGCCAGAGCAGAGAGAGAGAAGGGAAAAAGCATTTGGAGAAAAAGAAATGTCCTCCAAGAGCAGCATCACAGGAGGAGGCAATAGTTGCTGGGACAGATAAAGCACGTTCTGCATGAGATTACTGCATGAACGATGCTTTGATCACAAAAGCAAAGAGCAAGACGACAGTTTTAATGGTCTGAAAACACATGAAAAGCTAATGTAGAAAGCAACTTTGATACACAAGACAGTGGCACAGTGTTTATTTTGCGACCTTTAACAAGTATGGGCAGTGCAACAACAAGATAATTTGACGGAAAAAAATCAAAAGGAGACAGAAGAATTAACCCGAGAGCTTTGTGGCAGAGGGAGGAGAGGAGCAGCTGGGGCTGAAAGTGCCTCTGTGCTGATTTCCAGCGTGTTGAGGACTGAGCCCTGCAAAGTGCCACATGTCCTCAGTCCCCACCGAGAGTGGCAGGTGCCCAGTAGCTCCCAGGAACAGGGATTTGGGGATATTACTTAGGAAAACCCTAAAGCTAAAACATGCTTACAGCAAGCATTAACAGCTATATCTTCACACAGCCCAGAGAACTGTATTTTGATGGGAGCTTTTGTATGGGACACCTTAGAGCTACCAGGGTATAGAAAGATAGGATGCTAGAGAGGACTGCAGACTCGTGACAGGCATGGTTATAGTGCCCTGGTCCTCAAATGCGGGAAAAACAGGGGAGAGAGAATTTGAAGGTGACTTGAAGGGATGGAGGGGGGCGATGATGATGTTTTCTGGGAAATAAGTTTCAGAGAGAACTTTGAAGATTAGAAAAAACCAAGAGCAAGACATGTGCATGTGATGACTTTTTAAATCTTCTCTACAAACTGTCTACATTTGATAAACCAAGGGCTATGGAAAGAACTACAAGTTTCTTTTTTGCACATGCAAAAGGGTGATGTCGTAGAGGCCCCAAAAGCACAGACAAGGTCCTGCAGAGGGGCACAGGCACTTACCTCTCCCCAAGAGTACATCCTGGCCATTTGCTACCGATAGCCACTTGTATGACTGTTTTTCTTCTTATAAGGATAAGGCAAGAAATCCTTTGGTCCACAATAGCTATTTTTGCTTGAAACCTGCAGGAAGAGCACTTGCTGTATGCTGTTACCCAGTCAAGAGCACAAGTCACCCCCTGAGAGATAGAAAACATCCCGAGCAGACCACCAAGGCCAACTCCCACCTTAAATAAATGGTCTGAGCAAATTGCTTGAAACCGCCACCAAATCTGGCTGGAATTTCTAAGCAGTGAATGTCCCACCTGAAAAAAAAAGCTTCTCCATGATGAAGAGTCACAAAAAACAGTGCCCATCAACTAATTTATGCACTATGAATAATTCAGCCACATCTATTTAAAAACTTCAGCTGAATAAATATCACATTCAAGAGATCATCTGGACGTAAAGTGGAGAGCCGACCACCCCAGAGGTCTCTCCCTCTTTCCACACCTGTTATCACCTGAACTGCACCAGCTGAACCCAGAGATTCAAAAGAGATGAAGAAAGTGGCAGTGGAGAGATAAATCCAGGAGATAAGAGCAAAAGGACCTCTTGCCATCCATAAGAGCTCCCCAATATGCATCCTTCTACTTTTCTACAGGAGCAGCCCCCAGCTGAGTTTAACGCCCTGTGCTCTCCCCTCAGGTTCTTGCACCATGGAGGAAGGAAGGATGCATTTCAAAAGCAAACTTATTTTCCAGCATTTTCCACCTCCCCATTTCTTTTACAATCATAAAAAACTTAAGGGGACCCTGTGATTGAATGGGCTCCAGCTCCCCACAGTCACCTTCTTGGAATGTTTGCCTGGCTTTCCAAGGGATAACAGAGCAGGACCCACAGAGACAGTAAAGATCTGGCACCGCTGGAATAAATAAATACTGCCTCAACATCTTTCACGGAAGCACTTTTGCAAGCAGGAAAAAGCCAGAGCACATCTGAATCCCCAGGACTGCTGGAAACTCATCACAGTAACCAGAAATAAAATATTTCCCTCTCCCTTGCAGTACACCTGCAATATGGTGCAGGTGATGGAGGCAGTTGCCTTCGCTCATCCAAACTTTGCATTTATTTAATCTTAGAGAAAGCTCTGTGCCTCCATCTTCCTAAGCAGAGCTCCACTTTGAACCACTATAAGCAAGGTTGTTATTTTTCCAGAAAGCTCAGCATTTCTCAAACTAGGGTTTTCAACCTGAAATGGGGTCACAAAACCTTTTTAGCTGGGTTACCAGCCCTGGGCATCTTCATGTTTATTCCAGATAATCTGCAAGGCTGAGTTCAGGGAAGAATTCTTGTTGTTGTGGCAGGATGGCCAGTCGAGCATAATTTAATTTAAATTTATCTTTGTTAGCCAGCAAATTCATCTGCCTCCTCTACTGGCTTGCATTATCATTTCTTCAGGGCTACTGAAGACTAGGAAATATCTGCAAAGCGTTATGCTGGCAGCAAGAAAAAAAAAAAAATCTTTTCCACAGATAAGTGTGGCGAGGTGCCTATCTGGCTCTCTAAACAGTGGGAGCAAGAGTGGGTCAAATGAGACAAAATTGTTTTGTGACCCTAAGAAATAGGGTGAGAGACCTGCAAGGCTGTACCCCCTTCTGCTACACACTACGTGGTGCGTGCTTGTGGAAGGGCTCCAGTTCTTGGCCAAAGCATCCTTTTGTTTCAGGTAGCAACGGCACGAAAGGGGAGGATGCAGCATCAGACCCACCTGCAGCGAGCCAAGGCATCGCCCTGGACCAGATGGAAGTCCTGATGCCACCGGCCGTGGGTCTGGGGTTGCCTGGGCTGCTCCCCGTCCCTTTTTCTGGCATTGCAACAGCCAGAGAAGCCTCCCATGCAGGTGGCATTGCCAGGGACATGTTTTGCTCTGCTTTAAGCTCCTTTCTATTGCCACTGTGGTCTCAGGGAGCATTAGTAGGACAGTGACAGAAGCCTCATACATATTAAACATACCGAGGGTGAAATGCTTAATAAACCGTCACATTCGGAGCCTTCTTTCCCTCTCCACAGTTGTGTCTATCTTGACTTATTCCTGCTCTACAGAGGAAGTGGCAGGATTTAACAGTCTTTTATTAGTATGTCAGCTTTTAAAATGGTCAGTGATATTCATAGGGTAGGTTAAAAAAAAAGGAAATGCAGCACATTTAGGAGAAATACTTTTTTTTTTTCCAGCCAATGAAAGGGGTTAAGTACAGCAGTGTATGCCTGGCCCCTTTCTGTCACATCTGGAGAGGAGCCGTCACACTTTCCCTCCCAAGCCAGCCTCATTTTTACTTCATTTCCATGCTTCATGCCCTTGCCACTCCGTGAAGCAGTTTACTCTGGGAATTTGGGGATTTCATTGCCCTGAGCAGCAGGAGGGGCACCAGTACCACCAGCTTTAAGACAACAGCAGGGTTGCACAGATGCAAATTGGAAGTCTTAAACATTTCTGTAAATTAAAGTCTGCTCCATCTTTACCCTTTTCCTTCCCAATTTCTTTCTTTTAACAATGCCTGAAAAGTGTTTTGTTTGGGTTTTTCTTTTAAGTCACTGAAAGCCCTTGTCTTCTCAGTTCTTTTGCCACCTGACATTGTGCCCAGACCTGAAGAGCTGGCTTTCAGGCAGAGGAGGATATTTTTCCCCACCAAAAGGCAACTTCACAGCCTTAGGCTAAGAAAGAACAGGCACCAAATACTCCCAAAGCTTTCTTGCCCCACGAGTCATATTTCAAAAACCCTCCTGGACCTAAGAGTTCTTTTGCTTACTGTGCTGGAGCAGGTTTTCTTGTCCCAGTGTTACAGGACCAGAGATGTACAGGGATATTAGAGTCCTCTGCTCAGCCTGGCAAAGGCTGAACCTGGTGTCCTGGTTCCCGTATCTATGCCCAAAAGGGCCAACGAGTTTTTGAAACAAAGCCTCATAGCAAAGGTATGAAATGAAATAATTTGTCCTAAACAGATCTTCTAGAAAAAGGCACATTTGTATTATGCAAAGATAAATGAGTGAATGTTTCTTCCCATGCTTGCTCAGAAGGATTAGAAAAAAAACATCCTTGCTTCTCCCCTTGTTTAATTTTCTGATCAATCTCACATCTTTTTCTCCACCTTTCACGGTTTGGGGTTCTGCCTTCAGCTGGAAAAGCTGAAAGGCAGCATCTGCTCCCAGGATTTTTCTAGCTCAGGTAGAGCTCTTCCCATCACAGTCCCAGCCCAGACACAAGGTGTTCCACGACACATCCACATTTCAAGGGGCTCATTAAAAACAGACCTTCTGAAACTTGGAGGCTCACCCTTCATTACTGACTGTACTATCCTGGAAGCCTATTACCTTTAATTGGCACAGAGTTGAATTGAAAACATGGAGCTAGCTCCGCTCTAATCCATGCAAGGACTGCCTCTAGATTTTGATGGAGGCGGGTTTTCACCCCAGAGCCTCTTAGAAGCAAATCTTATTTAGGTCAGCAGTGACATTTTCCTTTCTGAAATAGTAGGCCAAATGCCAACGAAATTGGAGCACATTAGTTTGAGCAGTCAAGGGATTTACTTTACAATACTATGTATTACACCCATGTGAACGCTGAAAAAAAAGCAACCTGCTGTGATGAACTTCCCACAACTTATTCATCAGCACTGGTTGAACATCAGAGTTTCCACTCCAGAGGAAACCCAGGTTACTGTTAAAAGAAATCCCCTTTAGCCCTATTTGGAACAAAGCCTCACACTAAGGTTTCCCATCAAAAGTCTCAATTCAGTAACAGACACGTTAGCTGCTATGGCTATCAGAATATGTATGAGAAGACCTTACGAAGTCCAAACATAGAGCTCAGCTGTTGAAAAGTTGCATTTCAGTATAAATCAGGGTGTTTTTGTGATGCATTTTCATGCAAACAAAAGCACCAGCTCATACGGGGAAAAGCTCTGCCCCACGAGAGTTTCAGCAGTCAGCACATGCTGCAGCCCTCTAGGAGGGGAGGGTGATGGTTCTTTAAAGTTATTAAAAAACTGAGGTTCCAGGAGATTCAGTGACTTGCTCAACAAGAAAAGCTGGATGAGTGATAGAACACACAATAAGACCTTTTTGCCCTGAAAGCTACAGAAATCCTGCATCCCTCAAGGCCTTTCGATGGGGATTAGACCATCCTCTGCCCACAGGACTGGTTATTATTAATTCAAGAGCGTCTCAGTGTGGCTCAGGGACTGCACACCCAAACAGCTTTGTTCCTATCCTCCAGCCCCAAGGAATTAAGTGCAGGTAGATTTAGGAACAGTTATAACAGAGCAACTCCCAGCATCTCTACACGGCTTGCACCTACCCTTCCTCCGCAGCCAGGATCCGGGCTCTTCTCTTTGCTGCCTTCTGCAGCAATGCCACTCAGACTCCACATCAAGGCTGTAGACACCCGCTGCCTCTCCGGCTGCTCTTCAGTGACAACCTGACAAGCCCTCACTTCGACAGTCACGCAAGATTTACAGCTTGTTAGACGCTGCAGTTGTCTAAGCAGAGGCACCTGGAAATGGGGAGGTGGTGGGAGGACCAGAATCGTAAGTGGTGAATGATGCTGGATTTGTGCTGGCATCCCAATATTTTAGCAGCTACTTGTACTTGACAAGCACCGTCCCAATATCCACACACAACTCCAGGGCCAACAAACTGATAACAAACTCCCCTGCTTCAATGGCTCATAAAGAAACGCTCCAAACCCAAGTTGACTTGAATAATAGAAAACATCGAGCTCCTGCCTAAACCAATATTACTGACAATGATTGATCAATCCATGTAGCTTTATTAGCATAGCCTGACTGCAAGTTCCTTCCCAACAGCAACAGCATCTTGAATCAATAGCTTAATTGTCTTCCTGGCTTGTTTTGCTTCTGGTTAAATTCACTGATTAATCCTGCAGACTAACAGAGGTCGCTCAGCTGAACGAGTTAAACCTCCACAGACTGATGAGGAGGTCCCCCTGGATTTTCACGCCCGAGCTTGGCAGGAAGGCAGTCGGCAGCCAGCATGGCGAGATGTGCCATGGGAACACCCTGGCCCCGCAGTGCCCTGGGAATTGTCACTGTAGCATCGTTTTCAGGGAAAGGAGAGAGGCCGAGGCAGGTTTGCACGTACACGTGCCTGAAGACACATTGACAGGTAGCATGTCATCTGATGAGAGGTTCTCCATGACATTTTACCGTTGCTTTTCCACTGTCTTTTCTTCCCTATTCAATTCCCGCTCCTGGAAACAGCCTGGCACCATCTGATCTACACTTGTTCTCCAGCAATGATCTTTAAATATTGATCACCATCACCAATAGTTCAAAAATGCAAAACAAGCTCTCTAAAGCAAATATTGCCTCTAACTCAGCCATGACAGATTTGAGGGAGCTTTTAAAGCCACACACTAGATCCTCTGTTAAAACAGCTCTTTCCAGATAAGAAAACTTGCTTCAGATGTGTCATTAATCCTATGAATAAGATGTCCCCATTAGACAACTTCTGTCATGTCTTTGTAATTTGTTAGAAGGTAGCAATGCTTTTGTGCCTCTCCCCTAAGTATTAATCTCCTGGAGAGACTAGAAGAGCTATTTTTTAAGTGTGACCTGCAAAGCAAAGACAGTCTTTGAGTCTTTTTGTTACTTAGATCCAGAGAACAGGTAAGGAACTGGGCTGTTTGCTTTTCCTACTTGGAGCTAACAGAGGTGTGCAGATTTATGGTAACCTGAGGATATAGCTTTTGTTTCCTGGAAGACTGCAGAAAGGACAAGAGATGGTAGATTTACGATTTCCAGTTACCAAGGAATTGTAACCTATTAGCAGTCAATCACAGAAAGATAAATGGCAAAGGAGATTTTGGCTGACTTGGAGAACATTTGTACAGTGTTAGGGAAGCTGTATGTGTAGGAACAAACTCACCAGGCTGGATGTGGTAAAGCTTAACATCTCTAATGTCTAAGGTGAAAAACAAGGCAGAGAAAAGAGGTGACAATCCACAGCAATAGCTCACAAATGAGCCATTTCTTAAGTGGCTCAGCAGGGGCTGGGATGATGGGGTTGACAGGCAGGGACACTTTTCATTGATTACGCTTTACAACAACTCCTAATGGCAGTGTGATCTCACCACGCCCAACAAAGCCCTGTGGCACTGTGGAGTGGGGTCCCAAACTGTGACCCAGGCATCACGAACCAGCCACCAGCCACTTCAGGGAGTCACACAGCCCAGCGTGAGTCAGCACCTCTGATGTTAACAGACCTGCATCCACGCAGCGGTGTGCAAAGGGCTTTATCCCTGTAATTACTCCACTGCAACCACAGGGAAACTTCTTGCATCTACGGCAGCCTCCACAGCTCTGAGCTGCTGACTGGTGAGCCAGGGCAGGATAAAGCCAGTAGAACCAGGTGTCTGTTCTGGACATAAAGGACAACCAAGAAAGGACCACAAATTTTTTTTTCGTTTTTTGGGTTTTGTTTTTTTTTTTTTTTTTTTGAGGATAATTATCAGAGAAATTTCTAGCCATGCCATTTGGGGGTAGAGGAAGGATTTTTCAGCATAAGATGAGCTTAGCTACCCATCTGAGATGAAGTTTTTCCCAGACAGGAGACATGTACTTGTCTGCATGTCACCCAACTTGTATTTAAAGCCTGTTCTGAGGGTATTTTATTTCAAGAGGGTTTAAACTCACACACTGCACTGGAGAGTATTTCATCCTTGAAATACTCCTCTAGACAGGAAACTTTTCCTACCAAAGGTTACAAGAAACCAGCTTCTGACATTTAATCATGGTGATTTGCTTCAGCAGGCTAGTATAAAGTACCACTCAGCATAAATAAAGACATCAATCTGGCTGAAGTTTCCCCAGCTACTCCTATTTCACAGGGCTAATGATGAGTAATGCTCCAATCTTGACTCTGGCTGAAGCATCTCGTGGACAAGAGGGTCCTTATGGTGAATTTGGGGCTTTCCATGCAGGCAGCAAGAGAAGCATCCAATTCCTCCTAAAACCAGCAACGGTCAAGACTTTGCTTCTGCATCAGGGCAGTCACAGCCCTGTGCTGGGCAGAGCTGCCCACGAGGCAAGAGCTTGTATCCATCACAATTAGCAAGTCGGTTCACATGCTCAGGCCCATAAGGCATAGTGTACCTTTGGCAGTGTTGCCAAGTTTTGCTACCAGCTCATTATGACTTTGAAGATTGCTCTGAAAGCTGCTGCTTATCCTAAAGAGTGAAACACCCAGGACAGGTCACTAAAATTGCAGGCAGGATGGTGCTCACAACACACCTGCTGGCCTCTGAGCTTTGACTTCTTCATGAGTGATCCCTACTTTCTCCCAGGTCAGTCACTGGAACCTCCATCCATCTCCCCAGTTTAAGCACCTTCAAAATTTCAGTTTCATTCATATAGCTAACTGTGAGGCCCCCAGTCAGAGAAGCGAGAACATGAAACTGCTGGTGATTTGTAGTTTTACTGCAGAACCCAAGCTTTTTAGACCACAGCATTTACAGCCTGCTGCCCACCAAAAGACACATTAACTGAAGGTCACAAGCAATGCTGCTAGGGACATAGGCCAGCTCTGCAGGGCTTGATTCCAGAGATACTTCTCATTTCAGAGATTTGGACACGCGTCTCTGCTGCCCCCAACTAACGGTATATGAGCAGGAAGACCAACAGCCTTGTGATAAGGCACTTTAAACAACACTGAACCCAAGGGATGTGCTTGAACCCGTGAGATGGCTGACTCAGCCTCTGATTATCTCAGTAGAAGTTGAACACTGTTACTGAACATAAGGTTGAGGTACCTCAAAGGTCAGCTTTCGTAGGAGAATAAAGCAGAGGAGGGCATGGAGGACCCACAGAGCCCAGATTATGTTCCCTAAAAGACCACCCAGAGGACAAGGTTTGGCCCTCCCTGAGAAGAGCCCCTCAATGCCACCATGTTTAATTTCGCAGCTGGAAGAAAACAGTCATGACCAGGTGGGTTGAACTCTCAGAGCAGCACTATTTAAAACATAGTAGAGTCACCTAAGCAGCAGCCAGTGGTCTGGAGGCTACAGTTCATGAAACAAGAGGACTTCTTATTGACCAGAGAGGAGTTGGCCTGCTGTACTGAGTCCAAAGTGGACATGTCTAACGAGGCAGGCTGGACTCCTGGGTTAGGATGGCTGCTGTGCTCGTTCCTCCTGCTCAGAGGCACAGGATTCCTCTTGGAACAAGCGTTTCTGTGGTGGAAGAGGCATTAGAGCCACCACTTGCTCAGCACAGGAGGGAGAACAGCAAAGCATAAATAAAGGATGTCCCAGGAGAGAGCAAGGCGACGTGGCAGGCAGCAGAACGCGGCTCCCTGCACGGCTCCTCAGCTTCCTCATTTAGGAGGAGAGACAAAAGGTTGCGTTCCCCACTCAGCCCCGGAGCAAGAGATAATTAGTAGCTCATTATTTTAAATCCTAATAAGTGTTCCCCAAACTGAGTAGCCATGTTGGATGTAATGTAAATGATTCAGAAGAAAACATGATTTGTAGAGTAGCCTAATTAGGTGGCCATGAGAGCAAGGAGCCTGTGCAGCACTCACTGCCGAGGGAGACCTGATAGCACAAACCCCAGAAGATTCTCACATAATAGCAAGAGCCAATTTCTTTAATTCCTAAATATCCACCAGTGAGCAGCATACAGACTTAATTTCACCATTTGTGAACCCCAGAGTTAGCTACCTAGAAGATTTATTCCCTTCTCTTTGAATGAAGCGGGGGAGAAGAGTCATTTTAGAGTTTACTAAGACACAACGGCTGCCCAGATAACTCCACCAAACCCCTTGGTCAGCTCAGCAGAGGAGGTAGCACAAACCAGAGCTTTGCAATGGTCCTTGTCAGGGCCAGCACATTGAGGAACAGAACAGTTTCACAGAAACAGCAAGAAGGGCCCCTTCTCTCTGGGGATGGGCTGTTGTATCTCCCACCCAAATCCCCAGGTCTAGGACAACTCCTGGTTTGTCCAGGAGAGGAAGGGAAGAAAGTTGTGTTTTGATATAAATTGATGCAACAGCTTCTTTCAGGTCTTACCTGGCAGTTTGTGACACCTTATGTGGGCTTAGCTCACTGCTGAGGACTTTTGGGTTGGAGACCTTGCCCTCTCCTGCCCTGAAGACACAGGAGGATGGGGGGAGTCTGCTTTCCTCAGGTGATAACTCTTTAAATAAAAAGTTAAAGCCTATGTTCTTTAGAGCTGCAACAAGCAATTACAGCCTGATTGAAGGTTATTGGTACCCACAGTCTTGGCACAGCTTGTTTTCTGAGACACCAACGGACAGCAAATAAGTGTTTTGTCACAAATCAAGACTGTCCTAGAAAAGCCAAAGGATGGTCTGCAGCATGCACAGTGCCACTTGGATTAACAGCAGCAGAAGTCTCAGGGGCAGCACAGGACAGAGATGAGACACATTCCTCCCCATCCCCACCCCCCCAGTATGAGGCTGAGTAACCTCAGGCCAGATCTCAAGCTGAGCTCTGACAAGATCAGGCAATCACTGGGTGCAGCGTTGAGTTTATGCTCATGTCAGCTTCAGGACACCCGCATTTCTGCTCAAAGCACTGCTCTCCACAGGCTTCCAACATTACAGCAGTCAGGCTATGGTCTTTCGAGGCAGTGTTGCAATTGCTACACCACCTCTCAGAGGCTTAATCAAACCATGGATTATTGCTGGGGGAGATCCCGCTCCACCTCTGGTTAGGTCAGTTCATCTCTGCACAACATCCCCGAGTACTGACCCAACCACAGCACAACACTTGCAGTGTGGGCACTTCTCCGCTGGGTCCTTTCCCCGGCCACAGAAGAACCCCAAAAGCAAGAGATAGCAGGTAAGGAACGTGCAGCAGCATTTCTCCACTCCTTGCTCTAGTGGGAGCACAGCCAGGACAGCGGAGGCAGAAGGAAAAGCATCCTGGAAGGTGACTGAACAGCAGGAGGACACAGCTGACTGGATTTCAACCCCTGCAGTTTTCTTGCACTCTCCTACAAGAGGGAAATCAGCTGGAGGGGGAGTGCTTTGACCCCATACAGCAGCTAATTCTGGTTACTCAGGATCATGTGAAACCAAGCAAGCACGGTGAGAGAGGGCACGGGGATTTCTTGAGCAAGGCCAGCTTTCTTGCTTGGCCAGCCAAGCTGGACGCCAGCTCTCGAGAGGCTGCAGACTGACGGTGCTGCAAAGGCAGGGAACTCCCTTAGCAATCACGTACCTGAAAAAGGAGTTTCCAACCCATGCAGGAACAAAGTCACGGCTGATCAGAAGTTCAGACCTCACGGAAGAGAAAGTATTTCACTACAACAGTGCTGAACAACCTGCATTTTTCACTCCAGAGCCAGCTTTCGCCAGGGAGCCTCTGACCTTGCGTGCAGGACACGACTGAGCTGGGCCCTGAGGTCCCGAAAGCATCCAAGTGACTTTGCAGCACAAAGCCAGATGAAAGCAAGCGAGGCTTATGGAAAAGTTACTCAGGCACTTCTGAGAATATAGCCATCCCTGCAACTGTAAGGTGCATGGTCTCTGTGCTCCTTTCTGCCTAAAATATTTATGTGCTAATATAGGTGGAGCCAGAGGAGCCTTTGAGGTCACTTAGAGAGGTAAACTCCTCACTGCAACCAAAATAGCTGAGACAGCAAGTAAGCCAGAAATGATCAAGAGCAATTAGTATATGCCTGTACTACATAACATTTACTTGTTATGGTAAAAGAGTCCAAAAAGCAAAACAAAGGGGTTTTGCTGATTCTTTCCTACTCCATTACCCTTGCAACCAGGAAAGCATATTAAATACCTCTGCTTTGCTCGCTGCTTCCTGTGTGTTCAGTTCAGCTCCCCCTTGTCTCAATAGCTTAAAAGCCCGTTTTTCCCTTTAAAAGCCAACTTGCCTGCCAGGTTGCTTCTCTTAATCTCTCAGTCTTGGCTAGAAGCCTCTCTAGGCTGCTGAAAGAGATAGCTACTTACCCTTTGTTCTTGCGACAAGAAAAGCCTCAGCTATCAAATCGTTCCAGATTCCTTTGTAGTCTGAGAGACTTTAAAATAAAAAGAATAAAACCCCCATGTATCAGTCTAAGATTAATTGCTACTAAGGCTAGTGGTTAGACCAGCTTATAACCATGCCACACCTCCCTTCAAAGCAAGCCTTTCCCAGACCACATAGCTATGAGACTTGATAACAGTCATTGACCTTGGACAACAATCCTTGCATCCTTCCTTGTGTCAGTGGTCACCCTGAGAAAGGAGTCAGAGATTAAACTGATGCTTCCAGCCACGGCTCTTCTCCCAGGGCTGATGGAGGAGGTCCCCAGGAGCAGAGCCAGCTCGTGAGCTGAGGACTGCAGTACCCAGCCATCCTCCATGAGCAGGCTGGACCAACTAGGGCATCCCACCAGGACGGGCAGGAGAAGCGTGTCCATACTGGTCCATATTGGTCTAAGGCTGTCATTGTCTTCCTCAAGGTTCTGTGCACACTGGAGTTACACACAGCTCGTCAATTAAAAAGATGTACACGGCTCCCATGAAGGCGACGCTCATTTCTACAAGCTGAGAACTGTTCCCAGAAGTTGCAAGCAAAAATAACACCCAAGCTACCAGTTACTTCAGCACAAACAAATATTTTTGTAATGAAGCTCTCTGTAGCTTATGTGGAATTGCTTCAAAAAGCTTTTTTCAAAGTCATTTGTAGAGACCATTCACCACGGTGAGTGTGAAGAGGCATGTCTCCCCTCCACACATCCTCACAACGCTGTTTTCTTCCCTGGAAAGCAACCCACCACCTAGCTACTTACACACCAGAAGGATCTTGGCCCTCCTGGTGTAGACCTCTGCACGTCTCTTGTGCGTGAAAACCCTCTCACGCATCTTGACAGCAAGAGTCAGACACAGTCCCAAAAGAAAAGAAACCACAGCCAGCTGCAGTAAGCTTTTCACAGCCGTGTAACAGATGTACTGGATCTTCGTTCCTCAAGCAGGGCTGCGAACTGCGTACGACTCTGACTGCTGTCGCTTTTCAGAAAAAGCCTTCCCGAGAACAATTCTTCAGGTTCAACCTCAGTTCAGCACGCACCGATTTCTGAAAGCGGCATTTGCTCTTCTGCTGCGCCGTTACTTATCATCAGGGTCTCCATCACCACGCCGCTCTCCCCGGAGCTGCTCCTTCCCAAGTCGCAGGGACACGTGGATCTTCTCCCCGCACCTTGGGAAGCGGCTTGCTATTCTCCAGCAGCCGGAGTGTGCTGTCCGTCCACATCTGTTACTGCTGCAAAACAGTTCTTCTGGTTTCTGCAGCAGAATAGCTTTAGAGAGAGAGTTTAGCAGAGTTTAATGAAGTTCTCTCTGCTGAGGAGCAAGCCTGCTCCTGTGCTAAACAGCACAGTCTCCCTGTTTCACGTGAAGAGACAAATGCTACAAGCAAGAGGCTGCTGTAACCCATAGAGATGCAGCAGAATATTTTACAAAGGTACCTAAAATTTTTTAGAAGTGCTCTCAGTTTTAGGCAATCCATCATGCTAGTTCAGTCAGAGCAATCCCAGTGGTTACATTTCACTCACTCCAGCTAGCTGAAGCAACAGGTCGATGCTAGTGTCACTGCACACTGTAGAGAGCTACACTGGGCATCTTTCTACTCTGATATTACACCTTTGATTTCTGCCTGGTTAACAACCCCTTTGCAATACCCATCAGGATCAATGGCTAGTGAGGCTCAAGCAGGCAGCATCCATCCAGGTTTGGGATCTGGAGCAGTGGGTTAATTTTAAGTGTCATGATATTCTCCACCTCACAGTTGGTTTCTTCTTGTGTTCAGTTGATATTAGAAGCCTTTGAAGTGCATATGTGCTTGGGGTCCAGGAGAAAGTCTCCAGGGAAGCAATTTGCTACAAATACCCAGCTACTTAAAAATATTTATATATGCTAGGAAAGGATTAGACTTCATTTAGCATTTTTTCTACATTTAAACCTCATTTAATGCCGCATTAAGCTCCAGCTGCAGCAAATTGGTTCTGAAGTTGTAAAGGAGAAAGACTCTTGAAACAGCAAGATGGTTCAGTTAAGAGAGAAGACTGATTGCTCATTGGTTTCCAGACCATGTTTTAATAATGGAAAACTAAAGGATGTCCGAGATCCTCAGTTCAAAAACCTTTACTTACAGGATACTGTTCCCAAACTAGGAAGCATCACAAAGATGCAGGCATCTAGAACAGCTTTAAAGGGTCAAAAGATGAGATAAGGACAGCCTGCCGAACATACTACAGGAGAGGCATTCAGACTGTAGCTGGGTACCTTCTCATGAGACAAGTTCCACATTTAAAGGAAGAAACATCGTGTTATTTGCAACCACTGATGAGTCTTTGTGCAACAGCCGGAGGGGCTTTCCCAAGCCAGCGTGGTAAGGGAAGGAGCAGCAGGACTGCAGCTTGCTCTGCTGCCGGCAGACAGCGGTGGTCAGAACCAGCTCTCAGAGCGGGAGGGTTTTGGCACGGCCACCTCGAGACCGATGGGGTTGCACGAGAGGCTGGGAAAGGCATTAGAAGTGCACGAACTCCATTAGCAGGACCACTGGAGTTCTCCACTGCCCCAAGCCCTGCCAGCACGGTCCCAGAAGAGCATCCTGGGGGACTTTTGGAGCTCAACAAACCACTGTCAAGATAAGAGCCTGATAATGGAAACCTGCTTCTTTGATGTGCCCCATACAGTGCGTTCTGGAGCTGTGCCCCAGCTCTGGTACCCATCGGGCAGAGAGCACTGGGCCCTCCACAGATGGGTGTCTGCAGGAGATGGAGCTGCTGGAGCTTGCTAACCAAAATCCTGGTGTGCAGGCAACTGGAGCTGGTCCTTAGTATTTGAAATAAAAGATTCATAGCTATTGCCAGGCAGCTCGAGCCTTGGGAGACTCCTGCTTTCCTACTTCTGCCATCGACCTTTTCAACCCTTACCAAAATACATCTCCAGCAGGCAGTTCATACATTAATAGTTTGCACACTTTTAACAAAATTGTTTTTCACAACTAAAACACAGCATGTGTTTTCACAGCACTAACCACCATCAAATATTTATTCTGTTAAAGAGCCATCAGTGACCTGAACAAAACCATTTTTCAAATACCGAACAGGAAAATACACTCCAATCTCTTTGAGCCCAGTTACATCTGGCTCCAAGTTAGCTGGCAGATGGGAAGAAAACTGGTCACAAATGCTTAAAAATTTAAGCTTCTTGCATTTGTGAAGTCTGTAAGTCAGGAGAACACACTCAGAGTGAGGTAGGTAGGGTCTGTTTGTAAAGGCACTCAGTTTTCAAAGGCACTGAGACAGAAACATGCCCTGGAGAGACACGCAACGTGTTTACACACTGCAAGCAAGATGAGCTCCTACTACTCCTTGTTTGGCCACTTTCCTCCCAGCCACAACCTACAGCCTCCCGGACACACAGCGCAGAGCAGCCAGACGCTGCAGCCCACCCCCATCTCACAAGGGTTACAAGAAACGTTCATTTTTATGGTAATGTGCAGAAAACTAGAGGCAAAGGTGAACACAGGAGTGTTTTATGAAGAACCCCAGCCCACAGATTGCTGCTCCATGCACAGCAGCGTTTGGGTACAGCTGCCTGAGAGGCAGGATTTTCCTGGATTTGTGGAAGCCCTGAGTTTCTCAGACTTGCTGAGATACGATAGCTGAAAGCTGAACCATATGTGGCTTGTTCCCCCCCTCCAGGCCACCACAACTATGGGTATCTACAGTACCTGCTCCAGCCCAGCTGCAGCTCTGCAGCAAGGAGCGTCTAGTTCTAAGAACGGCCAAACTCTGCCCTCAAGATGCTTATGCTAGAATATTTTGGATGGGGATAAATAAAGGATTTGCAGTGAACCATTTTGTGTGGGAAGCCTGCTGCCACAAAGAAACCCAAATTCCCTTACCAGAGGGTGAGTCCTGGAGCATCCCAGACACAGAATGCTTCTCAGATTGCTTGGTATAGGCTTGGGGCCCCTAGGTAAGCAGAAAGCCCTCCCCTCTGAGCCTGGGCACACACCATTAGTATGCCTTGCTTGAGGACCTGCTGCCCCCCACCCACCCCCAGCATTTCATCAAACCTTTCCTTATTGCTGAAGGAGGGACACAGCCTCACCCAGCTCCAGATCAGAGCCACCTGGGGCTGTAATCCCCTTCCTCCCCACACCTGGGCATGCTGCAGAGCCAGACCTCCCACCCATGGGCAGCTTTTACAAGCATCTCTTCACCACCCCCTTTTGCACCCTCCCCTCTGGCCACGGAGGTGCCACACCAACCTGGGTTTCTCTTCAGGGACATTTCATCCTCTTCCTGCTCTCCTCCCAATTTAAGAGGCAAAGCAATGTTTCTTCCCATTAATGCGAAGACACCAGACAAGAACAGGCACTGCTTCTCCAAGGTCATCATCATGAAATCCCTCAGCACCATGCAGCAAGCCAGCCCATAACCAGCCACCTCAGAGACAACACACCACCTGCAAACCTCCTCCTGCCCCACATGCATCCCCTTATATACCCACCCAGCTCTCCCAGCAGCCCACTGGTCCCTGCTCCTGGGAAACTACAGTTCCCACAGTGCCTGACCATGAAGGTTTGCAATCCCGATGCCTGGTCTCAAAGGGAAATGCCTCAATGCAGGGGCTTGGGGAGCAGGTCCAACTAGCCCAAACACTCCTTTCCAAGCAGATATGTGATTATTTTGCAGAGGTCCCCTATTCCTACCTTCCATATTCCTGCATTTTCATTGAAAGGGTCTTTAACACATAAAATGCACCAAGGAGCTTCCTGAAGATCTCAATCACAAAACAGAAAATCAGGGCTCTGCCAGCTGGAGGGAGGAGTTTGCAGACCCTGGAAATAGGTTTATCGTATAAGAATTGTTGTTTATGAGCCCTGGGGTGTCAAGTGTGTGCCTCATTGTGGAAAATTGTTTCTACCATTCACTCAGTTCCAGGAAGTAAATTTCTGTGGTTCAGGAGAAACTAACTGTGGCAAATCCCTGATGTAAAGAAAGCCAGAAAGCTTTTTCTATTCCTAATTATGCTGTGTTTCTAAACTTTCCCCTATGGCATGCAATATTAGAGTTCTTTTAGCAGCTTTTCCCTAAGAAAATGCTAACAAAGGAGGCATTGTTATAACACTGATGAGTGCTGAAATCACAGTCACTACCCTGGCTCTGAGCCCACCAGCTACAGCAGATGGGATGGCTTCTTCCCGTGAGATGCACAGGGCCAGCTTCAGCCTGGTCAGAGAAAGCGGGCAGATTTAGAAGAGTTAAATCAGAAACACTGGTGGGACGACTTTCCAATGGACAGCAAATGCTTTACATCCCACATTGCATCAAAAATGTTGTACCAGCGACCTTTGCACTCACCTCTCCCGCTTGACCTAAATGAATAACTCCACCCTGAGGCAGCAAACAGAGGTGAAATCTCACCAAAAAAGGGAAACATTTTAGTTGAACAAGAATATACCTGTTCAGTGAAAACTCCCCCTCCAGGAAGACCTCCTCTGTCCTCAAGTGTTAACATTTGTTCCACCCCTACATGCGTGCAACATCTTCTGTGTCGCAGCGCTGGGCCATCCATGGGGTGGAGTCACTCCTTATCGATCGCTTCATTGATAGCGGGCAACCCCTCCGGGCAGCTCGCACTTGTCGTAAGCAGGAGAGCTCTGTTACGTCGGTGGCCTGCTCATCTCCAAAGAGAAAAGTTGCTTCCGTGTGGAAAATAAAATATTGCCCATGGGAGACATGTTCAAGAGGTTGGAACAAATTCATTCATGCACCACCAGATCCCTGCAAAATGCCCTGGTTTTTTTCTGTGTTGGTGAGCGGAGGAACCAAGTGTTCCCTCTGTACTACTAAACTGTCACTCAGAACAAAATAATGTTACCAGTGTAGCTTGGAAAACATTATTAAATGCAGCCAGTTATTCTGTAGATTGCATTTTCTGCATCATGCACAAATAATAATGTTCATGCACAAAACCATCCTGAAGTGTAGTCAGAGAGAAAGGGAGCGTTTCCTACTGTTCGGGGGTGAGAGGAGATGTGTGCGCAGCCTGGCCAGCTGTTCTCCCTCCAGGCCATCAGGATGCTCTCTGCAGTTTTGCTCACCCAGTTCCCAACAAATTATTTACCTAGGGAGCGTGAGGAAACTGGAGGGACAGAGAGGTGGGTTTGCTGAACGAGCTGGCTGTGCAGAGCCCGGGTCAGCGGCGTGGGGTCTCCAAACTTGCTTCATCCTGCTCCCTGGGTAATCTCAGCAATCCCAGGGATGTCCAAGGGCACCTGAGCTCTTCCTAAATGCTAGCCAATCTCCCACCGCATGTCTCACGGCACAAGCCTGCTTGAAGAAGAGCTTTATTACTAAAAAGGCACAGAGCAGGATTTTCAAAAGCAGCTCCAAATTCCTGGACCCAGTTCAGTGGGAATTTGGGATGCAAACCCCTCCACTTAGAGCCTTTGCAAGTCAGCTCATACCAAGCAGCTGTCTGCAGCAGAAGGGACAGCTCGAGAAGGGTGGTAGCAGGAATGGCCGCCCCAAATTTGTTCTTGAGCCCTGCTCAGGCTGAAGCTGTTTTGGCCTTCACTAGAGGAGAGTATCCATGGGGACTTTGTCCCTGTGTGGGTAGGAAGGACCATAGTCCTGATCTGGGCAAAAGAGTGATTTGCACTGCCACCTTGCATGGTGAGCACTTGAGTACCTAAGTCTGCAGCTGGAGGCTAGCGGAGAGGCTAGAGCCAAACTTTCCACCATAAATCCATGCTTAAAATACTTCAATGTCAAACAGTGTGATTTGGCTCTCAGGCACTTCTAGGGATCAAGTAGCACTTAGGTGGGATGGAGACATGAAAGTCCATCCCCCATGCTCAAGCCCTTTATCTGATCTAGCCCTAAGTGTTAAAAGCTTCAAAGCAGAAATCACTTTTCCGCTCTTGCTCCCTCCTTTGATTCAGATCTTTGTTAATATCAGCATGGAAGAGAAATTTGGAATGTTTTCTGAGAGTTTTATCTCCTTTTCAGGCTCATTGGAGTGGGTGAAAAAGGCATTACTGTACATACGTCTCAGGACTGTTTAAATGCATTTATTTTTTGGCAGGAGATAGGTTTGGAAATTTGTATTTAAATGATGATTTGAATGGAGCCTGGGTTGAGGAATTCACTGTTTATGAGCAATTTCATTTTAGTGTTTGCTTATATCAGTGCTGCTATTGCCTTTGTTGGAGTTCGGAGGAGGCACAACTCTTTTTAACAGCCGTGGTGGGTGAAGGCCGGGGTGCTGGAAGAGATCTGCTTAATATGAATTCTTCAGGGTTGAGCATCTGCTTTGAGAGACTTGAAAGTGGCTTGGTGTTTGTGGAAACTTCTGTATACTAAAAATTAGGAGCCTTTTATAGCACCTCAGAATAAACATTCCAAATTAACAATCAAGCTGTGTGGAAAAAAAAAATATCCCCGACCATGCTGGCCTACCCGATCCCGTCAGCTCCACCGAAATCTCCACTGATTCTTGCCACTGGGAAATGGCAAGAAAATAAAAAGAGAAAACAAATTTCAGGTCAGCCCCAGGCGTTTTGTTTTAATTGAAAATATTGAAGCAAGATGTTTCAGCCTTGTTCATTACTCATTTTTATATGCATTTGTAACTTCATTCTCAGCTGAGATGAACAACAACTGTTGAAAGAGCAGAAATCCCTCCTGGAAGGTTCTTTCTCTGTCAGCTCCCAACAACCAGACAGTGCTGACAATTCGGGTCTTGGTAGCTCCTTAGAAACGCTCATGGAAGTGAAAGCCCCTTCCTGGTGATTAAAATGTACCTGTTTTTTTCTGTGTTTGTGGTAGACAATAAGTACACACAGTGCTTGCTTCCGTGGGATGGGCAGATGCATGAACCCACCTGCTTATGATCAGGTGTAGATATATTAAATTTTCTAAAATAAAACTGCTTACATTAAATCACGACCTAGCCCCAAATGGACACACTTTCTTGCAGAGTTACTTATTTTAGTTCAACTCTTAAATAAATAAATTGCAATAAGCTACAAGGTTTAACAGGATCATGCTGAATGTGCATCTTAAAATGCGTCCTTGCAAATCCGAGCTGGGACAAGCAGGTTTTTCTTGTCTCCATGAAGCTCCATCATTTTACAAGGCCTGAGCTTGGTGCCCTGGGTTTGAGCTGCTGCTGCTTGGAGGGATGAAATGGTTCCTGGCTGGAGCTGTGAGAAGGAGATCAGTCCATCACGTACCTACACGACTCCAGATGAGCAATTGAAATTCCTCCATTGTACATAATTCACTTATAATTATTTGTAGAAGGGAGGAGGGAGGTGGAAATGTCATTATCCTACTTAATGACTCAACCACGGAGTCCTCCTGGGCATTTCTCTTTCTTTCTCTATCTTTTTTTTTTTTTTAATAAACAAAAATGTGCTTGATTGTGAAATTTAAATATTTAACAACATTTACTTGCAGAGCATTTAGCAGCTGACTTTTCAACCTCCCTCTCTATTTCCATTTTAATTTTGTTTGCTGTTTCAGAGGAGCACTAATCCTTCCTTAATGTCCCCTCCTGGCTTCTCCCCCCTGTCTCCCTTCCCCCTCTACATTGTTTGGAGGGAGCAGGAATGTCCCACACGTGTCTCTGTGTTTTTCCAAACTCATTTGCTTATACAAGGTTCTTCACTCTAATGAAAGGATTTCCAGGCACATTAGTCAGTTAAAATAATCACAGGCTGCCACTGTCCAACTGTATCTAGAAAAGGAGAGAAAAAGCATTAATGAACTCCTGTGTTGCTCTTAGCACAGACACAACTAACATCTGGATTTCAGACTTTTCCAAAGTCTGTATATGTTGTCTTCTGTTGCAAACCCATCAGATAGCTGCATTTGGATGGGACGTGTGGGAGGAATAAGAAGGACAAAGGACCTGAGCCCCTGGTGCCATACGGTACCCGAAGCAGCGAGTATGTGTGATGGTCAGCAATACTGCTGCAACTCTGGAAAACTCCACAGACTGCAGAGAACTTCCCCTTGATTTTCTTGAGAGTAACCGGGAGCATGTCTGCTACCTGTCCTAATGATCTAGTTGTAAGATGGTCCAGGCAGGGGTTGGGTTTTCAAAGCACTTGACACTACAGAGCCTCAGTCATGCCAAGGTGCTGTAGGTCCTACTCTGGGCAGGATTTTAGGTGCTACTGTAATAACCCCAAGTAAATATAGTAATGCAGTATTCCTTGAGAGCCATTTCATGTTAAAAAACAAGAGAAAAAGAAGGCATTGGGTTTCTGTGACTTCTGAGAGCACGTGATTAGAAGGCCTGAAAGGATCATTTGCCTATGCTACTTTGCTTGTGGGACTTGGGAATTGAAATATTGACCAGATCTAGATCAGAAACTCACAGCTGGTGTTTGGGTCTTTGAACAGTATTTCCAGCATGAATGTTTTCAGCAAATCTCCTGTAGTCTCCGCAACCGAGCTTCTCCCCGTGGAGCAGGACTAGTGCGAGACACAACTTGTTTGGGATACATTGGAGGATCTCCGGGGATTCTCCTGTCCTTTGGAAAAGTCCCCATGCATGAGCTGAAGTCCCCCGTTACAGGTGACCATCTCCATGACCCTGCACCACTACACACACAGACACAGACGTGGAGACGGGTGTTGCTAATGGTGGTCCCTCTGTGGGGAAGTGTGGGAGCAGGACCTCAGCCCTCTGAAGTTACTGGCAGGATTAGACCCTCAACTTGCAGCCTCGAGTCTCACTGAGATGCAGATTAGGTTGGGAAAGGTCCTGGAGAAAGGCTGAGAAAGTTGGTGGTGTGCATGAAAAGGCAAGAGAAATGTCATTCCTCAGTGTGGCAATTTCTCTCTCATTGGATCATTTTTGACCTCTAAAAGGCATATTTTGCACTGTACAGTTCTGCTCTCGCCATGGCCAGGATTATATGTGTTGTCCCAGAAGAAAATAAATGCCTGTTCGGTTTGCTGGTCTCGACTGAGTTTCACAGGGTGAGCATTTGAAAAGCAGCCACGGGGACATGAATGCAAAGTGTGTTAAAAAAAGATAACAGAAAGGGAAGCAGCTGAGGGTTTATTTAATTAATACATTAACGTTTGCTCTTAATATTATTTTTATTAAAAAAGTAGCAGTACCATTCATCCAAAGTCCTTGCCTCTGTTTAGCAGATGGAGGAGGATGTGTAATAACACTAGAGGACTTCGGAGGTAGATCATTTTTGTACTCAAACAAAATGAAGAAGGAAGCAAATGAATTTTTGTGCATTGTGTTCTTTTCTAATCCCTCCAGTTAATTACTTTTGTGGCCAGAGTGGCTTTCACAGAATGGGTTTCACTATCATTTTCAAAGCCACTGGAGGTGCTCAGCAGTTGTGTTCAGGAAAGGTTTATTGGGTATAAAAACAAGCCACAAAATGTCACTTCTTAAAAATGCAACCCTCTTCCCTTGGGAAAGGAAACCAGGGAAGGGATATTACTATGAGTAATGGGATGGAATTGGGGAAGGAAAAAATTCATACTGAATATCAAGAATAGCTTTTTAACAATGAGATGTATCAGGCTGAGGAACAACTTCCTGCGGGAATAATAAATAATCCATTGTCATCGTAAGTGCACTTAAGCAGTACTTTTCTACTGCACGTCTCAGAGGGCTCCGGGGAGGACGGAAGCACCGGTTCTGTTTTACTGGTGGGGAAAAAGAGGAACGGAGGGCTGCCCAAGGTCAAAGCGGGCAGTGAGCCTGGAATCCCGACAGTCTGAAACCTTGAGATTGAAGTTGTTATTGGCAAGCAAAGTAAGGGCAACGCAAAGGGACTGGGTAGTTCTCGGGCAGAGGGACAGTCATTATTCTCCATAGGCTGCCAGAATACTATACTTGCATTAGCTTGGAGCCAAGAACCCACAAGCAGCAAAGGCTGTGAATACTAAAGGGCCAGTTCAGCATCACCAAGTGCCTTGTGTCAGTATTAAAGCCATGTAAAGCAGCTGCAGAACCATCCTTCCTATCAGTGTTCTACTTCCACTGCTTTCTCTTGCTCCGTGTAGGTGTAAATGGCTATACAAGTCATCGGGTTACAAAAAGACGCTGTGGAAAATCTGCCTCTAAAGGATTATTTATTAATTTTAAATGCAATCCTCCCACATCACAGCAGAGGTACAGTGCTCTCCTCGCAAAGGGGTGCCTGAAATTCCTTGCCATGGCAAGTTGCAGCGAAAATCTCTTCCACACTAAAGAACTGGGGGCGAATGAGACGCGCTTTATCTTGTCAACAGGGCAAACTCTTTCATGGGAGTCACAAGATTCATTAGCCTGGCATTTTTATAGTTATTATAAAATCTGCACATGAGCCTTTTTTTCCCTGAGTCTTAGTTTAGGCCAGCTGCCCTCAGCCGGCGTGAAAGAGCTGGGCGATGTGCTGCCTTCACATGGCGCTCGCTGCCTGGGCGTTTGCACGTGGTGACCTCTCAGCCTCATCTTCCGATGGGAACACAGCTGAGGATCGGCTCCTTTTCCTCATCTCAGTTTTGTAGCTATAGGAGCATGTTACTCTTCACATTTAAAAGAGGCCTAAAAGTTTCTGTGAAGTGGGCATTTATGTCATGAATATATTTTAATCAGAGCTGTCCTTCTGCAGAGTCAATGGGACGTGAGTGTCAGGATATTCCAGTTCATGTGAAGACCTGATGCTCATGGGCTCCACACCAGCACGATGCCATGGGGGAGGTACTGGAAGGCAGTGCTGGAGGTATCTCAAGGTTACCTGAGCCTCTTATAAAGTTAATAGAAAAAAATGCATGGGAAGGACTGGGAAAGAATGCAGCACTTTTAAAGACTTTGTGGGCACCTGCCAAAAAAAACCTCGTTTGGCTATCTGATAAAAGGTTGCAAAACAGAAGTGAGATGTCTAAATGTTACAAGGATGGGAGAGGTTTTACTGTTGCCTGAAGCTCCCCAAGGCAGCTGAATATCCTCCCATGTCCTCCTACTGCTTTGCTTCTGGGCCCAGCACATGAATACATTGCTTTTCACTTAAAGTCAGACTGGGAAAGCAAAGCACTGGCTGGCCGTGATGTTTGCACTGTGTTGCTTCCTCAGCAGCCTGCATTCCCAGTGGCTCTGGTTTGGACAGCTTACAAAGACTATTTTAAATTTTCACCGTATTTTCATTTGCAGGCTCAGGTTTGGGCTAGGATATTTCTTTTTCTCTGTACAATTTGATACTTGCATTGTTGTTATATTGCGAGAAACTTTATCTCCTCACCACAAGTAGGCACTTGGGAATGGCTCCTTGGGTTGCTGGAGGTATTTTCACTCGTTCCTGGCCTTTGGGCCTGAGTTTCAGCCAAGGCTCTGTTCCCTGCCCACAAGGGCTCGCAGCCCCATTAGAGAGGGAAACATCAAGCCCCACAGCATGGGGGGAATCTCAGGGCTCTGAAGAAAGCTATTAAACACACACATTAAAAAAAAATAAAAAAAATCAACGCTGAATCTATCTGATCCCTCTTCCCCTTGCAGTTGTTGATGGTCTCTCTCTCCAACCTCTGTAAGGTCCAACTGGCCCATGATGGTGGTACAACTTCTGTCTCCTCTTTGGTTGCTTCCTTGGGCTCCTCACTGCTATTCCATTAATGTCCAAATGGGCATTGTCAGCCCTGTGGCAGCTCCAGTTTTGTTTCACATATTCCCCTTCCCCTCCAACTGAGGCTGCTCAAGATTTTATCCCTTTCGCCGTTGGTGGTACACGGGGGTCCTTCTTTAGCTGGGGCTGCACCTTTGCGCGAAGCTGGCACAGGTTTTGTGCATGGTGAGAAATGGGGACAGAAACCTTCTTGCCCATAAAACTTTATTGTTTAGGGATATTGGAGGTCCCAAAAGCTTCCTTGGGACTAAAAGACATTTAAAAGCATCTTGGCAACTGCGTCACTCAATATGTTGTTTCTAGTCCTGTGGGTATAAAGATGAAAGGTTCAGATTTAGTGACCTTTTATTTCTCATGGTAGATGTTTTAATCTGGTATTAGGACACTAGCAACTGAAAGGCTAGTTGAAAACAGAAACTGCTTTAAAGGTCAAACATTCATGACTCAGTGCTCAACACTGACCCAAGATTCATGTGAAATTGGGAGGAGAAGCCCCAGATGTCCAATGTCCTGTCCTACAAGCACCTGCAAGGTCATGCAGTTCACCATGGAAGGGCTGCTAGATTTTCCAGTGAGCTGTGTCATGAGAGATAAGATCAGAAAAGATGAAAATGATGGATATTCATCGAGAGGTTTGAATGATGAGTGTGTGCATTTCAAACCTGCAGAGCAATTATAACGATAAAGAAAACAGTGGAACATTAAGCATTTACTGTGGTATCGAACATAAAAAAAGACATGTTCAGATGCAGCAAAGGCAGGGAGATGATTGTTCGCTATGAATACATCGGAGAGGTAAACATTAGAGAGACAGTAGTGCTATTTAAGCTAATGGACAATTTTGGCATGAGAACAAGTAAGTACAAACTATCTAGAGGCTAAAAGGATGTTTTTGTTCTCCATGGAAGAGAATTTCTAGACCAGCCATTCAGTGGTGGGGATAGGGAAAAACAAACAAACCAGACTGATAATGGGGCTTAATATGGGATGCAAAGGGGACTGTCAGACACAGCAACAGGGAGCTGCCTTTCAAGGCCCGGGAGGCTCTTTCCCCTCCCATTCCCATATTACAAGGGCACTTAGCGATTCTTGCTCTTATCTGCTTTATATCTCCTTCTCTTCCCCATGCTTCAGCCCAGCATCCATCCCACACTCTTTCAGTGGAAAGTTAGCTGTGCTGGAGGCAGGTCCATGCTCCTGCGAACAACATTTTTGGTGACGGGGCATGCACAGCATCCTCTTTGCTCAGGAATGGTGCCGGCGGTGCATGCCAGGACCTGCTCTTCTCGGCAGCGTGGCCAGTGAGCTGTTTGTGCGCTCAAGGTTGCCTTGCAGACAAGTTGAAGGGTATATTTAATTCTAGCAGGTTTTTAGAGGGAGAGCTGGAGCAGGTTTCCTTTGCCTTATAGTCAATTCCCAGGGTTTCAAGCTGTGCATAATGTTAACTCCAGTTTTATTAGGCCTTTAAAGTGCATTTTTATAACATTTTGGCTCAAACAAAGTTACCATTCATATCACAAAGTAGATAAGGAACAATAAAGTCCCGATTCATACGCAGTTTAAAAATTTGTTCTGTTTTATGGCTAAATCAATGGACAGCTTTTTGAAAAACAATGTTTCCTCTGGGTAGAGATGCTCTCCGCTTTGTACAGTTCCTTGCTGACACTGGTGTCACGAACATGGAGGTCAGATCTTCGGCTGATGCAAATTGGCACCGTCCAACTGATTTAAATGGAGATTCACAACCCGATAAGACAGCCTTTACAGTTTTCTCTAGGTTATCAGCTCTTTGCCAGCAAAGGACCTACTCGAATTCCCTTTGTAATTAGAGGCTGAATTGCTGTCGTCTTCAGCAGAAGCTGGCTCAGGGTGTTAGGTGGAAGTTAGCAGGGCTTTTGCCCTCTTAGTGCTATGGGGAATAAACTACTTGGGAACGAGCTTCGGACCTGGGATCGTTTCCTTAAAGCCAGGAGCCGTATCATGTAAATGGCTGGGGCAGGATGAGTGGGAACTGGCTGCCAACAAGAGATGCAGAACAAGGACAAGATGTCCCAGCTGGGCATTGGGAGAAAAACACCAGGCACTTCTAAAGGTGATACCAACCCTCAACTTGTCAAGATGGGAGTTTTCTTAATACAAATATCACGTAGCATTAAAACCTGATGCCTCTGAGCGCACTTGCAGGGAGCTCTGCTTTACAAATCTGTGGTTGGCCTGTGCTGGGAGTGGTGACAGAGTCTCCCCAAGCCACAGAAATGCTAACATTTCATTTTGGTTTTCATCCAAGAGGGTCCTCACTGCATCTGGAGCAGCACATTGATGTGGGGGGTACCAATGAGTTACGTGCAAAGCCTCCTGAAAAGTCTTTTTTTCCCGCATCCACCCATTAGCGAGGCTGCACGCGGCAGCGTGGAAAGCTTCACTGTGTGCCCCGCCACCCCCGCGCCTTCCCGTGGTGGGATTCCTGGGTCACCGCGAACTCGTTAGTCTCCATTTCATTGGAGCGATTTGCATACATTGCCCATCTGTTCCTATTCAGCATTGCTCTCTGGCCACATGCACTAGCATAAAATTGCAATATCTCAGCTGCAAGACAGGCAGGAAAATGTTTGCTTAGGAAAAAAACCCCACACGTTTTTTTCTATTGTGCTTACATTTTATGGAAACATTTATTTTTCTGAAGTTCTGTAAAAGCTTGTTTTACAAGAACCTAAATGTGGCTAAATTTGCCCTGCTTGCATTCCTGGAATGTGGGGGAACCTGCCAACCTTGGCTCTGTGTCTGCAGACCATGTATGTTATTAAATGACGAGCTGCTAGCAGCTTCCTGCCATACAGATGGCAGCTCAACGTCCTTATTTTGATAGCGTCGTCACTCCTAAGACAGGCAGGATGAAAGGAACCTGAAAGTAATGAAGCCACTGGCAAAAATCCCAAGCGATGGGGAGGGACAGTGAGTGTGTACACGGCACAGTTATTGAAAATGCCACTAAGTAAAATTAATCAAAATCATTAAAAGAAATTATGACTATTCATTATCTAATGATATCTGCAACTTTCAGACAATCTGGAGTTGTTTTCCATCTATTAGCCTAACCCTGTAAGTGCGTTACAAAAACCCAAAGAAATAATTGATGCATGTGAAAACTGTGGGAAGAAGAGCATTACCTGCTTGGCCTCAGTACAGCACCTCGTGTGACAGGCTGCCTGGCTGCAATATGAATAACAATGGATTATAATCTTAATAAGAATAATACTTGTGGTAACAAGTTGGGGTGTTAAATGGCCCAGTTTGGGGAAACATAAAATTTAACATCACCTAAGCTCATTTTGCAAGCTGAGTATAGTGCAGGTGCTGTCTCCACCTGGATGGACACCAGCACGTGCCTTCAAATTTCCCTGACCAGGATTATCTGGGGGCAGAAGCAGCAGCATGGGAGTCTTTCCCACTTCCCAGTGGGCAGGCTGGGGACAGCAGTCCCACTCGTGGGATGCAGACGGCTTCGCTGGGAGAGCACCGAGCCGGCCAGCCGCCGGCAAACCAGCCCCGGCCATCGGAGCAGGCGTGGGTCTGCAGTCCCAGCACTGCTGTCTGCGACAAGTTAATATTCTTAGCTGAGTTTGTAATTCATCATGTTTTCCTAAGAAAACAGCTTCATCAAAGGCACTCCTGAAAGGTTTTATCTTCCACCAGCCGTACGCAGGATAGCACAAACAAATCTTTGCTTCCCGCTTTTCACCTTCAGTCCTTTTTTTGCAGGGCTGTTTTCTTGGCAGCGATGCAGCGAGATCACAGCATGCGTATACGTCTTTACCGCCAAGCAGACACTGTGACAAGGCTGTGATCAGGCGTGTAAATCACTTTATTTTGAAAGTGCCGAGTTAAAAGTGTGCTGCTTCCCTTCTTTCTCCAGCTCGCCTTGGACCCGCGGGGCTGGTGTGATGAGGGGTGCAAATTGCATTCGCATGGCACTGCTGGGCGGCAGGATGGGCGACCTGCCCCACACATCGCCCTCAACTCCCTGCAAGCTCCTCGAGCTGTTTTCTGCTTTGCAGAGTTGCTGCTTTAGGGAATAAAAGGCAAAAAGTCTAACACAAAGCAGGGTGGCAGTGCCGAGCGGGCTGCTCAGTCCACATGGAAGGGAAAGATGCACGAGCCCTTCATTCATCTCAGCCTAATTGGCCTTGAGTCCTGCTAATTAGCCAGGAAGATTTCCAAAGTAATGCAGATACACCTGATATTTTTACAACAGTGTTTTCCTCTTCTAACATTTGCACAGTTAGATGCAAAGTAATAAAGGCATCTGGGCCCTCCAGCTTCCTATTTTGGGAGCTTGAAGGTTGCTTGTCTGCCTGCAGAGGTCTGACCTCGAGCTGTAGAGGGGGAAAAAGTCTTTCCTTTGCTTGAAGACAACAGGAGCTGCAGATCTCCAGCACTTCAGGAGCCTTTGGAGATGGCTGCAGTGGGATGGAGGCTCCTCAGAACAAAGAGCCCCTTTAGAAATCCATCCGACAGCTAAAGGTGTGGGAAGCTAGTGCTGAGCTTCTGCAACTCTGCTATCTTTATCACTGGAAACGTTATATGATAACACAAATACTTGGAGTTTTTTGCTCACAGCTATAATTTTTACCTAAAAAAAAAAAAAAAAAAATCCTAAGCAAGCAAGCTCTGTTGGAATGGTGTGAAGATGGTATGAGCAACAAACAGCTGAAATACGGTGCAGAGATTTTGCAAAACCAAACACGTCTCCAAGAAACGGAGCAGTGAGTATAACACAGAACCCCTCCTTCAATGCTGAGGTGCCAAAATACAGCTTTCAAGCACCCCAGAAAGCCTCCCCGGTGCCCTGCAGCACACGAGAGAGGTTATAAAAGTCTGTTCAAGCCAAGCCAAGCCTACCATGCTGTTACGCACTAATTATAACGGTCTGGTTCTCGCCGGGCAGGTGCGCGTGGGTGTCCACGCTGATTTCTACTCGTGGCAGGGCTGTTTGTGCTATTTCCATGTACCTTCACGGTGCTTTCCCCATCAGAGGTATATTCTCCTTTCGCCGCTTGAAGCTCTGTTCGTCGTGATGGGCGTTACGTATCTTACTCTCTTCTCAGCAGGACCAAGCCCTTCGAGGGGAGGATGCAATTAAGATCACTAAATCGTAGGACTTTACCTCATCTTGGTGAACACACGGAGGGATTTTTGTTGTTGTTGTTGTTGTTTCCCATTTGTAGGAGGAAGGAAACCCAGGGCCCGGTGGGAATGTTGCTTAGCAACTGAGCCGGACCCGCACGCTGTTAAATGCAAAAAGATAAAACACAAAAAAATCTCATTTAAAACAACCTTACAGGTTTCACCTGACAAAGACTGAGCAGGTCTGCCAGAGAGTATCTGCAGCCTTATCAGCAAGGGGATGCCTCGCACATGGCAGTGTCTTGCAAGCAGGGCATTACCCTCCTTTTTCAGTATTTTATGCTTTGTTAAATGCTTGGCTGCCAAAGAAAGTGCATTAAAAAAATGAGTGCTCCTTGCTGCCTTGTTTCTCACTCAGACCCAAAGAGGAGTCAAACAATAAGAGCTTGATGTGCTTTGGAGGGACCGTGAACTTCTAACACAGCTGGCAACAAATTCTTTTTCCACTGAGAAAAGTGCATGTACTCCAAAGCCAGTTTGATGGAAAATGCCCAGCCAGATACAGATTTTTGCTGAAAGCCAGCTCCTTCAAAAAATACAGTCCCCAAATATTCCTCCTTCCCCTGCAAAATCCCACATCCCCATCTTGCTCTCCAGCAAGACATCTGCTTACTCAATGGGTTCAAGGAGTTGATCCCGTGTCGAGGTTGCTCGCTTCCCAAACCTTACAGGCACAGGCGGAATAAGGGAGATGCTGTGATGGCTTAAGGTCCCCATGCTCAGGACGTCACTGAAGAATTGGTGGGAGCTTTGCTGGTTGGCACATGTCAGACTAGATGAGCTACAGTCATTCCTGATCTGCATCTGGTGAGAGAGGCTGGCTGTCTTAATAGGCCTTTTCTATCTCTAATTTCCAGGAAGCTTTAAAAAAGTGTGACAGTGATAAAAATAACAATAAAAAGAATGTGGAGCAGCAAGGCATCCAATGAATGTCAATTGATTTCTTTAGTTTAAATGATGCAACCTCTAATCCCACTCTCCAGACAGATCATTGCTGGTGGCTCTGTGTCGGCATTTTGAAAGTGGCTTTCTCTGCAAGGAGATGCATTCAGAGGATTATAAAATAACAATAAGGATAATCCCAGACAAACAAGAGGCAGTCAAGCCCCTGGCTTTTGGTGTATTGCTTCAAGTGGGCTGTTGTATTTTCTGCTTTTTCTGCTAATTGTGATGGTGAATAAACAATCCTGGATGGGGAAACTGTGACTTTTTCGGCAGCAGATTCCAGCGGATGCAGTTTGTATCGCAACCATTACCTATTCATAGGTGAGCCCCCACGACCTTATTTTAAGCTTGGCCTCTTACTTGCCTCCTACAAGCAACATGACTCTGTACGTGTCAGGTTTTCCTAATCTTTTAAATGTTCAGTCCACTTGTGTTGAGTAGACTCAAACACGAAGCAGAGCGTGTCCGTACAAAAAGAATTGCTCTTGTCTGCCTGCCTTCTAGCTAGGCATAGGAGAGATTATTTGGATGATGAGAAGACCCCGTGAGGGATGTTAATCCATATTTACAAGGGAAGGAGGTAAGATCTGGCTGGAGATGAGTTGCAAGACGACAAGGCATTCAGAATTCAGCATCAGAGAACGCTCCTTTCTTCACACACTACCAAAACACAGTGAAACACAGAGTAAGCATATGTACTTGAAGGGCTTCCTAGGTTAAAATCTAGTGTTGTGGAAAAATCTTACCGTGTCCGTTTTCTATCCCCTTTGCTGAGGCTGCTAACAGGGGTATGAGTTAGCGCAGTGGGTGGAAAGGATTCCCTATGGACCCGCGCTGATCCCGTGGGAATGCCTGGAGCCTCGGCACACTCTTTTCCATTATGCCCCGGATCAACCGTCGCATCCTATCAGCAGTGGATCAGCAATGACCTAAACACTATTGAAAATAAATAATTTCCAGATGGGAAAGATGCTGTACCTATTTTCTGGATCTTGGGTTGGAGCGATGGGCACTGCCACTCACATGCCCGTCAGCGTGTGACCTTGCGGCTGTGCGATGCCTTCGCAAGGAGCTGAGAATTTGAAGCCACCGACCAAGACCGACCAGCAAATTGTAGTGTCAAGACTTTGAATAGATATTTAGTTAATAGGCCTCATTTCTTGGTGTGTGGCAATTTCATTTGCTGTGAGCACAGTCTGTGGAGGAGCACAGGCACAGCCCGAGCGGAAAGAATGAGCATTTAAACTCACATTTCATGTAGTGTGACACACCTTTATTCAAACAAGAATTGAAGGAACAATATTTCAAAGCCATAAACATTTTTATTCAATTAACACTTTAAATTCAAAGTTAATTTATTTGGGACATTTAAGTTTAATTTCTGTCTAATTGGAATGTTATGGTATTTTAAATGGCAATTGATTATTAAAAATATATCTGCTCTTTCGAGCCCTAACAAGCTGGAACCGATGAATATTTTACTGCAGAGATGCTAAAGCCTCAATAGATGTTTTTAATAATCTCAATTGGTGTTTAACATAGAGGAATGAGCTGTCATTTTAAATCTAAGGAGACACATCTATTTACAAATAATAGTGGTGCTTATTGCATAATACTGAAACGCCAGCTGATTTTTTCCAGATTTGCTCTCAACTATACCCTGAATAATTAATTAGCATTAAACCGGCATAAAGAACCCACCTTATGAATCCCTATTAAATCTTAATTTCCAAAGCAGTGAGGGCTAAGCGTGCAAAACATCAGTGCCAGAGGTGGGATGAGAAAAGCGAGCATCTCTATAGAGAATATACTGTTAGGTGGTGTTGCTGTCATCTAGAGGGCAACACACATCGCTGCTTCCTGGAAAAGCTGCTTAACGCAACCCTTATTAATACCGGCGCTGCTGCTTGGCTGAGCGTGCTCTGGTTTTGCTCGCCGGCGGGGAGGTAGCCAAGCTGGAGTCTTGCTCTATTGCTGTATCGATTGTATGCGATGCTTTGCTCTCTTCTCCCCTGGTTGTACCTCCATGCAGCTCAAGGCAGCATCTGCCTTCTTGAATTATGAATGTTTTCCCAGCTGCCCCACACAGTAAGGATTTTATCTGATTTTTTTTTTTTTTGTAGGAAGTCCTAATTCGAGGATCGCACTGGATATATTTCCCCCATTTCCTGTGATTGCTCTCCCCTAGGAAACGCTGTGTTATCACTGAATTTTGTGTGCAAATTAAAAAATGCATTTATATACCCAGTCAGCTTTCTGGGGTTCTCTGGGTTTTGGTGCTTTGGGGTTTTTTTTGTGAAGGCATGATGTGTCACCTTGAAGTGGATTTCTATGAGCTTCTTTGTCTGCTCCCCCTGCGTAGGTGTGTGTATGTATCAATGGCGGATGACATCAGGCGATTTAAAAGTTAATGACATCTTTTCAAAGAAAACCTCCATCTGGGTAACAGAGCACATCGGTTTCCTTAAAAATGAAACTCGAAACTTTAAATGGTGAGTTCGTCTCTAAATGCTGTTGAATCCAGTGTCTGGCCAACTGCATTTTAAAGCCCATTTCTGGAAGTCTTCCACACAATCTGTCATTCAGTCAGCTTCCTTGTTATGCTTGGATTTGACGTCAGGTTTGTGTCTATAACACGGCTCCTGATTGACAAGGATGTTATTTTATGTATGACTCCGAATTCATATTCATATATGAGGATTTCAAGCCCCTTTCTCTTTCTAGGAGAATTTTCTTCACTGTTAAACAATACTGTATATTTTATGAAAATGAAGGATCAAAATGATGTTAAATCGACAGTCTTCTGTCTTGTCGAGGACGTGCATTGTATCAGATACGGACCAGGACTCTCTGCTCCAGGAGAAATAATCCCCAGGGAAAGCCCTGGACTCCATTCCCCAGCCCTGCACAGCACATTTGGCACCAACTCCACACCCAGCTCCAAATTCCTGTGATTATCCAAAACATTGGAGCATCCTGAGTCTGCACAGCAATGTCAGGAATCTCATCTGGCAGGATTTCCTCCTGGCTTCCCCGCTCTGAGAAGGATTTCTGTTTCTGCTATCTTCCCGGAGAGCCGAGACCTGCTGCTCAGAGCTTTCTTTAAAATATTCCGTGGTCCAGGGCAGATCCCCAGCTGCCACGACATGCTTTGGATAGAATAAAGGTGACTTAGATGAACTTTGTTACTTCTCACCCAATTTCATCTAAACTGACCCTTTCTGGAAAGTTTTGGTTGCTTGGGTTTGATTTAGGGGAAAACACCTTTCTCTCTGATTTCCCCTATTTTTCATTTCTTTTCCAGTTGCTGGGTGGAATAGTGGTGCCATCGCTTCATGAGAAAGCTCCAGCTGACTGGGAGGACCAGACCCATCGGGGAAAACTGTTTTTGGGAGATTTCTGCAAGGACAAGAGTTGGTCCCTCGCTGTCAGCGCAACATCTCCAGCTCTGTGTCAGTGTCTCTGCGACTGAAGAGACCCACCGAGTGCCATCAGCCCTTGCAATATCCATGCCTGCTAGTTGGCAGATATCCTCCTGGAAAAGGATTTGGGTTTTTTCTCAGCCCCAGACCCCCAGGCCTGGCATGAAGCACATCCTCCTGCCAGCCCAACATGTATTCTGTGCTGCCACCCAGGGACGCAGAAGGAAATGGGTCAATGGGTTTGCCAATTAAAATTTCAGGAAACTTCATCCTCTCCGATGCCAGCTGATAAGGCGCAATTAAAAATTAAAGGTAGCGATGCTTTCACATTCCCATGGTTGAACCCTGCCTGGCTTCCCTGAGGATCCCATTATCATGTTATTCCATGCACTGAGGTGGAAAAGAAAGAGCCCTGGGTGGCCGGGGGGGCCAGGTTGGTGTCCCCCACTCCCAGGCGATGCGGGGGAGGCTCAGGAAGATTTGTAGAGCACGATCAACTCTAAACATCCACGGTGTGCTCATTGTGGGTAAGATGCAGAGAGCAGTGATGGGAGGTAATTCCATAATCATCTGCAGAAGATGACTCTCCTGATAAGCAGATACACCGGCTGAGCAAGCAAATGGGGCTGTTAATCATCATTTTGTTCTGAAGCACTTAAAAACAATGCTTGAGCAATCCAGGATGCACAGAGGAAAAGATAAAGCAGCCATGAAAGGAGACACGGCTCGGGCAGGAGAGCTGCCACGGCTGGATGCCCACTCCGCTTCCCACCGCTGGTCGCAGAGGAAGGCATTTCCAGCCGGCCTCGCCATCCTCCCGGAGATAATGCTGTTCAATTTAATTTTACGTTACAGACATCACAGCATCAATCAGGCGGTTGTAAATTGGTAGAGCTGCTATTCATTTTGTCTGTAAATCAGGAGCGTGTGGCACGACTGAAGTTATGCTTTTCATGTATGGATAAAATTAAATTCGAACCCATTGGCAATATCGTTAATACGCTGTGTTAAAGACAGATGTTTGGGTTGACTAAACTCCGAAAATCAATGAATAAACATTGTAATAAGGTTTCAGCTCTGACACTCCACTGAAGCCGGCACAGGTACAATAATTTATACCAGTTACAGCTTTTTCAAGAGCTGAGGAACACAATGACTATATTGCCAAGTGTCAGCTGTTCACTTGTCAGTCTGCCCAAGAGACCCCCAGAAGCGGCCGCCTTCTCCTCATTACTATGCTAGCTGTTAACAGGGTCTGATCATGTTGGGATTGCCTAGCTATGGATGACATCTGGACCCCAACATATGAAGCGTTCCCTGTTTGGCATTGGAAAGGCAGTTACAATGAAATACAGAGCCAGGTAGATATCTGCCTTCAGCTGAAGACCTGACTCACACGCCTGAGGCTGCAGAGTCTGAGCTGCAGGGTGGCAAAATCAGAAGAGTCAAAGCAACAGCTTTCCAGAAAGGCTGGAGCAATTGGGCTGTAAGCAGATTATTCTTATTTGTTTACAATGCCCTTGGCTGTTCTTGTTCGTGGAAAGGCCTGACCCATCACCACCCTTCCTGAGGAATTCATTAGAGGGAGCTCGTCAAGCTCAGGGCGTTCTGCATGGCAGATTTGCATGCTGAGATAAATGGTGATTGTGACACGGCGATGAGAGTGATCCGGACTGATACAGATGAGTCTGGTTTGATCAGTCGCGTACAGTGCCAGAAGTGTGGCCAGGATTGGTGTCAGGAACCAAAGGGAGTCTGCAAGGGAGCTGAGGAGCAGCTGTCTGCATCCTCAGCCCCATTGGCAGGGAGAAATAATTTGGACTGGCTGGAAGAAAACTGCTGACCAAGGGATGAGCCTTTCACCAGCTCGGTGGGGGCCAGGCTTGGTCAGAATAAAAGCTGTCACTCCATATGTGCGTGCGGGTAGATGCAGAAGGTTATTCAATGGTCCACCCACTTCCCTGAGAGCACGCTACTCCAACCAACAGCATTTGGGAGAGTGGTACAGACCATAAGTCCTCTGGATGCTGCTACTCACTGTCTGGAAGTCCAAGGCACCGTCTGTACCTGGGAGAGACGTTGATGTGCTGCTGACGAAAGTCTGAAGATGTACCACCGAGCCACGGTGCTCTTGTGGGAGGGTGTCACTGTCCAGGAGGCTGGATGGATGCACCCAGCTGATAGGAGATACCAGGACCCTTCATCACACCTGCAAGCCTTCTCTGTAGCAAAGCTGCTCCTTTCTGGCAAGCTTCTGAAAAGCCTTCCCTGGGCTAGCCCACACAAAAAATAAGAAATAGAGAGGTAGGATGGCAAATGCATCCTTAGATGTCCACAGCATCTACATCTGACCTCATCCTTGAAACTCCCTTGCTAGTCTGTACGAGAAAAAGGCATTTTTGGAGCGTGATTCATTGACCTATTTTAGACAGCTCCATAAGGACAAGATGAATCACCCTCTTGGGTGCCTACTTGTCTCCATTCATGGGGAGTTTGGATGACTAGTGCAGACAAAGGCGTTCACACCGTAAACCACAAAAGGGAGGTGCGATGAGTGTTGCACATGGGGTCTCTCGGTGTCCCTGTGGCAGGGGCAGGTTGGAGCAGCCCTAAAGTCTGCTGCAGCCCCATCTCATCTGCAAAAGGGAGTGCAAACAGCTTCCCTTCCGTTGGATGCCTACCCCTCTCCTCAGTCCAGGGGTGAGCTGGGATCTCCCTGTCTGCACCGCTGCCAGCACAGGCACCTGCCGCGTGTTTCGGTCTCTGCGTGCTCTTGCAACACGTCAGACATGTCAGGCTGTCCCCGCCCCCGTCTTGCTGTTGCCAGGCTGCTCTCTGAGTGATGGTTCTGCCATGTGAATTTGCAAAACTGGGCTGGAAATTGAAGGCAAACAGCTTTTCTGGTGAGTTCTTCTTGCTTGGTGCATCTGGCCAGGTTGGAGAGGTCATAAAAACAACTTTTCCTTGGGCATTTTGGCACTTCCAGCCCCCGCCAGTGAACAGAATGAAAGCAGAAGAGGTATTTATAAATAGAGCTGCACAAGAGCTCATATTAAGCTCCAGGTTTCCAAACTCCCTCCTCCAAGGTTGGGTTCAAGTCTTGTCTGAATGTTCGTATTAATCAAACGCCACTTGTACACATAACACCTACCACCTTCCACAGGAGAAATATGAATTCATTAGCAGGAAATGTTAATAACTGAGGGAGTATTGTTTTCTGCATTGAACAGTGACCAAACCAGAAAATAATGGGGATGTTATAATTTAGCCCTGGCACAGGGATTACAGCTTCAGCCCTCCTCATACCCGTGAAGTCCTTCCTGCACAACCCCATTAATCCATCCTTTTGCCCAGCAGGGTTCCTTTTACTTTTCCTTTTAAATAATAACCTTTGCAATATCTCTCCAGTTTGGCAGGTCAAGAAAGGTTTGTTACAACAGCTTTCTCACTGCAATAGCCTTGGCACAAGGAAAAACCAGGAAATTGGTTTTAGAGGCTGGTTTTGATGGACAACATGTCCTGGACACGGATTTGTTTACGCAGTCAGTTGCTGGAGCTAAGCTGTTCTCCTGTCGTTGCCGTTTCATGCAATAGTGTGCCAATCAGAGGAAGTAAAAGCCCTTGCATTTTTTCTTTGTCAGAGAAACGTGTAGACATCAGAACCTGACTGCGGTACCCAACGCACGCAGCTCAGCGCGGGGAAACACGCCTGCCCACGCACTGGGAGGGGAAGGGTTTGCTCGGTGCCGCGGGCTGGGATACGTCACGGCAGGAGGGAATGCTCCCTTTGCTCTGGCATGTGATGCCATCGGCACCTGTGCCGAGCCGTGCACCCTGTTGGGTCTCAGATGGGAGCACCAAGGGCTTGTGAGCTGCTCTGCCTCCTGACCGACCACTGGCCCTGGAGAAGCACTTGAACGATGCAGATTCACTTACAATGAAGTCATGGGGTTTCTTCCAGCAATGCAATGGGTTTCATTCTCAATGGCAAGGTTGCGAAGGCAGCAGAAGATCAAGAAAACACCAAGCAAGGCCAACCCGATCCCAGCTGGAGGCTTCCAGCCATTGCAGAGGGTGAATCTGGCTTCAAAGCCGCGTGTCGAGGACCAGCCTGTGCCCAGGCTCTTTGCCAGCAATCGCACGGGGGAAAGCATTCCCCAGGCTTTAATTAAGGCAATTTTTTTCAAAGCTGGGCTCACTGCATATACATAGCTGGCTTGTCTAAGCCAGTTCTACCTTTCCCCCTCCTGTGATGAGGTGGGCAGGGAGCTTCACACGAGCAAAAAAAATTTTATATGTCACGATGTCATGTTTGCAGCAGCTGCTAAAGCGCTGATGGGGTCCGTTCCATATGTGTGAGCAGGGAAATTGCTGCACCCGCCTCGGCCCTTGTGCTTCCACTATGTCCTAAAGCTAGTGGAAACACTGGGTAACCAGCCCAAGAGTTAAACAGAATGAAATAAAAATTGCCTCCCTTATTTGATGTGATTATAAAGCAAATATTGCACCCATGAAGGAAATGGAAGTGACAAGTCCCTTTGCTGCATGATTTGAAGAAGTAACACTTAATACAGCACTGCCAACTGATGTGTTGTGTGAGGCTGCTCACAGGCATTAAGTTGGGAAATTGGTGGCAGTACATATTAGCTCAGTCATATTTCATTACATGGATTTTACCAGGATGGGGTTTTTCTCTCTGTCTTTCATTAGCAGGTCCCTGTGAAATGTGGCGGCAGATGATTAAGACAAGTTCTGTGCAGCTGAGCAGGACGGATCCACCCCAGGAGCCCATGCCCAGGGATGCCCTCCCAAAGCAAGCAAAGATAAGGGAAAATTGGGCATTTCTGGGTGCTGTCTGTGAAGCAAAGCACACGAGAAATCACTCCCCTTCTAGTTTTTTTCTAGCAACATTTTTTCCTGAGGATGGTTAAAACTGGAAAGTTGTATGTTATCCACTTGTATCTCATTCATGCTGAGATTTTTTGACCAAACCCCTTTATTTTTGTCCTGTGGACAGCATTGGTTTGGGGGTTCTTTTTTTTTGCTTGTTTTCTTTGTTTTGCTGATGACATTTTCAAAATGTTTCCCATTTTGAAAATGTTTCTCTTTCTCAAACCTATTTACTTTGGCTCGTCACCCAATCCTCTCCTCTCTTCTCATCCTTGCCAAAAAATCAGCTGGAAATATTAATTTCTCATTCTTCAGAGGTTTTCATGGTACAGAGTTGAGAAAAAACTGGGAAAAAAAAAAAAGACCCAGATTCTTCCACCCTGCCTACTATTCCCTTCACAGTACTTCAGTTTGCAAATATTCCCATGAAATCCCACGGGATAATTACTGTGGCTAACATGAGAGAAAGTGGCCAAGTCAAGCCCATAATGGACCTGCATGGACCTGCATCCTGGTTCATGCCCATAATTATTCTGAAACAAGACTTATTCCACTCTTCAAGCAAATTACATAAGCTTACCTGTGCTAGCAGCTGATTACCAAGGAAAAGCTTTCACAATTTGACCCTATGCAAATAATTGCATTAGAAAAAGACCTGTGTATGAGATTGATTTTTTCACTCTTTCCAGTAAAACTCTCTACCCAGATATGCTTCACTGTGACTTTGGTCTAGATTTTTTTTTAATATAAATAGTTGTTCTTAACTAGTGATGAAAGCTACAGTCCATCAGGATGATGGTTGGGTGAGTTCAGTATCTCTCAAAGGCTACTGATGCTGAAACCCTCAGTATGGGCAAGGGTGTAAAAAATCATCAGTGGTATTTTCCTGGCAGAAAGCCCAAGCAGCTTACAATAAAGACAAGATTTTAAAAAGCTTTTGAGTAAATCAATTTTCATTCTTTTTCAATGTTCCTGACTAAAGTAAAATGAAACTTAGTTTAGGCCACATGGATGATGCTGGGCTTGAAACATGCTTTGCAGCTGGGGTGGTTGCCCTGCGGCTCTGCTCTTCCTCCAGGTGAGCATCAAAGCCTCGGGCTAGAGGACCAGAGCCAGAAGCTGGCTGCTGAAATCAGTCCAAGACAGGCTCTGTGCTTGCACTGGGGAGTGGGAACATCTCATCACCCAGCCACGGAAACGGCTGTCCAAGCACCGGACAGTTTCTGCCTCATGAAAGCTCACCCATCGTATTAGAAATGCTTTGTGCAATAGCAGTAGCTGGACAAAAGGCGCTGATACTTGTGTGGCTGCATCCAGGTAACAGCCCTTATGAAAGCAGATACTCACGTAAGCGTATATTCTCTACTCATACGCAGCTGGGGTGTTCGTCAGACACCTTCTTGTACGTCAAAGCGCTCATTACAGGAATGACAGGAGGAGTGCAGATAGCACACGCCACGCGTCTGGCTTGCAGATACCTACTGCTGCTGGCCTCCTCGGCATCACACAGAGCTGCCCTCTCCACCTCTGAAAATCTTCTAATTAAAGCTAGGGGCAGCTAATAATAAGCCGATTTAGCAATTAGCATAATGTGAATAAGGGGAATATGGGTGTCCTTATTCCAGAATGATCCCAGGCAAGGGGGAAAAAAATCCCAGTTTTAATTCCAGTAAGATTAATTTTACATTTTAATTAGAAAGACAAAGGGGAAAAAATGGAGCAAGCATGGGCTTTGTTAGTAGCTTATAAAACCATTTGGAAATTTGGCTTATAATGAATTTTGTCCTTTTTGTCTGCAACAGCTATAGGGTTGCATTCAAAAGGAGAGAGTTCAATATCTTCTCAAGAGACACACACAAGTGCTGTGCTTCCAGCTGCCCATGGACGCATTTTTAAAAATAAAAAATTTGCCCTAGCAGAGATTGATTTCAGCAGCCTCACAGCAAGTCCAGGCAGGTGGTTTGTCCGGCTCTTCTGAGATACAGCGTAAAGCAAATTTTACAAACAGATGGGAAGGGAAATCCCTGGAAATCATGCAAGTATACCTTCAACAGCAAAAACTTTGGGGGTAAAAGCAGGGTTTTTGGTTTGTGCTCTTGTCCAGGACTCAAGTGCTCGTGGGCTATATGGCAGAAAGCAATAATCCTCGGAAAGTGCATGCTTCCCCACCACCTTGAATTGACTACTAACTTAACCGCTGGCCACAAAATAGCCAAACTGCCATTCCCAGAGGTCACCGAGGGCTCCTTGTCCCAGTTCCCACTGGTCACACAGTCTCCCAATGCCTTCACCAAATTCAGCTCTTGTCCCTCTTGAAGTGAATCCTTCACCTTCCTCTCTTTCCCTTTTCTCTTCCCTTCGCTTTCAGGACATCAGCAGGAGGAGTGCCACCGGCAGAGGCAAGGCTCGGTCCTTTCACTGCTGCTGCCTGGATCCATCTTACAATCCAGGCTTGCAATTTCTTGTCTGCCTGAAGACTTCCAACAAGGCTCATTGCATAGATGATCTTCAGGGATTTCTCTGCAATGTTCCAGTGAGTCTTTACTGAGTATACGAAAACAGCAATTTTTCTGAAGATTATAACTTGGTAAAATATGAGATGATTTTCCCAGGGACAGCACAAAGCACATCCATGACATAAATGTCATCCTTTGCCAGACTCCAATAAAGAAAACGTAGTTTGCTTTATAGATTTGTCAGAATTTGGTTAACTTCTGAGGATAAACTCAAGTGGAAGAACTCATTAATTTCTAAAATACAATTTATTTTTTCTAAAGCAAGAGATTTATTTGGAGGGATAAGAACCTGACAATGACTACCAGCTAGAAAGTATTGTTAATAACTCCTTCCTGTATGTTGTTGCAAGTAACATAGATTAGAAGATTATTATTTAAGTTTTCAAGTATCAATTATACATGGTATACCTCTATTGAAATATATTTGTTCAATTACTGTTTCGACTTATTCCACTGCATTTTATAAAAATAATTCTTGCTCTTTTCACACAATTAAAGTCCTTTATGATTTGCCATAGCTAAAGCTTGTGTGGGTGTTTTTTGTGTTTTTTTTTTACTGCCATTTCAAGGCAAAGTTCAGCTCAGTTCCTTAATTTTAACTGCTGTTGCCTTCTTGTCAATGTGGTTAGTTAATAGGTAGGGAATCCCTGCTCCACTCAGGGAGTCCTGCAATTAATGTTGCAATGTCGAAAGGAGGTTGCCTATAGCAACCTTTTCATTTGCTTGAGTGCTTTTATGTGGGTTAACGATGAAGTATTGTCAAGGTGTATGTAGGATGCAAAAGCACTGTGTGTTACAGCCCAGCATAATTAAAAGTAATTTCTTCTTTCAGAAATGGCTACTAATATTGCATCTGAAGAAGAAAATAATGATGAAGCTGCTTGGTGGATTCCTGACCTCCAGGCTCCTCCTCTTTTTTATTTATGTCAGTGCCTTACAAAGGGCTCCTCGGTAGCGGGCAATGTACCACTGATTAGTCTGAAGAAGTGATTTCAAAACCCTCTTGAACAGAGACCCTAGATAATAACCTGCAGAGTATCGTAACTATGATCAGCTCCCTGGAAAAGTGCTCCACTCCTAAATATTTACGTTGATCAACCCAGCCCATCAGCCTGAACAAAAAATAAAGGTCAAGAGCTCTTTCCTGCATGGAGCCAAGGAGGTGCCCAGGCTTTTTGGGCAGCTGTACCATTCACCGCCAAAGGGCTGAGCAGTAGCAGCCACGGGACGGGGAGCGGAGGTTTCTCCAGTTGTCCGGGCACAGTCTGGCTTGCTAAGCCGCGTCTTCACGCCAGAGCATTTGGTTTGCATAGCAGGGAACTGTGTAGGGGGGCTGCTCTTCTGGCTCAACATTCATCTTGCGATGAGGCAGGTGAGAGAAGGTCTGAGATATTTCATCTCTTTGCTGCTGCTGCGGGTGTTAAAATTACTACCAAGCGCCCAGGTAAGGGAAAGGGGCTTGGGCAAAGCCCTGCATTGCATGGCTGCTTTGCAGGAACTGTGACATTGAATGTGGTGTTAGCTGAGACTTCAGACAGTGGAAGGTATTTCCAATATGTGGAGTCTTCCTTCAGATTGTAAGTGAAACAAGAGCACTGAAGGGTGAATCTGGAAAAAAACCACTGTTGGCAGAACAACTCCACAGCATTCGGATGCTGTGAAATCCATACAAATGAAGCATCCGTGGAAGAAGTCCACACATGACTGCTTCCCCCTGCCTGCAAGGAACATAAAGGTAATTTTTCCGTTCATTAAAATATACCTGCTTTGAAAAGCTGATCTTCTTCTAATAAGCAAAACTCACAACGTCCTCTCTAGCAACCTTTGCACATAGCATTAATTAAACATGGCATCCTTTGACAATGCATCAAGCTGGCAGCAGGAGGCAAAATACGCATTGACAATGCCTGAAAAGGCCAACTGTGAACCCAGATTCCCAGTTGCCACGACTTCCAGCATCTTTTCTTTTAATTTTTGAAGTTCTGCTGCAACATCACTTACAAAACAAACATATGAAGAAAAAAAAAAAGCCCTCAAAACCACCTGTGAATTTTCTAGTGGCATGAACAAGACATCAGTGAATGATTAGCCCTTGTTTCATCTAGCACAGGTTCAGTGGGTTGGAGGAGCAGCACGGCCACGAGCTGATAACTGCCTGACAAGGACTTGCCTTCACCAGGGTGTGTGGGAGGGAAGAGAAACAGCTTCAGCTTCCCAGGGGAGGTGTAGCAGCACCACTGTGGCAGACACATAAGAGCATTAACTCACTTTTGCGGGATTCTCACCTGCAGCTTCACTCGTGATATTCCCTAAAGGTTGTTTTCCATGAGCAACCCCATGTCCCGGCAGCCTGAACCACTTAGCCCTTCCCAGCGGACCTGCATGGTATCGCTCTGCTATTGCTTTCCCACTGAGAAAATGCCCTTCATCCTTATGGCTTTCCAGGAAAGAAAGAAATTATCTCTTCTCCCCATCTCCCCTGAGCAGGTCACTCATCTCCCATCTCAGAGAGGACCTTCCCCAAAGACCCACCTGCATAAAAATCGTGGAGTTTATAATTTCTCTCCAAAGGCTTTAGCTAAAACTGGCTGAAACCAATGGAAAACTCCCTCTATGTTGAAAACTGGAACTCAAAATGGGAGGCTGAATAAACAAAGATTCACTGAGGTCTGGCCCTCTCGTAATATCTTAATATACAGATGGGAAACTGTTAATACCCTTCAGCAAACACATGCAGAAGTAAAGGACGAACTTCAGAAGTTAGTATCAATCAAATATTCATTCCATTAATAGATATAAATAAATGTGTTGCTAGCCACAGCATTGGCATTTAATAATATACCGTAACATACTGAAACCGAACGGCTGCCAAGCCCCATAACACATCGGAGCATGGTACCTACAGCACCACACACACCGGGAATACCGGAGGCTTGTAGAGGACTTTTTGGAAAACGCCGTGTTGTTACACAGAATTTTGGTACCTTTTGCTTGGAAATTTGTAATTCCATACGCTATGCAGTGGTATTTTCACTATAGTAAAAATTTGTACGCTGCCAGCAGCACCGAGCCCGGCTCAGCGCCGAGCCCGGCTCAGCGCCGAGCCCGGCTCCACAAGCAAGGAGATGAGCTGCAGGCAGCACACTGGGCTGCCCGAGAGGTACACAGCATCACCGGCCATACCATCCCATGCTGCCCGCCATCCCTCTGCCTGGTCCAGCCATTGGGAAGCAGTGGGACATCCACTGAGCATCACCAAAATAACGTCTGGGTGACACGGCAGTTCGTGCCTCCATCAATGGTTCCATTGACTGACATGATGCAATGGTGGGTGATGTAAAATGCACCTGGAAAATAACAAACATGCTGGGTCCTCTTTGTTGACAGGCCCAAATCTTTTTTCTGCAGTAGTAATAATAATAATGATAATATAAAAATACTAAATGCCCAGCTTTATGGAAACCAAAATTAAATTGTTTTCATAATCATTATAAACGTCAGCTACAAATAAAGATAAAAAAGGACCCATTGAAGCTAGAGGTTGTCAAATAAATACGCCAAACCTTTTAAAGTACAGAGGCTCTTTGAGTCAGCAAACCTTTAAACACCGGTTGCCACGCAACGCCAGTAACATTAGATGATGAACAGCTCAGCAAGTGCACCGAATGTGGTAAATACAGGGTTTCAGTATTTATGTATCACTATTTATTAAGGCATTTCTTTATGCTGTTGACAGTCCCTGATAAAACAAGGAAAGGGATGCTATTAAAAATCAGATCTGTTCCTGCAAGGAAAGATTGACTGGGGCTGAACAGACATAGCATAAGCTATACGGTACAACATATGGTCCCTATAGGTCTTGAGGTTGCCAGAAAATGAGAAATTGTCCCAGCCAGCAGCCATCTGCCTGGAGTGAAATGTGTTTTCACAGGGTAAATAATTAAACCGAGATACATCTTTCACATCACAAAATGTAGAGGGTAGAGCCGCATAATTTTGCATAAAAATGACAAAAACCCTTGGCTGGGACAGGGGGGGAAACATCAGGATCCGTATCAGCAGGCAGGTAAGTGAATTTGGGGCAGGTGGTGCTTGTTTCGCTTCAAACTTGCAATGCTTTTCCAGCAGTGAAGCTTTTCTGGTTTTAGTGAGGTTACCTGCGGGGAGAAATAGGGCCCTTTTCATCTTTTAAAGGCATCCCTGAAGACAGCAGTTGCAGAAATGATGATTAGAGCACAATAAGGTAACGGTTTTTCCTGCCAAACTTACTTTCCCCTGTAGTCCCAGTTTTGGAAACTGTAATTTTCAGAAACTTAGCTTTTCACGTGGAAATTCTCATTACTCTGTGGTAGATCTGTCAAGAAAAAGGCATCATTAGACTTTGCAAATTAGTAAAGATGTGAACTTCCCAGGTTATAAGAGGTGGTGATAGTCCTGGAGAGTTCAAGCCCTCCTAAACCCAGGAAACGGTACCCCCAAAATGCAGCACTTTTGGGGTGTGTTGCCTGGGATTTTGTGCACTAGAGAAAAAAAAAAATCCATCCTTATTATGTGAGAAGGAAAATGAAGACAAGCTCTTAAAGACTTTGCTTTGATTATGAAGGAAATAATGGAAGGGATTGAAGGAGTTCTCATATGGAGCGAGCATATCTGCATTTGTAGAAAATCTGCACATATGGAGATAACAGCACAATTTTACATTTGAGAGGTGACAGCATTCTATAAATATTGAAATATGATGATGTTGAGCAACTTGTGCCTGGCAAGTCCCTGGTTTCTTCTCCCATTTGGCTTGTGCTAGATCCTCTCCCCTTGCCAGCCTGGGGATGCATTTCAGTCCCAGCCCAGGAGCATCCAGCACCGGGAGCTCTGGGGCTCTCAGATTCCTAATCCGGGAGCATTTCTTGTGCATCCCTCCTTCTGAGTCAAAAGGCATTTGGTAGAGGATCAGTTTGGTTTCATAAATTACATGGCAGTTGCTTAAAGGGGGAAGAAAATATATTGTGTTTAAATAACCTGAGACACTCAATGCTGAGGGATCAATACATTAAAAAGGTGATAAAATGCACACCAGTCTGGGCGGAGTGGGAGGATGTTACAACCTGTCTGTCCTTTGTGAAAGAGGGAAAAGCTGTGGGAGCTGCAGAAGGACAACTAACCCACAAATCATTTTGCCCACATGACTGTAGGCAAGCGGGTAGCTGGAGCCAGGGCTCTGACTCACATGTCTGGCCAAAAGCAGAATTAAATCACACCCAGATTTAGGTCAGGAGACTCTGTTGCGGGGATGGGAGTAGATCCAGGTTAAAATGCAGATAAGAATTGAAGTTATGTGTTCCACGAAGCCATCACCTTACAAATGACAGCTTTGGGCTAGAGATATTGGTTCCACCAGTTCCTCCAGCTCTCGGGCACGCAATCCGGCTGTCAGGACTCCAGCACATGATGTTATTAGCTTTGTCAGAGCTGATGTAAGGTGCAGGGCCATCGAGACGGGTGTTAAGAGCCTGCGTAACTGCAACCACAGTTACAGAAACTCAGCTGGTGAGCAGCTTCCAACTACCCAGGGATTTTTGCAAAAGCAAAAATGCTGGCTGGTATGATGCAACTTAATGGACTATTTACACAAACGGGATTTTTTTTTTTTTTTTTTTTTTGCTATCTACCATATTCCGCTTGTTGGTGTTCTGCATGGGATTCCAGCAGATCTGAAATGCAAGAGAAAACTGGCACTAGGCTGGCATATTTTGATACAGCACAGTTGGTGGAACGTGGGCTAAGTGTATTTGGCTGTTTCTGCCTATTAGTGCTTGCGGCTGGCTCATGGCATACTGATGAAAGCATTTCCAAGAGCTTTCATGTGTGCAGATGTGATAAGATGCTAATTTTTCAGAATTCCAACAGCTGGGTTTGCCGCACAGAGGAGCAAAAAGGAAACCAAATCTCTTTTTGAAAAGTCAAGGGACTTCCAAGTGACACAGGTCAGGTCGAGCTCTGCAGCGGCTGAGCGGGAAGGCAGCAGGTTGGGCTCAGATGCTCGGTGATGTGCTCCCAACAAAACCCCTTCGAAAGGCGATTCAGGGGACCCCAGCTTTGCTCCTCTGCAGGTCACGGGGGCTTTTGGCTCTGAGAGTGTAGTGAGAAGTTGCAGGGCAGCCAGAAGCCAAGATAAAGGAGATGCTCTGCGTTTCTCTTCCTTGATAAAAGGACTCCTGTGTAGAAAGCCTTTTATTTATGGCTTAGTTATTATGAACTCAGCTTTTCTCCATTTAAATGCACTGGTTTCCAGAGCCACACAGCATGCGTTCCTCCCTGCGCAACCTGGGAGGGAGTTTCGCTTTATTACGCCAGGCACATGCAGACCCCTACTACAACGGGGAATGATAAGGCAGCCTTAAATCACAGCAGAGGAAGCAGCTTTATTTCCAATTCACCGCTCAATTATTAAGAGCTGCTTTCTCAATTTGTTTACTCTTCATCTCATGGCCGAGGTATTTAAAGTCTACAGTTTCACCCCTATTTCTGTCCTTTCTTGTGAGGCCAACTCTTTTTATGCCCTCTTAAATCTTCTTTCAGGTTGTTGGAAACACCATTGCTGTTCATAGTCAAGACTATTCCCCAAAATATATATCACCAATATATTGCCTAGTTATATATTTACCCCATGGGACAAGTCATCTCCCTGTAAAATTTCCCTTCACCTCTTGCATTTCATTTCTCCCCCGTCCATATACCTACGCTACCCGTACGTTATTTTTCTTCAATTTTTGCTATTCTGTTCTCTCACAGCAGTAATAACTCTCACCACAATTAAGACAACTAGGTCCAGCGTACCAACCAATCCATATTAACTGTCCTTTCTGGTTGGCTTCATCATGCAAAGTGCTCCTTATTCTGGAAGGTCATTTGAATATCTCCTGGCAATTACTCAGCTGAATATTGATCTCAGCATCATTCTGCATTTGTGCGCCTGTCCAATGCTTTCTGCTAGCTTTATGTTGGTACATAGCATTGAAAAGCAACAACCAGCTTTCAGTATTGTTTCTTTAATTAGGAGAACTCAAAAAGGTGCTAATACGTCAAAGGTTTCCAAAGTGCAAGTCTCTTCTTCAGGTGTTTATGTTCTCCCTTTTTTTACTGTTAAATCCCTTTTCATCCATTCTCCCAAACTCTAGAAGTAGAAGGATGCACCAACAGAGGGTTGTTCAACAGCTAAAGGGAACTCTCACACTTCCATTACCGGGAATAACCCAAGAAAGGCTGGTGGATGGACAGACAGACACAGGTAGAACACACTGTCCACCTACACCAAGCAGCAGCTCTGCCCTCGTGGGGTCTCCTTCAGTGTCTCCCATCTCTCACTGTCTAGTAACCTACCTGCAGTAAGGATCTAGCAGACCTGTCCCGGACTAACAGCTCAGGATAACACTGCTTGAATTAGGTGTCTCCAGGCACACACAAGAGCTTTATTTCCCCCTTTCACTGGGTTTAAAGAAAAGGGAGATGGACAGATGACACACCAAACAATCGCCAAAGATCAGAGCTCAACTGCCAAATATTAACCTTCATCCAGGCACCTCAATAGCAGAAAACAAGTTAACCCAAGCTCTTTAGCAACCCACCAGGTTGCTCTTACCTTTCTCCTCTGACATTGCCTCCTTGCTGCCAGTCCTCTCCCTCCCAACGCAACCTGCCTGGAGCAGAGAGCTCACCCCAAACCTCCCTGCTGCAGCCCAGGGTGTTAATGGCTCCATCACACCAGGCTAGAGGTGAAGAAAGTGCTCATTACCATTATTACAGGCTAAAGAAAGAGTAATTAAGCCTCTCTTTTTATAGGAGAAGGACCTGGAGACACTCAGAACTACTAACCATGGGCACCTGGTGAAGGCAGAATTAGGCAGAAGTATCCTGGGTCTGGTTACACATGGGTAAGTTGAAGGAAATATGGGAGAGTCAGGGGTTGGCTAATTGGGAAAACTAGTTCAAGAATGTGATTTAACAGCTTAGGAGATGCTTCATGATAACCCTGGAAATGGGACTGAGAGAGCTTTCACCTGCTTTTTGAGGAAACAGCGGATATTGATGTTCTGGAGAAATATCCCACATTGCATCTCTAAGTATACCTGTTTTGTTTCATCTGCTTCTCCTGACTGAGGAAAAAAACAGAGCCAGGCCCCAAGGACTTGCCAAGTGCTCGGGCTAAAGTGACAGTAATCCTGTCAATCCGTTTAAAAGGGGGATGCTGCCCTTTACTTTGCCCTCTGCAATAATCTTTGGCAAAGTAAGATGGTCTGAAAGAAGCAGGTAAAAGCTATGAAGAGGGGAAAGGCAATGGCAATGAGTGACACCTGCCCTGGAAAGTGCTGGCTTCTAAGCTGCAGGTTTGGCCATGCCCTTTGTGCCAAGGACAAACAGGAGCAGCAGCACTCCCAGCTCACCTAAGGGTGATGGGCTTGCCCCCTTCCAGCTAAAATATCCCCCATTTTGGGTGTGTATCCATAGCACGTTGCTCTGAATCCCCAGTGCCCAGGTTGAGCAAGGAAGGACTTTCTGATGGGGTGATGCAGCAGGACTGCAGCCCCAGCAACACGTTAGGGCTTTTGCTTTGCAGACACAGCAAGGAGGGACAGAGGGATGCTGCACAACACACAGACACAAAGCTTGTGTCCCTGCGTCCCCGGGGACAGGCTGGATGAGCGTTCTGCTCCGTGCCCTGCTTCAGCTTTGACTCTGGCCTCCTTTATAGCAAGAGAGGGGAAGGAAGAAGCAGTCTGCTGTGCACAAAGGCTGGTAGGAGTGGGTCTTTTGCTCCCCAGGGCAAAAAACATTGCCAAAAGCAGGGAAACAGCATGCTATATCAAAGTAACATGAGAGAAAGACAAGTGAGAAGAGTGCCTGGAGAAGCACAGGGTGCTGAGATGGCAGCTGTCAGTTCGGGGGGGCCCGTTGCAGCGGTCCCCAATCCACATGCAGAGCCACAGCAGGAACAGGCATGTTAAATTTATGCAGATGCTTCCTGCCAATTAAGAGGCAGCGTGCTTGCAAAATGTGCAGATTTTACACTTGGAAGTCAAATGTAGTCAAGGGGATTCTCTTTTCATTGGGCATATAATGCATGTACATGAATCCTCTGGTGGGATATTTAAATGGTATTTTAAGAGAGTAGTTTTCCTTCCACATCAAGTAAATGGCAAAGAACTGTCAGAGGAAGAAAGGAAATCTAAATCATTCATGCCACAGCGATGGTGATTTTCTGCAAACACCAGCATTATATGGTCCCTTTGTGTTAGGAATCCTTTTCCATCCTCAGATACTTGGGGTGATGGGGAAGAACTGGGTGGCAGGGGAGAGAAGAAGGGATTACAGGTGAGTAGTGACACAAGGGGAGGTCGGATCCAGAGACGTGTGACAGATAACAGCGTAACCAGAGAGTGGGAGAGACACCACCGAGGGAGACTCTGATGAGGTCAGCCTGGGAATCCTCATGCTGCAAGGAACAGCCGGCTGGTTTCTATAGAAACACCGAGACAGGATTTAACACATTAAATGGACAAGTTTTAATGTTGGTGTTTAATAAAAAAAACCCAAAAGAAATACAGTGAGGGAATCCTTATCACGTGCACCCCACAGTTTCCCTCCAGTGTGTCAGCAGTCTGCTCCAGCACCCTGGAAAATAAAAAATAATAGAAAATAATAAAAAAAAAATTTCAGAGATTACTCAAAATGATGTCTATGGTTTCACTTGCTCTGTAACGTACATATTCTTAAAGAGTCAGCACACATTTTTCTGTATAATTTCACCACAGGATTCTTTTTTTTCAGTCCTGGAGGTACTCACCCTTACCAGGCTGCTAAGAAAACCATCTGTGGCATCCATATTTGCACTTCAGACAAGATGATAAGATTGAAACAGCTTCTGAGCTGATGACATGTGAGCAGATGGGCCAACCTCGACCCGGTCATGGGGACCAGGTTGTCCCCTCAGGGAGGGACAGTCACCTCTGCAGGGAGCCTGGTCAGAAAAAAAGTCCTTTTTTTCCCACTGGCTCCTACATAGGACAAGCTGTGCTGTTTCAGGAGGCAGCACCAGGTACTTTGGGGTACCAGGTAGGAACTAAGTGAACAGGCAATGCTATTGCAGTCCCCCATCTGGGGGCATATACCAGCACAGCAGGAAGGAGCAGCCCAAAAAACTGCCCCTCGATGGTTTATAACATCCCCATTTCTGTTGACACAGATGTTCAGCCTGGCACACTTTGTAAGCACTAAAGCAACTTAAAAGAGATACGGAGGGGTTTGTTTCGTTTTCCTTTAAAACCTAGCGAGAGAGCAGCTGCTCTGATGTAACTTGTCCTATCATCTTCCCCAAAGAAGTGCAAATTAGAGCCGAGAAGGTATGAAACGCAATCATCTTGCCTTAGCAATAGGAGGCTGCTTCAGCAAAAGGAGAACAGCTGCCCTCTTAAAAAGTGTCAGCGAAGTGAGCACTGCCAGAGCCCCGGAGCAGAGGCAGAGCTCGGCACAGCTCCCAGGGACAGGCGCTGGGCAAGGGGCACCCACCGGCCCACCCGTGTGTCCCCTCAGGGTCCCTGGCAGGAGCCAGGTGGGACTAAATGCTGCCTGCCTGCCCCTTTTCTCCCCATCAGTTCTGGGCCAGCACGGAAAAGTTGCAGCCCCAAATTGCTGCTCACTGGACAGGGAGAGGAAATGGGACCAGCCATCATCATCATCATCATCCCCAACACGCTCCCACCCAGCCCCTCAAAACAAAGGGGTTTGTGCACGCATCTACCCTGATCCATCTTGGGGGTTGAATCCCCTTGACATAGGGCACGTCAGCAGCGTTTGCTGACTTTTGAAATGTACTTGGACTGTGTTTGCTTTTGGGTAACCCTCACCAAACCGTGCCATGATACCCTGCACCCTCACTGAGAGCTGGAGGAGGGAACCTCTCCCTTTGGCAACCATAGATAAAATAAAGACCTCAAAGTTTCTCAGGGCATTGCTGTTTTCTGCCTTGTTTCAGCAAAACTCTTCCCTTCCCATGACCCAGTGCAGATCCCACCCCAGACCCTCCAACACGCAGCATCAGCAGATGAGACCTTCTAGTTCCAGCTGCTCCGCCGAGCTCACAGTCGGTGTCACAGCTTTTGTGTGGCACCAAGGTCCCCTCCCCGGTCACAGCACGCACGAGGGGCTGGAAAGAAGGACCAACTAGTCTGAACTTCAAAATGAAATTGCCTTCCAGCCACAGGCGAGGCCACTCGGAAGCAATAAAAATAGGACTAACTGGCTCTTTTGCAAGAACCATTTGCTAAATTACAGTATCTCTAGGATTCTCCAGGAAACACTCAAATCACGTAATGAACTGTCACCAGACAGCAAATCCCATTCTCCGGGGAGTTTGCTGAACGTTACAAAAATCAACCCCAAGTGAACGCCTTTCTTGGAGGTCTTATCTCTGCAATGGAGCAAAGGAGGGGACTGGCGGGAGCTGCTTCTGCCACCCTCAGCCCCGGCACGGTCCCACGGTGTGCACGGGGCTGTGGCTCGGACCCTGGAAAAGATCAGGCTCAGGTTTGCTAATGAGCATGCCGGGCTCACTGCCGCCTTCCTCCGCTCTCTCTGAGGGTTGCAAAACCATTGCAGAGTCAATCACATAAACAAACAAGATTTTAGGTAGTGGTAAGAAAATTAAAAAAAGGTGGAGAGGAAAAAAAAAACTATCCTCCAGAATCATCTATGCAGCAGAAATCCCCAAATACATGATGGCAGGTAAACACGGGAGTGTGAAAGCTTTTCAAAGGAGGCATTCTTTTACAGTATAGATGATCATAAGAGCAAAATAAATCATCTTTTTTTTTACCATAAAAATGTTTTACACCATTCAATTAAAGCCTCTGAGATAAAATAATTTCTCTTGGGTGTTTTCCTCTGCTCTTCCCTTTCTGTCGGAAGTCATTTCAATATTTTACTATCTTAGTAATAAAAAATACATAATGTCTTGCCAGGCAATATTATTTCAGCAGCTTGCTCACTATATGACAAAATTCAGAGCAGTCTTTTTCTTCACTTTACACTGGAGATAAAAACGTGTCCCCAGATGCCAAGGGGCTGTGATGGGAGTATGTCATTTGCTTGGGGTTGCCACAAAGGCTCTGGGCAATCAGGGAGAGCCAAGCCAGATCTCTGTCCCTAAAGGCTGTGGGTAAGGCATTGCATAGCCACACTTCCATTTCTTCGCCAAAGTACACATGAAAAAAAGAAAAAGGGAGGTGAATCAACACTTCTCTAAATATTAATAAATCTGTGTTGCCCAATTGTATCCTTTAAAACACTATACACTTAAGTGGTCCCAAGTGGAATGATGTATCTTTCCCCTAGTGTTAAGAAGAGCAATAAATCTACAATTACTTTATTACTCAGTCCTACTAAAAAATGCATTAAGCCCTTCTAGCAAATTCGAGTTTTATAAAACAATTACTTGATTCCGACATTAGAAAGAGTCTAAGTCAAATGAGATGTCGCTGGATACTTTTCAGACCTCACGTGTTTCATTTTGAAACTGATCCTCTATCATTGAGCTATGGTGTCACTAGAAAGGAATTCCTTAAGTTAAAAAGAGTAAGGTATGTCTAGGGTAAATATCAGGAAAAAGACTTACAGGGAACTGTAGGTCGACACAAGAAAGACTCACTTGTGTTTCAGGAATGTGTGTGTGTGAGTATGTATATGAACATACATATGCACACACAGAAAATCTAAAAATACTTTTTTTGCACATCTTTTAAGAAAACTCCCTTCTGTTAGATGTAATTTTCCCTTCTTGTGCAAGAACAAAGGGATAAAAAGCCCCTTAGGAAACAAACATCCCGTTATGTCATGCAAAGACCCTATTAATAAAGGATGAACGAAGAGGAGAGCAGAAGATGCAGGAAACAGAAGCAGAGCTCTGAGCCTAATTAGACCGTTCTCCAAAATTTCTCAGGAGGCATTTGCTGAGGCTGAGGATGTAAATATTTTATAAGGGGAGCTCCCTTTCTCTTCATGCTTCTCCTTGTGCCCTCTCCTGAACTAATTACTTGCTTTGTAGAGGGAAACACTGCTAATTTTAGCCTTATGGGGCCCTGCGTGGAAAGCAAGGGATGTTCCCTGGATGACTGGGAAAAACATTTTGGCTCCCATCTGATAGCAGGGCTGGCTGTCGCTGGAAAAGCGATCTGTGCAACAACCTGGCAAACATGCCGTCCTGGTTATGTGGGGTGGCCCCACACCATGTGGCCAAGGACAGGGCTGGGGATGTGGCAGGAGCCATCCCAGTGCCCTCTGTTTGTGTCGTCCAGTTCCCCCTGCTCTTCTGCCGGGCCACCCTATCTCTCCCATGCACTTAAATCACCCCTGTGCTATCCCACCCCATGCACAAAGGTTGGGAGAAGAACAGGCAGAGGAAGTAGCTACTGCGGAATTAAAATTGTTTAGATAGCACACAAAGAAATAAAGACAAAGAATAAGAGGGAAAGAGAGAAGGAGGAAGAAATACTCCAGCCTCCCAAATTAAAGTCACTTAGAAATCCTTCTGCTCTTTTCCCAAAAGCAAGGTTAAAAAACAATACAGAAGGCTTTTGCCTCTCTAATAGAAAACATCTGGAGCCAGCCAGGTTGCAAGGGCAGTGCCTGTACACGGGAACATGAGGTGTTGAGCATGGTTGGATGGGCAAGAGCACCGAGGAGCTCGGTCAGCTCTTTCCCTGACCTGTCCACTGCTAGTGAGAGGAAGAGAAGGGGCTTATGAGCATCCAGCACAAAGAGCTGGCTATAAATTGGTATTTTGGCATGTTCCCCAATGCCTCAGCATTCAGCAGCAGCTTCAAGACTAAGGCCAGGCTGGGGGAGCATGTGTGGGCTCCTACACATGGCTGGAAAAAGCTTCTTCTCCATAAGTAGTTGCCAAACAGGCTCCAGGGAGGGGAGCAGACCCAGAGACCCCACCAAGCCCCATCTGCAACCAAAACACAAGGCTGGGGGAGACTGTGTAGATCTCAGTTTCTCCGCTGGAAGCTCAGACAAGCTCTTCCGTTTTCCCAGAAGGATGCGAGGAGTCGAACCAAGGGACCAGTTGAACCCTGCCCAGCAGTGGGAGTCTGGGGAAAAGTATAGACCAGTAGTGGTGGGTCCCTGGTACGTAATCCAGCATCCCGTACTGTGCACCTTGGGACCTCCTGTTCCCTCTCCCTGCTCTGCTCCCCACTCTTTTAAGGGCATGGCTGAAATAAGCCCTCGGGCTGGCACAGCCCTGCTCACTGTTGTGCTCTCTCTGACAGCAGAAAGGAGAAAATCTCCGGAGGATCAGCACCCCCCTCTCTCCTGGTCTGTATCCCAAGGGAGGGAGGATGCTATGCACTGAGCAACTGCCTGAAGCACTGGGGTGAGACACCCGGTTAGCCTCCCGGGGCTGCATGCCACTTGGTAGGAAAACCTGCTTTATCCCTGCCTGCATGGCTGAGAGTGTATTTCAGTTCAACGGACTGGAGTTCACCTTCTCATTGTCTGTGCTCTGCTTAATCCATTGCTTTTTAGGCTTCTCAGATATTTTGCCTTCATTTGTTCTCTCTCATATTTCAGCACACAAAATCCCAGCCCCAGGGGTCCCATGGAGGTGGTGGCAGTCGTGTCGCACCTGGTTTTTGTCCCTTTGCCAGGGCAGGTGCTCCCCGCCTTAGCAACATGGCACCAAGGAAACGAACAACATAAAATCAGCAATTGTAAGAAGCACACATTTTCAGTGCATTGAAAAGGATTTTTTTTTCCTTTTTCCTTTGAAAAGTACTAAGAAAAGAAGGAACTGGGCCAACAAATTGACCAGTGTGTGCCTCCCCCACCTTTTGTGCAGGGATTTTTGCAGCAGTCCTGTCCTTCTAAAGCCCAGCCGATGCAAAGGACTCTCTGACTGAGATGTAACATTTCCCTCGACTCAGAAAATCCACACTGATCTTTTAACAGGATTTCCCATGGGTTGGCTATAATGTGGATTAAATAAAGTAAAAAAAAAAACAAACCACCCAGCTTTTCCCTTTCAGCTATGGGCACTTGCTCAGTCCAGTGTGCTTTTATGCTAGGGAGGAGATTTGGAAGCTGTGATGTTGCAAAGCAGAGAAATGGTTTGATCTGCAAATGCACACTGAATCCCTGTAAACTCCTGTAAGTTTACAGCACAGCTTTCTGCGCTAGACTGAAGAGCTGCCAGTGGAGGAGAAGGCATTGCACCTGACTGCAAAACACTTTCCACCGATAAACATATGCACAGATTACGAAGAGACGGCATCTTAGCAAGCCTCTTCATGCTCGTAGCATCTCCTCTTTGCTGATTATGAATAATAACCAAGTACTAGTAGGGGGTGGGTTTTTCCCTACGTCCTTATCCCCATTGGGTCTCCCCAGGGTTTCCATCCCCAGCTGCTGCTCACCTTGGTCTGGACTCCTGTTGGAGGTACTCCCCTTCTGCTGCTCCAGTAACACCATACGGGCAGACTTACAGCTTCAAGAGCTTTCAGCAAATGTGGCCTCTTCACTAAGCCCAGGGCCAACACGATGGGTCAGAACTGTGTGGCGGGGTTGGATTTTGGGGTGGGAACAGCGCCGTGGATGAAGCCAGCCCTGTGGGACCCTCGGAGCCTGTGCCCTTGAGAAAGGCACAGGCACGCACCGAGAGACCATCCTACTGTACCATGCTCCCTGGGGGCTCCTCATTCCCACCCAGCCCCTGCTGTGACAAAAGACATGGTCAGGGCAGGGAGGAGGGCAGCGTGGCCTTTTTCCCCTCTCGGAGCCCGGCTCTGCTAGAGCCACGGGGCGCAGCAATGTCCTGATGCAGAGCTGGCCCCACCAAAAGCAACAGAGACAGCATGGCACTTGGCTCAAAGTCAGCAGCAGCGAGCCTGACACCTGGGTTGTTAAAAATCCTCCCGCTCCTGCCCCGAAACCCACTCCAGACACCTTCGCTTTGCTGGTTTTTCCCCCAAGAGCAGCACAACCAACTTTTGCCTTTACCCTCTGTGCATCAATAGCTAAAAAGCACCCGACAGCAACAGCCAAACAACTCCCCAGGGCACTAATGCCTGCATTACAATTACACTTCAGGCCAGATGAAAAATTCCTCACTATAGCACAGCCACGCTCACTAATCTCCCCAAGAGCTTTTCTTGTCTCTGCCCCCTCTCTCCCCTCCCTCGGCATGGGTGTGCGAGAGAGACAGAAAGGAGGGCTAGGACTTCTCCAGTCATGTTCGTTTCCTTCCCTGTTCGAGACAACTAATGAGATCTGCGTGGGCGAATGTCTCCTGCACCGTGTCAGATCTACCCTCACATGGATCGACGCGTGTGACGGGAACACCGTGGGGCGTGTGTGCATGCGTGTGTGCCGGATGCACTCACGCCAAGCTGGGGGCCACGCACACACAGCAGCCAATGCACAGCTGCGCTCTCCTCCCTTAAAGGTTAAATCAATCCATTATCCTCTTTATTAGGTTTTTGCATGCTGGAATAGCTGTGCAGAAGGGGAGGGGGTTGTCACTTCCCCTTCCTTGAGCTGTCAGAGGAATGAACTTGATAGGATTCAAGCTTTAACCCTCGCTCCCCCTCCCAGATCTCTACCAACATGCTGCCAGTCCTCTATCCTCCTCCACAAAAGCACCCTAAAAGGAGCAGCAGTGAAAAGCTTTTTGAATGCTTGAGCGCTGTCGATACCAGGCTAGGAGGCTGGGAGCAAGTTATGGATTCACAGAAACCCGCATTCAATGCTGATGTAAGCTACACATTGTTTCTTGCTGCTTTGCTCCCCCATAAAAGCTTTTTTTCTCAGTGCTCATCTGTTCTTCTTCCCCTGGGCAGGCTGGAGAGATTACCTCTGTACCACGTGAAACGAGCTGGGCAGGTCTCAGACCTTCCCATCACAGACACGCAGCAGGAACAAGCATTTGCCGAGGAGAGGAGGTGCTGGCACTCTAATAATGCTGAATTTATCGTATCAAGCTCAGGAAGAGACAGACAGCTTTAACCCACTGAAAAAACCAGATACCTGGTCCCACAGAAGAGAAATAAAGGCCGAGCCCCCTGGCTGTTCATTTCTATGCATACTTAAATCAATCACAGGCCTATATTTCTGGAGACAAGTGGATAGTTGCTTAGGGCTGATTGGTGTTTTTCTGTCATCATGATTTTGTTTTGATTTTCGAGCTGGAAATTCAGCCTCTGCAGAACACAAAATTTCCATAAGAATATTTAGACTTTTCCATCAGTTTTTCAAGGTCCCATCAGAAAAAAGAATCAAAAGACAACAATTTCCACAGGGTCAAGTTAAAACTGAATCAAAACAGTGTTTTTCTCTTTAGCCCAACACTCATTTGCTGCTTGGAAATCTCATGGACATCTTAAATTGCCAGTCTCCAGGACTATCAGTTCATGCATCCCTCCCAGCCTTAGGTATTTACCTGGGTATGAACTTTTCCCAATCCACTCAGTAACTCTTTCCTCAGACTAGGCTCTATATTAAAAGCAAGAGTTAAAATTTTATACTCAATTACCTAAGAAACAGGACACCCAGCAAAAATCCATTTACACAAACCTCCAGCGAATGCTTCGGCTAAAAATAAGCTCATTTCCTGCGGTTAAACCTCATACCTGCTGCCGGAAACCTGAATCACGCTGCCAGCAAGATACCAATCTCAAAACACAAACAGCACCTTTGGCTTTTGAAAACTATTTGGAGATCAGTGGGTGGATCCTAATAGATTACATAAACTGTCCTGGAAGGGCTACGAATGAAAACGTAAGTGGCAAAGCCCGTGCAAATCAGAACCAGCTGGATTATCCATCTGGGGTCAATCAGCAGGAATCCGTGGACTTCCATGGAGCCCTGTTGATTTGTAGCAGCTGACCCACATTTTCCCTTAAGAAGCCTTTAATTTCAGTCAGTATGAAAATAGCAGGCAGGTTTTAGCTCCAACGTGTGGTGTTAAGGGCTCTACCCACCACCAAGAGCTTGGTGGAGGCAAGACATTAGGTGGTGCTTCTCTTGGAGCGTGATGGAATTCTCCTACACGGACTGTCCATTTCGTTGTGCCTTTGGTGGGCTTCTCACAGGAACAAAATCACGTTCTTACAAAATTAGCTATTGCTTAACTGGAAAATTTGAATGTGCCACTTTTCAGGAGGCACGGTACCAAGTGCCTTTACTCAGATCCCAGCATATACCCAAGTACAGCTGCTCTCTTCCCTTCCTTCAGTTCACTCTGTAATTATATCACATAAAAGCAATCAAGTTCTCTTGGCAAGATGTATTCACTTTAGCCTCCTGGGTCTAATCTTGTAGCCCTACGTGAGTGTATTTAAGTCATCATGGTTTGAGTGCTGGAGTGCCTCCTCGCCCGTTGTGCGGGGCTCTGCTCCGCAGCTCCTCGAGGGAGACAGGCAGTGCTACCGTCCTCAGGCAGCTGGTGGGAAGGAGACATGAAGGATGTGGTTCCAGCCCCACTCTCCTTTACAGATTTCCTCTACTTAGGTACAAGGTGGGTTTGGTGGTCAGGTGATTCTTCACCCGCTTGGTGCCCTTATGTTCCCTTAGAGGCACTGGGTGACTTCAGGGGACCACAGAGAGGTGCATCTGCAGTTCCTCCTCGCCTTTATCCCTGCCATTGCAAGGACAGGGTCTGCCCCAACCACTTTCCATCTAGTTTTTATTCCATTCAGGTCAAGGAGTTATTAATCACCAAGAAGTCCTGTTGATCCTTTTAGGACACCACTTCTGCTTTTGGTTTTCTTCACTGCCCTGCCACTTTTCCAGTTGCTCACCTCTTTCTGGGGTGGTAGCATCTGAGGACTTCAGGAGGAGGTAGCCTCTCTCCCCTTTCCCCTTGGCAATGTCCAGTTTGTTGCAGGCTTCCTTTTCTTCTCACCACCATCATGGCTGCATCCAGCCCTCAGTTTGGAAATGACTGACATCCAGAGAGGACGTTTGTGAGCCAGTTAAATCAATAGCTTAGGGTATGCAGGTCCACAGTGCTTTATTTGCCCTTGCACAGATCTTGACAGGTCCTTCCCTCTTCCTTGCAAGAGTTATTTTACAGAGTTCTTCTCACTTTTACATTACTTTTGGAGCCTTGATAACTTCCTCCCATCTCCCACATGGCCAAAGGTGAAAGCTTTTTATTAGTGAAACACAATGAACACAATATCCCCGCTGTTGGACATAACCACTTTGGATCGCTGGTTCCGCACAAACACAGTTCACAGATCGCTGCTCATAAATGTACGAAGCTCCATTATAAAACTAGCTCGGCATCCTTATTTCCATGTGAAGGCCAGCCCAGAGTCTTGCTCCTCCCATGGCTAGAAACATTTATTTAATGTCTAGCCTAAATTACAAGACCAGCTTCTCCCATGTCATTGCTCTTTACAAAGATCTTCTCCCCCCTTCTTGGCACTTACTCCCAACGTCTTCTATTATGAGCAATTGTGCCTCCTCAGTGCTCATTTTGGTAGGAAAGGTGTCTCTTTGTCAGCTCCTGGCAGTCAGGCAGATCTGGCCCTGGCTGACCTTCTGTGTGTTGCTTCAGCCTGAAATTCCCCTTGAGAGCCAGATCCCAGGACTGCACACCATCTCCAGTGAAGGTCCTCCTACTCCCTCGTACAACGAAGCAACATCGCAGATGAAACATTTGAGGAACACTTTTGCCTTTTTTTTATCTTGTTTATAAGCTGGCCTTGTTTATAAGCTGGCTTGTTTATAAGCTGGCCTTTGCTTTGATCTTGGATAGTGATTTCTATCATCCTTTTCTGAGGAAGATGCAGCGTGTGTTTAAACAGGATGGGGGGGGGGGGGGGGTGTGCACGCATAGCACTGAGATAGCCAAATAAATGATGAAAGGAAAATAAAGAGGCCAGAGCACGGTGTTTGAAGGATTCCCTTTGAGGCAGCTTCACCTCACCACTTGGCAGGCAGCTAGTCATTTTGTTTTTTTTTCTCGGTGGGATCAATTACATGGCAGGCGGAATTCAAGGAGTGCAATGTCAAAACTTTTAGCTTTAGCATGACTTGTCCAGGTCAACACAACCCAGCTGAAAATCAGCATGTGTTATACAGCATGTTCAATGCCTTACAGCAAGACCAATGCGACAGTAATGGGCACGGTCTCCCCCGAGGAGTCCCACATCTTGGGCTCCCCTCATGAGCATCACTCCGTGCTGCATCCCAGCAGAGGTGTCTGGCCTGGTGCTCACTGTCTCATTCATTTTATCTAGACAACACAAGTACTGTGACTGGAGCTGAGTTGCAGATGGAGGTTTCCTCCTCTGATTACACTGTGTCATAGGTATGAAACAATTGCAGGAGAGTGGATAGACTGGCTCTGCCAATCCTGCAATCTTTTCCAGTGCTGTTTTCCCAGCAGTCCAAATGCACTGGGCCATATTTAGTCTGGGGTGTCCCATGGGGAGTTCCCAGGTGACATGTACACAGGACCAGTGGCAGCTACACAAACATGGGGAGCTCACACGGGTCATCTGCTCAGACAGCTGCTTCTTGGCCCCTCGCTAAGGAGGGCACTTGCTCTTACCCACAGTTTACTTTCACACATAATTGGCCATTTGTGAACCTCTCTTTGCCATGGCAGACTCTGATTTATACTGTTATGTCATGCATTAATTAACAGCAATTTTGCCTTCATTCGAGCTCAAAGAGAGCAGCTAGTGAAGCATTCACACATTCATATGCTGCTTTTGCAGCCTGCAGAAAGGTGCTTGCCTGCTCTCCTTTCTAAGCTGCAGCCTACTTGCGCTGACCCTGCTAGCTCAGGGGACTTTGCCAGTGGCTTTTCTCACGTTCCCCAACTGGAAGGGCTGTTGGTCTGTTTTCACATCTTACAGTATGTTTCTAGTGCTATTTTTTCAGTTGGTTTCCCAAGGAAACAAGGCTTACGTGATTATCCTGTGTTTGTGCATGAGAGAAAGAGAATTAGTCTCCTTTTGATAACTTTTAAACCTGTTGGGCAGTTGCACCCAAATTAGGCAGCAAGGTTAGAGATAGCATCTTCTATAGATAGTATTTTCATGCAAACAGGCTGCATTGAGAATAAAACTATGGCATTTGTGTCCCTGCTGAGAAAGAGCCTGAACCAGTGAGGGCTTAACCCCACTGTAGACATCAGAGAATACACACAAAATGACCTGACTTCACAACATTGTGTAAAAGCAAATGAAGTGTGTGAAGTATTTATATGGTGACCATGTGCATCAAATATAAATAAGAGGGACAGAGCTAGTGAGAGAGCCATGCTGGGAGTCATGGGGGGGGTATCTGATGCAGTCTACCAGCCAGGGTCTGCCTCTTGAAATATCGATTGGAAACCCAGGTTTTCAATCCCTAACTCCACTGGAAGTCTGAGCCCTTTGATAAATACCAAAATTGCCTCAGGCCCCTACAATTCAAAAATTAAAGCCTTCCCAAAGAATCCCTCTTTGTTATCCTCCTGACACTGCCTCAGTGGCTCCAGGAAGCATCTGCAGACAGCGATCACACGTCTGCAATTAATTTTTTAATCAGCTTTCAAAAAATCTTTCAATCAAGGGATCTTCCCAGTCTACCACGTGCTCCCTTTCATGTGGGCCCCAGCTTTAATGTTTATGGGGGAAGGCTGCTGGGACGTGAGGGCAGCACACGGCGCAGTTCGGTTGCGTGTGTGAAAGGAAATGAAGAAACAGATCCAAAGCGAGAGTCAAAGAGGGTTTTTCCAGCTCCTAAGTGGGAAGTTTCAGCAGACGGCACACAGCACAAGGAGATTTCTTTCCTTGCTGATTTATTCTTGGGCTTTCAGGCTGTTTTATTTAGGTTATATTCCAATGCACATTGAGCTTGGATTAAACTGATTTCCCTTCCCTCTATTTACGAGATGGCAAAGGATCAGGGTGCTACTGGCCTGTGCAGTGAGCAGCAGCTCTGCCGAGCACTTTGCTCGCCCGACACACCCCATTGAGTCCAACAAATTCTCTCCAAGGCTGTGCTAATGCTTTCTGCCTACGAGGGGATTAGGATGGTCTGCCTCAAACTTCACAGCTCCCCTCCTGCCCTGCTCTCTCCTTCCTGGGTCCCGGCCTTTGCAATAAGGAATCAATCACTGTAAGGTTTATCCCTGCTGCGTCTTCTTTTGCAGTAGCGGTGGCTTCTGTTGTTTAGCCATTATGGCCAAAAAGTTTATTTCCAACTATGCTCCTGGAGCTTCGGTGCAAACCCAGCTCTCGGGTTTGCTGCGGCTTGACACAAGCTCACTGCACGTCAGCTTCTAAATACATGAAGCTCTGAACAGCCCCATTTTTTAGCCTTAGATGCAGGCTGTGGATGCTCGGCGGGCAGGCGCAGGCTGAGTTCAGGCTCTTGGGTCTCAGTCTCGGCTGCCTGGCTCTCTGCCACTGATGTTCCTGCTCTCTCCCCCTGTTCCATGTTCCCACTTAGTAAAACTGGGATTCTGCTTGCAAAGTTTAACTTTTTTCTTATGTTAGGAGGGAATATTAATTCCAAGTCTCTGCCTGTTTGTCTTTTCAGCTCATCAGCCAAGCTAGTGGCAGGAGCAGTGCTGGCAGCCCCCTCCCCTCCGTGCACTGCACACAGCCCCTGTCCTGTGTCACGTCGTCAGAGCCCTCAGAGCTATGATTTCTGTGCTTTTTTCCAGAGTCAAAGAGCACAACAAGACCTTGGTAGATATTTTCTGCATTTAAACCTTCCAATTAAAATTCATAACTGCTGGCTGCTAAAAATCAAGGACTAGCAGAGTTGCTAGTGTTATGATATATTTTAAATTTTTCCATCCCTGGTTAATCCATCAGCAGGGCAGTGAAAACTAGCTGGTTGCCTCTGTTCAGAGAAGCTTTGTGACTTTATTCCTGCACTTCTCAGATGATCTCCAGGTACCAACCCCCTTTTCTCCCACACTATCTAACAGATGAACATAATATAACCCCAGAGCAGCTAGTCTCAAGCTCTGTTCAGCTTGGGAGATGGTTGCTTTGATTTTAGACTAAAGAAATCTTTGTGTGTCCAAAAGCTTGTCCCACTTCCCCCTCTGCAAGTATGTACGTGGTCTAATAAATGATGCTGCCTCTCCATACAAACCTTGCTGCATTTTGTCCTCATACCTCCAACAATACTGTTTCTACTGTGCTGATGTTGCCCTTTTTTTTTAGCTCGGATGGCAGGAGTTTGCGTGTATTGAATTTACCTGCCAGGTGGTTGTTGTGATGAATAGGTTTCCACAGAGGTAAAGGCTGAGCCAAGAGGAGGGAAAGCCCTGTGCAGCATTCCCCAGCGCACACAGGGAGACTGAGCTGTCACTGCCATTAATCAAAGAGCTGTCAGCACCGAGAGCAACTACTCCAGAGACCCACTTCTATTACAGAGGGGAATAACAGCCCTGAGGAAGAGAGAGACACAGATAGGAAAAGCATCTGCAAGGGACTCTGCAAACGCAGCAGCTCCCTGGTTCTGGTGAAACTTAGGGGCTTGCTTCATTTTGTAATGAGCAAAGAGATTATTAGAAAAGGAAAGCTGCACTGGATGGAGCTGATAAGGTGCCCTGCACATGCATGAGGATTTAATCCTCAGTTGCCACCCATCCTACTGTCCTAAGCACTGAATTCCTACAGGGAAAGCATGGAAAAACTGGAACCTTAGTGCCCATCTATCTCAAGGTGATGGTAACAACTTCATGTAACCTGTATTCAAAACCAGCTTCACTGTGTCACAACTCTCAGGCCTCGCTGGGCTGCAGCAGGAGATGGTGTAAGAGAGCACTGCACAGGCAGTTCAATGTCTTTATTATGTTGGTAACACATCAGGATGATTCTCCTTCAAGCTATACTAACCTACCAGTCTGGCAGCAATAAAGTATTTATGCTTGCAAAATGCATAATTTACCCATATGGAGCATTTACAAGCCATGCTGATTTCTCATGAGTATATGCATATGTTCATCTAGGTACCCATGCCTATATATTTAGCTGTATTAAAAAAGACGTACTTTGATTGCATCTGATTTATTGAGTGATCGAGCTCACTCGCATCTATGGCTTGTTGTCGTTGTTATTTACTACTTTCCCAATCTGAGTCATCTGCATTCTTTATTAGTAATGATTCCAGATTTTCTTCCAGGTCATTGATATAAGTATTGACAAAGCACTGGCATAAGAAGCCATCCCTGAGGCCCAGCACTGGGCACACCGTCACTTAGTGCTGCCTCTCTATCAGTGATTATATCCAGAGATCTATTTGCATATGCTAACAAGGAGCTGCAGATGTTTTGCCACAGATTTCAGGGGAGGTAAAACTCAGATCCATGCGAGTTGTCACAATTGATTCTGTAAATTGGATTGTGTTGAGTTTTTGCTCAATTGCCAAGATTTTGCACTGGAGGCAAGGCAGGACAGAAGTGATCAGATCTCATCTAATTTCATGGGAAATTTACTTCTTTTACTGGGTTTTTGCAGTGGAAGAAATGCTCATGTATAAGGAATGTAGTTTAAGCAATCAACACACTCCCAGCATCCTTGTCATTGCCAGGAACATCTATAACCTGATGAGCAGAAATATCTTTCCAGGTATCACGGAAAATGTATCAAAATACATTTTACATTGTCCAGAGAAATAATTAACACAAGAATCAATGTGGCCTTGCATATGCTTTTTCTTAGTAAAACATTGAGCCATTAACCTTGAAAAGGTCAATACACCATCCTTACTGAATTTAAGTAAAGCAACTTTTAAAGTAATATTTAGAAGCAAAATTTATTCACAGTTTCTTAATACACTCTTGGCTCCTGAACTATGACATCAAATTAGCCTTTTTGCTTCCCTTGCCACCTGCCCAGCATCACCACCCTCTGCTCCCCTTCTCAGGGACTGTCAGGAATTTTGAGATGAGGTAAGATGAGTGAAGAAGTAGATGATAGGCTCATCTTTCACCTAAAGAAAGCCTGAGTGATGCAGGTAATTTGCAGGCAGATTTATTGTCATCGTCCAGCACAGAACACAGCACATTTTGGTGGAAAGGAAAATTTTTCATCAAGGCTTACAAGCCTTATTCAAATCTCACTGAAGTCACCAAATAAGTGGGACTGTTCCTGTAAGGTCTTGGATTGGGCACTCAGTATGGTTTAGTATTATTAAGGCATAAGTTGATGGTGTCTGTTCCAAAGTCACTTCAGTATCAGAAAAATCTTCTCATCTGGTTCACTTTAGCTAATCAACAGTCCTGGATAACATCTAGAGTGGATACCAGGCTATGCTGAAAGAAAAAGGCAAGTCAGAGGAAATCGGAGACATCTTTGAGGAGAGCTCACTGGGAAACAGAAGGCAAATGCAAAGACTGTCCCGCTCCTCCAAGGATCAAGCACAAATGCTGTCCTCTTCTGGAGCACAGACATAAGTCCCAGAACAACATTTCTGGAGTCAGAGCCCTGACCCTGCCTCACCCCTGGCCCACTTCAAAATCACCCTTTCCTGGATCTAGTCAGATCACCTCCCAGTATCCTCCTGTAACTGGTGGGATGGCAGGCACTGAGCTCTCCACAGGTGGCCCAGCTTTATTTTGTTACTCCCCATACTCAGGACCACCGCCTGCTTGTCTTCTGGTCCCTGGAAAGGGGAATCAAGAGTGGCTTTTCACTGCCCTTCCCAGAGTCAAACACGGCCACTTCGGGGTGCCATGGCCATCTCCAAGGCATCACATCCTCCCTCCTCTTCATGGACATGGAGGAACCAGTGGGTTTCACATGTTGGGTTGGTGTTCTGGAGATGTGACAGCAGCATGGTCCAAACTGCTGCAAAAAAATATGGTTGTTTTGTAGGGATAGGCAAAGTCTCATGGGCCGAGACTGTAGTTCAGGTACTCTTGCAAAGTACAGCCACAAGGCAGGAGGGAGAACTGCCACTGGGTGTTTGCGTCATGTCCTCTTCTGGAGGCAGTCTCACCCACCGAGGCTTTTCTCCGCGCACCCACGAGGGATTTCTCTCATTTCAGATGGGAAGAGGTGAGTCTGCAAACTGAGAAGCTCTGAATGCCAGAGGGGAAGAAACTGCTTTAGCGACCTGAGGAACTTTCCACACTGCACCCCCTAAAAAAATATCCCCTTCCAATTAAGACAAGTAGCAAAACCAGAGATTTTTGGTGGCCTGAGAATGAAAATAAATGTTAAATAAATAATTTGGGGCTATAAAACCATTGTATGTAAGTGATATGAACATAGGGTTCATTTTGATTTAGATGTTTTTGTCATTTCTTTTTTCAAGCTAAAATAGACTCTTTCCTTTGTCCTACATATTTTCAACGTATTTTGAACCATAAATCAAAACATTTTCTGTTTAAAGAATACAGACGTGCTTGTTTCAACAGTTTCAATGCTTCCCCCTGAAGGAAATGGTTTTGAACTGAGAAATTTGTCAAATCAGCTCCCATCAACAATTTTGGCTTTTACAAATTATACTCTCCTAAAGGGAAAGACACCACAACAACTAACATTTAAAAAAAAAAAAAAAACGAAATAAACAAACCCTGACCAGTGACCAGTTCTTGATCTGGAGAACTTGAATTACAAGGGGCACACCTTGGGTTTGAGTGACCTGGCCATGGGTTTCACAAAAAGCAGTGAAAATACTGGGAAAATAAATGTAAACGTTGCAGGGATCTGGATGAAGACTCTCTTGGCCAAGTTCAGTCTGCCTCGGTCTCCCCATCCACGCAATGAGAGCGATAACACTTAGCAGAGCTGAGTCCAGCAGTGGTGAGGATGGGAAAGAGGACAGAGGAGTTAGGAAGCTGTATAGTGAGGACACACTGGTGGAGGAGCTCTGCAGAGGATGCGGTTCACGGGACAGATTCAGACATCTGTCAGCTGTGTGCTGGGTTAGCAGCTAGGGTCGGAGGCAGAGAGGCTCTTTAATGGTTTCTTTTTGCCCAGAAACTCCTGTGCTCTCATTTTCATTCCAAGCAGAATGAAACCAGTGTGAAAGCCCTGAATTCTTCAGCAACAAAAGTGTTGTTCTGCATCCAGCCCCACCTCTCACCCCATTTAGGTTTTGTCCATAGTGTGGAGAACAAATACATATTCCAGGGCCGTGACTTCTAATGCCTAACTTGCCTCATGGTGCACAGAGCATCACAGGAGATAGCTCCAGGTCAGGGAAGGGCACTGCTCAACCTTGCTGTTCAGTCCTCACCCAGGGAGCCTGGAGAGGAAAGCATCTTTTACAACACTCTGCCTGCACAGCTCTGGGATTTGCATTGTAAATACTCTGCGGAAGTGATTCCATCCCTGACAAAGAAATGAAAGAATTTATTTACTTAGGAAAAACAAACTTGTGTTTGCTGTCACAGAGGAAAACTGCAAGCTAAGACAAGATGTCACTGTTTTGTTATCAGGGCACATAGGTGAAGTCAAAAGCAGATTATACAGGGCTCGCTCTTGAGGAACCCCTCAGGAAAAACTACTGTTGAGGAGAGGAAGGAACCAATCTGCTCTGCTTGTTGCCTGGGCACTGGTCAAGAAATAATGAATCTTGTGCATGGAAAATTTAGGCAAAAATGTAGGAATGACAGCTGTCAAGGGGCAAGGTGAGGTGTGACAGGATCTGCCCTGGGCATAGTGGGATCTGTCTCCAGGGCTCTTTGTATCAGGCTGCTCCTGTCCTTAGGGATGGCTGATCCTGCCCTGGGGCAGGTGGTAGGGTAATCTGAAAATGTCTCAGGGTCCCTCCCAGCCCCTTTTCTCAAGGTCTATAAAAGGTGTCTGCTATAAACGAGGCTATAAGGTTTCTCATTTGGCTGTTCAGTCCATGGAAGGACTCCAGGAGGGAGCACAAGACGCTTCCAGCCAATATCAGGCAGCCTGCTGATTAAGGGCAGGGAGAACTCGTGGGTGGTAAGATGTGTACCGCAGACCTTTCAATGCTTTGTCACTGTGCTGCTTTAACTATTCCACAGTCTATTCCACATCCACAACATCCAACTGCTGCGATGCCTCTGGCATTTTTTTGTGTGTCTTCCACAAATGTTACTGTTGGTCTGGAGAAAATCCAGCAGCCAGCAGAGATCCAGGAATCCACATTTTGTTGCTTCCTATTGAAAAAGGGTTGGATTTTTAAGGGAAAAAATCAAATTACAACATGACTAACTTCACAAAAATCACTGTCATTAAAACAGTCAATGACAAATAGGACCTAAGATCTAGTGTAAGAATGGAGGTGGGACCCACAGTATAACAGGTTAATATTTTGCAGAGGAGAGAAATGGAGACATACAAAAAATTAGGATCTTGTAAAGGACAGATTCCTCACAGAACCTATTAAGGACAGAAATTTTTTTCTTTGTAGCTCAGGACCAGAAAGGACACAGTCTATAAGGAATCGGAGACCAGTCACCACTGAGGGTGAGAAATAATTGCTTTAAAACTGCAAAGTAATGCTAACTATGATGAAGAGGCAAAACACAGTGCAGCCTTGACAGAAGTCTGGATATATGTTGCCTTTCATAGAATTACATGGGTGACCTCCACAGCTGCAAATGGAGTGACAAACAGCAAACACCTCAAGAACAGAGGAAAAATAACACTGAGATGTCATTAAACCTGAAGTAAATAGTTGATGAAGCAACTCAAGCAACCACTTCCTCATCAAGAATGCCACAGTCTTGACCTTGGCAAGAAATCAAGTGGACCCATCCAGAATAATCTCCCTGCTTCACATCCAGCATTATTTGGAAGTTATGAAGTAGTCACATCCTCTAGTGCCCTTGCTGAGTTTCCATTTATTAAGTGGAGTATTCAGTATCATTCTCTCCTTTTCATCCCACAACTTCTTGTTAAAATACAAAGGTGGAATGGAAGAAAAAGGCTCTGTGCAAAATCCTGGCTGAAAGATCATGACCTCAAGAATAAACATCCATCAATTGAGGAGTCATACAGACTGTGCTCAGAGATGAAAAAGTGCTGTGATAAGGCTGGAAGAGTGCTACAAAACAAAAAGTGGCACGTATAATAATTTGGTTATTAAGAGAAGCACTTTCCAACTGCCTCCTTTGAAGGAAAGGCTTATTCAGTCTTTCACAGACATAAGAAATACAGAAGGAGTCAGACCCGGAGGTGTGCACAGAGCCCAGTGGGCAGTCATGGGCAGCCTCCACCCAGGCTTTTCTCCAGCAGGACACAAATCCTGGCACTGGGGTGGAAGCCTGCCCAAAGCAAGGGGTGACTGTGCAGGCTCACTCTGCTGGTGCAAGGACGACAGTGTCCTACTCTTGGCTCCATGCTAGACCCAGACTTAGAGCTGCCTTTGCATTTGATTCTTGACCTTGGCTGATTTCCAGATTGCAGAGAAGACATACATTCACACATTGTGCAACTGAGTTCTCCCAAAGTGACTGCAAAGCTTTTTTTTCATTAGCACAGTATCAACTGTCTCCTACTTTTCTACTGCTCCTTTAATGAACAGCGTTATCGGTATTTCAATACTGTGAATTAACAGAACCAGAAAATTAAATGATTCAATTCACAAGTGTTTTTGCAGGTTCATGGTATTCTTGTTCAGTTAAGCAAAGCCATTCCTCGAACATATTTGGGCAATGGCACTGCTACTGTAGCAGAATAATTACTGTAATTGTCACAAATTGTTAACTCAGCGGGTGACACAGTGAAGCGCAGTTCGTTCAAAAATGAGATACGTGAACCAAGCACCGCAGGAAAACAATATCCTCCTCTGAATAAATGTCACAGGAAGCTTTACATTTCATCCTGCTCTTAGTAAGTTCGGATGGCTTTAATTTTTACCGTTTTGCATACAATTAACAAGTAAGCCACCTGCCTGAAGACGACTGGGCACAGTCAGTCATCCTGTCTGTAACACTGCCGAGATTTGAGCTGGAGCTACCTTTGCTTATGTGCTTTTACCATATCTACATCTGTGCTCATTTCAGTACAGGAGCTGCTGAAAATGTCAGTCAGGCTCCGCTGTGATTGCTGTACTCGTCAGTGATGTCTTGGTAACACTGATAACCTTCCTTCCCCCGCTTTGTGTGTGCCTGCACTATATAATACAAGACAGCAGAACAGCTGTCACTACCTGGATTTCTCATTTGGTCAAACCGTCATATGCACTTCCCATTTGGTAAAGTCATTCTGTAAAATTAAATGAGAAGAAATCTGGAAACAAAATCTCCGTATCTAAAAGCCTTTTCTTTAGGGAAGGTCAACTCTGAGTCTAAGCAGATGGAGCCCCTTTTCAGCTAACACTTCTGTGTAGTAAACAGATAAGGGTAACAGTCTTTAACTGATTTTACATCTCCGTGCATGTACCTAACAGCGAGCAAAGGATTTCCTGCAAACTCCTTCCTCGGGTGGTGGCTATGGAAGGTTGAAATTTGTCAAGGTGATTTTCCAATTTTAAATGTTTTTTTTTTTTCCTCCTGAAGTCAGACGTTTCCATTCTGATGGATGTTTTCTCATTTTCTGATTTCTTTTTTAGATATTGCCTCTCCCCCTTCCTGTTTCTTCTCTCTTCACTGTTTCCAGAGGACAAGGGGGGACACGTGACTAAAAACAAATGAATCTTTTTTTTTAACTTACAATTTACAAAAGGAAGACATATCTTTGTAATTAAGATCCCTCCAATCTCTTTTACCTGTAAATTGTTACCAGCTTTGACAACTTTATTGCAACAGGGAGATCTGCTGAACAAATGTGATGTTCATGCGATACACACAGGTGACTGAAGATCACCTTTCCCCATTTTTTCCCTTGTGATGTCTCTAAAGCTGCAGCTCTTTAGTTGCCAGGTGGGTTGTGTAGTGATCATCTGAGAGAAAAGCCTAAATTCCCAGTGAGTCTGGAAAGCTTTCTGCAGAGTGCTGGAGCTGGTGGCTGGTTGGAAAAGGGCTAGAGGAAAGGCAGTGTAAGAGCTAGCTCCAAGGCTGGGGAAATTCCTCATCATGTTGTACTCTTTGTTTGGAATTATGCTGGAAATAAATCAGCGTTCTTCTTGCAAAAGCAATGTGCTTTTAAGAAGCCGGACTTGTCTAAGCTAATCCAGTGCCCACACACATGATGGTGTAAAGGCCAAATTCTCATTCCTCTCGTGCTGGGGTAAGATGGTGTCATGTCACAGCCAGACACTAATGAGACTGAGTTTAGGATTTGGGGCTTGCTTCAGGCGTCACCATGTTTCCCATAAGATTCCTACCGACACTCTCTCCGATAATTGCCAGGATGATGTTTTACAGTAATGGTGAAATATTGCTTTTGAGAGTGGTGCTTTCACAAACAAGAGCAATTGCGTTCAAAAGAGCAATACTGAGGCTGGCTGTGCAGGTAAATTACCCAAAATACCTGTAAGGACAGTCAGATAAAATAGCTGGAACAAGACTAGGGCTGGTATGATGCTCTGGGGGCAGCTAAAACACTTTTTCCCATAAATCCTTTAAGTCCAACCTAATAACTTCCTCGGGGAGCTGACAGCCCTCTCCACAGGGACTTTTTCTTTAAATTTCTTAATGTGCGAAAGTAAATACTTGATTTCATCTGACAACAGCAAGACAGATGTTTTGCTTAAGGATGAGAATGAGTCAGGTTCTTTTCTGCCTTCTTTGCAATCTGTCCTAGGCTACTTATTACAGCAGTAACAATCTCTGCAAGCATACACTTGGAGATCAGCCTGGGGTTGGGGATACAACGATTGTCACCAAGGGCTATCTGGGCAACTCTTCACTTGGTTAGATCCAGGCATATTAGTTTATGAAAAGGAGTCAACAGAGCTTATCCAAAAGAGACGCATGAACTGTATTTAAACAGCTGAAAGTTTGCCTGATTTCTATTGCCCGGTGCTTCGCTTTGGCTGGCTCTAAGCCTTCAGAGTGGCCCAGCCATGAGAAAATAAAATAAGGTTCCATTCAGGAAAGTCATTCAGAGTGGAACATTTGCTTCCAGTCCTCCAAAGCTGCTACTGCATGACCAGGCAGTATGGTCAGCCTGTTTTTCAAAGGAAGAAAAACACTGGAAATATCAAAAAGGAAAGGCTAGGCAGCGTATAACTGTTTCCCGCACCATGATGGGTGCATGGTGAACCTTGTGTAAGAAGAGTTAAAGGACGTAAGATCCAACGAGTACAGACTTAGTCTGGAAATTAGAAAGTTTTTAACCATCAGAGGAGTGGATTTTTGGAGAGTATCTTCACAGCAATAATGAGGGCAGGCTGTCAGATGCATTTATGGACAGGTTTATGTAACACGGCTGCTTGGTCACCACAACCCAGAAGGACTGCTTTGGTCTTATTGCTTACATGCCCTGAGCTGGTGGGAGGGAGCCCAAGGAGAACGTCTAAACACAGTCCCCAGTCCCTCCGTGGTAATCTGTTTGGGGAGCAGAGATTGACTCCTGCATCTTTCATACATACTTCTGAGCTCAGAAAAAATTATGAATCCTGTAATAAGGATAGAGAAAAAAAGACAAAGCAGGAAGGCAGTAAGCTTTGTCAGATACATTTATTCTCTGTGCATTCTGCCTCTTGCTCTCTATTTTTGAGCCTACATGAACAAACACTCAAGACAGGGAGAAGTAAGGCAGTCACTGCTGTGCTCATGCTCAACTCCTTTATTTCTGACTTCCGTTCATTTTTATACAAGAGTGGGAGTAATTTCTGCTCTCTGCACTTTTCTGGGATCTGAATACATTGTACACTTCATTCAAGCTGCAACAACCCTCAAATATTGGTGCGCCCCCAAATCAGTGCTATTTATTCTGGGAGAGAGTCCATTTTGCTTTGGACTTTGCTCTTGTTTCTCTTGGAGCTGCACGACATTGCACAGCTTTTCTAAGGATAAGATCACAGACTATGCACTGTGAAGATTAAGGGGACTTGTTCGTGGGGATACTGTGGTTTTGTTAATGGACAAAAAAGGAGATTTTTGTGAGCTCAACTTACATACAAAATGAATGTACATTACTGTGTTCTAATTGCAAATAGCTTGGCTGGGGCTTTAAAAGCCTTTCATTCCAAGTCCAGTGTTTTTCAAATGTCTTTTAATACTAACCATGGTTATAAAGTGCACATTATTATTGTTAATACTTACAGGAGTCTTTTCAGCAATTGCCCGGCTGCTGCCCAGTCCAGCACAAACACTCTCCCTAGCACGGCAGATTGGAAACAACATGAATTAAAAGGGACCCAGATAAGAGGAAAATAACTGATTTCATAAAGACTGTGAAGCCTGAAAGAACTCTCAAAAGGCTGAAGACCCAGAACTGCCTAATCTGAGTGCAGACATCCCCTCCACACCCCATCGCGCAGTGCTGAGCTTGCAGAACTTTACCCTGACCCTTCTTTTTCCCCATTTATTGTGCTTTGTTATGTATTTTAGGTTTAATTTTCATACGAGAAACAAACTTGCTTCATTTCACTTGCTGGATTTCATGCACCAGAACTGCAGGGGAGGGTTTGGCCTGTCAGTGCTGCCAGGGAAGATAGGTCTGTCTCGTTCTGGCCAACGGTGGGCAGAAGACCCTGCATGAGCATCTCGCAGCCACCCTTCCCTGCCCACTGCCAGCACATTTGTGAAGTGCAGAACTGCTGTTAGCCTTGCTCTACAAGCCCCCATGTAACTTGGATAGACTATGTCCAGAGATCAAGACAGAAATCTGGATGAAATTCAGATGTCTCAGTCTATGAAGGATTAGGGCTTAGGGTAATGAATCCCACTGACTTCCAGTGAGACTCCAGGGAACATTTAAGTGTTGACATCACTTTTGAAAGTACTCCCAAATTGCTGCAGGACTTCATAGTTTGAGTGACTTGACCAAGGCCATGAAGAAAAGCCTGTAGTACAGCTAGGCATTAACTCAGGTCCTCTAAATCACTATGTAGTCCTTTAGATCCTAGAGAGCTTGGTTAGCACCATGCCCCATGTAGGTCTACAGCTCTTCTTCTTGACACCAGATTAAGCCTCCTCCCACTAATATCTCTTTAGGAAGCATTATATGGCCACCAAACAGTAACATGTAGAAAAACATTAAAACCCCTTATTGTTGTTATGTGGTTTAATTAGTTGTGAAACAGTTGAATAAGAAGTCTCATTTTGGCCTGCAATAGGCAAAGAACATTTATAACCAAATGTTTACCTGGAGATAGTTGTGTGGACACAAGAGGAGTAGTGAAGTTGGGGAGAAACAGACAGAGGCAAAGGATGAATTAGAAGCCACTCAGTGCAATACAAACACAGCAGGTAACATCCACAGCCCTGTTCGGTCATGTAACTCCACCACAGCAAAATTAGAAATGGAGTTGAAATTAAATATAAACCACATGTAATGTTATTCAGTAAGTGTGATACAATGCAGTGTAATAGCCTGATATTGTATATTAAGCCTGGGATTTAGTAACTGAATTGCCTGCACTAACAACAAACAAGTATCTGGTTTGTAGCGTTGAGAGAAGGGACGTTCTTGCTATGCAGAGTCATAATCTGATCATTCTGCGAGAGACTTTGGAGATAAACAGTCCAGGAGAAAATGTCAGTTCTATCTACATATATTAAGTGCAATTTACATAAATTACATGCTGTGAAGGATCAATATATGAACTTGTTCATGGCTCATATGTCGTCTTCTCCTGTCACCCTAGAAGTGAAGCAGGGGGTGATCTGTGTGTCAATGCATGCATAGTCTTGTCTGGCCAGGCTGATGTCAGCCCCCAGCTCTGCCCCTGCCGAAGACATTTTGAGTGTGTACCAACTGGCCAGGCTCCAGTCTAGGCTTTTTCTCTGGGCATTTAACATACTCTTCTAACCAAATTAAAAAGTGTAAATTTCTGCTTACACTGCACTCAGACACTATGTCTGAAATCACTGCAGCTGACAGTGTCAGCCATGACCTCTTTCCTCAGCTGTACAAGGTCAGCAAGGGCAGACTGAATTTTTAAGCTGTTTGGTATAAGTAAGTTAGGAAGAAACCCAATTGTCTGGGAAATGTGAGACATTGCAAGAAACTGTGTGATAAGATTATGAATGCTCCAAACTGTTTGCATGAAGTGTTCACAAGAAACCCTACTTTATTGTTTTTCAGGCTCAGGACTCAGCCTAATTGGAAATAGCCTCTCCCAGGCTTGTCCAAACCCTAACGAGAACTGATGAATCCAACAGGAGCAGGGGGAAATCTCCTAGCCAGCAAGTCCAATTCTCTCCTTTCACAGTAGCCTCATTCAAACATAGCAACCTCTACCTTAAAACATGTGAGGTTGTGGGACCAGGGGGACTTCAAACTTCCTTCTAGTCCTTAAAATGGACAACCTCATTTGTCTGAATATTTCTTGGCCTCTAGAGAGATGAATAAAACAGTAACCTGCTTGTCAGCAATTCTTGGGCTGTCTACCACTGTGCCTCTTTGCTGCAGCAGCCGCTGTGGAGAGTACGTCTAGCTGTGCCAGAACCAACCCACCTTTCAGATGTGTAGAGATTTCCTCTCCTTTTTGCAGGACTTAAAACCTCTCCTTGAAACCCAGTCTCCCTTGGCAAAGTATTTCAGTGTGGGCTCCCCCTGTTCACTTTCTTGACTGCTGGTCTAGCAACACAAACTCTTGTTTTACCCTGAATCTTTCCTCCCCCAGCCCCTTAAAAAAAACACCAACAAAAAAAGCCATATGGCACAGAAATGTCAATGCTCAGTTAATGTGTCAGAAGTAAAACAGAAGAGGGAAAAGCAAAGAAATTTGTAAGCAGTCCCTCTCCATCCAAACCAACCCAAGGAAGCAGGTACTCCAGAGATGTAGTTCTTCTGGAATTGAACATATGGCAAATAGATTTTCTATTTTAAATTCACGAGTGAATGTTGGAACTTTCAAGCCAAAACCAATACAAGATTTTTTTCTTTCCACCCAGCAGTAGTTAGGGTCTTCTACTGTGTTTTGCTCCAATAACTGAAAGGGCCAGAAATGAAAACTATGGCCTCACTGAAATCAATGGCAAAAACCCTCAGGTTTAACAGAAGCAGGGTTTCAGTTTGACCCTGGCAGACTTTCACACTCAGAGTAGCCGCTCAGCTTTGGTGTACTGAAAGCAGCAGAATCGCATATGAGATCCTGGTGGTGTTACAACCACACACCATGACCCCACACCCTTCCCTGCCAAGCAAGAAGTGACAGGTTACTCTAAATTTAGAATAAGTTTACTGAATGGACATTCTTGGGATTCGAGAACAAAATCTTCACAGTTCCAGCAAACGTGCCCCTCCTGCTCCTCCCAAGCTGGCTGCAGCCTGGGATTCCAGCACTTTGCACCACAGAGAGCAGGTGCATGTTAATGTGTCACTTCCCATGCGCTACCTCTCCACTAACATCCCTCTCTGTCAGATAACAAGTGTAATCCTCATCGGTACCAGGTTCCTGTTAGATAATATTTATCAACACCTTCCTTTCCACAGCATAGGCAAGCTCAGAGCAGCCAAACTGCTAATTTATCCTACGAGCTGAGAGCCAGCGAAGCACAGGGCCCTGCCTCCATCCCAGGAGCCCATCAGTAAGTCCTGCATGCTCCTTTTGCAAAGGCTTTTCGTTTCCATCAGCCTTTTTCTAAGCCAGCTTCCACTAACCGGCTGTGAGATGTTGGGACTGAGCTGCTGCTTTCCCCCACCCTACCAGAGGCTGCATTTCAGCCTTGGGAGAAGGCATCACCCTCTGCTGGCTTGAATCTGACAAATTTCTTATTAAAATTGTTATCACTGTATCTGCCCGCAGGACTAGGCCGACAGTTATAATGCATTCTGGGGTCCTCTGGGAAGAGAAGCACTTTTTAAATGTAGGATGGTGTTATTAATGATAAGGAAGGCATTATAGTGTATAAAATTAGCCTGCTGGAGACATCTACCTTCTGTTCCTCATACAGTGTGACATCCTTATGTGTCTCTGCTCTTATCTACAAAGAATATAATTTCATTAGTGAATTAGAGTAACTCCATTTCTCCTAATTATTCATGATTTCTTATAGCTTGTTAAAAACAACTTAGATGTTTAAAAACTTGCTGAGTAAAAACCACAGCCAGGCCTCCCCTACAGGTCCCTCCCTCCTGCATGCCTTCGACATGGCCCTCTGGCTTCACTGGCTCTGCGATGCTAAGCAGTGAGACCGGCCACAGCCCAGCCTGAGAACAACCTGCAGCTCGTTGTTAACTGAAATCTCAATATTTATTTTTAAGCTGCAGGAAAACAGCTACCTAAGCAAATCCCGGCCACACACAGGTGTCCCCTGGGCGTGCTCTGAAGTGATTACCAAGGAGGAGAGCTGCTGACGAGGACGCAGGCAGGGTCAGGCCGAGGTACGGAGCCAGGGATGTTTTTCAGGTTGGTCTGATGGGGGCAGAGCGAAGAGCTGCTCCACACCCCGACCACCCTGTCACCCTGCCCAGCCCAGGGAGCATGAGCTCCCTCACGCTGCAGGCGGCCACGTCTCCTTTTACAGCTGTATTGCTGCTAACTATCCGTTAGAGAGAGGTGAGGATTCCCAGGCCTCGCTGGGGCTCACAAGGAGCCTTTGTACTTAAAAAACCTGCTCTCTTAAAACATGCAAAGCCAATTTCTGAGAGACTTTGAAGGGAAAAAGAGCTTTTGTTCTGCCGTCCCACAGACAGGCTGGGGAGGAAGAGGCAGTAATCCAGGGGGAGAGGAAATAACCCAAACCGTGACTGAAAGCCATGTCTCACAGTGTTCCTGCAAAATGGCCGCCCTGCTCTCAGCCCTCCTCAGAGCCGAGCACCAACCCACAACCTGAAGCCCCCTGCCCTGAAAGAGCCAGGGCCCTCCACCGCGAGCAGAAAACCGGAACCGTGATGCCAAGCCTGGCATAATGAAGGAATAACTGGACGGAACAGAGAACTGCCGCGAGCCTGAGGCGTGAGGGGGTTTGACCCCACCTGTGCGCCATGCCACCCTGAGGGGCAGCAGCTGCTGGTGCTCTGACTGCCTCTGTGGCACATTGGCCTCTCCAGATTGGTTGGGGCAGGGACACCTGTGAAGAGGTGATTGGCTGGCGGGCAAGGGAAGGCACTGATTGGGAGAGAGTAGGCGGGATGGGCGTCAACGACAGCCCCCCTCAGCGGGGACGGTCTCCATCTTGGGCCAGGCAAGCAGGGGGCTGAGGCCGGACTGCTTGGTGGCTGCTTGGCCAGGAGCAATGAAATAATATCTGTGCCTTTTTAAAAAGGGAAACCAGAAGTGAATCGGCAAGTGTTGCCAGTGGCTCAAATCCTGGCCCATCCCTGTTTGGGATCAGTGTCTGCTTCTGAACACCCAGTGAAATGACAGGTCCAAACTGTGGCGGAGGGTGAGGAGATTCTTAATGATTTGTATTTACTGCAGAAGAAAAAATGAGCCGGTGGAGAGAGACAGGATTATTTTCCTTTGTAAGGTTACAGGTGTGCAGCACAGAGTTCATTGCTAATGGGGTTAATCCTTCTATTGGGGAAAAAAATCAGATGGTAGCACCTTTAAATTGGCTCTTGGCAAGTACTCCATTATTGCAAGAGACCAATTAAATCAAATCGGGGTCAGGGTGTCTTGGAACGGGGAGAAATAGTTCTCAGCCTCGTCTGGCTCATCAGAAAGATGACGGGGGTTAGGAGTCTGCTGTGAATGAGGTTCAAGTCAATAAACTCCTTGTAATTAGATTCACTCTACTGTTTTGTTTTCCTTAAAATACATATAATTAAATGAAGAAAAAAAAAGTGCGAAGAGAAAAAATCATCCTGTGAAAGCAGAAATAAAGCAGGCAGGGAGGTAGGCATGTTGCTGCACCCTCGTACAGCGGGGCTCCAGCCTCGTTCACGCTGCTGCTCTCCTCGGGGGCAAACCTCACCACGGGAGTGTCAATGCTACAATTACCTGGGGATGAAATTCAAGCTTGGTCCAAAGCCCTCTTCATCACCTGAGCACCATTTAAACCCTTGTGTTAGGGCTTTACAAATGCTTTAAACAACACAGTGATCTTTGGATTTGCTGTCTGTACTGGGGAATGCAACTGAGTCTTCCCTACGAGACCCATTTAAAGAATGCCTGTTATTAAAGACTCACTAAAACCCTTAAACACTTGAGATAAAATGATACCTAAGTGAGATTCTCATTACGTCGAGAAACACGAATAACTGCCTCGTTGTCTTCAGAGGGATTTAACTGCTGCTTGTGGAAGACTGCACCTGGGTCACTGCTTGTCATCTTGACGGGTAACTTGCTGCGACCAGAATGTGCGTGATTTTTTCTCCAAAGCAGGCCAAGGATGGACCACTGGCCAATGACCACAGTGACTTGTGCATTAACATGGTCAAGACCCATCTCATGCTTAAACACTTCAATGGTTGCAAAGACATAACAAAAAGACCAAGACAAATGTCAGGCTTCTTGAGAACTGCTTGGTTTTGTACACCCCAAGAGTCAGACTTGTCTTGATCACCTGCTTGCTCTCAGAGAACTGAAACTATGGGTCACCGATTGATTTGGATTTTATTCTCTAATAGCTCAGAAAGATTTCTCCTGCATTGGCTTGACAAAAGCCTCTTCATCATGCCAGTTGGATCAATTGAATCCTGCTGATAATGCTGCAGTCTTTGTTACTTCCTCTATTCTTTACAACTCCATGTAAAGAAAATGTGAAATAGGATTCTCTCAAGATATTGGGGGGAAAAGATATCCAGTATTAATATGCTTAGACATTATCTCAGCATCTCAGTGGGGATTGTCTTCACCTGATTCTTAATTTAGTACTTTAATACTTTTCCAGATCAGGTTACGTGATTAATAAATCCTTTGCATTACAGAGAATTTTATTGTGCTGAAGAACATCACAATAAAACAGTCTTCCATTTTTTTTTTTATAATATGTCCTCTTAATAAAAACATCACCCCTCAACAGAAAAATGCTACTTACATAACCTGTGTAGGATTGTTAAATATCTGTTAGCTTTCCACAGATAGTTGGGGTCATTAACAGTATCTATGCAATCCCAGAATATAGGGCAAAAGCAGGTAGTAACAGACTGTTCATTTTCAGAACACACAGCATATGTACAAATTTTAATAAATAAACAAATAAATAACACCTAATGCTCAGAAAAGCATAAGGCTAGCAGCTGAGTATAGGGAGGCCCCAGTTTATTGTCAGGACAAGTTCTACATCAGTAAAGGGAATAGCAATATTTCACAAGGAAATCAATACCATTATTGACATTCAGGGGAAACTGAAACTCACTTATGCAGAAAGCCAGTGGCCAAGGTCACATGAGTGCAATATTTTCATTCCCCAGGCAAATACTAGATCCTTTATGTTTTTCTCCATCATGAAAAGACTACTTTTTGGATGGGAAGGGTTTTAATTCATACAGGTTGTGATGCACTCAGTGAGACTGTTGTTTCTGGTAACAAATCTATGAGAAATCTTCCTCCTCACACAGAGAAAGATCCCCGGCACTTTGTCTTGGGCCTGTCTTGCAGTCACCATCACGGCCAAGGGTCATTTTGGTTGGGTTTGAATCCATAAATGCTTTATGGGGCTTTGCATCACTGGGCATCTGTAACTGCATTACCTGCGACTGGTAACTTTGCCCAGACGGGCTGTAAATCTCTTCTTTCCCTCGGTCCTTCACCTATAGTATGTTTATTACTTGCTCTTATATTCTGTAACCTTTCTTTTTGTTTTGGCCATCTGCTTTGTTAACATTGCATCTATAGATAGCACATGCAGGGTTAAAAATGATGACAACTCTTATAAGAAATGGATAAATTATTGCAAATCATCACGGATTGCACCAGTGTTTGCAAAGGTGCTTATAAATAGTTTATAATATGTTAATCAGAGATGAAGAGATGTTTTAATAAATAGTTAATCAGTGATGGCTATCTGTATATATTTATGAAGTTACAGCACTGTCTCTACTGCTTTTCACCTTTCTGGTGTTTACTGCATCTTTACAGGATGGTTTGTGATATCCAGGACTAAGTAGGAATATGTTGGGTTTTAATTTATACTGTTTATTTACCACTTATTAAAACATCTCTTCCCATTTATTAACAGTTTATAAAAAAGTCCTGGTATGACATGCATTTCCTCTTGCTCCTGCTCTCTTCAGAACAGAAGTAAGGATGCATATCGCCTTTCTTATTTCACATTCCAGTTGCAACAAAAATCAGTGACTTCTGATTGTGCATTTGTGTCACCACCTTTATAAATGGCTCTTTGTGTTAACAACACTTGAAATAAACTGGCAGCTTTCTGCCAAAGATTGATTGGTACCAGCACACAGTTAATTGGTGAGACGGTAGTCGCTCAGCCGATCAATTCAAGTTTGGGCTCTTTGTCTTTTTTTTTAAGAGATAATGGGTTCTTTTGTATATGCAGGGCAGGATGGCTCATCTGTGTGCTATGTACCGAACTCCTGCCGTAACAAGCTACATTTTGAGTCAATGCCAGAACAGCATAGTGAGGTTACAGGCATGCCCAGTTTTTGAGTATTTGCCTAGTGTGATTATAATCTCTGAAATTAACTTCAGAGCCATCACGCTGCAGTGATCGTTTAACGGACTTGCTAGCCTTTCTGGCCTTTGGCACCAGATACCAAGAGACAATTGCTGTTGGCAACAGATCACCCCACTGACGGCTGCGATCTTCAACCTCCCAGATGTACTAGGAGTAACTGAATGGTATTATGATGAAGTTAAATTGGCAGAGACTTGTTCTCTACTCTATTTCATCTGAAGATGAAAATGAAAATAGCCCAGCCTGGCATCGCCCTGCACAATAACCCGAATCTATTATGAGTTTTCCAGTCCTGCAATCTGGAAATGTTTGTTTTGCTCAGACAGACAACCCTGGAAAGCTACTGATGGTGACAGTTGACAAACCCAACATGTTTTCTATGGCCATTTTTTCGCTGGTATTATTCCCCTCAGGTAGTGCTTTCACATGTTATCTGTGTCCTACAGATTTCAGTGGTCTCCATCAGGAGCTATTCTGAGTGTCACAACTCATGCCTCTTGAGTTGTACAGGTTGTCTTTCTGGGGTGGAACACACCACCCTCTCACTTCTGCAAATGCACCTTCCAGTTTCACCAAAGATTAAGTGTTGTTCTGTTTTGATCTCCCAATCCCCATCCTTTTTTTTAACATTGCAAAAATGTCTCATTTCAGAACAAGAACAACTGGGCGTGCTGTAAATGAGAGCTTTCTTTCACCTTGGAATATGTGCATGTAGCTCTTCTTGGTATCAGTGGGAGGTTTGAATACAAATTTAATATCAAAGGCTTATATTTTTTAAAAAAGACTGATGATTCTTGCTGCCCAGCTTTGAGACATATGAAAGGAACCTGATTTTGAAGCCACGCTGAGCTCTGAGAATCAGGCCAGCAAGTTGCACACCCAAAACACTTGTTTGTTTTTATAAACTTAGCTGAAACACAGAAAAAAGTTTTTAGGGAAGCAAATACGCAAAATATTTATCATCTATGTAATGTTTGTAATGGCAGTCCTCTGCTTTCCCTAATTTCTTCACAATTTACATATAAACGAGACATCATATCACTGGGTAGTTTTATTTCTCCCAAACACTGTCAAGTATGTTGACAAAGTTTTGAGGCTCTTAAATTAAATATTTTCACTAAACACATAATTCATCACTCTGTTTACGAAGGAACAGATTTAAAGATATGGCGAGTGCTTTGAGGGCAGGCAGCACAGCAGAGCTAAAGCCCAGGAGATTCCCACTGTGGCTACTGGTCTGCCTGAGAAAGCAGCAGTCACCTTTCTCCACAGCTTCCTCACGTATAAGATGGTGACAGCAGAGCCTCCTCTGTGATCCAATAATCTGTACAGAAGTGCCGTTGAGTCTCACGAATGGAAGGCAAAACTGTTGTAGGGTCCTGTGAAGTTTCAAGGGGAACCCATCCCTGGGCCCAGTTCTGCCCACATCAGGTGAAACCTGGGATCTGCAACAGATTGTGTCCAGCAACTGGCAGGTCCAGGAGAAGGCAAGTTTGTCAGCTGCAGCAATGGTTTAGGCTAATTTAAAGTCATTTAACATCTATTGCTTAGTGTTCAGCAACAAATTTGGCCATTTAGGTGCTACTTAACTAACACAGGAAAAACCCCTAATTTTGCTATATCTAAAGGAAATCTTTGAGGCAACTTACATAGGACGAAAGAACTTATGTAGGACAAAAGATTTTCTAATGGCTGCAGACCTACTCCTTTCATATTACCCCTCTCATTTACCTGTTGCTTGTTGCTAGGGGTGTGGGCAGGGAAAAGGCTTGGTGAGGGGCTATGTGTTAGTGCTGCTAATTGTTTGGTGCGTCTTTATTAGCTGCGTCTCTGGCTCTCTGGTGTGCTCATTACTATTGCTGAAATCAGTCCCCTCTAGTTCAGGTAGGGTTATTGCTGATCCTATTCTCTTTTCTTGAGATCATGAGTCATGGGCACAAACCTGCCTGGGTCCACATGAGAGAGGAGTACCAGCTCTGGGGTAGTCCTTCTTCATGCAAAATGGAACAGATGGAGACCATGCAAAGGAATTACAGTCTGCCTAGGACCCAGCACATCCCTACACAGATGAGTACAGTAAATCCCTGTGTAGCGCCTAGTTGCAGAGGAAAGACTGTTAGATCATGTTTACGCTTTGAAGAGATCCTAAAACCAGAACACAAGCAGCAGCATTTGCATTTTAGGCTTTGTTGCAAGGAAGGTGCATCCAAGCATATGGTTAGTCACCAAACCTTTCTGAGAGCTCCACAGGTAGAAGAAGGAACAAAGAAGCACAGGATCCATTAAAAGCAAATGATGGCAGAAAAGCAGTCAGTTGCAGCATTAAGAAAGCATTGCTTGCCATCAAAGCTGGATTATTTCAACAGCTAATCAGCTGCAGAGCATAAAGAGACTCCAGAGCAAGCATGATTGATGACTGAAATTCTACTAGCACTGTTGTAATGAGAAGGGATATCTGTAATCCTTTCTGTGGTGTTACCCTAAAACTCAGAGGCACTGGAACAAGCTGGGACAGATAGCAAGTATGAATCTGAGCAACAATTATCCCTGCAGACCTAAGGATCCTTTTTATGTATGATCTATGGCTTTTCAAAAGCATGAGTAATCCTCCAAAGCAATCTCTACCAGGCAAGACTAAATCCCAGGAATGGGTGCTGAATGGGGAGGTGGTTTTAAAGTTTACACTGGGTATCTGAATCCGTCGGTGCCTGTGTAGTTCAGAATTCCTGCCCACATACCTACCTTAATGTCACCTGGCAGTTTCTTGCCTAAATTCTACCATCTGTAACTCAAGCATCTTATCTAAGCCAGCTAGCTAGAGGCTTCCACAGAAGCTAATAAAGATCAACATCTCCTGAAGGAGACCCAACCCACCAGTCTGGGACACCTAGGGCCAAATTAATTACTCCATGGACCTACTTCTCTCTGCAAACACTCTGGAAGGAGCCTTGTGGATAGGCTTTAACTAAGCACCTACAGCTGGTGAGATGAACCCATCCAGGGTATCATGGCTTTGCTAGACAAGTCCTAGCGAACACAGATGCTACCTCCTGGGACATGACTTTCTATCCACACTGGAGGATGCTTTTCCAAAGCAGGAAGCCAGTGAAGGTGGTTTGCAGTAGGACATGGCTGATATTCAGAGGCGTGCACATCCCCACTGACTCTGGGATGTGGCAGAATTGTGGGGCTGGGAGCGAGGGACTTGCAAATTCACGCTGTACAGCACCTGCCTTTGCTGCATGGGAGTAAAGGAGGCACAGGATGAGGAAAAAAGTGTTATGGGCAAGAGGAGGGGCCAAAAACTTGGAGTCAAAGCAGTTTCCAAACTTTGCTCTTTCTAAATCAGCAGTATCCTAATGTATCTTTGTTGACTGTATCTTCCTGGCAGCTTTTAATGCCTATTTCTTGCTACTTAGAGGTTTTTTCTCATATTTGTATTTGAGTCACTTAAATGCTTCCCTTTCTCTATCATGTCTGAATTTCCTTCTGGATTTCACAGAATGGTAGCTATATTCAAACCAGAGGTGCACAAAAAAAGAGTGCCAGAATGCACACATAAGGCCAGTTGCTGATGGATTCAAGCTGATTTATTACCCATTGCCAGATTTCGAGGTTCAAAATTGTGTTAAAAACAATTTACAGTGACACTTAGAGCCATGAAAGAGAAATCAGGGATGCTCTGCCAAATCTGTCTACCATCATCTATCATTTATCAGTCCGATCCAGTCAGTCATCTAACTTAATTCACTGCCTTTATAAAGGCAACTATTATTTTAAGGTCTAAATGCTACATCTCTATAAAACTGATATCCATGTTTCAATGTTGGTCTGGCATGGATAAGTAATACTAGGAGGACTAGCAAGCTAGCAGGACTAGCTTCTCCACTTGTTTTACCAGGCCACACCATTGTCTTCCATCAGTTTGGCATACGAATTAACTGTAACTAAATGAGATCAATATATATAATATTTAGAGAAAGACTGTGAGGCTGGAAGCCACTGCAAATGAAGCAGAAATACATACCAAGCTAGAAAGTGTTTTTCCAGCCAGCCTGGTAGGAGATAATGCATACACATATTAATTAATTGTGACTGTAGGCACCAAGCTATAACACAAGTGCTGGAATAGCTCAAAGCATTCACAGCTAAGCTTCCTAGGGCACAAATATTTCCCTCTTCACTGAAGTTTTGACAGGGAGGGAAGAGGAAGCATCTAATTTTATGCAAACGAGGACTCTGAAATATTTCACTCGTGTTTGTTGTTTCATTACTGTGGATATATAGCAAAGCATTGTCAAATTCAGACCTCTTAAAATCTAGATTTAAAATAGTCTTATTTCTTGCACAATTAAGGTTCTTGGGTACCTCATCAAGAAGCAGGACCCTTGTGCTCAGTGCTGTACAACCCCTAGCAGTTTGTTGCAGACACAATGCTGCATATTTGATCCACAGTAATCACAAAGAGGTTCAGGTGAGTGCTGGGTATTGAGTACATACAAGGTAAAACAATCCTTTCCCTGAAGATTTTATGGTCTAAATAGAAAAGATAAAGAAGGAAACATAGAAAACATGTCCCAAAGGGACAGTGAATTAGCAGAACCAGAAACAAAACCACATTCAAAATACACCTGCCCTTTAAAAACACAATTCCTCTGTTCCCTCAGATATGTAAGTCTCTATCCACATTGACAAGGAAAAGCTTACTTTACCTGACATTTGTAATAAGTATTTCGTGACATATTTTTGCCAAACCCTTGATCTGCTTGTAGAGGTGACAGATAAAAATACCAACTGTTTTCAAAGGACAGGATTTGCTCTTCCCATCCAAAAGCCAAAAGCCAAGGTGCAAACAAATATCACCTGGATTTCTTGGCAACACTGAAGCTAGAATATGACATTCTTAATGGGACCCCATATGCTCCGCCATCCCACAAAGCCTAGGATGAGGCCTCGTGTTTATTCCTTGGGGTTTGCTACAAAGGCTCCATTCCAGCTCCTATTGCAATCGTGGGAAGGATTCCTAGGCATGCGGAAGGGAATTGTACCAGACCTCGCAAGGATAATGCTGCCATTGTACTCCTGCAGAAGAAGAAAATATGCAATAGTCTGCCAAAGTTTTCCACCTGTTCATTATATCTTCACTAGCTTTGAGAGCTTGCCAGGTATGCATTAACCAACTAGTTGGGATTACCTTGCAATGCTGTCTTTACATCGCTTTAGTTGCTAAAGGGAATAGCTAGAGAACATCAAATATGAATTCAGTGCTATTTAGCAAGTCTCTGGCAAGAGCTTAAGGGCACCAAGGGAAAGCTGAGCTCAGGGCAATGCACTAACTAGTTTTTGTAAGTGTATATATATTTATGAGTATTTTACATGCTCCCCTACAGATACACAGCATTCATTTTAGAAGGATTCACCTCTCTTGGAAAACCTCCAAACATTGCATGCTGGCTTTGCAGAGAGTCAGCCATATTACCCTGTATTGTAAGTAATAACTTTGGCTTGAAATCCTGTGATTAATCACAAAGCAGTGGGCAAACTGCATGGCCAGATGAGCATTTATAAAGTAGGTGTTTCATTGCAGCTAAGGCACAGCTGTCTTGGTAGATGAAGTTTTTTCCCTCCCCCATTATCCAGATTGGCCTTGCAGTCCCTGAATGCACAGGCTGGGATGGACCGACTGTCTTCGGGCCCTTTCAGGGATAAAGGATGAGGAGCAGAGAACTTACAGATTGGCCATAGAGTATTTGAAAGAGGTTATTATTGAGCTTCCCCCACCTTAAGACTTCTGGGAAAAGCCCTGTACAATAGGAGAGAGATGGTTTTGAGTGGCTGAAAAAGGAAAAGTACCAAATTCTTCTAGATCACTAAGCCCAGGGGAAATTAGCTAACAGGAACCAAGTGGCCTGTGTTTGGCAACCTGAAGGCATGATACAGCTACTTAATATCCAGGAAGTTAATGTGCCATGTGCAGAAAATGTCTATAGTGTAACAGAGACAGCTCTGACCTTTCTCAGCAGGTCAGCAGAGCTCCTCTATGCAAGGGCTTAATCAAGTCATATATAACAGCGGCCGACAGGAGCTCATGATCCACACACGTGATTCGGAGAAGACTCTCCTGCAAGGCACTTAGCACAGTTATCGCTCCCATTTGGCAAATGGTCAGGAATTACACTTGATTTGATGAGGTGCTGGGAGATAAATTTCCTGCCGCCTCTTAAGATAGATGTCGTTGTGCAGCAATCAATGCCAGTGAGCAGATGCTGGGTGTGCTGCTAAACCACCAGCTTCGTGAGCAGTGCCTTCATGAGCAGCACTTGCTCAGAGCTGAGCTGAAGGACATTCACTGGGTATTTCACCTGCTAATATTCTGCTGCATAGGGGCTACCCCTGGCTTAGGATCTCTATGGGAGCAGCCTGCCTTGTAGTCAACCGGCATGGTCCATGCTAGGTCTGCAGGGACAGGGTCTTGGGAGCTGCTCTCTGTTTAATCCCAGGAAAACTAATGACATTCACTGGGTTGGAATGATATCTTGCAGGGAGATTTTTATTTATTTCACCAGTTTTATCCCAGTATTTCCTGTAGATAGGTGAATAATAGATGTCATAGGAATACACTTTATTTATATTATCCAAAAAACACCTCACATGCTAGCAAAAGACCTAAGTACCCAATTCATCTCCTTTCTGTCCCCAGATAGCTTACCCAACATCCTGCACTTGGGACCAGCATTTGCAGCTTTTAACCTTTGGCACCTCAGCCACAATGTTGGGCAGACCTTTCTATCACAATGCTTTAAAAATATGATACTTATTGAGGAATAGCCTGCCTATTATTTCTGTATATTGTTCTTTGTGCATTAATTAATGTAATTCCACTAGAACAATTTGCAAAAGTCCAAAAGCCAGTGAGGCTATTACTGAATTTAATGGAAATAGATTGTTCTAGTATTATTTGTTCTATAGTAAAATTTTTGAAAAATAATAATAATTTACTGAAAAACCTGTATAGCACAGCTGATATTCAGCTTTTCCATCAAGAATCCCCTTTGTCTTGCTGTATCTGTCAGCATTGCTGAGTTTACCATCTTCTTCTGTAGCAACCACTCTCCTGTGTTGTTACTTATTGAATTAGACATCCTGAAGGAAGACTGCTGTGTCAGATGAACCCAGAATGCTGGGTGAGTGCTGGGATGGATGTCATGCTCGCTAAGATGACTAAATTATCTTGTCGGGGAACATTACGGGATAAAGTTGAAGTCACTTCTTAGGGAATGCAGGACGCTTTGTAAGGCACTTCTGCAGGGCTAGAACCCCCTGTGTGTGTGTCTTCGTGCTTTCAGTCTGCACTTTCCTACAAGTCCACATGCCCTGTGGGCAGGGGCATTGCAAGGTGCAGGCTAGGGACACAGAGGGCTGTGTGTTTGCACAGGTGATTAAACCCCAGAACTGAGACAGAAAGACTTCGTTTGATATCATGACCGAGCTGATGTAATATCTCATTGCTGCCAAGGGAAGCTCTGGCATCTTCCTCTTATGCCTGCCCCAGGGCTCCTGAGACCTTTCACTGAGCTGGTTCAGCTCACTAAACCGGCAGAAAACTTAACTGGCTCTTCCAGTGAAGAGTCTGATCTGTAGCGGAGGCAGGAGCCTGTAGGCAGCAATGAGGGAAGAGAACGGGGACAGAGGGAGCACCAGAATTGCCCCCTTCAACAACAGTGAGCCCTGAGGTCACTTTGACAGTACAGCTCAGCCAAACTCCAGTTACAGTCAGCCCCATGAAACCAATTCAGTGATCTGGAAGCCTTTAAATGGATGTCAGTGACCAAGTACAATATCCTTAGTGTGCCTGCTGCTAAGTCACGTTTGTGCACTTATATATGCAGTAGGGTTTTCCCTGATAATAATCTAAGGTGCTAATTTACATATGCTGTTGGTTATGTCTTTAAAATATAATGAGGGTAATAAAAGCAAAAGTCTTGCCTGGAATTTTAAATTAATAGTTATCTGTCTCTCCTGTAACCTGCATGTGCTTTCCTCATTTGAGCAAAATTAAATCTACACCATTTAAGGAATCTCCAGATGTAAATGGATCAGAAAGTAATAGCCATTTTTTTCCCAGCAGCTGCCAGTTCTTTCTCCCCCACCCCAGTGACAAGCAGTGATTTTTGGTAGGGATTACACTCTGCTCCTTGGAAGTGCTGGCCAGCAACATGATGTTGTGTTATTGCCCTCCTGCAATAATGCAAGGACATGTTTAAATCGATGCTTGTTCACTCCCATTTGTGAAGGTGCTTGAGCCAATCCTGCAGAAGCCAGCAAAGCTGTCTGACTGCAGCCTGACGTGTTCCCACTAAAAGAATTTATGCTGTAGACATGAATGCGTTTTGCTAATGGAGATTATCCTTGAAAATGAGTAAAACTGTAGTATATCTGAGTGTGGGCCGGTGTGTATAGCTGTCACTGACTGAGCTGTTCAGGGGAATTCACTCATCATATGCCTCTTCAAAGTACTTTACCTGGTTACCTCTGTTAGCAGTAGTGTATTGCTCTTCATTCGCGAACAGAGTTAGATTTATGAGAGAGGTGTGCCAGAGAAAAATTGGAGACTGTACTGTCTGGCCAGGCATCAGTGTCCAGCCATATTCAGACAGCAGAATAGTTCAGAGTGTCTAATGAATGAAAACAGCCTACCAAAACTCAGCTCTCCAGTTTCACAGGCAGGGGAGGGGATGTCCCCCAGTACCATCCCCTGTCACGGTGCCTCTCCCTTGCTCTTGCACAGCTCTCTCAGTGCCCGGTGGAGCAGAGACCTGCAGGACAAGGGGCTGCCTGGGAGAACCGCTATGAAAAAGCACAGATCTGGCAGCCTGGTAATGTGGGCTCTTGCCTGCCATGCAAGGGGATGCGCAGGGGGCTCTAGCTGTCGTCTGACCCAATGCACTGGCAAAACCCCTTTAACGACCCTCAGTCCTGCCCCTCTCGTACAGCCCGACGCCAGCATTCCCAGAACCCTGGGAGCCCTGGGCAGCCCTGTTTTTGGAAGTGTACTCCGTAGCAGGCAATGGGCTGTAGCAGCATTGAAATGGGTCTGGAGGAGGTGGGGGTTTGATGCCTTCTCCAGGTGCTCACAAGGAACTGACACGGCTGAATCAGATGTAAAGATGGGCGACTGACGGGGAATCCTTCTTGTATCGTGGGATCGTTGCAATGCATCCCTCATAGCACAAGATAGGAGCCTGCTAAAAGGATTGATGGGCAGGAAAGCCGGGTGCTGGCTGCTTCTCCAGAGGGGGCTGTCTGCTAAAATCCAGTGGAGGAAAGATGGAGAGGACACGAGTTAACAATAGGTAAAACAGGCCAGGCCAGGCAGGCTGCCTGCTACGACAGAGCCTTGGATCTGCGGCCAGCACGCAGCTGAGCAGGCACAGCTCCAGCCACCAAATAGCCAAACAAAGCAATGGCAGAACGTGCACTGTCCAAGAGGCTGCGGTACATCTGTGAGAGCAGAGACGAAACTGGAGCATAGGAGCTGGCAGGCAGCTCACCCACACTGATGGGGATGGGACTGGAAAGAGGGGAACACAGGGCCTCCATCCCTGCCTTGCCTAATGGAAAAGAGTCAAAAGAAGCCATGCATCTGAACAATAGGCCAGGAGAGCATCATCCCACAGGCTGGGCATGGCCACGGGGGAGAGGAGAGGAAGGAGGGGGGAAACCAGCTGCTGAGAGCCCCTTGCAGGGGATTTGATGTGAAAAGTGCTTCGAGAAGAGACGCTGGAGGGTCAGCGTGGGTGTGCATGACTGGCCAGCCAGCTGAAACCGCAGAACTGCTGGAAACGGTTGTCTTTGAGATCATCTGAGCTTTAGATACATGGTTTGCCCACCTGTTATTATTCAGGACGTGTTACATGAATAGGCATAAGAGACACAGGAATAGAGGAAGAGGGGCAGAGGTGGTTTAAAGCTACCCTTGCTCACTCTCTTGAGCTGTGAGTTCCTAGACCTGCCATAGAAATGCTTGTGACACTCTTTCTGCAAATCTGTGGGGTTTTTTCTGTGCCCTCAGTTACTGCAACATGCGGGCTCTGGGCCTCAGCTGGATAAACGAACATGTGTTTCGGTTTTAGTAGCTTGCAGTGGACAACACTGGCAAGATCGGAAATGGAGGAGTATGTAACGACCCAACGTGGTTCCTCTCCTCCAAGCATTAAGCCTGGGACCAGTAAGTACTAGGTGGGTGAACCAGCCACAGCAGACCTAGATTTCATAGATTTCATTAAATTCCTGTGCCAAGCATCAACAGCACTACGTTAGTCCCAGGCACTGATATGACACCACACAGTAAAATCCAAGAATATCTTACAGTGGGACCAAAAGCAAGAAGACAAAAGCTGAACAAGTCTTTATTTCCCTTCCTCCCTCTCCCAAGAAAAAAGCAAACAAAGGACTTTCTCTAACATTAAATTAATAATTTTTATAAGAATAGATTGAGACACTATTTATGTTTAATTATCCACCTTAGAGCAAGAAAACAGCAGAGAGAAGCTGCTAATGCTGCAATCTATGTTTTGGCATTCACTGGTACAGTGAGTATCTCTGTGCTTGTTTTGCAATGTGTCTGTCTTCTTGCATCTGTCCCATCTTGCCAAGGTTTCATTCTGCACTTCTCACAGCAGGGGACTTGCTGATTACACTCCTCTAATTGAGTTTGGGTAATGAAAGTCACTAAAAATCTCTTTCGTGTTGTATGTTGTCATATATCTCATTAAACCATTAGATTTGTTCTAGACCCCTTAAAAAAGAGGCCAGGAAAAAAAAAAAAGAACAAAAAAAGAACAACGTGCTAGTATTTTTCAAATGTTTCCAAAGAAACTGCACAGTGTAATTACAGCTGCTTTTGCATTATTTAACCTGCCTACACACCCCTGGGGCTTTGAAGGGAGAAAGTCAGACAAGATCCCAAAGTGCTGTATTGTCACACACAGTTGTGTGTGGGATCAGGTTACTGAAGGGGCCAGAGATTTAAAAAATATTCATGAATGCAAGTTTTCCTGGGTTAGTTCAAGGTCGCCTGGGTACAAGACAGTCTCAACACCAAAATCAGACCCGACTGGAACTACTTCAAAGGGATGTTATATCTAGCTATCCCCTTACAACTTTACTGTTTGCTTTCACTAGCTCAACTTTTTTAGCACATTTTACATCTTTCTGTGCTTGTATTTCACTTGTAGTAATACTATTTACCACAGAAACTGCTATAGCAAGTGAAGGAACCCCCTCTTTTTTAAGGAGAAAAGGTACTACGTCTCTCTACAGACTTTGCTTATGCCCACAGCCCACCACAGCCAGCCCACTAAGGTATTCACCACCACTCAGACCTGCACTTTCACGTGGCAGGAGAATGGCACAGCGGGTGTCCGTGTCTAGACAGCGACCTGCTTGGGTTGCAGGTACAGGCGCAGGCTGGAGCAGGGAAGCTTAGCGCTAAAAGTTGCGCTTGTTGCTCCTTGCACATCGAGAACTACTGTAAAATTATCTGCAGCTGAGATCATGGCAGAGACCTGCATCCTAAATCTCTTCTGAGCCTAGCTTTGCTAGCTGAAAAGTAGGGATGTAAGACTCATCACTAACCAGAAAAGGTTTTGAACAAGCTTACGGCCTTTGCTTTGAAAAGATCACGTTCATGGGTGTGTTGTGGCGACCTGCTGTAACGCACTCCGGAGACGTGACAGTGTTAATGCATGGTAATGCTCCTTCTGGTACACAGTACCGCAGCAGGTAGAAGCAGGAGCATGAATATTTGAAATTTAACTTTCCCTAATATCACCCCATTTACTTTATGTCAAACTGTGTTTATCTTCCACTGCTCACATTTAAATGTCAGAGTATCAGCATGTCTAAATTCCTCTTTTCACAGATGGAAACTGTCGATTTTTAAACACAAAAGGCACCCGGGAATGTGATGTACATATTACCCTGGCACAGAGTTTAACCTTTAAAGCCTGTTCTTGAAGAACCTGCTTTAGGATAAAGCCAATCACTTCAATAAAATGATAATTTACTGTTCTATAGCTCCTGGATCCTGAAGAAACGATAAGTACCTTGCAAAGGATAAAACCAGCATAGATCAGGCTCTAAATAATATTAATTGATGTGCAAGATAATGGAGGACTAAAAGTTTATGCTTCCCATGTACCTCAGGATCTTCCTGGCACTGTCACTGCAAGACAATAAAGTGGAGGACAGCTCAGGCAGAGCCTGGGATGTTGGCCCTTTGCACTCCTGCTTTTCTCCATGAGAGAGCAGACCACCCTCTTGGACTCAGCAGCGTGGACGTGGGTGCTGTGGAGGCCAGCACCCACCGGTGCGAGCCCACAGGTGCTTCCGATGAGCCGGTGCAAAAAATCAGAGTCTGCTTTGGGCATTTTGTGAAAGATGAAAGCAATTTTGCTGTTAGTGCCCCAAAATTTTCTGTGCCTTTTGGGTGACAATGGCTGGTTATAAAAGCAAGTGAATTTGAATGCAAATTTGATGACAGGAGTAGGGGTACAAAGGAGCTCAGGGACATTATTTTAAAAGACATAATGTGCTTTAGCTGAATATCCTCCACTTGGTTGGCTCTTCACTTTACAGGGTTTGGGACATGAAAACAGTGCTTGCCACTTTGGTGTGTCATGGGGCAAAGCTAGATACCACGTAAGCAAGAATAACTACAGTGGAGAAATATTTTCCATGTATTTTTGACCCTTGATATGTCCAGTGGGCTTGGATCCTTCCTTGCCAAGAAGTGAATTGCAGGGATGCTTTTCTACCACAATCACACCAAAAATCTCTGAGCCATTAAAAGCCAACACTCAAAGGAACAAGGTTTCACTGGTTTGGACATCAAGGAGAAATCTATATGGGTTCCTTTAATTTGGGTAATACCTCCCTGTCTTCTTTAGAAAAATATGCCTCTCTCTCATGGTGGGAAAATCTCTCTCTTGCTTTCACTTATGGAGCCCTGGAGATATCTCCACCAATTACCATGTTATTAGCTCTTTTAAAGGACAAAAACAAATGGGTAATTGAGGTTTGATTGTATTACAGAATGGTCTTTTTTCCTCTGTTTATTTTTGTCAGCTATGTCTAGGTAATATATTCCAGGAAATGAGACAGCGGTGCTATCTGGGGGCAAGTTTAACTTAGATAGGTCTGCACAGGCTTTTTGTCTCAGCTCTACGGATACCCTCTGGAGTTTCATACTCAGCCCTGCCATGGCTGCCCGACATGCCCTTGCATTCACCTCTGCCAAATTCATTGCAAAGCTGTATTGACAAAATGCAGTTTTGCAAGGTGTGGGAAAAGAGTTACTCACATGCGAGAGTGGTAACAAGGTCTGGGATCAGTCCTAAGCTCTTTGCATTATATTGGACAAATTGCTTCAGAGTCTCTCTCAGCACCGTGGCTCCTATCCTGACCGCTCCTCTGCACCCATCGACCCCAACCAGCCCAAGGAAAGGGTGTTGCATCCCCCGGTGCTGCTTTTGTAGTGGGCTCTAAGCTTTTACATAGACTGGAGGGAAGCTGAGTCTAGCAAGGCTCATGCAAACAACCAGGCATTAAAGGTAGGGCTGGCACCATTCATCCCTTACAGATATGTATGCTAATCCACTATGCTGCATTTTCCACTGATCCCTGAAAAGCACTCCCATAACGGTTCCTTGATGTCTCTGTGGCACAAGTAACTAACTGCTCAATTAAATCACAATGAAATGGTTGTTTGATACCCTTCATTAGAACAAAGCTATTTGGCAGGAAAAGGTGAAGTATGGGTAAAATAGTTGACTAATTGCATTACATTTCATCCTCCAGCACTGTAACCTCCCCCTTATAATTACAATAACTCTGAGCTAGAGGTTTCGTGGGATGAATGGGACGAGTACTAGAGAGCAATACTGCTGAGGAAGCAGTAACTTTGTTATGGTGGTAACAGGAGAAGGGCTGGGCAGAACATATGCCCAGGATGGCACGATGTCACTGAAATGAGGTTGTCAGCACAAGTGCAGAGCTCTGCCTGCACGCAGCTGCGGTGACCAGGTGCTACGTAAGCTGATTTGCTGTGTAATTTTATGGATGGTCTTTAAAATATGGCTGTTGGGCAGTGATAAGCCTACAACTTTATCTGCAAAAGAGAGTTGTTATTTATCTCGATTGATTGGATTATAAAGTCAGGACCTTTAATTAAAGAGTACTGTAATCCAAAATCAAAATAAAATAAGTTGATGCCCAGCACGTGGAGTGGGTCTTCCTTAAAGCAGCTGGGCTCTGTCTGCTACTGAAAGTCCATTCATGCTGTTAACAGCTTCTGTCCAACTCCATATACTGACTGGATTTTTAATAAAATCTATGATATTGGATTCACCAGCTCACATTTGTGTATGCTCAGCAGATGGCTTTATGAAGAGGTAATAGCAGCTATTCCACAATTTCCAAGCATCCCGTTGGAAGTCACCCCAAAAAGGTGATGGCCCGCCCCCCCCCCCCCCAAATGCTTTAATGTGCAGTGCCGTGGGAGCAGTGTCTATTCGTATCCCAGCAATGGCTTGTCTGAAAGGTGCAACTTAAAAGAGCAAAATTGACTGCTGCCCGTCGGGAGCGCTCCAGCCTGGCGCAGAGCTGTCTGCCAGCAGCTCATGCTCTGTCCCAACATGGGCCGATTTCACAGGGGGAGAGTAGCAAATCCTTGACCCCCTCTGAGCCTCACACTGGGATTTGAAAGCTGGATTGCTAGTGTTCACAGCAAACCATTGCCTTGCTTCTAAAATGAGGAATAGAATGTATTTTTTAACCTCTCTTCTCTTTTTTGAGCAGCTGGAATATTTCAGCTAGTTTCTTTCCTCTTTTTTTTTTTTTTTTAAATTTAAATGTTACAGAGGAAATTTCAAGCTGATTAGTTAGAGTCTGGTAAAGTAATAAAGTGACTGAGAATAGTGTATGAAAGCAGAATTCCCAAATCAGCAGCAGTTGTGTGCCTGTCGAAGCGCTCCGAGGTCCCAGGACGGGCTGGAGCATCTCAGTGCCCTTGGCTGAGCTGGCAGGAAAAGGTCAGGGACTTCACTGCGGAGGCGAGAAGTAATTCAGGCTGAGGTCACTACAAGAAGCTTTAGTTTCCCCTGAGCACTGAGCAATGCAAAAAACCAGCAGTGAGTGCTCACAAAGCCCAGCTGATCCTGGCGGAACAAATAAAGCCCCAAACCTCTTTTGCAAGATGAAGGCATCATGCAGCCAGGGACTGCAAATGAGCCTGCCGCTTTCTTTGTCAGGTTGCAATCCTTCCCTCTCCTCCTCAGTTTCACTCCTCCCTTCCCCAGCCCTAAGATTTGTTTGCTTTTCCTTCTCTTCACTTTTTTTTTTGTAGGTCCAGGCTCAGGCAGGGTGTGTGCTGCCTTCCAGATGCTGAAATGGATTACTGGATTAACTCCTCCATTGGCTGTTCAGCCTCGCAGAGGCTGGAGGTCAGGGAAGTTATTAATTCACAGCCTTCTCCATTTGCTCATTGCAAAGGGGCTGAAGCTATTGACTTAGCAGATTCAGTGGGATTTTGCAGCCATATTACAGTGTGCATTTCTGTAGGCAATAAATCAATACACATCTTTTGATGTCTCGTTATCAAACAAAAAAGGAACATATGCCATATTATTGATACGTACACGCACCAAGGGAAAAAATGCGGTGTGTGTGAGATGCTCCAATCTTTCCAGCAGCAGAGTGCCAGCTTTGAGACTCATGCCTGTGGGCCAGGCGACCACGGTATTGCCAGCAATGGAGATAAGCCCTTTGCCGTGCAAGGCAGCGCTCCCACCCAGGGGCCCGTGGGGAGGTGGGTGGCAGTCCCAGCGCCTGTCTGGGTGCCAGCACTGGAGGCAGTGGCTATATGCTGGCTGCGCGCTCGGCCTTGGCAGCCGTTCCCTGCCTCCTCCCGTGCAAGTGTGACAAGCCAAAAGGGAGGTGCGGAGCCCATGACCGCTATAAACACAACAGTGGCACGTTGGGTAGGTGGGATGCCACCTGGCTAGGCACAGCGGGCAAAGTACTAAAGGTTTTAAGCAACAGTGGAGGTGCTAAGGCAATCCAAGCAGAAGGATAAGCCTGGCTGTGCTGGCTTGGAAAAAAAATTGGGTTTCCTAAGCCCCTGCAACCTGCAGCATGGCCATGCAGCACAGCAGCCGCCTTCATCCCTCGTGTGCTTCCCTGGACTCTGAAACGGCCCCAAGGAGATACGGCCAAGCAGCAAAGACGGTTACTCCCAGCAGTGCAAAGGGCCAGCATTTCCCCGCAAAGATCATACGCTTCAGAAATCATGCACAGAGGAAGTCTTTGCTGGTACATCATCTCAACAAAGGGAACATGAACGCAGTGATGTTTTCTTCCAGATCCAGATGAACCGGTGCCTGGCCATCACCAGCCCTTGCTGGGCATCACCAGCTTTTAACCTGCTCCAGTACAATGAGCTGTGCCAGGTCCAACCCTGGTTTAAGGAGCCATCCAGAGCTGCGCTGGTTTGTGGCTGACTGGTAAGCGGAGGCACATGGAGGGGGCACAGCTGCAGGTGGGACCATGACGTGGCAGAACAGTGCAAGAAGTCAACCATTCCCTGGGGAAGTTAAAATAACAAGAAACCCTTTGAATCACGTGGATGATGATAGCTTGATTACAACTTATTAGTGCTGGCGAAGCAAGGAAGCTATGCAGATTTACACTGCATTCCCTCCTCTAGAGGAGAGGGATAAGATACCCTCTCAAATGTGTCTTTGTGGAATAAAAATCTTCAACATTTCTAGCTTATGCCATTGCTAGGAAACACTAACAAATAACTATCTTCTCATAGCTGCAAATAGGCATATTCTTGTGGAAGGCAGATTTTTTTTGAAGATTAAATAGTTTCAGATGTAGCCTTTTGGCTTTCAAGTTGCTGGGATGGACAATATCCCCTGGAGACAACAGAAGGAGTTTCTGTGCATCTGGAATTTGGCTTTAACGTGAACTTTATTCCGCAAGGAAGATGGATTTTATTGCTGTACAATCCAGCATAAGAGCTGATCTGTTCTTGTAAGCATATGAATAAAGAAGCCCCACCTATGGCAACTTCTGGCCTCTTCAAGGCAAAAAGCTTGGCAGATAAAGGTCCAGATACCTTTGGATGAAATCAGTGGCTTTCTGATTTCTACTCGTGCTATGAAGAATAATGATATGATGGAAGTTTGATGCCTTGGAGCTGTGAGTGTCCAAGGAGGCAGAGATGGCAGGAGGGTTGGCTCAGCTCGCACAGGCAGTCCCAGAGCCCGAGCACTCACCAGCCAGCGCAGAGAGCCGAGCCCTTGAAGGAAAGCCAGGCCTTTTGCAAGAGCAGGGTTTAACTGCAATATTTTCTGTTGCCATTGGACTACAAATTGTACATGACCTTACTGACTGAGAAGTGTTTTGGCTTCAGTAAATTAACATCTATATTGGCTGCTCATCTGCTTTTGAAATGCAAATTTCTATTAGTAAAATATACCATCATATGCTTAGTTAACAATAATATAGGGATTTTTGACTCATCCTCTGTCCTCAGTCTAGACAGATTGTTAAATATCATTTTTTATTTTTATATTTCTAGTATTACTTATGTGGCAACATGAATCAACTGCCTATAAATAAATTAAGATGGAAATCAGAAGTGTAATTCTAACCATCAGAGGCGTGAGGTTCAGGAACAGCCTTTTAATGTGATTAATGAAGCAAAAATCTAACTAGTTTGAAGATGGAAGTTGATAAATATAAAAGAATTATGTGACATACTTGCATATGGAGTGTCATGGGAGTGTCCTTTTGAGCCAGTGCTGCTTTGTAATCGATAAAAACATAATTTGTGTAATATGTTCGGGGAGCCACTTGTTACGGCTTTTTTTAAGGGAATTTTGCACAAGAGCATAAGAAACATCCTGTGGAGGGGAGCAATGCTCAGTGTAGCCTAGAGCTCTGGCAAAGCAAATAGGTTTGGGACATCAGGCAAATGGGTTTGGAGCAACTGGTGATCTCCTGGGAGAAAGAGTAACTGATGTATTTCATGTGGGCTTTTGTCCTGCTGTGCTTCTTCCTGAGCCACCTAAAACTCATGAGAACTAGTGCTTTAGGGTTTGGCTGAGTATGGACAAAGTCCAGATGATATGAGCTGACTTGGGCACCCTTTGAAAATCTATTTGTCTATTAGTAATCCTCAGGCAACAGGTTTTGGCCAGAAAGCTAATCCCTAATAAGGATTTAAGGTTGCAAACTGAGTTGGTACATCCCTACATGACTGTTCCCCTCCTGGCGTTATTTGTCAGCACAGAGCTTTTTCTTGAGAGAGATACTGAGGTGTAGAAGGATGTAATAACATTTTGGACTTACTACAAAATTTTTGAAAGCTTTACTTTGCCCATGAACATCCATAGGCTATGGACTGATTATAGTCAGGAGCACAAGACGTGAAAATGTCTGCATCTCTCAGACACCTCCAGACTTCTCCACCAACCATGGAGGGTGTTGCAGGAAAAACAGCCTCTCCTTCAGGAGCTGTTGGTAGTGACAGTGCCAGGAGGAGGAAATAACAGCTAGTTAGCAATCAAGCAGAATTGAGAGAACGCATTTAACCCCTTCTGTGTGTCAAGGCAGAGACACAAGGAGATGAGACAGGGAGCTTCAGGGCCCCTGATGAGATGCTGGCAGAGGATGGGTGGCAGGGGGAAGAAAAAGTGCAACAGGTAGGATTTGGCTCACAGCTTTAGATCCAAAGACATGGTGCTGAGCATCCAATAAAAAGAGTCTAAAGAGTTAAAAAGACCTCTTTCTCACATGCACCTGATAAATAAAATAAAATTTCCAACTCAGAGATGATCCAAGACCATTTTCCAATAAGAAATAAACCCAGGGCTTAGAAAATGCACACACACAAAGCAGATGAAACTTAAAAGCTTTTTCTCAGCACAGTAGTTTAAAAAAAAAAGGTGACCTTTAAAGAAAGCCAGTGAGAGTTCATTTGCAGTAAAAATATAAATAAAAAAAATCAGCTGGATTAATCCAAAAAGCCCTACCCCCCAGATACTCTTCTGCCATAGTTTAGTACTCTTTTTAATAGGTGTTTCAGCATTAGGATTTAAAAATTCATTTTCTTTTAGTGCTGGAATAAATGGCAGTCAAGGGCTGAAACATCTTCTCCTTTCCCATCCTCCTCTCTCGATGGAGCATAGCCAGAGGTAGTGGCTGCTCTCTGTCCTTTCCTTGCACATCACTTTCATCCAAGAGTTTAAGCTCTCATTGGCATCCAGGTGGTAAAAGGGAAGAGGTGGAACATCTCTTCACTCTCTCAACAGTCAGCTCTGGAGCTGAGGAAAGTGCATTAATTCTGTCCACGACTTCTTTAACTGGAAAAAAATGCCTTTTCCAGAGTGCTGCCAACCTAGAGCTCTGCTCCACACATGGCAGTGCAAGCAGATTTTGGAGCACTGCAGAAAGAGGTTTTCTTCCTGGGCAAGGTCTCTGATGTCCATGGTGAACCTTTTGCTCACCCCCTTCAGGAGACCCACTCTTGGTGCCCACATGCATCAGCCATTTATGTGTTTCACAGTCCTTCAAAGAGTGGGATAAAGAAAATGTAAAACACAGACATTTGGCACAGACCTTTGAGATACTCACAGCCATGAAGGTCTCTGTCCCCTGCTCTGAGCTGTTGCTCCTGCAGCAGGGGAGCCCGGCTGTTCTGGTGTGAGCATTGCATCCTTCCCAGGACCAGATCAAGAACTTTTATCTCCTGTGGGAAAATATTACCAGCATGGAGTAAAACTGTTGTAAAATGACTGCTTTCAAAGTCTCTGATGCAGTGGTCAGTCTGTCTGCCTCTTTCCTGATATAAAGCACATATGTGTTTAAAAGGACAATGGCTAAATTAAAAAGCCTGGCTGAACAACTAAGCTATTCTCTTTACAAATAATACACAGGATGTCCTTGCTTTTAAAAGATCAGGAGAGAATTATATGTCTTTATTTTATTTTTTTCAATGTTGTCAATTCACGCAGCTTGAGGTTCTTCACACAACGCATCAGCTGCTGACAGCATGTCACGTGGTGATGGTCTCGTCATTACAAAATAACTGAGTGGTGAAAAATAAAATGCAAGCTCCAGGTGAGGGACTGAACTGGGAATAAGGCTCCTGTGCATTATCTCCTGGCATCCCTGAAGGTTAGGCCTGACAAACCAGAGTAAATCTGGAATAATCTTGGTATGGTCCAAGGAATTACTGCAGGGAAAACCCATCAGGAGATGAGGAAGGTGCCATCCACAACATAGCTGTGAACACAGCTCCTGCTCCCATGTGCACGCCAGCACTCCCAGGGCTGGCACACCTATGAAGAGAGAGCATATGCTCACTCTTGAGTGCTGACTGACACTGCAGCCTGCATAGTCTTTAAATATGATCATCCTTGATGCCTGATACAAGTTTTATTAATTTTAAAAGCTTTCTGATCTCTTCCAGTTAAGCTTTAATTACTGTTCTTCATTTCCAGCCCATAGAAAGATCAAAACCAGTTTAGAGGAAGAGGCTTTTTATTCCTTACCAACCCTGCCCCCTGTCTTCACTGGGGATTATATTTCTTCACTTTGCACATCCATGAGATCATTAAGTATAAAGCAGCAGTCAGCTAGCAACATCTACAGAACTGTATTCCTATCACCTGTGGCAGGATGCCAAACACAGTAAATATGACTTTAAGGTGGTGCAGTTGGTCTTTTAAGCTTTTACAGTTTCTAGCTGGAGGGGAAAAAGAAAAAAAAGAGACCAGCTGGTGCAATTACTCTTGTTTTCAGTTGCCAGTTATGCAACAGGCAGGCACATGGATATGCTTTAGACCCTTCCTATTTGGTGTGAAGGCCACTGCCACCTTCATCTTACAACAGCAAGAAGCGGCCAAAAGATGTCACAGGTTGGGGAACTCATTGATTGCTTCACTTGAACTGCAGAATTGCCTTTAAAGGGTCAGATTTCTTCCATCAGTGCCCAGTGGTTCTGACATTTGGCTTTCTCTCTGCACCTTCTTACAACCGCCCATGCATTTGTCAGCTCTACAGAAGGTGACTGCGGTGTTTTGTAGCTCACCGAGAGCCACGTGTGAGAACTCGCCCATGCACAACATGACGGTCACTCCTGTGCGTGCTGGAGGTGGGTTGATATTTAGCTTGCTGACCTGATCTCCCAAGCTGATCTTCAGCTCTGGCTGTGGTGTTTAAAGCCTGAGGACTAAAAACCAAATCTAACAACTTCCCAAATTCCTAAACAAGCCACTTGCTGTCTCAAGGGGCTGGAGAACTGAGACGCTGCTGTACTTTGGCAGCACCAGTTCGGAACGGACTGACCCACCAGGTCTCCCACTACTTGGCAATGACATGGCTACCACACCAAAGGGCAACAGTTCCTATCATGTGCATACATGAAATAGGATTTTGAAATGTAGCAGGCCCAATTTACAGTGATCTCCATGAGACTGAGGTACCTAGCTACTTTTAAGTCTGATCCATGCTGCCCTTTCTGGGAATGAAATGATATTTCCTATAGGGGAATGTAATTGGGGATGCTGGAGGCTCTCACATCATGCTTTGGACGTGAAGGGCTCCCTGCTGGAGGACCAATGGATATCCATCACCCCTCCGTCTTCCTTGCGAAGTTTGGAAAGTAAAATATGAACAGCAAGATACTGTTATTCTCAAGCGTGATTTCTACAGTGACTTGTCTGGGATTCAGAAATCTTTTGCTCTGTTCTCCAGCTGCCATAAGATCTCTTGACAAGGAGTCACAACTCTTTTCTCTAGGTTTCACCTCAGTCCAACAACAACTGCAAGAAAGAGAAAAACAAACAAGCTGAGAAGTGTGCTGAGCAAATGCGGGGGAAATCTTTTTTACAGAAAGTCTAAGCAGTTTTGCAGAGCTCTTTTCAAGTGCATTTACTGAAATTTCCCTAGAGCCTTCCTAATGTAAGTACCGTTGGAAAGATCCTAACTAAGAGAAACAGCTCCTGCTGAGTGATAGTCCATAGCTTTATTAGTGGAGATCAAAGAGAATAAAACAATTACTGTAATTTCCAAGGAACAGTTTTTCCAGGGGCACAGGAGATGAAGGCTATGAAAATGGGTCCATGTGTGCTTAAGTAATGGGTAGGCATTCTGCTCTTTAATTTTTTTGCTGGCAGAGGGAGTCACCTCCTATTCTGGGATATACTAATGCAAATACGAAGCGACTTTTTTTGGCTTCCACAGAGTGCTGACAGTTTTAGAGGTCTCCGTGTGTGTGTGAAACTGTGTGATGCAGGACACAGACTGCAGCCCGGCAGTGGGACTCGGATACCTTACAGTCCAGTGAGGGACAGGACACCTTCACCCTCATGTGTCCCTGGATCAGGCCTGATTCAATCCTGTGCTCATTTCTGGGGACCCAAGAGACAGATCCTGATGAATCAAATGCTGCCGTCGTTGCATTTACAGGTGAGCATCCAGGGTGGTGTGAGAGCTGTGGCTGATGCATGCTCTGGAAATCAGGCTGTTACTCTCTGTAGGTGCACAGGGGACGATCCCCAGACTTGCCCTGCTCTTGTCTCAGAGGCTGAAATGACCCTACAGCTGGTCTGTGCATGGCAGCTTCTCTCCAGCAAAACAATTGTCCTTTATCCTATTACATCGTAACATGTGATTTAAAGATGATTCATTCCTTTTCTTTGAGCCTGGACTTGGCTATTACCTTGCATTTCAGCCAAATATTATTAGGAATGTTGATATGTCTACACAGGGACATTTTCTGCAAAATTAATCTAAGAACTTTTAAAATGAATGAGCATATATAAAATACTTCTTTGGAACACAAATGGACTTAATTTGGTTTATCTTAATGCATTTTGGTGACAAATCACAACAAACCAAATAAAGGTCTCTGTAATTCTGTCCACATAGAAGAGAATTCCAGCCTTCAGGTAGTCCAGGTTAAATTTCCTGTGTAAACAAGCCCTAAATTAAAAAATTAAAAAAAAAAGAAGAAACAAACCCCAGTTCAGTTATGACAGTGCTATTCTCAGCTTTGAAATCTGCAGATCTGGGAGACTGCATCCCATGTTATCTTTTACAGAACGGGGTATGCCCGAGGAGTGGGGAGTGTTTAAAGGCGCTGCCTGCTCTCTCAATGGCACAGGCAGACTCTCACTTCTACTTCACCCACTTCAGAGCAGCTCAAAGCCAAAAGCAGCGGCAAGGTTGGCAGGTCTGTCATGCAGAAACCTTCCTGTGACTTCAGGTGCCAGAAAACTCGCGTGTTAGACCAGACGTGGGAAAGCGGCACTGCCTGGAGACGATAACTGCATGCAATCCAAAGGAGACGTGTAGCAGGAGTGAAGCTGGAAATCCCCTTCCTCTATTTAGGAGATGAATAAATGGCTGTACAAGTAACTAGGGTTTCCTGAAGACACACAGGTGTGAGGACAGAGGCACAGCTGACCACTCGCCGGGAGGTGGGCAGCATCACATCCCAGGTTGGGAAATAGAGGGGGCACGTGTGAGACAGCACATTCCCTGTGGGGCTCAGTCCATTACAAGTGCAATAAAGAAGATTAAACAAATCTGACAGCAGCAGTGACTAAAGGGGAACAGCAAATTAACTATCAGTGCTAATGAGGGGAAAAAACTGCCAGAGCCTCTTGCTACAAAATGGGTCCCCACGAATAGTCATGGCCCTGGGAAAAATGTTAATTTGGCACATGTCCACTCATCTGAGAAAATCTTATAATGAAATTCTGGCTAGCAGTCCTGGGTATCACTTAGAGAAGCTCATCTCTGCTAGAAGAGTGAAGGCACCTCGGAGAGCTGCTGCCAGTCAGAACAGTGGGTGGGCAGACTCTGGGACACAGACCTGGCAGGGCAGAGAATGCTCTTCACCAGCATGTGTCACTCCGAGAAAGAGCCTTTAGTGTCTTCAGTAAATACGCAAAGGATACAAACAGTTTCAGATATCATCTACGTACTGTAAAAGGCACTGATCCTTTGTTAGGTGGGAGAGATTGATACACTTGAGAGAAAACTTTTATATCAGAATGTTTTCTCATGTAAATCTCTGCTGTTGCACAGTTCGGAAGCAAAAATTTGCATGGAAAGTGCTGACCAAATGTAATCTTCATAGAAGGACAAAGAGAAAAAAAGCAGAATTTATCTTATGCATGGTTAGCTAAAAACATTGGTGCCCATTATCAATGAGCAAAGATCTCAAAATCATGTACAACATTTTCTTAAGAATTTAAGTTTGGTTTTTGTTTTGTTTTCAATTAATTTCCATTAAATTTTCATTTCCTTTGTATTACCATTTATTGAGTTGTTCTTGTGCAGTTTTCTGTAGGGACAAGAGTCTCTCTCAACCATTTCCAGACAGAATATTCATTATTTAGTTGAATGGACTGAAAAACAAAAACGGCCCGCCATGGCCAGGGCCGCACAGCAATGCAGTAACTCAGCTGGGAGTGGATCCAAGCCGTGGCTCGGTCTCTGCTCTCATCACTAGGACAGACTCTTCCCTTGAAGGCAATAGGGGAAATGAAAGTGATTGTAGGACACTCTCCAGGGCACAATCACAAGCTAAATAGGCTTTGTTTATGTAGACAGCTTTCTAAAAGTCAAACCATTGATAATGGGGGATCTTAGTATCAGGCTGTTGTCTGGGATAACCACAGTCGACTCGCTGGGGACTGCTCTTGGAGGGCATACAGCATGCTGTATTTACACTGATACTCCAGCAGTCAAGATCAGAAGCAGTTTTGGACTCGGTCCTAGGAAACGAGCCAGGTATGATAAATAAGATATATTCTGGGGAATATGTAGGGCCAGTGAATTACAGAGGCAGGCTTGGTATCAGGGCTGTCTTGCCTCTCGCCATTCCCACTGGGAACACAGCCCAGTGTCGTCCGGATGGCTTTGTAAATCCTGAAGGAGCACACTGGCCTCCCCAGAGCATCCAAGACTCCGGTCCTTTTCCTCTGCCATCTACCGCAGCTTTCCAAGCTGCTGAGCCAACTCAAGACGGAGCTGACTGGGTGTCGTTAGCGGACAGAGAGAGGCAAATAGCATCACTCTGGGTTAGCTCATATACGCATGACTTGTTGTTTGAAAAGAGACCTTGAGCTTTGCTGAACCCAATGTACTAGTCTTTAATTTTCACTTTCCCAGCAGAGATACACCCACATTCCTCCAAAGAATTACACTTAGTTTGGTCCAGGCATTTGTTGAAAAACTTCACTTCTTATTGCCCCTACTTCAGAGCATCTGAGAGAATAAGCTGATCTGGAAACACACCACTTTTTGTTTGCTCTTTCCTAAGGGAACATTATATTATTAATGTTTAGTCATAAGTATCTGGAAGTTATGGAAAATGTTCACCATCTCCTGCATTCAGAGCTTCTAGAACCAAAGTTTTATCACTCAAAACAATGTGCCAGAAAGTCAACTGCTGGTGTCAGCCAGGAAACAGGGCGCAGAGACAGTGTTGGCAATTCAGGGGACCGATCAGACATCAAGAATAATAATAGAAAGATACTATGAACAAATGATTCATGAGAAAAGAAATAAGCTGAAATGGTCTGATGCTGCTAAGTAAATATTTACCAACGACTAATAGCTTTGCAGAAGATCTGTTAATGTCAGATTTGCTAATAATAAGAATAGAGTAATATATATTATGAGTATTACTCAAACTTGCAAATTTGAATAAGTTCCTTCCTAAGACAACGACATTAGTTTTCCATTTTCTTTGCAGTTTATGAAGATAAACTCAATGGCTGAGATCAGAAGAATCTTAGAAGAGAAACACACTCCAGAAATTTTATGTTGTTGTCATTAAACCCAAAACACACATCAATTTTAAATACATGTTGAACCCCACACCTTCTCACCTCCCAGACAGTGGTCTGATGGAGATGGAGCCTGGCCACCCAAATACAATCAGCCACCCACAAAAGACAGAAAAAAAAAAGCTTTTAGTGCTGATCAGTCAAAAACCTGATATAAGCGTCATTTTCATTAAAGCTCTTCCACTTAGTAACTATGAAAGTCCTACCATATCTCTGTGAATTTTCATACTAAATACTTCCTAGCAAGTGAAATGTACACTGAAGTAATAGATCAGCAATTCTCAGCTTCCTAAAAGGAAACCTGGTTTGTGGATTTTTCTATGTGTTTAAGAAAATTACTTTCAGATCCCTTTTCATATTCACACTCAGGCTTTTAATTTCTAATTCCCCATCACTCATCTCTCTGCCTGGGCCTGGTTTTCCTGAGAACATTTGAGGGATTCATCCTCCGTACTTGGAAATTTTATCAGGCTTCCATTTTTTTCAGAAAAGGAGAATAAAAGTGAAGAGCTAGAAGGGTTGAACTGCACAGGGTTGCTGTTTTGGTTAGATGGTCTGAGTCTTGAATTCTGGAAAAAGCACTGACCATAACCTGAAATTGAGATTATTTGTGCTAATATTTAGTGCCATTTTCCCCACCACGTCCTTGCCACCATGGCCTGAGTCACGCTCTTGTGTGACCCCAAGTGCTCGCTTGCTGTCACCTAGCTCAGCTCCCTTCTGCTCCAAGCTGCCTGTTCACACAGGATTCGAGCACTGAACATTTCTGATAGGAAAGAACGTCTCAGCAAAGTGTGGCAGCTCAGCAAAAGCCATTTCCAAGTGACTCACTGCAAGGTGCTGCAGGAGGTGAGAACTTGCACGGTGCAGATTATCAGCTTTCTCTCCTGCTGACTAATTCCCTGGTATGAAGTGAAATTCTCAGACCATATTGTGCTTTTGATTAGCGCTGCCAGAGATATGGAAAGCAGCAACATGTCCAGACTCTGGCAGCAGATCACAAAGACACAAACCCATAGAAACTACCTGCAGCAAGAGTGGTTCTGCGTCCAGTAATTAAATTCGGGTTGAGCTCTCCCTCCTTGCTCACCTGTCCAAGGGCAGCCCTGTCCCAACATGTGCATTCTCTATCTTTAGGACTTAAAACCCCAAATGTATTAAGTCCAAACTGAAGCTTTTACCACCTACCTCAGATGACCTTCCCATGGCTTAATGCAGCAGTGTGCAGCCTTGCTACCCACGCAGGAGCTGGGATGCCCAGGACACAGACTGGTTTGTCCAGGACATGGACTGGTTTGCCCTGGTGGGAGCAGGGACTGCTTTAGGAGTGCTTTTCAGGATAAATGCTCAGCTCTGCAGTGGAAAATACTTTCCAAGACTACCATTTGCTGAAATTCCAACCTACCCAAGTCACTGCTTTTGAAGATTTTTGTTCTTCATTCCCCAGTTTGAAGACAATGTGAACAGCACAGAGTGCAACCTCAGTTCAAGTTTAAAATGGAAATTAAATGTTTTTCTATTTCCATTTGCAAAGACCTTCAGGCTCAGGCTTTTATATGTTTTACATATCTGCACATTTTATATCTTGCCAAAAAAAAGCAGCAGCTTCACTTCTTAAATATCCCTCCTTTATGGGGCAAAACTTAACACCATCACTGGGGCTTCAGTGAATTTCTCTTAAGTACTGATGCAGTGGATGAGGAACACTCCTTATTTACTAACAAATGATTAATACCAGGTTTAGACATGCTGAGAAAAACAATTAAACCTTTAGCGTCAGTTCCCTGACTGTTTTACCTGGCATAGTTTTGCTATTGGAGCTTGCCAGGATCAGACCGCGGAGCGGTCGAGAAGATGACCATGCTTACCTTTGAGGGGGCTCTGAAGGAAAGACAGAAAGGCCCAAGACGGAAATTATTTAGCTAAAACCCAAAGTCCTCTGCTAATTTATGCAACTGTTTATGCAGAATTTATGCTGATGTATGCCCATGATGTTGATTGATAGAGTCTAGCCTTCCATCGTCAATCTCAGGCACTGGCTGGCTGCATGGAGCCCATAAGGAGGGTGGATGGTTCTAATGGGGCTCCGTGCCAGAACAAGGATCTTCCCAGGACGTCTCAGTGCAGGATCAAGGCCCTGGTTTGTACCAGACAAAATCCTAAACAGGCCTGAACTTGTTCAAACAAAATCCCTGCTTTCTTTGCTGCCTGCAGATGTACGTTTTGGCTGCAGAAAGAGAATGAAGCTGAAGGGGAGACTTTGTTTTCAACTACAAAGTTGGAAAAAGCTGGGAAAATGAAGCTAACTAAAACTGATGGCCTATCGTTCCAAACCGCAGCAAACCTCCGGGCTCCACGCAGAGAAAGCAGCGGCCTTGGGTGATAAATTGATTGTTTTCCTGTTAGCTGTGGAATTTGTTAGTGCTGTAAAACTGCTGTCCATGCTGAGGACTCCTCCTGTTATTCTCTTGAACCGAGAGAATAATAAAAGGCTTCTCTGGAAATTCTTTATATCTCCGTTTTAAACAGATGGCTGCTGAACTCCGTAAGGTCAGCAGTACACTGTCTGATTATCACCACGTGGCACCTTTAAGCAGAATAAATTAGGAAAAGAGAGAAGAAAAAAAAACCACCAAAAAGACAGCCCAAGACTTGCTTTCTGCAGAAGAGATTGGTGCAACCGCACATGGATTTCAATTTTGAAAAATCACAGGACACACTTCCCAGACTGATAGCAATTGTTGGAAAGCAAAAATAAATGCATGTGACTCATCGTTCACGCAGGTCTAGGGGACAGAGCAACATATCCTTCACATGGGAAGGCAATTTGGTGAAAGAGACTCAACAAACTCAAAAGACTTCATCATGATTCAGTGCTGTGCTCCCACACCCACACACTTACCAATGGGACCCACGCTCACGTGCCAGGTGTTTGATTTGGAAGGAAGGGATGCTCCAGAAATAGACATCACAATGATGTTTGGATGAGCATAAGGGAAGCTAATAAGACAAAACTCCATCAAAAGAAAACAGCTAAGCGGAATTTGAAAGTCAAAATCTGGGAAGTTTTTAAAGAGACAATATCTTATCATGCTATATGCATGAGATCAGATTTTCTGCTGGTAAACGTCAGTGTAATTTCATTTACCTACTGGAACTAAACCAGTTTATTCCAGTGAAGGTCTGAACAACCAGACTGCTTTCGCTTTTTAAATAATGCAAGAGCTATCTCCACCCATGCTTGTACGAGGAGCAGCCAGCAGCAGGAAGGGGCCCGGCAGTACCGGGTAAGGACGGTATCGGTTTTGTTTCAGCAGCTCGGTGCCCACGTTGCCAAGCCAGACCCCAACCAGGCACTCGCCAGCTCCCGCTTCCAGTCCTTCTGGCCGGCAGCATGTGGCAGGCAGCTCTGTGACAAAACAAGTGCTACCACGGCGCAGCTTTGGACCAACACTGCCACTGAATTTCCTCATTGACTGGCCTGGCGTAACGGGAGGGCAGCAGATCCCAACTGTTGCAAATCAGCGACCTACTGCCGTAGAGGATATGGCAGCTCTGACTGAGCGGGAGGGGAGAAGGCAGGGATTTTAGCTAATTATTCTCAACCTCCAAGTGTCCCTACGATGCGCATTGTCAGTTTGACATCCCTGCTGTGATGTAAGCAGAAATGCCCTCACTTTTCTCACTGACACACGGTCCTGGCTCGCCACTGCCGGGAAGACGGACACGTCACAGGGTCGTGGAGATGAGATAATCTCTACTTGCCATCCCTCTCCCTTTTGGCCCAGACTCGCTGCTCTCCATCTAACTCCGGTCTCTTTACCGGTGTCTGGTTTTAATCAAACCTGTCAGCACAGAGACCCTGACCTTCTGAAAAGCCTCCAGTCCCTGCACTATAATTAAAATGATTTGTCTAATGCCGCCCCATCAAGATGGATTTCAGGAAGGAGAAAGTGCGAACTCCCAGAACTGGTGGAAAATGCAAATAAACAGAGCGTCGATCTGGCATAGATAGCTGTCACTCAAACTGATCTCACCCGCTGGAAGGATCTAATCAAACACAGTCTGCCTCTGAGATACAAGGCTGGGAAATGAAGCTTTAAGTGGTGTTTTCATCCATGGTGGAATGGCTCAATCTATGCTTTGTTTTGTTTGTGAAATAACTGCTTTTTAAAAAGAAATGCTAATACTGCTACAAATAATTAATGTTATCTGAATCTATCAAATTCTAGGAGGGGATGATGAGATTCAAAACAGCAGACATCTCTAATCTCAATGATATGAGACAATATAAAAACAATGCCTATGTTCTTTGATAACCTTTGGTCTCAGTCTTTTGCTGAACATCAGTGCTCCCGAGGCTAGCGAATGTTTATTTCTTAAGCTGAAATGTAACACTTTGCCCATATGTTGATATTAAAACAAAAATTTCACTTCCGAACTCTTTAATCCTTTTATTCATGTGTTCTGTCGCTCTCAGGCAGGGATTGTGAGTACCAGACGCTGCCTTATATAAAATAATTGACTGTATTTTCCCTCTTCTGAACTAATTCACCACACTTTCTCACTATCTATCATCTAGATGAATGCACTGTGTTTTCTATCTATCACCCTGCTAAGGTACTCATCACTGGGGTATGCAGCCAGCAGATAAAAAGTATAATGATGCTATATTAAATAAAGGAAATCGATGTTCCACTCTCGGTAAAACTGAGTTAAATTCTAACAAGTGTGTCGCCACGAGGAGAATTTGGCCCACTGTATCAGGCAGATGGCTTTTCTGAAGCAGCGCTCCCAGCCCATGATATTCATAGGCCTTTCCTTGCAATGCCATGGGAAAGCCAGGGTTCATCTCTTGCCCTCCCTCTACCCCAGCCCTCCTCAGTGGGGCTCACACTGCCCTCCTTGTCAATGCCCAGTTTGAGCCCAAGATTTCTTGTCCTGGTCAGTGTGGACATGGAGAATCAGGTGCTGCACTCAGGTGAGCCAAGAGAAGACATGAAAGCCGTGAGATTTAAGAGCCTGGCATCTAGTTTCTGTGCCTTTAATGGCTCAAACGTGGCCAGCATTTGCCAGCAAGTTCTCCTTGGTCAATCTGGGTTAGAAGCTGCATTTCAGAGAGGCAGACCCAGAGCTTCAAGGGCTGTTAAATGACGCAAGAAACTGAATCATTCAACAGCAGCAAATATGACAAAATGACACAAATTGAACAGGTTTTGTGAATATCGGCCTGATTCATAGAGGTAAGAAAAGCAAATCAGGATCCTCGGATGCAGTGTTTCTTTGATGTAAAGTGGTGCACCAGTTAGGGTCATTGGTGTGAATTTTTATGTGATGGGAGTAGTCCAAGCTGCAGGACTGGGGTCTGGGATCCGAAATGCAGTGAAAGCAACCCCTGGCTGCTTTGCAGACAATTTATCATGAGAATGTCCATTGTGAACAAAAAAAGGGAGATCAATTTTTTAAGCAAGTCTGTCCTGAGAACGGGCGGCTCAGGCCAATGCCCCTCTAAATGTACCATATAAACTTTAATGTACTACCACTCCATTTCAGCTATGTCTTTTTCCCCTCATTGCAAAATACTGAATTACAGTTAAATGCTAGATGGTATTTCCTGACTGTGTGACTGATTGCTTGCCTTTGTGCATGGCTGGTTATTTGTTAGCAGTGAGCACTTCAAAGCCTAGCAGCCTGTCCAGCCGCCCAGGAAAGTGGTTCAGCTCTCTTTGCCCACCCCACTTCGTTAGTTGAGAGAGAGGAAACATCTTCTGGCACTTCACAACAGTGATATGAAAAGTGACTGTGCTTGCTTTTGATGCAGAGGCACCACATCTCCCTGCCAGCCAGCACATCCATATATTTTCTCTGTGGAAATTGGGACAGAGCTGGGAGGGGAAGGGGAGTAAATTATATTTATGCCAGGTGATCAGTCTGTAGCCTGTTTGCAGTAGATCTCTTTATACCTGGCCAACTATAGAAGGTTTACGATGTGCTCTCCATTCTTAGCAAGGTTTCCCTACATTAAACATGAGAACAAAGCTCCTTCTTCCAAGAAACTATATGGCAGGTGGTCTTGTTTCTGATCTCTCTGCTGATGCGACAGCATTTCGTTAGTAATTATGCTTATTAATTCCAAGAAAGTGGCCATGATACAGCTGCTCTGTGCTGAGAATTTGTTAAGCTTAGAACAACAAAGTAAGTTGGCTTCCTCCCTTCAGCAGATCCCCATGGGCAGCCCCCACAGCATCAACACAGCTTGAAAAGTAAATTTTCAGAATACTCTATCATGTGTTGGCCTCTGCTTGGAGGGATATTTGGATAGAAGTGGGTCACATTTTCAAGCTTTTGATTGCCTTTACAAGGAGACGGAATATGTTAAAGGGCCAAGACCTTCTTTGGAGAAAGCGCTTCCAGTATTTCTGTGCTGTGGACAAGAAATGAACCTCCCCGCTGCTGGGGTATGAGAGGAAACCTTTCCCTTCTCTATGCACAAGACCTAAACTACTCCACCGAGCAGTTTGCAGTCTGTCCTACAGACAGCGGCATGGAAGGAATTAGGTGGAAACATGAAGGCTGGATCCAGGTGACAACATTGCCTTGGCCACTCATGCTAATTTAAAAAAATCAAACAAAAGAAAGAAATAAGGCAAAAAGAAGCAGCAGCAGCAAGCCAAAAAGCTCACAGGGCACCTGACATAAACAGGAACATTTGCTGTGGGAAGGGGAATCAGTTTCCTATAAAAAGGATTCTAGCCAAGAGAAATCTTAATCTATTGCATGTCAGAAGATTTGAGCTGGAAAACATTTCTGTTCTTTTCTTCCAGTATGTTTTGTCATCTTGTGCTCTGGGAACATCTTGAATAGCTGTTAATAATTTATATGTTACAGTGGCATATTAAATCACTTGACTGTCAGAATGGCTTTGAAACACAGGGTCCCTGGGTCTGCCCTGGATAATGAAGGGAACTCCTGAATCTGCCAGGTGCCAATAGGTTTTGCTTTTATTTCTTGCAACAATGTGATATGCAGCCTGTTAGGACATGCTGCATCTGTGAGCACTTGAAAGCAGGCTTAGACTGACAAAAAAAACAGCTGGATGAAAATACTCCCCAAAATCTGTCTGGTCCTTGGAAACATCGACCAGTTGGGGTAACAACCCTAAAACTGCTCACTGAAGTAATCCTCACACTGGATCAGGAAGACTTTATGTATTTTTTGTGCAGTGTTTCCCTACTGGAGAAGATTATAATTCACTAGTCACATTTAGGGCCTAGAACTCAGCTGCTAAGTTTGCAACCTCAGCCACATCCCATCATGGTCCTAACTGACCCACCTTCAAAACTGCCTGGGTGACTGAATGGGCTGTGATAAGATGCCACTAATAAAAGCTCTTTCAAAACCTTCAGAGAAAAATGCTACTTACTAGCAAATTGTTGCTGCCGTTATTTTCCAAAAATGTATTTTCCATACCAAGGACTTTCACTCTGAATAGCTCAGCAGGACTTTTCCTATGGACTTATTGTACTTTAAAAATGCAAAATTTGCATAGATTGTCATGCAGAGAAGGCCACAAGCAGAGGAAAGAGAAAGAAAGGTACAAGCTGGGGGTAACGTAAGGAAAGGAACAGATAGGACAGTTACAGTTAGAGGAAAGATGCATGAAAAAAGGAGTGCAAAGGGAAAGCAAAGGGTGTCATTCCAGTGACTTCAGCAGTGCAAAGAGATCATCCACTGCTGCTGTTTGATTGGAGGGCCAATTATATTATATTTGCAAAAGGGAAGGTGAAGGATTTCTTATCTCTGCTGGGACTGAATCTCCTTTTTCAACACTGTCTCTGTGGAAGGGAACCTTTGCTGGGCATGTGCTGCCAGCTGTGGCACAGGGTTGGCGGGCAGCAGCTTGTAGCCAATGCACAATGCATCTTTCAAATGCAGGCTTTCTATCAGGGACAACCACTTGATCTTTCTAAAGAGTGCAAGACCCCGTAGGAGAGAAAAAAGAAAAAATAAAAAAGCACTAACTTTCTGTGGATTTAGAGCAAACTCTCATAAAGCAAAGTGTCTTCTGCAGAAGTTTGTGCGGTGCAAATGGCACCTTTCAGCAGCCGGGGAGTCATTACTCCACGCCGGCGGCGTGCGTGCGTTATCTGCCGCGCACACCTCGATGCAGTTCAGGCATCGCTCTCCTCAACACCCGAGGAGCCGATTAGCCTGGATGACACTGGGCGGGCTGCAGTGCACATGGCTTTTTCTTCCTTTTTATTTTCTAAATCAAAATGACATTGAAGACAGAGGATCTGTCGCAATGCAAGGGCGAGGGTGCCCTCTATTGTCACCGTGCTCTCCAGCACCTTCCCTCTCCTCCAAGGGCTCTGAAGGGACGGATGCCTCTCGCCTCGCAGCCTCTCATTTCTTTTCCTTGTTGCACAGTGATGGCAACCCCCCCAAAATTTTAATATAGTTCAAGCACAAGCTGCCTTTATCTCCCCAGGTGAAAATTAAACGGGATGCCGCAGCAGCTGGATGTCACATGCACCTGATCTGCGGCAAGGCCGGAGTCACACAAATTGTCTTCAGAACCAACATCTGGGTATAAGAATGAAGTGAAAAAAGTATGAAATTGAATGGTTTAAAACCAGCGGATGCCGCAGGCCCTGCCCAGGGCCCCGTGGGCTCCACAGGCCCTTGCCCACCGGCCGAGGGCCTCTCTGGGCCCCGGGGCGAGCACGGAGGGGCACACAGCACCTCCGCCTCACCTCCACCGCCTGCTGGACAGGAACCGGGCAGAAGTCCTGTCAGGATCCTCTTGTATTTCCAAAACAACCAGGAAAAAGTGGCTTTGCGCCCAGGAGGCAGCTGGAAAAGAGAAGTTCCTCAGCACAAAGGGGAGCCAGAACGCAATGTAGAGACTTCAGGGTATCTTTGTTCTCCGAATTACAAGCGTTACAACACGCACCGAGGCCTGTGCCGGGAAATCCTCCCGCCCCGAGGCCGCCCGCCGCCGCCATGACACCGCCAGCGCCCCCCGCGCCAAGCCCCTTCCCTTCCCCATTGGGTGTCCCCGTCGCCATAGCAACAAGCAGCGTGGAGGCGGGTGCGGGCAGCCGGCCTTCCCCTATCCAACGCGCCCTCGGGGCGGATCCGCGCTCTGATTGGTGACTGTCGTCGTGGGGCGGGCCGTTAACCCCCGTTACCGCTTCGGGTTTCCCTTCGCGACGGGGGGAGGGACCCGCCTCCTCATTGGCTGCTGCCGTTGCCACGGCGACGGGAGGACGCGGCGCGGCCTAGCCGGGGTTTGCCCCAGCGGGAGGCCCGGGAGCCATGGCGCAGGCCGGGGTCCTGCTGACCAAGGAGCCGGCTCCGCAGGCCGTGCCCGCCTCCGACCTACCCGTGAAGGTGTACGAGATGGCGCTGAACACGGGGCCCGACTCCTCCAGCGGCCTGGCCACGGCTGGTTTCCGTACTGCCAAGTACCTGCCCGCCGAGTGGTACCAGAGCAACAACGATCTGTACCACAAGGCCTCGACCGGTTGCGAGCAGGGCGAGCGCGGCCGGGCCGAGGCCAAGGAGCTGGCCGAACGGGCCGCTGCCACCGCCCAGCGTGCCCAACAGGACTCCACAGCCAGCCTGGGCCAGCGCCTGCGGGACATACACTTCTGGAAGGCCGAGCTCCAGAAGGAGATTGAGGAGCTGGATGCCGAGACCGGCCTGCTGGCAGCCCAGAAGCTGCGGCTGGAAAGGGCGCGCGATGCCACCGAGGTGCCCTATGCCATTGCTACCGATAACCTGCAGTGTCGGGAGAGGAGGCAACCCCCGGACCTGGTCAGTGATGAGGTAGAGAGAGAGTTGCTGAAGGTGAGCAGGACGTTAGGATGTTAAGGGTTGTTGGCAGCCCTCTCTTAGTGCTGCTCTGGTATCAGAATTCAAAATGATGAACAGCTTGGTCGGTAGGTGACAACTGCAGCTCGTGAAGGTCTCTTCTAGCAATGCACAGAGGCCTAGTGCCCCTTCCTGGCAGCCTGGACTCTGTCTGTCACTCCTAGGTTTAAGGATTGTTTAAAATTCTTCCTCTGTTTAAAAAGTATTTAAAATCACGTGAGTATGACTAGAGGAGACCAGATCCCCACTCTCAGATCAGATCCAAACAAAATCAAAACAGAGGTTTCCTGAACCAAGATAGGCATCCTATTCTAGCATTAAACTTCTTCCAGCCTCCGCTTGGCTTAAAGTCCCCTCACCTCTGCAGGCTACGCTTCAAAAATGCAGTACCCAATAAGCGGACTGTTCAGGACAAGTGAAATGCTCCTTGCCTATTTCCACACTCAAGCTGTCCTAAATCTGGCAGTCTCTGCCATTACCTTTTACTACTGAGTCTGACGCTGTAGTCTTGCCAAGGTTCACGATGAGGTGCTGATCCAACACAAACAGTGTCTCAACACAAACGATCATTTTAAATGTCCAGGACAGTACAATGAACAGTACAATGTAGTCGTGTGACACCTGCATGAGGTGATAGCTCCAGGTAAGCGGGGGGGGGGCACAGACAGATGGTATTTCTGACAGTGTGACTTCCGCAAACCTGAGACTCTCCTGAAATTTGCTTGATCCTTTTCCTGCCATGGAGGACTCTTTACTCCAGCTGACACTTTGTTATCTGTCACTGAGATCCAACACTGCATGTAGGTTGCCTTCAAAGCTGATGTAATTATTGTGGCTGCAGATGTTACAGAGAGCAGATTCTGGGTCATTTTTCATTCTGGAATGATACATATTCTAGTGTCCCACAAATAAATTAATGATTATTTGCCTGCAGCTTCCAATATACTGTGAAAGTTGATTCATGATGACTTACTGATTAAACCAGATGATTAATATTTGTTGTTAGAAAAATATTGAAGAGACTTCCGTAGTTGATGGCATGATAGTATTTAGCATGATAGTATTCAGCAATATTTTGAATAGGAATTGTGTACAATTGCTGAACTGTAATCAATATTTAAGAGGTTGTTCCAGTCAAAAATATAATCATGTGAAGAGTTAGTGCGTAGGATATTTCAGTGTGCGAATTGTTACAAAATTCAGATTATAGGAAAGAAATTATTTTCATCAGCTGCTGATGTTTTAGAGAAATCGTCAAATGTTAGATTTATCCCCCAAAATCATTTTCTGGCAGGATTTCTCTCCTCTATTTCTTTCCTCATGATCTCAGAGAATAGTTTGTTCATTGCTCAGAAGTCCATCTGCTGCTGCTGCTGCTAATTCTTCACCTGAAATTGTGATTGTGTGCTTGTGACGACAGACCATCAACAGCCAAGTAGGATGTCATCAAAAAAGTATGATATGAGTTCAGATGAGGCGTGTATACCAGCAGCAGATGGACCCTTGAGAAATGAAGATTTAGTTGCCATGCCAATGACCTTTGCAATGCAGAAGAAAGAAGAGTACATAATACCAGAGGAAATCCTTCTCATTTTCACAGAGGAATAGATTTTATGGCATGAATGTTTGCAAATAGATGTTAAAATGTGCCCTCTGTGGCTTTGCCAGCTCTTTAAGCTGCAGCCATACTCTATACCTCTTTCACTGCAAGAAATCAGATGGTACCTTGTATTTCTTACTCTCTCCAAAACTGACTAATAATTCTTGACACTTAGAGCTGCTCTTCCATGAATTCTGACTGTTCACTGCACAGATTTTCAAGTTAACGGCCCAGTTCACTCATAGCTCTGTGTTACAACATTTGCTTATTTGGAGGAGTTATGGAAATTTTATCACTAAAGCACTGACATACTTTTTCTGAATGTTGCTTACTTGTACAGTCACTTTCTAATCTTAACTTTCTTAAGAAATGATAATGCAAGGGAGATCAGGAGTCATTTATTTTCTTCCCATGCAAAAACTGAGTAAAAGAAGAAAAAGTTTCCAAAAGTCAGCTGTGTTAGGAAACAGACATTATTTTCCTTGCAGTTTTAATTACACAGTCAATTGATATTCTAGGGTATTTTCCTTCCTTTGAAATTCTGCCTCTCCTACTAGCAACCCAGGCTTGTGTTGGCGTCATTCTCCGGTATCTTTGCCGTGTTCCTGCCAGCTCCCATGGACCAGTGCATGGGGAATCTGCAACTGGGGGAAGAGCATGTCTGGACAAGGGACTACCTTTCACATAGTCATGGAAAAGCTTTTCATAGGACATAGGTTTTACGCCTGCTTTCAGCTTTCCATAGCAATGAAGAACACTTCCCAGTTTCCAGAGCATCCTGCCAAGGTAACCACCTTTCAGCAGCCCCCTGGCAGGCGACATTTAAAGAGACAACATCAAATACACATATACAAGCAGTTTTGAATCTCTGCATGTAATTGCACTTTTTTTATCTGTTCAGTAGGAGTCACTTCAGATGACTCACAAAGAAAACAGAAGTATCTGTGATGAAGGTTTTATGCATCCAGATAATATTTGGGGTTTTCCTATTTTTTGGCACACCATCTATTTCTTTTAGGGAGTTTTGGTTCCAACTCATCAGTCCTATTTGCTTTGCAGCATGGAGTCATATGTAGATCACCTATTGCGATACACAGCACCACTAAATAGCCACTGCTGGAATGAGGGATGAGGGTATTTAAGTGAAAGCTCCTCACATGCATAGTAAAATCAGCTGTTACTCAGAAGTTCATTGACTCCACTTAACAGCTTATTCATCTTTTCGTAATGCAGTTCTGGTTAAGAAAAAGAAGTGGAAGGACACAATTGTTTCTCCAATAAAGAAGGTTATTTGATGACTAAAAAGAAGATAAAATCTCTCAAATAGAATAATTGTATTTCTTTGTGCTGCTGCACTGGAAATAGCTGAATTCATAAAAAGCAGTACATGCATCTGTTTTGTATGAGGTTTTTGACCTTCATAACCCATATGACATCTCCTCTGAATCCCCTCTGCATCAATTTAATGACAGTTTAGTATGTTTAAGTGCACACATTTAATATTGAAAATGTAAGCCCTAGCAAAGGACTTGCCTCGTGATGGTATACTGTCAATGAATCATGTTTCAGCTGTATTTCAAGGTTATTTTCACATGTTCAGTGTCCAGACTCATTAACTGAGTGCCAGATATGACTTTGGAATAAGTGGATGTACTTACATTTATGCCATTTTTTTACCCTAGACTCAGAGTGTTGATTTGTTGTGTGTTTGCTTCAACAATGAAGTCAGCCCCAGCTATTCCCTGATGCTGAAGACAATGGCATTAGCCAAGATCCTGTCAACTGTGTAAAATTAAAGTTTAAAAAAGTGGAGAAAGGATATATATGTATGTATTCCTGCTAACTGCAATAATGGGGCAAGGAAAACAACAGAATGCCATTTCCAAAAACTGGGATCTGTAGCTTTGCCAAGTGAACCAGTGCGCAGTAGGATAGTCCTGTACATAGACAACTCAGTTAAGAGTGTGGTGCTTATTTTCAGCATCTGCAGATCATGGATTTTGAAATGGCTCTCGGAGATCAGCAGAAAAAAGGCCAGTCACAGAGCTGAGATTTTGAAGACTCTTACCTGCTTTCACTCCCAGCTGTAATGAATAACAGTCTGCCTGTTACATGGTGTTTGGGGGTCTAAATCTAGTGAGATCTGTAAGCTAGCTTGCTTTTATTTGCTGTGCTGATGTGTGGGACATCTGGTGTCATGTTGTTACTGATGGATGGATGCAGCTGGATTTGTAATCAAGGGCGACTGCACAGCCTCTCTCGCTGGGTTCCACTAGTTCCTCTTAGCTGCTCTCTCACTGTGTCATTCTGGCCCTGGGTGCTGTATTTAGACATTGCTGACATCTGCAAGTCACTGATGTAAAAAGACAGGCTGCAAAAACCCTGAATTTGTAAATTCATGGAAGGCACAAACATCTGCTCTTAAACGTTTTCTTTGCACCATTAATTAGACACTTACAAAGTCATGAACCGGGATGGTTTTATCACTAGATTTGAGGAAAAGCCGACTTATGCATCATAAACATTAAATACTGTAATAAAATAAATGGCACGCTAAACTATAAAATGTTCTTTCCCTGTTAATTGACAACCATTTATAATAACAGAAGTTTATTATTAGTATTAACTGTGGAGAAGACAGCTGAAAAGAAGCCAAGATAATTTCAGATTTGACAGTATTTCATTTTAATAGACAGCACATGAAGACATATATGGGAAAAATAAGGAGAAAAAAAAGACATTTCATCCACCAAGTCCTCTCATGAACTGAAGAAATGCAAATCGCAGTTAATGTTGTCCTCTGAACCAAAGATGCTGTTAGCAACTGAGACTCTTTCATGTGCTTTTCCTCTCTTAACGCAGACTGGGCCTTTGAATGAATTACCAACACAATCCTGTGCACACACCACATAAAGGTCATCTATTCTGCCACTTGCTAAAACCCAGATCTGCCCCCAGGATTTTAACGTGGAATCACCCACATTTTTATGGCTGAAATCACAATGTCCGGGAGAGCTCTGCTCCAGGCTGCAGCTCTCTTTGCCATGGTTGTTGATGGAATTTACTCTGCAAGGAAAATGTGAAGGAGCCGACATGGCATTTTGTAAGTCCTTGACATGGTATATGAGATTCCCAGCTCCTGCTCCCCTGCAGGCAGTGCTAGCTGGCAGGCGTTCATGCGGTGTGGACCTTCTCCCACGTCGATCCCACGAGCCAGCAACAGCTACGGGTGGGCAGCAGACTGGATCGTACCGCGATGTCTAACAGTACAGCCAGGACTGAGGGACCTAGATCAAAGGATCTTCACCTTCAGCCTAGTGCCACAGCTACTACCAGCCATACAATCTGACTTTTCAACTGATTTAAAAGTTAAGAAAAATCATTTAGTAGATAAGCATTGAAAATTCATTGTCATTCGTGCCTGTTTATTCACTCTAACTAGCCTTAGACTGCCATTAATTATGACAACTGCATCTTCAGTTTTAAATGTCAGATATGAAAGCATATCTCCTCAACAGGGAATGCATTCTTAAATTTTATTTTAGGTCATTCAACAGGGGAATTCTTTATTTTTGCATTATTTCACTCTTTCCATGTGAGAGACCTTAATTGCTAAAGGAAGGCTTTTCTCACTTAAAATTGTGCACATTACTCACAGGAAACTGGTTGTCTCTTTGTTTACATGGAGACTGACTACCCAACACAAAATAGTATCAATTACTATAAATGTAATTTTGAGTGCTGGATCTTTCTAACCCTTTAAAATCCTTTTGAATTTTTACTTTGACCACTCAGCCATTGTAATACTTCCTCCCTGCGGAAAGTGAGTCTTCATGTTCTCACAGTTTGTAAAATGATACCTTCAGCTATGTATGTATTTTAATTGTGCTCTTTTAAAGCCTTAAGAATAATATTTTCTTTTGAACCATGATTGTCCTTTTCCATTTAGAAAAAAATGATCGTTTTTATGGTCCCTGGTGGTTTCTTATGATGGGGAAACTGACACTGCAGGGACATATGCACTCATTTATTTGTCAAAAACAGTACAAGGATCAACGAGTGCCAGCAGTGTTTCTGGGAATAAAGTTTATTAGTAAGTACATATTCCCTTAGCTGTCATTGGATGACTGTCATTGATGTAAACCAGCAAAATTAATTAGGAGTTTTTCATATACAAAAGCTCTTTTTAATATCTGAGCCTCAAATATTAAATTCCTTTAAATAAAAAAAAAAAAAAAAATGCTTGCTGGACTGGCTTTTATATAATAATATGAAATCACCAGGTCAGTAAAGTTACTTCATAGAGCATTGATAGTTAATCCCTAAAGCAGCATTACTGCAGTCGAAAATGAACACCAGGTACTTTTTGTTCACCAAGAGATTATTAGTAAGTATGGTCTTTTTTGGTTTATCATGTTTGCGTTCAAATGAACATTCCTGCTAAAAACAGCTTGAGCTGAAACTTCAGACATCGGCTCCATTATCAAGGTGAGGCAAAGCTTCGTGACTTTGAGCAGTCACTGTCTTGCAATTCAGAGGAAATTAACCCCTCAAACAACATTGCATATCTGAGATAATTCTGCAGTCCTCAATACTGTCCATCACCAGAGGCAAAATGAGTTCTGGAATAGATCTAATAAAAAAATTAAAGCTGTGAGTGTCATTGGGATTATATTATGACAGCTTTTCTACACCTGCTGAAGCAGCCAATAGCTGTTTAAATCACAAAGTAGTAACTTCTATTTTTAGTTAATACAAAGCATTCAAAGGAGGCAGGCCAACAGAAGGTTATGATACTGCCAATCCTTTCTGTTAAATACCATCTTATCACCAAACTGTATTTTTGGAGATCTGCAGGAATCTGATGGGAAGCCTCTCCCTTGCATACAGATAAAACACTTAGTACAGAAGCTGGCAGCAGGCTCTGAAGGTATCTGCAAGGACTCTGCAGGTTCTGGAAGCCAGTGTCTTGCCGGAGAAGCTGATCTGCTGTATCACATCCCTGTGCAAGGCAGCAGCCTCTGACATCTGAGTTTGTGCTTGCAGGGCAGACAGTGTCCTGCTCAGTTTTAAAATGGCACCTTGTGTTTGTGCAAGGCAGTGACTCTGGTCTCCTGCTGAGCATGATGCTGTTGCCTTATTTTTCCCTACTTCAAGGCTGTGCAAGTAATTCAGATATTCTGTTTAATCTGATAGAACATAGCCTTTTTCATAGAATACACATGCAACATGAAAATAATGAATCCCCAGATTTTATAAGTATTCCAAGTATTGCTGCCGCCTTAGACTTACAGCTGAGTTACCTCGGTATCTGCTAACTGCTCGGAAAATCATGTCTTGCAGTAATAGGGTAAGAGTAGGTAATGAGCAGAAGATTTAAGTATTTATCCACAACCATTGAAATCAAATTGCTCTGCAAGATAGTATGTACTGCTCTGGATATCACAGAAGTCTCAATGTTTTTATTTAGGAAGCTGAACTTATCAGAAATATCCAGGAGCTTTTGAAAAGAACTTTGATGCAAGCTGGCAACCAGATGCGGTAAGACATTTTTCACGATACCTTAGTAGCTAATTTATATAGCCAAATAATTCCTGGCATATAGAGGTACAATGCCCAGGGGATAAAGATCTTACCAATGCCAGGCTTATGAGCTGTGTGAATTCCATTTAAACCTGACAAGAGGTACTCAGTGATGAAACTTCAGGATTTTCAAGTAGGGTAAGGTAAGAAAAGAGCCCTGCTCTAACGCCATGCTTTATATTTTCAGTCCTGGTTTCCAGTCTGTGTATTCAGTTCTCTAATTTTCCAACACTAAACTTAATTGCAATAAAAGTATTATCTGGATATCACTCTACCTTGTTACACCTTGTGCTATATTTGTAGTATAGGCGCTTTTAAAATAATTTATCTGATCAAAGGACCTTTTCAAGATGAATTTTTTGCCTCCAGATGTCAGTATGAACTTAAAATACGAAACTTCACTCTACCTTCTGTATCAGTATGGATGTTCATTGCATTGCTAAAGAAATATTTGCTTTTAATTTATAACAAGCTCTTTGGAAAGATGTTAGCCAAATCCTAAGGTGCATCAATTTGAAGGAGTTAGCTGGAAACCTTGATATTTTAGGGTTTTAAATTTTTTAATTTGCTCCAATTTGTGCTATTCTACCAGATAAAATGAAATATTGTTTTTAGAAAGAATGTCTAGAAATGCAAAATAATTTAAAGGAGTTCTGTTACATCAATTAGAGTATGAGAGGAGTCTACTGAGTCCAGGCTTCGCTTTTTATAATTGTTTTAAGACCGTTTTAGTACCATTTAGTATCATGGGCCTGCAGAGTCTTTTTAATTCCTGAGGTGAGAGTGACATCTGGTGTTAACAGTTGGTAACGACCCACTGTCTTTTGTAATATGAAATCATTCTAATTAATTAGGTGACATGTCCCTCATTTAATTGACGACAAAGCAGCAGTTTTAACTCTGAATATCATTGTACTGGTATCTTCCAAGGACAAATTACACTGTCTGCATGCTACAGTCTTTGAAAGGCTAGATAGGAGGGCTTGGAGATTGATACAGGATCACTCTACAGAGGTCTTAAATTTGAGTCACGCTCAATATACTAGCGAAGGAGGAGGATAGGTCTTCTACCAGCACGACCTGATGTCTTATCATGGGAAGAGTGTTCTGTTTGGCAAACCTCCTACCTATTCTCTCCGTAATAACTGCAGCTGTTGCCACAATTGAAGAACTCTGTGTTTTGGGATTATTACATAAAAAACAAAGTCCAACAACTCCTTTGTCTCAGGCTATAAAAGCTCTAAGCCTTTCGTAGGCACAGAGCAGTACCGAAGGTCTAGGGTTAGTGGTTAACACATCAGGCTTACCGTCCTTCTAGCAGATAGTTGTGGGAGAGTTTGGTTAGGATTTTTCGAGACAAAAAGGAAAGTTTACATTCTCATTGGTCTTTGAAAAACAAAGGCTCAGAGCCTAGCTTCACAAATGTCTGTGATTGATTGATAGTTTTAATGATATTGTTTTCCACTAACAATGTGTGATAATTATGGCTTTTCAGATTAAATCGAGATCACAAAGAGGTTTGTGAAATGGACTGGTCAGACAAAATTGAAACATACAACATTGATGATAAATGTGGAAGATACAGTAAGCAGAGCACCAACATCCAATTCCATCCTAGTTCAGTGAAGTTTGAAGAGAGGTGAGTAGTTACTGTCATTATCCTCCACAAATAACCCTGGTAAGATACAGTACATCCTTTGTGTCAGTGAAAGCTGTAACGCTGCTCTGAATTAACGGTGTGATTGCTGCTTCTTTGGACATAAAAAGTCATAGCTTTAAAATAGCTACATGGATAGTAAAGGTAGTGCTACCATCTCAGCATGGCATACCACTGATGGCAAAGTTGGTTTGCTATGTGCAGACTGAGCTTGGAGAAGTTTTTCTTGGAAATAATTGGCTTTATACTTTTCAAAGCTGATCTAAATCCTATTGAGACTTACTGTTTGACATCGGCAGGCATGCCATTCTTTCAGGAAAGGCAAGCACTGCTTCCTGTACACAGAGATGATTACTACTACAATAAATCTTGCTGCTTCCCCCTCCCCTTTCAGGGAGTGTTCATATGGTGCCATGTCCCAAGTGCTACGTAATTCATTCTGCTGCTTAACATGGTAAAATATAACCAGAGATCTTGTTTCTTTTTGTTTCAAAGTAGACACAGACTGTAAACCTTGTATATATATTCACGTGTTTATTTGCTGGTGACTTAAATGCTTGCACAAAAAGTATGTGTATACTTTTTTTGCCTTAATAGTATTAGCTAAAGGTGGAAGAACTTTGGATGATTTTGTGACATGTATTACTTCCCTGAGAAACAACAAGATGAACAAGAGTTTATTAATTTTATAAAAGATTAGTCTTCTTCCTTCATGGCAAGTCTAGACTGCATGCAAAAGCAAAAACAAATAAAAGTTGACAACACTTTTGCAGGGAGGTAACGAGCTTCAGATTGTCCTCTTTAGTGCAACTTGAACAAAAGAGCAAGGTTCCTATTTGTATACCATTCACCTCTTCTTCCAGTGCCTCAACACCAGAGACATGGGCCAAGTTCAGTCATGACAACATCTATAGGGCAGAACGAGAAAAACTGGCTTCCATCAATCTTCGTGCCTTGATCGACAATATTCTTCATGACGTATCTGAGGACCTGAGGATGCAATGTGCTGCTGTTAATGAGGCTTTTGCCAAACGCTGTGAGGAGCTGGATGATGCAAAACACAAACTAGAGCATCATTTGAAAAAAGTAAGTGTTAATTTTTTGAATGCTGGCTACAGGCGTGATATAGTCTCTTTTGAGAAGATCACAGTAGATTCATCCTCTAGAAAAAAATGTCTTGGTCCATGTCAGGTATCGAACACTATTTTGTGTCAGCTTAGTATCTGATAAGAGTCCTCAGAGCTAGATTGTGGCTCCAGTTCAGCTTTTTCTGCTATCTGTTGTGCTTCCCTAAACAAGAGATAGACTTACATATGAAGAAAATTAAACCCTTACTTCCATGTCTTGCTGAACTAAAACCTAAAACTGTGTGATCAAGGAGCTGATCTTTGGGCCAAGATTCCCAGACTAGCCTGATTATCACTTTTATGGAATGAAAGCCATGCTGTGCTGCAGTAGTATCATCAGCAGCAGTTCCTGGCAAGGGACAAGAGGTGTCTTCAGCCTCTGCCCCTTCTCCAGTGTAGAGCAGCTCCTACTTCTGTGTTAGGCCATTGGCAAGTGTGGAAAAAACAGCCACTTCTTAGCACCCGTTAGGTAATGACAGCTGTGTAGACTTTATTTTTTGCATGTCTGTCAGTTGTTATGAGGGAGAAGGAATTCAGAATTTCCTGTCTTTTCCATTTTCTTCACTAATGCCAGAAATCCATGCATTTCCAAGCTGATCAGCAGTTCTCAATCTCATTCAAAATGAATTTTTCTTGGATAATTTACAGTTAAAAATTTACAATTAAATTTAAAGCAATTCATGGGGGTAGGATGTGTTGTCAGGAGACATGGAAGAGTTTTCAAGCATGCTGCAGAATATTTTCTGCTTCTTTTTAGACCAAAGATCAGATTCTCAGTGTAGTAGTAGAAATAAAGAGGTCAGAACCACCTTTGTACTTCTATTTCTTCTATGTTCTGGCCAAATATGAAGTCAAAACTGTAACTAATTCACTAGGACCATGAACAGATGTATAGCATGCACAGAGACAACGTGTATCTTTTTTTAAACAGTTCTTTTTCTTGGGTATCCTCTTTAGATCCTTAAGGAGATTGGAGATCAGGAAGCTAACATTGCTGCTCTCAAACAAGCTATCAAAGACAAAGAAGCTCCAATGAAAGTTGCTCAAACAAGGCTGTATGACAGGTCTTTCAGGCCCAACGTAGATCTCTGCAGAGATGAAGCACAATTCAGGTAAACGCTATTAAAGAAGTCCTCCAAAGTGTCCATTCCATCCAGAAGTGATGTCAGACAGTTTTTGCACTTTTTATTGGCAAAACATAACCTTTAGCTTTTATTGCTAGGTTTGATTCTGATATAAGTCAGCAATAATTCAACTGACTGAAGTCACTGTGAGGAAAATATCATTTTAACCTAATGTATTGACAAATAGAAAATCTATAGACTCAACTCTGCCTTTTGTCTCTATGCTTTCTTCTCTGAACTGTGTGGTTTCTTTTTGATTTAGATGATCAAAAAAGATCTGACAGCATGTGTATCACTTGCAACCTTTTGCTGTTAGCAAAAGTTCACCACAAGGTGGACTATGTGCCAAATGAATTATGCTTCAAGTGTCGAGAATGTAAATGGGCTGCATGTACTCATAGTCTGAGATAAGTCCTCAGTAGTAACAAGCATTGGGCTGGTGGCATTTGATTTTCAGTAATAATCCGTTTTAAAACTGGAGGTCAACAAATCCTTTCAAATTAAAGGTCCAAGTGTCACATTTGTCAGTTTTGATCTCATTATAAGCTTTGTAATTGATTCTCCTCCTTCACATTTTCCTACCCTTAGGAAAAGTGGGCAATCAGCTTTTGCAGGCTTACAATATCCTTGTAGCAAAGGTGCCTAACATTCAAAGCCAATATACTGTTCGTTATACAGTGAGGAAGAAGTTATAGTTAATCCAGATGCTTTATACCATCTCAGGCACACTCATTTAAGGTCCTGATTCAGCAAACCATCCATGTGCAAGCTTTTCAGTATGTACATTGCCTTTAATGGGATTTAAAGACACATGCAAGTCCTTTGCTGAATGGGCATGTGTTTAATTGCCAGGCTTATACTGTTTGGAGTTACTCAGTTCACGTAGCACACAGGAATCTTGTTTTCCCAGGAAGTAAATACGTGCCTTCTCTGCAGGCAGGTTGCAGTAAAGCACCTAACCCCCACTGACTTTTAGTTGAAATGATGTGCTGCTTTAAAAATAGTTTGCTGCTTTTTTTAAAATGATGTGCTGCTGCTTCTTTAAAAGCTTATATACTTTTAAAGTAAGGACTGTTTTCTGATCTCTGGTGCAAGTATCATCTTTAATACTTGAGTTTTATACCAGTGAACAGATTTTAAAAAACAGGCTTAACAAAATGCTGATCCAGTCAAACTGGGTGACTTATCTAACAATTTTGTCCTATAATTCTTAGCACAAGTGTCCTACGCAGTGGGAGGAGGTGAGGATGGATAGTTCCACTGCATTTAGTGGAAAAAGACATTCTTGGTACTATCTAAATCATGGCAGACTTCTGTACAGAAGCTGTGAAAGTGAACTCTGCTTTTGACCAAGTATGTAGGACCTCTCTGAGGTCCTTTGTTGTTGAGTACTGTGATTCTATAGCTGTTGATCTTTATTCCCATTACAGTTCATATGTCTTTTTGAACACTGACTGGCTTTTCTTTTTTTTATTACTTAACATTATTCTGTTCAGGTTGACTGGTGAAGTTGAAGAACTAACGGAGTCCATTGAATCCCTGAAGAAAAAACTGCTGGAATCTGAACAGTCTCTGAGGAATCTGGAAGACACACGGATGAATTTAGAAAAAGAAATAGCAGTGAAAACAAACAGTATTTTTATTGATAGGCAAAAGTGCATGGCCCACCGCACACATTACCCTGTTTTTCTTAAATTAGCAGGTTACCAGTAGTAATCTCTGTGCTAACTATGCAAAGTGTGGAAGAAAAATGTAGTCTAGAATCTTTCATATAAAATACATGGATAAAATTATACACAGAAGTACTGTATTCACTGTATTTTCTTCTATTTGGGTTAAAATACATTAGTATAGTATCATGGTAGGCTTTGAGTCTTGCCTTTAAAAAAAAGTACTGTAAAACCTTGCCTATAAAAGTATAGTGAGTTTAAAACACAGCTTAAAGGTAATTCATGTATCTATATATCATATATGATATATATCCATCTATCTATATATCGTATATGCATAATTTGCACAGTACGTGATATTTGGGGTTTCACCCTAATAAGTGAATATGTTGAATGAAAATGTATTGTGAATAATAATAATATACACAGATGTAGATATGACATTTATAGCTTGCTAGCAGTTTCAGGCAGCCTGAAAGGAGAGCAATAAAACTGCTTGCCTGACAGAAGATCACATGATCAGCAAGGAAACAGACGATAGACTTTTAAGCTGCTCAAATACTATTAGTAAAAAAAAAAGATTGCACAGGTTAGATGACAATCTGCCTATTGGCAAAACCACTCCCAGGCTGTGACACCTGCTTATGTAATCTGAAAATGAGTCCAGGGATTTTTAACCTTCAAGTCAATAAATTTAGGATTTTTTGGAAAAAAAAACCTAAACAGCTTGTGAATAGCAATCGTGACTTTCAACTTAAGCACTTGGATGTTGAATTGAGCTCTTGATCTGTTCCAACTATTCCCTGGAAGCAAGGCATGTGTTTGAACTATTATCCATAATGGAGAACACATCCGATTCATCTACTCCAGCAGAGCACTGTAACAAATGTCATTCATCCATTAGCTTAGTAGGCCACTTGGTTAAATATGCGACATGTCAAAAAAGGGGAAAAGATGACACAGAACAGAATTCCATTATGGTTTCCTGTATTACAATTTTTTACTTTTAAAAAGCAGCTATCAAAGAGAAAGAAAAAAAAAAACAAGTTCAAAAAGCAAAACACACAAAAAAAACCCTAGCCAGTGTACTTTTGTGAATAGCCCTGCCCTGTTAACCAGAGAGGAGAGGCCATTAGCCTATCTGTTTTTCTCACAGACAGCTATTTGTATTATCTTAACTCAGGATGTGCAGAGCACTTTTTAGCTATTGCCCTCCTGCTAAAAGCTACTACCATTTCTTTAAAAACCAGCTGCGTCACTGAGGGCTTTTGACCCAAGCCTCTATTTTACAGGCTTTGTGTTCAAGAGTTTTGTTTTGCTTTTTTAATAGATTTCCTCTTCATGATTATATTTTTATAGTCCAGATGTTGAATCCTTATTAGAGAGAAATGGCATGTAGATTAAAATAAAATAAATGTGGCTCTACTATGCTTTTCTGCACACAGAACTTAAAACAGTTACCATAGATTATTTTTGTAGACTGAAAACATTCTCCTTCATTGTACCATTCTTAAAACACCTTCGGCACCTTTCTTGTTGGCAGCATGCTCTAGCCTGTTCTTCATGCTCAAATCTTACAGCCTAACCGGTGGATCACATGCCTTGTATGCAGCTACACCACTGTGCAGTTGTGTATAAAACTGACTTTAGCTGCACCAGAAGAATAAAACACTTTAAAGGGTGTTCTAGTATTCAGAGCTGTGGTGTTAAAAGAGTTCTGGTCATTTAGCCCCAACCTCTAGACAGTGCTGCTTGTTTGGTCGCATGTACGTCTGAACCAGGCTTTAGACTAATGGGAATATTCACAGAAACCTTTCGGAAAGTACAGAAAGGAGCAACATGTTCAAATTAACCTTACTCACCCACCAGAGAAAAAAAAAGTGGAATCAAAGTGGAATTTGGGTTATGATTATGGCAGATGGGATGAGGAAAACATGTGGTCCAGGACCCAAAATTATTATTTTGATTCAAGAGTTTTACATTTGAGAGGGGAAAAGAAAAGTGCTGTCATCTTCTCTGAGACTGTGCTGAGTATAAATAACCTTATGCCCCGTGTTGGGTTGTAAATGGAGCTTTCTCTAATTAAAGCCTATCAGTTTAATTTACGTTTGTGAACTAAATTAGTCTGCCCTTGCTTTAGGCCAATCAAGGAAAATCCTGCCCTGGTAAACCTAATACATTGGCAGGAGTGTAATCACTGCCCTATTCACGTGGTAAGAGATGAATAGGAGCAAGTTGTAAGAGTGAGAATCAGATGGAATATCTTGAAGTTTCAGTAATTATTTTTTTCTTTAATTACTGATTTTTAAAAAATAATAAATAAAGCCACTGCTCTAGCAGTGTAAATATGTTTTTATATTATTTTTTTCATAATTCATTGTTAAGCTGAGGATTTACCAGGAAATATTTTAAAGGATGTTTTAGCTGGCTCTAGTGTGAGCTCGGGTCACAGGTGAGCTATAGCTTCCAATTGTCTTGAGCTCTACCTGCTAATCTGTATGAAAAGTGTGGACTTTTTTTGACTTCATTAGAATTTTTTTCTTTATTATCCTGAGAGATTTCTGGTTATGAAGACAAGGTTTAATTTCTGGAAAGTCTGAGAGTTTTCTCATCTGCTTACAGGTAGAGGAAGGAATTAATGGTGTGATAAATGATACCTTATAATGCCTGATACAGGGACTTCAGGAAAAACCAGGAGTGAAGACCCATTAAAAACTTACTTGTTACTTAAGAGCAGATGACATTCTGCAAGGGGAGCAAAGAAAGTTACACAGAAATGGGAGATAATATTGTGTAGTATTTTTATCACGAATAATTGATTTTCTCTAAGACTGAAGCTTAGAACAACTGTCTAATAATTTCACCCTTGTACCATGTCACAGGTCACTACAAAATTTAGTAGCACAGTGGCAGACACCAGCACCGAGATGCCCAGGTGAGATTTTTCAGAAGACTCTGTCTCTGCTTTTGGACCCCTGACACATGGTACAAACAATACCTACTTAAAATATTGATCTTTAATTCAATCTATAAGATAAATAGCCACAAGGACAGCCTTACTGGCTGGGTCTTAAAGAAGATATCTGAACATGGGCAGTTTTTTGTATTGTTCTTCAAGATTCTGTTTGAGGTGATTTGCAACATAATTACGAAGTAACCCACAGAGAAGTGGAAATTATTTTAAAATCTTTTCCTGAGCAATTTTTCCAAGTAATTTCTGGGTAGTCTCTTAGTTCTGCTGGCCCCTCTCAGCAAATTGCATCCCAACATCAGTCTTAGCAGTAATAAAAGTCTCAGTAACAACTTTATGGCTATGTACAGTGCTCATTAGTGTCCTGTTTTATTCCTAGGATATGTCTGATAGCTAGGTCGCACACTGGGTCCACGGCAGGCTGAGAACAGGAGCAAAGAAGAACATTCAACACAGATCCAAAAATTCCTCATACAAGGGTTGTTTGCAGGACCATTGCAAGCTTGTTTGCGAGGCTCGTTTCCATATATTAGATCCCCTTTTTCATGTCCAAAGTGGCAGGATGGTTTTCATAGTATTGAGAAACAAATTCCAGCTGAACAGGAATGAGAAGAACTGGCTGAATAGCGAAAGGTCGGTGTGGTTAATATGTCCATGAACAAACAACCTGAGCTGGACTTGCCATTAATAACATCATTGGATATTATTTAGTAACTAAGTAGCTTTTGATAAACATATTCATCTTGAAAATTTCTTGAATTTTGTTTCTATCTGCTATTTGTCACTTGTCCTCCTGTTCAGAGTTTATGTACATGAAGATAGCAGATACAAAATAGTTCATGTGCCCAAGTACCCAAGCAGACTCTGACCAATCCACGCTGTGAGCAAACTGTACTTTGATCGGTTGTTGTTCAAGCTGTTAAACCAATGCTTAAGCCCACAAATAACCAAAGGGGTTATGAAAGCCTGCAAGGAAGGTTGCCTGCAACACACCTGACCTTACAGTATCTGCTCGCTCCAAGCTCCTTTGTTAGTAGAGGCTTTCCGCTCTCCCTTCTCCGGGAACATACTCATCACCAAATGGATGAGAACTAGCTTATCTCATCGAAAGTTTTGCATCCAGTTCTTTTAAAGAAAGTTTGCCTGAAGAAAGGCTTCGGTGGGACTTCTACATTTAGTCTGCTCAGGGAACAGGCATCACACCTCATAATGTCTTCATCGAGACTGAAACACTCACGATGCACCGGAATGAGAGCTCATCCTCTGAGATGCTGAGTGCCTTTAATTCCCACTAATGCCCGTTGTCTCAGGAGGAGTGGTGGCCCCTCAGGATCACATCCTGGCCGCGTTCCTCTCCGAATGAGGAACAACAGTCTGTTCTTACCATTTGGTGGGTGACGAATGCAGTTGTTTCTATGACAACCTCACTACCGCACCCTTATTTCAAAAAATCGTGTGTACAGGGGGATATTCTGGTTACTACAACTTGTTACATGTGCCAGGCACATGCGCTTTAGTCCTACAATTTCCTCTTAGGCTTTCCTTAGAAGAAAAAATAAAGGAGGATAGGAAGAGTAAGCAAGTTGAGTATTTAGGAGGACTAGACAGTAAGAAATTTCCTGTTTGAAGCAAGCCCATGTTGACAAACGTTTTTAGACACCTCACTCCTAAGACAATATTTCAATCCCTTGGGTTTTGATAGGAATTAGGAAAATTATACTTTCGCATCAGCTGTAGTACTGTTGTGTTGTGTTGTGAGGAAAATCAGCCGCTGCAGTAATACCCGCTCCTGCAGAGATGGATTTTACCCGAAATGCTAAACAATGGTAACGGCTCCAAACTGGGGTTATGGAAGTGTGCCTCAGTTTGCCTGGTGTGCAGACCACGCCAGGAGACACTTTGGTTTGGACGCAGTTGCAGGAGTTAGCCTGTCTGCATGGTAACCTGTTGTTTGGAAATGCAGAAGCGTGGCAATTTGCTGGAGAATTATTCCCCTTTCGTTCCCCCATTTGCTCCTCTTCCCTTATGTCTTGCAATTCAGTTATAGCGAACATGTCTCTGCTTGTGATGCTTCTTCATATATGGAGACAAACTTTCTCTTTTCTCTTTAATGCCTTTTATTATCTATTTGGAGAATGAAGAAGCCAGACCGTAAGTCAAGTCTCCATGGAAGAACATCTATGCTCCTCTCAAATGCTGCACCAAGATCTGCTTCAAGAGTGACTGCAGTTTCAACAAGCCTGGCCACTCTGAAAGTAAAACAGCAGCAGGAATGGATGAGATCTTCAGGATAAGGGCCATAGAGGGTAAACAAAATGATTATTTTTAAAAGAAATAGGAAGATGATGTATTTTATTGCTGATTCTTAGGGGATTTGTATAAACATAATGACAGGGAAGAAAAATTGAATGACCTTTTTACATAGTCATGCACAGTTAATCAAGAAGACTGAAATGTCCATCATAGGGTAATTTGGGAGATTTAAAAAAAAAACCCTTCCAGAAGGAAAGTAACTCTGAAGATGGGGAGAAATTTCACTTATTTCTTTAAAACCTTGATTGTTTCATCCTTTAAAAATTCATAATGTTGCCAGTCACCTTCCGTGTTAGGGGACAGAGATGTCTTCCAGATCAATGGCTTTTAATTTCTTTAAACCAAAGCAGCACCAAACCGTCTGAGGTATGTCCAGAAAACACCCTGTCTCTGTTGCTCAGTGTTCAGGGCAACAGGAAACTGCAAAATAGCAAAGACTGAAACACAGGTAGCCTGGAAGGGAACGGTTCTTGCTAGTGGAAAAAACCAACCACAATTTTACAAATTATTATTAAATATTGCCAGTTCCTGCTAATTCCTCCTGGCTTTCTCGCGGGCACTGAGAGGAGCTGGTAGCTATTTCTGATGCCTTATGGACAGCCAGAGGTCCACAGGCAGCAGTGAACGGCTCTGATTCAGACTTGAGAACACAAGGGGCTGTGGGAATCCATCACCTTCCCAGCGCAGCCTGCCTCACGCCAACAACACAAAGAGGAGCAAGACCAGCACTTCTGAGCACCCCACAGACAGAAAATGTCTGGGTTTTGCAGACTGAAATCGGTGCTAATGCTGCTGTCCTTCCCAGCACAGGAAGGTTTCCTCTCCACAAGCTTTAACGATCCTTTCATCCTCATCTTTTCAACATTTCACACTTTTTCTGCCAGGCTACGTATGAGGAAACACAGAGAGCCAGGAGATGGGTCACCAGACTCCAGGGGAATGTCAATGAGCCAGTCAGCTGTCATTCCCCCAGCTCTCCCTCCTGCTCCTGGGTTTGGGATTATATAGATCCGACATGTAGAAGACTGTAGCACATTTTACTAGTGCAGCCCCAGCATGTGAACAATTACATCAGCTCTGCTGGCATTTACTCAAGCCACGTCGCGCTCCCATGGATGTTCCCCGGCTGAGAACATTATCTGCCCAGTAACTGCAGGACGAGAGGGTACAGGACGTGGGCTCTCCTGCGCCAAGATTCCTGGCGTTTTATGACACCAGCTTTTGCCCAAGGATAAATTCAAATCTATAAAACTGAGGGAGGGATCATAAAGCCTTGTAACTCCCATCCATATGAATCAGTCACAGGCTGCAATCATGAAAGAGCTCTTAGGTCTCTGTAGATGTATTTCAAGAGCTGTAAACAAAACACATTGTACCAGCAAAACAAACCCAACCTGCGAGTTGCACGTGGTTTTGGCTTCACCGCCAAAGGACAGGCAGGAGGTGGATGGAGCGGAGAGCAGCCGAGACCTGTAAAATCGTTACCCTAAAGCTCTCTGGATCAAAGCCAGGCCTTCTCCAGAGGGCTGAAAGGCATCAATGCACGTGTTGAAAACTCCTGAGAGGACAGACTGGCAGAGTGGGTGAAGGCAGAGGCGGAGTATTGTGCTCAGTTTGGGATGAGGAGGTGGGGAACCACCACTGGGACCCTCGGGCACCCAAAGGACTCCGGGCAGGACTTGGCCAACACATCCTTCCCAGGTGGGACATCTGCAGACAATCCCCGGCTGCCGTACCTGTGAGGTGCAGAATTTGTCTCCTGGAGGGTGGGAGGCAAAACGGAGCTGCGTGGAGCCGGGATGGCTGCCTCTTGGTCTCTCTCCCAACCTTTCTTCCAAACCTCTCCATCGCCCCTTGCACACCAGGTGGAAGCCTGCCTAGATGGTGAGCTTTGTCCTCCTGCAGGGTTAATGAACTTCCCATCCTTCTTTTTGAGTTTTCAGGATATTTGAAAGGAGTTTCCTCCAAGGCAGGAGCTTTCCTCCAGGAGGGACTGTGGCCACTCCTGCCCATCCGTGCTGCCACCATGAGGGTCTTACTGTCATCCCACGAAAAAAGATACAGTCCCTGACAATCGTGGGGCTGTAATCAGCTCTTACTCAGCTGTAGCTGCACTTAGCGGGAGCTCTTCTCGCTGTGTAGACATTTTCCAAAACCCATTAGGAGTCACAGAGGAAACAGCACAATCAAGCTTCGAGCCAGCAGGACTCTTGCAGAGCTCAGCAATAGCCGCGTATTGTGGCAACACGGTGTCTAGACCATGAATTACCACCCAAGTTTTTCATTTCATGTCTGTTTAGGAAAGAAAATGGAAAGGGGGACAACAGGATGGGGGTGGCTTTTTTTTTGCCAAATATCACATAGCTCATTTGAAATGCATTCACAGACTGAGCAAAAATACGGGGTTTGTCCCAGACATGGAACGGCAGAAGAAAGTGACAAAACCACTGAGATTAAATGTAAGAGCTTTTCTTTATTTGGAAATGTTTGCAGTTTCTCCTTCCTTAACCAGGTCTTTTCGAGAACCTATTAACTGGGTGAATCATTACTGGAGGGAATTAAATCAGCCAGAACTGAGTCAAGACTACTCAGCAGCTCAGGGGAGGTGGGATGCGAAGAGCAAAAGGGAGAGGTTACAAATTTAATCGGTAGCTGCTCTTCCCGGAGAAGGCTGGTCAGAGACATCAGTCATACAGGAATATGGAGGGGTCTGTTCCTTTTGGGACCATTTCTTCTGCCAGGCGCTGAAATTACCCGCTGCAGCGTGAGCCCACCAAAGCAGCTCAAAGTCCTTTTTCACCCACTTACAAGCACACGGGTGTTCTTGGTCCCCAGTGGGGCACATCTGGCGGAGGGGGAGGACGCAGCAGTGGTCCCTGAGCTGCCCTGTGTGCCCAGCACCCTGCGGACAGCCCATCCCGGGTGCTGGTGCCTGCGGTCCTGGCTGTGGGCAATGCACCCAGCTGCTTGTTGCAGCTTTTGGTGTGCAGACATAGAAGCATCCCCTGGGCTGAGAACTGCAGAGCAGGATTACACATCAAATAAATTGAAATCCACCAAAGTCCTTGGCTATATTTCCATTTCATACACTTATCCCATAATGATGGAGTGCCTTGTTCAGATGCGGGCTCATGATTAAGGATTGCCTTCAGGCCTTGTAAATAGAAGATCATTTTTATGATTGCTGCAGTGTATGAGCTCTTCATAGGAGAGGCTTTTGAATGGGTTCAAGCGTGCTGGAGATTAATGTGGGGCTGTGTGCATCTATCTCAGTCTGCAAATTCCAATTTATTTTTGCAAAGGCCAGTCTGGCTGTAAAATTGCTCTGTGCTTCCTGTGAAAGTCGGGGAGACTTTCTCTGCCCCTGCACAGTGGTCACTTGTCTGGAAACCTGGCAGCAGGTTACCGTTAAAAGCTGACCAAAGTCTATTGCCAAAAATCAGAGAGCTGGCAGGTTTGCTGTAGTGTCTGCACGACTGACGAACACAGCAAACGGCTTTTTTACACTTTCAGCAGAGGATTCCTTGTTCGCAGGACAGCATCCTCGCGCCCCTTCTGGCACGGGGAACCGTGCTGAGTTACAGCAGAGTTTGCAGAGCTGATGAGGCTTCACAGCAGAAGATGGACCAAGGCACCGAGGCTGACGATATTCTCAGAGCAACTTCACAAGAGCTGCCCAAAGCACAGGAGGGACAGTTTTGCCTCCCATGGGCCATCGCTACCGAGCGGCTCGGTGGCAGCTCTGCTCGGGAATGGGCTGGAGGCAGCGTGCGGGGGAGTGAGCAAACTTCTTCATGCTCACATAACACAAACAGGGCTTGTCCTCCCAGGAGACCAGCCTCATTCAACCCCTCTGGCCAAACAAATGTGGAAAGTTTCCTACAAAAACAAGTGAGCAGCTATAAAAACTTGTCTTAAGTCTCTACTGGCTTCCAAAGAAGAGGAGAGCAGAGCTTTGCCTGTGCAGCTCAGTTTATACTGAGAGATGGTAAAGCTGAGCAAGCAAGCTCTTATCTTTAATTACTTTCAGGTTATTGCTTCCTACCTCCTGGGACTTGTGGGTCTAAAACGGAACCTTCCCCAGGGTCTGTGCTCCCTGCCCTGAGACCTGTGCTGGGAAGGATCAAACCTCACCCTCCTCCTGCACCCCTTACTCTGTCCTCTTCTTGGCTGCGACACTACTATTTGGTCACTGTAGTTATTACACGCTCGGTTTGCTTTACAGGCAAGAATGGTTTTTACAAGGTCTCTGTGTCTCTGGAGCTGATGATGCAAAACTGTATCCAGCTGTCTCCTTCAATAAAATAAAGAATTAAAGGTAGGCAAATCTGATGTTTTTGGAGTCTGTAACAGAGCAGACAGGCACCTGGCAAACGCAGCTCAAATTGACTCTGCCAGTGCCGTATCCCAATATCCCATGTGCGTCATGCTGCTCCCTCCCCTTCCCACCTCGGGCCAGCCCCAGCACCCAGCAAACCTCTCCCACCTGCATCAGCATCACCTTCTAGGCTGGATCCCTCTAATGTAAGTAAATGTACTGCATTATGTGGCCTTATCCGGAGCGTCTTTTAACATGGGCTGAAGTCCCACCGAAATCACTGGGAATTAAGTGCTTTCCTGAATTTTGAATGTCCCATCCAGTGGAACGCAGGGGAGATACAGCCCAGCCGAGGTGCTCAGCCGAGGGAGGGGAGCAGGGGGACTGGCACCTCCCGTGAAGTGCTGCAGCAACGTGGGATGATTTCAGTGTCTTTCTTCTAATGACTTCCCTGCAAGGTGAAAACCACAGCAAAAACCCACAGGCGCTGAGAAAGCAGGAAAGTTTGGAAGTAACCTCCTTTACCAGGTAGATTACATTTCCCAGGACTCTTTTTATTTATAAAGAAGTGGCCACGCTGAATGGCCTCGTGTGCCCAGCCTGGGATGCATGGGGCACATCTGTGAAGGCAGAAGCAGGGAGGATTTTTTTGTTCTAAGGCTGTTCAAAACAGGACACTTATTTACAGCCTTATGTGCCAACATGTTGGTAATCATTATTGTTCATTACCATTAATATAACCCTTTAAATTGGCATCCCACCGTTCTTCTTTGGGTGCAAAAAGGCAACTGGCCCTGGGGATAGCCAGCCACGCTGACGACTTGCAGCTCAGGGACGACCCTGCAGAGACACCAGCCTCACTCCTGCTGCAGGCACCGACGTTTGGAAGCATCATCTCTAATTTTGACCTTTCCTTGGAATACCACCTTGCTAAACCCTTCTAAAATAATTTATGATTTCTAATTATCTTCCTACTTGCTCGGTGCAAGTTTTTCCAGAGCTTAGTTCACACCTTGCTCCATCCAACCTTGACCCAGGCTGGTCCACAGGCTGGGGGCAAACCCAGGCTGAGCCACCGCCTGGGTTTGTCACAAATGTCACCTCCTCCTGTTACCCTAACGCTTCCCCATGGCTGTGCTCTGGTGCTGAAGAAAGGGAAACTTTTCAGTGTATTCAAGAGAGCATCCTTCAGAAACATGAGCATCAAGCCTTTGTGATTATACACACAGCCTCCTAAATCTCAGTTAGTGTCACAGCACAAGATATGTGTATGCACTGAGGTAAACACATTCCATAGTTTTTCTCCTAAACCAACATTTAAATTAAAAGAATTAGGCCTCCCACCACTAAACAGCCTATGTTTAAATGCTTTGCATCTGCTCCAAAATTCCAGCTGACAGTTTAATCAAAGCTCTCACAAATACATTTTCCACGGCTTGCTGCCAGCTCTGATTACTGTCATGTTCTCCTCGCCGCTCGTCGCACGCTGCGATGAACTAAGAGTTTTGTGGGGAACGTCCGCTTTCAGCCCTATTTACTGCCCTCTGATGATCAGCCTGGTGCAAATCTCCTTCTGACAATAAGGGAAACCAGAATAACGACGCGTGGGCTCCGGTGCGGAATTATGTGATAGAGCAAACAAACAGACCACTCGTGCTAATGGTCTCATTAGGTGTCTCTTCGGAAAAATGTGGTGCTTGTAAGAATGGCTTTTTTTTTTTTTCTGATATGTGTGAAACATCAACCAGAAATGCCAAAAGGATCATCTCTTGAATATTGTTATCATTGCTGTAGAATTGCAACTGTGTCCTGAAGATCAGGTACAATAAAAGGATGTTGTACAGCAAAGAAATAGGCTGGAGACCAGGGACTCTGTACAGGCTGCAATTATTTTACATGACCTTGTCTGGCCAGCTGCTGTGAGACCGGCTGGGAATCTTCCAGCTACAGAGGAGGGAATAAGCTGAGGGGGAACTGCAGAAATCAAGGACAAACCTGAAGACACCTCTGGCGGGTTAAAATCCCACAAGGAACGTGCAACCCTGCTACTTGCAGTCCTTTCTGCTTGTCTTCCACCTCTCGGATCTTCTCTGGCTGTGCGGCCCCAGGTTGGGCTGGAGCTGCCCTCGCACCGGCTTCAGCCTCGGGCTGCAGAAATCCCGCTCGGAGGGGGCCAGCTCTGGCATGAACACTTTGCGAATGTTTTTTAACAAATGGTTAACTACTGCCTCTGTGCAAGACCCTGTCCTGGCCATCTGCGGGGCTGCAGAGGATGGGGCATCCATGGACCATCACCCTGATGCCTCCTGTCCTTTGCGCACATGTGGGAAAATGTCGTTTACACTCTAAAAAAGCCATCACTGCCTAATAAGTATGAGAACACAGCCATGCTGCTGGAGGATCTGTTGAGGTGTTGGAGGCTAAAACCTTTTTCTTCTGCTACACATCGTATTTAGTAGATCACAACGTTCGGTGCATTGAAAAGAGATTAAGGAAATGAATGAAAAGGGAAAACCAGCCCAAACCCATCTTTCCCTTTCCACAGAAAGCAGAGTCACGGTACTTCTTCCATTGACATTCATGTCAGTTGATGCTTTTAATTGTTCTCGTCCGACATTTCAATTATATGTTTTATGTAAATAAATGTCAGCTTTGGGATTTTCCAGAATAGGATCTTTGTAGAGACTGTTTTCAAATCCTCATTAGTTACTCATACTGACTTACCAGCTATCTTTCCTTCTCTGGGCACTGCTGGTCAGGTTTTACCGTAGGGGAGGGAGACTTCCAAGTGCTCACAGCCATCTTTTTCTTCTAAGTTCCTCCAATTGGCAGGAAAAAGAAATATTTCTTTAAATCAAAATCGCTGCTAACACTTTCCATAGACTGGTGTGGTAAGTGCAAAAAGCTAAAAATCACCTTGCAAGTGAAAGCAGGGTTTAGATAAACAATGTTTTTCTTTGGCAAATGGCTTCAAGGGAAACAAAGAAAGATGGAACCAGAGTTTTGCCCCAAGTTTGAACCAAATAATTCCTGTGGCTCTGAGAAGTTTAAGCAACATTACACCGAAATCACTGCAATGCTTCCCTAAGTATTTGACCCTGGCTCACTACCCTGCGGCCTAAAGGCTGAATCAAATGATCGATTCAGCTATTATTTTTCATGCTGATGAATGTTCAGCTCCACTTATACCTGAAATAAAAACTTTCTTAAATCAGGGAGAGCAGCAGCTCCCCCGAGGCACCCAGCCCTGGGCGAGGGCACCCTGCGCTGTCCCTGCCACCCTCCACCAGTAGCAGAGACGTGGCCTTTTCCCTGTCACTTCACCTTCCTTCGAACACCGGTACCATAGGACACTGCTCTGTATTTGTAGTCTCTGGAGGAAGATTTTTGAACATATTTCTGAGGCTTGAGGCTGCCTGGGTCTGCTCTGGGACCTTTGGGCACCGTCAGCCCCAGCTGACACTTCTGTGCAAACGAGAGGTAAATGAAAGATCACAAAAATCTCTCTCTTATTCCCACTCCTGTGCTGAGATTGGCCTAAAAATATTCCTCCGGGAGCAAGATGTCTGTTGCACGAGCCTGGGTTTTGGCCCACTGCAGCCAGTGCTTGCCCCCAGCCCCAGCGGGAACCTCGCCTGCTCCCCGGCCCATCGGGGACAGACCCCGAGCTTTGCTTTTCTGAGCTTTGCAGAGCGAGTCGTGGTTATTTTCCCTGGGCTTTGATGGAGGGCTGGAGCTTTGCACAGCAGCAGGGAGAGCCCAGCTCAACCAACACACCCATTTCTGAGTTATTAATGAGCAAACTCTTGGTGTGCAAAGCCTTTCCCCCTGCTTTCTAACCCGCTGTTCCAGGGGCAGCTGGAGATGTGCCGAAACCACTTATTAGCTAGTCTGTTTAAAGCCCGAGTTGCCTCCTCAGCCTCTCCCTTTCAACTCCACTCGTCTTTTATTACCGGGATCAGAGGCATCTCTCCACCTTCAGCCTCGCCAGCTTTTCCTGCAGGGCTGGGTCCAGCGAGGGGGGATCACTCCCAGCCCTGCATGGACCCCAACTAGCACGAAGGAGGCTCTTTGCTCCGTTTACCCTCAAAGAAAGCTCTCTCGAAGCCTCCCTGGGCAAAACACCACGTGTAAAGCACAAACCTACAATCTGCCGTGTGCATGGTCAAACCCCGGTGATGTCTTCGTCCTCTGGTCCCTCTGTCCATCCCCAAGGGATGCAGGAGGGCCACCACCACGTGCCCGTCTCCTGCTGCAGCGGGAACGCTCACGGCATGCAGCACGTTCAGCCTGCCCGGGCCAAAACTGCTCCTGTATCAGCTTTTCTTAAATACACTGTCCCGCTGGTGCCTTTACAGCAGCACAGCTGGGTGATGCTGGGTGGTGGTTGGGGAAGGGGAGGTTTGCATTCAGGTCTGATCTGTGCCGTGTTTAGCCATGGCCAGGCACCGATGTGGTTGGGAACAGAGAAACCAGCGCCCGTCAACGTGTCCTGTTGAAACAGTTCCAGTTTTCTACTTTAATCTCTGAATCACTGCTGAAATCCACTTATCTACAGCATTTGGGGAAAAAAAAAAAAAAGATGATGAAGGGGAAAGAAAAGCCCACAAGCTGTTTTCATGCAGGAAAAGGAACATGATCTGTCAAAAAGATTACTTTTTACAAATTGTTTGTCTGGTTATGATGCTGAACAAGAGTTACATTTTTCTCCCTGACAGCTCATCATGAACTGAGTGCTGAGCTGAGGAGCACTTAAAAGAAGTGGAGCAACTGAGATCCTGCTGTCCTGGTTTATCCGCTCTCACTGCTTGCAGTTCTAGCGGATGAAGAGGAAGCAAACTAAAGAAAAACCAAACAAACCCAAGAACTGCAACAACCAGCTATGTTTTTCCCACCTGCGCACTTTTTACACTTAAAGAAAGGAGCAAATTCACAGCTTGAAAAGACTCCAGGACACATTCACTTTTGTTTTTTCAACAAGGATTTTCCAAACTTTTATGGGTAGGACAGGGAAAAGATTGCACGAGAATTCGCCCCATCTCTCCCATGGCTGCCGTCAGCAAAGTGTTGGTCCTACCCATGCCTCCAGCCATCAGCACATGAAAGGTGGGGCCGGGGAATGGGAAACCACTGCCTTTAATTAATAATAAGTAAAGGAAGATGGAAAAATGGGCTGGCGAAAAAAACCCAAACACCAAAACACATTTGTCATCCTCAGCTGATATAAGATGGTTTTTTTTTTTTTTCGCAGCATGTTTGCCTTAGTGAAATGAAAGTTGGGCGGGGGGGAAGTATTTTTTTACAAGTCAAGTAAAACATATTGTATGAGCTGCTCTGAAATGGCTTGGCTTGTTTACTGATCCTGACCCTTTTTGACCCTCCCTACTTAAAAAATAATACTTGGTAATTTTCAAGATGGAAATATTTCCTCTGGAAAAAGCCAGAACGATACGTCCTGACTTCTTTCAATTTTTCTCTGCAATCACTCACTCACAGATAACTCTGGCTGTCAGGGGAACTGCAGCTTTGTTTAATTTAGCAGAAATTATTAAACTTCCCCATCTCAGCCCCCCAGAATATCATTTAGTTCAAGAAACAAGTGGATTTTCTTATCACTGGTTAAAAAGAAAAGCTCCGGGGCATATTAACAGAGGAATAGCAGTGGGAGATGCATCAGGTTGTTTTCCCTCTGGCTTTTCCACGTCTTGCAGCAGCCCTGCAATGGATCAAATTATGTCAGTCACTGGACCTTGATGGGAATTGGTTTGAGCACATCCTCCGGTGCTGGATTGGGTCCTCAGGGCTTGGGCTTTCAAAGGCATTTAGCAGCAATGACTGAAGTGATAACGGGCGAAGATGAGAGCGGGGAGATGGCTTCCCAGCACCCTGTTGCTGCCCTCAGATCCCAGTTTAACGCCCAGGGAAGGACCAGCAGCAGCCCAAGGGCTTTGCCCCCTCCCCAGAGCCCACATCCCTGACTGAAACTGAAGATAAGCTCTGGCTCCGAGCACTCAAAAATAATGGTTTATGTAAATATGGTGCTTTTATTAAAAAAAGGGAGAAAAAAATGTAGGCTTGCAAACATCACTGAATGGCATAATGGTATGTAATTTGCCAGAGTTTTCAACGCCGTGTTACAATGCCTATCTTAATTGTGATAAATTACTTCGAAATGAGTGGATGTCAAATGAATTGATTGAAATAATGCAGTGTTACCACTTCCAAAATCTCTTTTAATCATGGATGGTTTTTTCTTAAGTTTTGGTTCCTACAAGGTTTTCTGTCTACAAACTCCCCCCGGGAGTTTCTTTCCTCTTCCTGACCTGTTCACACACGAGCAGCTGCTGAGCACAGGGTTTCTTGGAAGATTTTTCGTAGGAGCACTCCTACCTCTGGCATCAATCCCTGGAGCCACATGGCCGGAGAGCAGGAGCCAGGTAGAGCCCCCAGAGGCTTCTGTGCAAGGACCCAACGTGGTCATTGCTTAAAACACATCCCCAAGGTCCCCCGAGCTGGGAAGCCACTTGCTTCTCATCCCACAGAAATAAACTTTTCTCTGCTTTGCCCTTTCCCCAGGCAGTTTGGGGAAGGTGAGACTAAAATTAGCTGCAGCTCCTCGTTCCGTGCCGGGCTAGGAAAACGGCTCCCAAGGAGCTCGGCACCCGCCGCGGCGGCATCAGGCGACGCGGCGATGGGTAATTTGTCATCGTGTCTATTCTCGGCAGCAGGAGGGATGAGTTTTCCCCACCGCTGCCGCGCTGCAGGACTGGCAGGTTGAAGGTGCCGAGCTGTGCGCTGCCAGAAGGGAAAAACCCGTGGAGGAATCTGGAGCTGGCAGGTCTGCTGACGTAAGGATTGTAAAACCTTCTTTTTAAGGATTCTTGTGCTTTTTTAGCGATTTCGGTTGAAGATCATTCCCTCTGTCACTAAAAACTGAGCTTCTCTTGCCATTTTGGGGCATTTCGAGCTGAAACAGAGCACATGACAACCTGAAGCATCAAAGCAATGACACGTTTGTTATTAGCAAACCTTGAGCATCCAGTGGCAGCACAATGAAAGCATTTCCCTGGGGGCTCTTTGCCAGCGAAGTATGTCCAAATCAGTCATGATATCTGATGTGCTACGGGCCACCAGCCTGGACACCTCTTGCAGGCGGCAGTACCAGAGACTGATGGGTCAAATCCTGCCTCACCCAATCTGGCCATGGGAGCTTCCAGGAGACGTGGCTGAATGGCAGCATCCTTCCTCCCATAAACAAAATAAATTCCCGGATGCAACAGACACCGCTGGTAATGAGACTTTGTACACTGAGGTACACTAAATGTACATAGCAGGCCACGGCAGCACGCTTTGTGCTTCAGGACAGCTGTTTGCAGAATATCCAGGGTATCAGAGTCTATGTTTTAGACTGGACATTAGGAAGCATTTCTTTACAGAGAGGGTGGTAAAATTCTGGAACAGGCTTCCTAGAGAGGTGCTCATTGCTCCAAGCCTGTCAGTGTTTAAGAGGCATTTGGGCAATGCCCTTAATAACATGCTTTAACTTTTGGTCAGCCCTGAAGTGGTCAGGCAGTTGGACTAGATGAGTGTTGTGGGTCCCTTCCAGCTGAAATATTCCTACTCTATTCTATTCTATTCTATTGTACTCCACTCCATGCCATTCCATTCTAGCTACATGCCAGTTTTCACTGAACTAGAGGCTTTCTAACCATGCTTTATGAAATGATTCAGAAATCAAATCTCGCACAAGCTTTTGGGCTGTGCCAGTACCTCTTTAGGCCCTTCAGGGCCGTGAAGTCACAGCCTGTGGCAGTGATTGCAGTGACTTTCTCATCTGGAGGTTTCTCCCAGCCCCGAGCTGCCGGTTAGCAAGTTCACGGCTGGAGCTCGGCAGCTTCCAGCCAGCCCTCGCCTTCGTGCAACTGCGAAAACCCGCAGAGCTGCTGCAGCGGGCACAGCCTAACTGCCTTTACAATATGTGACCTTCCATTTTCCTCATTAAATTATAAAAGCGAAACCCAAAGAGCATATACCTAACTATTCTGTCTTCTGGAACACTGTAATGTGCTGACATTTCTGCGAGTCCATCGGTGGCGAGAGGTTAACTCCCCAGCAGAGAAGATGCTCGTAACAAAATAGCAATGATGCCAGGAAGCCTGAGAAGTCTCCCAGGGCTGGTGTGTGACCCAAAGGGAGGTGTTCACCCCTTTCGGCTTTTCTCACCAAACCATTTTCATTCTTTCCCTATCAATCATCAGAGGTGACAGTTGTTTTCCCTGCTGTCCACTCAGGGAGCTGCAGTGTCAAACCCTCTGATTGAATTAGTGTGGGTAATTTATATGGAGGTAAAATGGAATGAAAAGTAAAGTAACCAGAAATGAGATTATTTTTCAAGGTACATTTAACTTACTGTGACATTTGAGAGCATGAACCTTTAACAGAAATAAGCAAGGCCCATTTGTCTGAGAGTTTAAATATTTAATTCCCAGGAAGACAGACACAATTTTTCAGATTATAGTAATTATTATAGACTTGATCAGCAAGAGACAGAAGCTTTGAGCTGGCATAATAAAAAAGTCAAACAGGAAAAGTAATGACAAATTGGCCATGGGCTGGAAAACCCAGCACAACCGCTGGGACGAGCAGCTTTGGGATGGGAGTTAGGAGACTGGGGCTCTCCTCCTCATTCTGTTAATCACCAGTTTTGCAGCCACAGGCAAATCTTGCCATCTGGTTGCTTTCTCCTCCTGCTTTCCTTTCATTTAGAGCATGACCTATTTGCAGCAAAGGCTGCAACGATCACAGGAACCCTTTCCCATGCATCAGAGGGGTGCTTGAGCCCTTCATTTGGCCTCTGGTTTCCAAATATAGCAAAACCAGGCACCCAGGGGGAAATCACTTAACTAAATTGCTTTTAATTACCACGGTACTAGCTGGCTTAAGTCTGAAGTGGGTGCTTGGAGACTCGTCCATCTAATCCCCGACCCTTTGCTGATGCCTCCCCGGTATTGACTCCGTGAGACCCATGGGCGCTCCCCGCCGTGGGGAACACGTTGCATGGTGCAGCCTGACCCACATTTTTGGTGAGTAAATGTCAGGAATTTGAGCAATGAGACTTCAACCTGCAAGAAACCGCCCATGTTGTCGATGAAGAGTTGACAGCATCCTGAGGACAGGCCCTGGGGTGACAGCAGCGCTGCTCATCCCAGGTTTGTGATGGAGCTGGGATGCTGCTGGCCAGGGTCCTGGGATTTTGCTGCCTGAGAGAGATTTAGTAGGATCAGCAACCTGCCTATGCTGGCAGACTGGGCAGGCAGCGGTGGAGAATTATCAGGCAGGAAAAGTCCTGCTAGGTGAAAAGGGCAGGACTTGCGAGCTGCTTCGCTGGAGATGGGAACTGCTGCAGCAAGACAGGAGTCTGCCCTGCAGAACGGCTCCCTCCGTCCAACCCTAAACCACACTGCCCCAAAGAACGAAAAAAAAAAGGATTTCCTTCCAGCGTGGCAGCCGGGGAATGAATTTTCACATCACGTACGTGCTTTTCCATTGCACAAGGTTAGCGTTAGCTGGGAGGGCAGAGCTCACAGCTGGTGCCTGGGGCGAGTGAAGGCTGGAAGAGCAACGGGCACCACCTCAGCTCTCAGGGCTGTTTTGGCTTCCCCTAATTATTAGCCAGCACCAGCAGGCTTGTACTTTGTTACAAGCTCTTCCTTTTCGTCATACAATTGAAAATAATATCTCCTATGCTTCTTTAAGGGAGATTTATATAGATAATATTATTTGGGAGTAATTAGGAATAGGAATTAGGCTTGAATAAATTAACTATCTGCAATTATTCTCCCTACACTCACACCAAGCATGAATGTTAATCCGAACATTGTTCCTCCTAATAATGAAAACCAAAATGTTTTTAGTGAGATGCCTTAATCCAGATTTCTTAGCCAAGGTCTGCGCTTCGTTGTGCAGAGCTCGTTACTCAAGGTCTGCTGATAGGGCAGTTTTGCATATCAAGATTTCAGGGGACAGATTTGAAGCACAGAAATACACACTAATTGGAGAAAAGCAGAGGGGAAGGGACAGTGTAGCAGTGAAGGCAGCACTTGAGAAGGAATTTTAGAGCTTCTGACAGAAGAGAAAAATGCATTAATAAATTAAAGTTAAACATAATGAATGAATGACTGTGTTTTCTTTGGAAAAAAACCTGACCATTTTATCTCTAAATCTATCAAATTGAATAGATTGTTCCTTCCACCAGTAAATGTGATCCTACTCACTTTGTCCTTTGATTGGTTAAACTCAGAAGCTAAATTAAACCATTGGATTAAGAAAGGAAGACTTTAGGACTCATTAGGTAAACAGCTCGGCACAAGTTTAACATGGCATTTATCCCCCCGGTTTCCCCAGTGCGTTCCCACGTGAGCACATCCTCGCAATGAGATGTTCCCTCCTCTTTCAGTATCTTGTCCTTTCTGATTAAGCTGAGCCTCACAGAGCTGTATTTCAAAAGCGGTGTTTATCGAAGGTGGGTTGTTCAGCTGAAGGATATAATTAATATGCACTGATATGGGAGGCGATGCCTTCAGCAGCACACTCAGACAATGGATCCCTGATAATCTGAAGTCAGACCATCACGAAACAAATCTCAGCTGTTGTAGCCCAATGCTGTAAACCGACTTCAAAGGAGCAAGATTCCCCCAGCCTGGGATCAACCCCTGCATCTCCCTTAATTTTAGCAGAAATAAAGACTTTTGCACAGCACGAGTGGGCTAATTTTGAAGGTGAGATACAACAGGAGCCTCACACTGTACGGGGAGCACAGAGCCCAAACACAGAGCGAGCTGCCCATGTCTATACTGGTGCACGCCTGGCATCTTGCGATACATCAGCAGTGACAATGCAGGAAAACCCAAAGGGTCTGGGGTGGCAGAATCAGTACCATGGATTGCTGCTGCCCCAGGAAAATATTTTTACCAACCCTTAGATTTGCAAAAGGATCTAAAACACCGGCATTGTTATGGACCTAGCCTGGACAGCCCTTCCAGGCAATAGTAATTATTATCACCTGCTTAAAGAGGACCATCTCTTACACATGCAGAACAGGGCACTTGCAGCAGTAGGAAAGTAATTGTAGCCTTTTCCCTTGACAGGCAGCTAGAATTAACTCTGCTGCTGCAGCAGCAACAGCGATCTGAATATGTCTACAAAATAATCTGTTCCATCAGATAAATGATTAGAGCAAAGACCCCCATGTTTTTCACTTTCTAAAATGTAACTAAAAGCCATTTAGCAGGAAGATTGTTTTTATGTTTTATTAATTGTCACCTCTTGATTATTTTACTTCCAATTTCTTTCTCAAATAGTCTACAGAAGTGTTCTTTGATGCAGTGAGGGGTTTTTTTGTGGTTTCTTTGTATTTCCAGGCAGCTGCTGAAAAATAAGTACACTGAATAGACTGAGCAAAAGGGTCAGCCTAATATAAAGAACAATAGAGCAGAGCATCAAAAAGAATCAGAAATCCAGGGAAAATTTAGCCCATGTGCAGTAGTGAGGGTTTCTGATAAAACATCAACTCTTTTCAGGACTAACATTGGGAATTCAGACAAAAACCCCTCATAAATTCAAGAGAAACTAGCAAGAGTTTTGTATTTGGAAAGGAAGGATGTAACTGAAATGCAAAAATTTTTGTTGGGAAGCATCAGTAACCCTTGTGAGCCAGAGGATTCCAACGGTTCAGGCTTACGGCTAAGCTATTGTTGATTTTGGGCTCAAACCCCTCAGATAGATACAGTCAATATTACTCCCTGGCAGCAGACACAGGAACACAGTCCCAAGATCTGTGGGAAACCCCTGAGAAGTGTCCTCAGCAGGGATCACGATGCAGAAACAGCGATGGAAAAGCCCAGGAGCTTTTTTTCCTGGTGCATAAATTCAGCATCTTCCAGCCCTCTCTGGGACTGGACATCGTGAGCAGCCAGCTCAGGTATGGGCTGTAGAGTAATCCTGGGGAGAGCCCGTGGGGCACCTGCCCGTAGGAATACGGCTTAAACGGTCCCAGCATCAGCCTCCTGCAACCAGCTAGAACCTGTAAGGAAGCCTGAAAATTAGTTTCTTGGATTTTTGTAGGGGTTGGGACAACTGGGGTCTTTTGGATCCAGCTGGAGCATTGGAAGGTGCTACTGTCACCTCCCAGAATATGGGATTTGCCCTCATATTTTCCTTTTTCAGAGTAAAGGAAGAGCCTTTGTCCATTTTGTCCCTTTTACCCCACTTCTCAAGGTTTCAGGTCATTTAGTTAGGTAGAATGTACAAAAGACCAGGTTTAGGAAAATAATCTTGATCCAGAAATGTCTTGGGCGAATTCTGAAGCTCTCAGGTGGTGTCTCCGCCACCCACCCCAGCGAAAAAGACATTTTGTCGGATTACACCCGTATGTTTATTGGTACTGCACATCTCCAGCCCCATCACTCTTCCGTGCACCAGCTATCCATTACAACGCTACTGCTCAGCTATTCACATCCAATTTGATTTATAACCTTCTAAAGTCAAGGGAAAGACCTGCCTTTGATTTCAGTGATTTTAGGATAAGCTCCTAATTTCACACTTTGTCCGAGAAGCAGATAAAATGGCTTTGAGAAAGGCTTTTTTCCTTGGAAAATTAATCTTCTTTAAACTACTTAAAGACACAGAATTATTTCTAAAATGTCCCATAATAGAAATAACTGGTATACTTGAAATAAATAGATTTTACAGTAATCAAATTCTTCAGCCTGGCTTTTTATCCTGTTTATTGCCCTGTGACCTCCTCCATCATAAACAGCAGCACTTACAAATACAGAAATAAGTCACTGTCAGTGAGCTCAGAGGAGCTGAAAGATTTGCTATAATCATACAACTAGTGCTTAGCGTTACCTGAATATCGCTGTACCTTCCACATGTTTATCTGATTCAATTACAAGGTGCACTGAGGAACTGAAAATATATTCCAAACACATTCATGTAAGAGTGCCAAAACACTCCAGCTTCTGCTGAAATACTCCCCAGTCTGCAGCTGTGATTATCTCAGCTGGGGTATGGGTGGCTGGGATATGCGTGGCTTCACTGAGGTGGGATGAATCCCACATCTGCCAGCTATCCTTTGGTATTTGAGTAGACTCATTTAATAGAAAGAATTCTTTATTGCAAAATTAAATCTGCCAACATAGATTGCACGACAGGATTCAGAATCTGTGTACACAAATATGCCATTTTGAAAAATTCCCAAGGGCACAAATGTGGCTGACCTGTCAAAGCAGCCAGAATGGCATCTGGGAAAGGAAGCACATTGGGTCTTTTTTTTTCCTAACTGAATTAATTCCCATTGTGAAATAGAAGTAATTTCCTAGGGAAATAAAAATAAAATTAAAATCAATACAGCTTGTCAGCCAAGCCAAAATTAGAAAGTCCATTGATTCCAGTTCACAAAAAAATTGACATTTTCCATCCTCTCTCAGGTTCAAGGTGGAAAACCACTTGGAAATCCTAAAAGCTCCTTAGGGAAATAGGAAATCTGCTTTCCTATCTATCTGCTCTGCTTGAGATACAAGCTTTACACTGTGATTGAAGTTTGTATGGTGAGGATGAGAGTTCAGGGTGAAATAGGCTATACAGAGCAGATTTAGCTTTAATTAGTGGTGTGAACACTGAAACTTTGTCACTTTCCCATGGTTTTGACCCATCATGACTCAGGGTTATGGCTTTGGACCATGGCTGATGCAGTGTATGTCTGCTACTGCCTCACCATTGCCCCACTGCTCTGCCTCCACAGGGGAAAGATTGCCCTCTTCAGTGTAAAGTCCATGAGTTTTTCACTTCTTCCTCCTGAAAACATCAATGAAACCTTTTTTTCCCCTCCACCCTTCATTTTTTGTTTAATTTACTTTTTATTTAATGTATGTATTTTATTGCATCCATTCAGGAAACAGAAGTAATATCATATGACAGGTATACTAATGAACAGCTGGAATTCATTAAGCGAACAGGAATACATTGAGCAAACATGTTTGTGAACAACGCAGAGATTGAAGCATGTTTGCAGAAAAGATCTATTGAATGGTTACGAACAAACAAATTAATAAAAGTCTAAAACCAGATCTCGCATCTTAATGACGGAAAGCAAAGCTGTAATCCCATCAATAAGCCATTAACCACAATGACGTGCAAGTGTTGGGTCTCAGCTGGTTCTCTCTCTGCTGTTCACATCTCTCTGCAGATGGGAGATGGGTGTTTTCCCTCTATGGAGCTGAATTCCTTGGTCACCACTGAGCTCCTGGTGCTGCCCAGCGCCTGGGACCCTTTCCCCAAGTCCTGGCATTGCTCTGTGGAGGAGTTAAGAAAGCCACCCCATGTCAAAATGTCCTCTTCTGACCCTCCCAGGAGGGAATGCATGCATTTCTTATTATTTCGAAATGAAATGGTTTCATTCTATGCACCAATATTTATCCCTGGAAACACTCCAGGTCAGGTTGGACGGGGCTCTGGGTAACCTGATTTAGTTGAAGGTGTCCCTGCCCATGGCAGGAGGGTTGGACTAGATGACCCTTAAAGGTCCCTTCCAACCCAAACCGTTCTATGATTTTATGACGTTTGAAATTCACATAAAGCATTGCATTTGAATCACGTTTCCTTATGTTTAATTCCTTTCTGCTTCAAAATAAGAAGCAAATGGGGTGGAATTTCCTGCACGGGGGAATCCAGCTCCTGGCCAAGCCCAAGAGTGTGCAGACAGATACAATGCAATTGTCAGAGGCTTTGACGCTCCCATAACAAGAACTGTATTAATCCCTGAAGATGATTGATTTCAGGAAAAGATTCAAGATATCTGCTGATGTGAATCCACCCTCTGTTGTAACAGAGATTTTTTTTCAGTTAATAACATAACCCAAAATGGCACAAGTCTCGACTCAGTATCCTGTGCAACACAGCCATAATAAAATCCTGTCCTGGCATCAGTGAAAGACTGGCTGCAGTAATGAGGTAAGGTTCTGTATTCTCTAGGGCAACAGAGAAATTACATTTAATTGCAAGAATAAAGCATCCCTGCTCATTGAATACAGTGCATCGCAGATGAGAATGATTCACTTTTTGCTCATGACTGCACTGAATACAGAGCAGAGCAGCCCTGGCTGTTATCACACGACAGAGGAGAGAAATGCTCACTCATCCTAAGGCAGAGGTGCGGGTTACATGCCTTATCTGCACATGAAATAGTTTGCAAAGAGATCAGCTTAAGAAAGGATGTGAAAGGGGTCTTATAGCTCTTTCCAGGAAGCCCAGTGATGCTCATTGACTGAGACAAAAATTTATGAGATATGCTTTATAATAACTTCTGGGTTTTATCCTTTTATTAGCAGTTTTCTGAGATGCCAGCTCAGAAATGTCACTGAGACTCTTCAGGACATACAGCAGTGAACGATACTCAATTTGCAAAGCCTGGAGGCAATAGGCTCTGTGCTCTAATGGGTCCATCACTACTGGTAAATCAGAGGAAGGCGGATTTATCCCAGCCCTGCCAAGGGACTGTGTCACCCTGGGCGCATCCCGCAGCCGCACTCTCCATGCTCTGACTTTTTACCCTGAATAAATACACCCTGTATCCAAGGGAGCCCGGTGCCGGGGGTGCCTCTGGGCCCCACTGCAGCATATTAGTAATAAATCCTCAGCGCCCATTCATCAGTGTTACGTGGGGAGTATACTTCGTGCCAGGAGTATTAATCTGTTGAATTGCAGCATGTCGGTGTTGTGGAAAGGTAAGAAAATGGAACTGACAGCAGCTCTGCTCTCAGTGAGGCAATGAGGCTGCCTTAATTAGAGCTAATTGTAGCTTTCCATCACATTAAATTGTAATGCAGAATGTTTCGGGTTAGTCCATGGGTGAGTCGCACCGGCTGTCCCCCTCCTTCTCCCCAAAATGTTAGATGACATTTGTTTTTCTGCCTGTACAATACGCAGAAATGGCTACTCGCAGAAAGCAGCACGGAGAGGATGCCTCGAGGTCCAAAACAGGGAGCAGCTCATAAGAAGCCCATTATACGTGGCAACCAGGCCCCGTTAGCACTGAGCCGGGCTGCAACATCGCGTGGGAGGAGAGCTGAGCCCTGCCAGCTGGTAAGGAGAGAGCTTGGGGCAGGTCGGGGAAGTAGAAAACAGTCCCGCTTCTCCAGGCGTTTGTGCAAGTCGGCTGCATCAGCACAACTCCATCATCTGCCTCCTCGACCAGCCCGAGACGAAGCTTTGGGTCCACACTCATCGGTGGTTTGACACAGCTGGCGGGTGGATCTCATCCAGATATAGGCTAACCCTGCGAGTCGTGAGCCCGGCTCCATGAATTGCGTGGGAGCTGAGGAGATGCAGCACCGCGCAGGATGATCCGCACCCTGTCCCAGGGGACAACCCACCCGGCAGCACCACTTGGAGCTGGGAATCTGGCTCTATTTGGGTTTTAATCTGCAATGAGCATTCAATCCTTGGCATCTCTTTGGGGCTGTTACTCAGCCGGAGGTCTCTGGGAGCCTGCCTAGGAAATGAAGGCAGCGCTGGAGTGGAGGAAATGCTGCTTTACAGCCTGGATCTTCTGTATATTCATGGTAAATGTCTGCTTTTCATGGAGAATTTGGAGTCTTGCTGAAACACTTCAATGCCAAAAATCTTAAAACCTTTTTACCCAGCCAGAAATATGGTGCTTTCCCAGGGATTCTCCTTCTGTGCAGTGCAGAAGAGAAAGGATGAATTACTCCCCCTCTCTTCACCAAAAACTTCCCACGAAGAAGCTCAAGACACCCCACTGCCAGACACCCCTAGACATTTTCTACCCACAGCCCATTTCCAGCTAGTTTTGTCTAACACCCTCATGCCTTACGGTGGGACCTGAATATGCAAAACCATAGGGGATTGAAGCACTGCTATTTATAAGCCAGTATCTTTTCCAGGCATGCAGGCAATGTAATTTAAGACCAGACAAACATCTGTCTGTTGGCAATAACTGTTCGTGGTCAGGCAGATCTGCTCTGTCTCGGTCTGTGCTCCACATTATGCCCCTGGCAGATACTTTCTCCTCTTTGTGCTTCCGTATCAGCGCTCGCCGCCCTGAGACAGGAACCCAGCCTAATGATGAGCATCACTAAGATCAGTCGTAGACTTTGCTTCCTGGCCACGCGAATAGGCAGCTTTGTCTTCATCCTATGCATGTGATCCGTGGCCAACAGTGAAATGTCAAAGCAGAAAGACGTGATTTTTATTTAACAAAGGAAAAGGTAGACTCAGCACAGAAGCATCTTGCTGCAATTGCTCATTGGAGCCGTGCTGGTCGTGCAAGAGTAGGATTTTAAAATGCACAGGCAGTCCATAGGGGGCCTTCGGCTGCGATAATGTTGGTTAGCATTGCTAGCAGCTTTGCTCTTATGCTACTGTCAAGGAAGGAGATAACAAAATCAACCCCCAATTGTCACACTGACCCCATTCAAACCAGCCTGGAAGTCATTAACCTGAGAGATCCTGAATGGAGACCATTGCTACTCCCAAAAACATTTCACAGGACTGGATTCCCATCAAAGGCCCATTTCTCGATATCAAGATGTCCAATTAAAACTCTTCACTTTGCTTCTTATCCATTCTCCAGCTATTAATAGCCTCTCTCAGAGGCCAGTGGGAACAGAAGAGCTCCAGCTCAGTGCTCTTCTCCGCCAAAACCCCAACTGACTTTGCAAGTTGCTTAGACCAATCTGTAGCAGTTGCCTGCCCTGTGGGAGTGAAATTTTATGGAGGTAAATGCAGCGAAGGCTGCGAAGAGCTCAGGCAGCATTGCACCGTGGCACTGGGAGACACTGAAGTCCTGTGCCCGTCCTGAGCACTGACCCAGAGTTGCATCGAGGCTGTGGTAGCCCCAAAGATTTGACAACTGATGGCACTGATACAGGTGAATTCGACCTCTGAACTTTTGTACATTGGAGACTTGATGTGCTGCTTGAGTGAGACTCAAGAAAAGGATGCAGGTTCTGGTCTGCAATGAGTACGAGGTTCAGACGGTGAACGTGTGCATTTCTCACCTTCACTTTGAAATGTTCCTGGTGCTCTGTCACCTCTTACCTCAAACTGCTCTGAAATTGCTGCTACTATGCCTAGAAGTTATTGTACTACAGCCGCTTTTGGAAGTATAGTGCTGAAATGCAGTTGATGATGGATGGGAGCTACGCTGGCCAAGCTGGGAAGGGCACTGGGAATGCCACTGTCACAAAGCTGATGCATGGCCTGCCTCCCTGACAAAGGGGTCTCCATTAGACCTGCCAAAGAGCGACAGAAGCGGCAGCCAGCCCTTGAACCACTGCCGCTCTGCTAACAGCCTCCGCGGCTGCGGTGGGGAGGTGCAGGGAGATCCTGAGATTTATTCCCACGTCTGCTGCTGTCGTACTGTGCGGAGGGAGAGAAATCATTTAACCTTTCTGTGCCTCCACACTCCTGTCATAAAATTATTACCCTTATACTGATGTTGTAGGAGTGGTCTCAGGTGTCATGGTGTGGCCAAGAAAAAGTGTGCTTAGATGCTAAAAATACTCATGGTATATGTCAATGTCAAGCGCTCCTGCAGATCAATGTTACGTGCTGCCCTTCCTCCTCTTTTTCTCCAGATGCAAGAAGAAAAATGATGCTTTTGGCCAATGCTAGCTGCGGGTACAGGGCGCCGAGCTGAGATCCTCAGTCTGGCAGCCAGCATGGAAAAAAGATCTGTGTGGTTGTTCCCGGTGCTGGGTCCACCCAAGCAGACGGCTCCAGCTGAACGGCCAGAGACCTCTTCCCATCCACGTCTTTCTTACACTACCGACAATGTTGCATCTGCTTAAAAATGAGACCCAAATCAATATGAAAAAAAAATAGTCTCCGAAATTATACCAGAATCACCACTCCTTGCTGCCATGGGCACGTGAATTCCTGTCTGATGTGTTCACAGCTCGATGAATGATGCGGCACCAAAGCCGTATGAGTTGTCTATGTGAGTGCTCATACCTTGGCAGGTAAGAAAGATTGAAAGCATTAAACTAAATGCCAGGGAGAGAGATTCAAGTCTGTGTGCTTTGCTCAGCATTTGACGTGAGGCAGGAGCGTGCACATCTCATGGTGGTAAAGCCGCCTTGTATCCGAGCACAGCTCGTGCAGGGGACAGCTCGCGCTCTGCCCAGGCTGTCCTGAGCTGTCTGTGCCCATCTCTGCCCCTGACTCACCTGAAGATTTTTCTTTCTGTTTCCTTCAACTACAAGTTCTTAAAAGCAAAGACATTCTTCCTGGGGTTTGCGGCAACTCGGGAGTAACACAGGGCAGCAAAAGTTTTGGCATTGAATCTGTTTATAAAGAACATTCTGTAACTTTTTATTTAATTATCAAACTGCCTCATCTCTGATTCCCTCACACAGATGAGCGACTTTCGCTCCCACTTTTAAATCACAGGTCCTTGCTCTTGGAAAACTCTCTGTTTGGGTGTTCTTTAAATGTAAAGAGCAAAAGTCTATGACTTCATAAAATAGCCTCAATTTAAGAAACAAAGAATAATCCTCAGAGGAACGGAGGGGACAGATTTAGTTTATTGATATCTCAGCCAAATCTTCCACGTTGCTTCTGCAACTGCCACCAGGGAATCAAAATTCACCGCTAGCTTCAGCCCTGTCTGCCACGGCGCAGGAAATAAGTGTGAAGCCTGAGTAGCGATAGCCGGGGAGCGTTTAATAGGAGATTACGAGAGGAGCCGTGAGCCATCCAAGAGCAGAAACGCTGCCAGACCTCAGCAGCCTGAGCTGCCCAGGGAAGGGAGAGGTGGGCTGCCGTGCGAAACCCTCCGGGCAAAGGCAGCCTGAGCTCCTTTGTGCTGGGGAAAGGTCTGCGAGGACGACCCGAAATGTCAGCGTATTGATTGTGCTGGGGTGACTGACAGCTGTCAAGGCGCTGCCAGATTTGGTGGGGTTGAGCTGAGGCGGCCAGGCAACGCGTCCTCAGACAAAAGGGCTTGTCTGGACCCATCCCTTGCGTTTATCTCCCCGGTGAAAAATTATTGCAATCTATTTTCTGTTTCCTTTTCCGACAGAAAAGTCTGAGGCGAAAGGTGGGTTTCAGACTGACATTTTTTTGAGGGGACGAGTGTGTCAGAGGCTCAAACCTAGAACATGCTGAAACAGTTCCTGGGGATGTAGACGTGGGGACGTTTTGCCCACAGGGAGAGACAGGACCTGCAGCTGCTCTTGCCGAGCGTGGCGAGGGGGAAACGTGGTGTCCCACAGCCCAGCGATTCAACCAGCAAATACCATTTTAAAGCTGAAAAATAGAGACTTAAAAAAAGAATCTGGGAAGAAAACTATCCTCCATCATTTTTACTCTGTTGTCCACAGCCTGTCTCACTCTCACAGGTTTTAACTTTTTAAAGATTATTCTGAAAACATGCATGCATCTCTCTGTGGAAAATAGCAATTATTATGTGCTACGGGGTTCTACCCATCATTACTTCTGTATAAGCAGGGATGGTAAAGCTATTTCGTTCAGCCTAGCAAATTAAATGAGCCCAGTTGCTGGAATGCAGAGCAGCAGCGTGATGAATGACGTACCAGTTGAACCCTATCGAGGGATTAAAGAAAACTTCCAAGTCATTTACAAAAAGGTAGAGTGCCGTCTATTTGCTCAGCACCATATAATTACAAGTAATCTAAAAACTGGAAAGGAAATGAAAGTGAAAAAATCAAATCTCTCTTTTGTTCTGGAAACAAAACAACAAAGAGAAATATTTTCCTTCTCAACTCATTTTGGTTTCCATGCAAATACAGTCAGTGTGATAAACCTGTCTGAACACTGGTGCTGTGCCAAGGATTTCTTCCTGGGTTTGGCTATTTTGATTTGGGTCTGTCATCGGATTGGATTTTTAAGAGAGTCTAAATGCAGGAATAGTGCTCATTGCCTAATATTACTCTAAGTAATGGGGGGGGGGTGTGAGAAAATGCACAGAATAAGTCAGGCTACCTTTTGTGTTACACGATGTGAAAATTCCATTATGTGCCACAGACCTGAGCAAGCACTCTTCCCACCATCAGACAGAAGCTGTGAGAATGGCTAAAACCTGTGCTGCTCTCCCCAAAAGGTGATGCACACATAGGGCTTAGAGAGCATTCTCAACACATGCCTGAAGCCCTGTGAGATTAGCTAGACCTAATCACACTAAATCCAGGGTTTAAAGTAAATTCATGGTCTAAGTCCTGCCTAAGAGATTATTCAGCAAAACAATGCTGGTTTTTATGCAAAGGGAAGGTGGATACAAGGGGAGATGGATATGCTATTTATGACCACTGTGAACTCCCATTTCCATTTAACAAAGGCTTAACTCAAACCCAAGATTCAAATCTTTCAAGATTTCCAAATTTAAATTTCAGAACAGGGTCTTAAATGTCTAAAGCTTGACAGCTTGTAGATGAGGTTTAATGATGAATCAATGTCGTTCACAGCTTAGTGCCGTTATAGTCAATTTTAAGAGTACCACTTGGTTATTCAGCAGGTTCCCAGCAAAGCTGACCCGGTTCATCACGATCGGGCCTCGTGGCATCGTGCCTCGTTAGCCCGGATGGCAAGAGAGATCAGCCCTCCCCAACACGCTGCTGCGAACACATTCACCCATCTCTCTGTGCCAGCCTGAATTAGTATCACTTTCATTTTTTAATTAAAAGGTTTTGACCAGTGTTTTGCCAAAGTCGGTGTACCTGCATCAAATAAACTTGTAATATATAATAGAAATTACATCTATGAGATCTATTTCCCACCAGTTCTGGCTGATTGGCATCGGCCGCATTACCCTCCATTAACTCTTCATTAGAGATCATCAGCAATTCTGTTACTTTGACAGGTTCACCGTAAGGCTGATTAACCTATATTTAGGTCGTCTCGTTTCCCCTTTGCAAGTATTGCTTAGCTTGAGCAGCCCTGGAAGGCTGCAGCAGCCTGGAGAAAGCCACCCACTTCTCCTCGTTACCTATTATATGCAGCATTTCTTCTCATCCAGAAAGCTTTCAGTTCTCAGAACCAAGCTTTAGCTATAAATGTTTTCTCACTCTGTTCTGAAATCACAGCTTTCATGCTATTTAGTAAATTATTCTTAAGCAGTTTCCAATTGTCATTCACACACTGCTGTTTAAATTCCAATTAGCTCGTAATTATTTTTGGCTTTGCGCAATTGGCCACTTGAAAGCACCACACACTCACGCTTGAAAATATATATATATATATATACACACACTTTATTGCATTAAATTATATTATTGGTTGGGGATTACTATGTTAGAGGCTTTGAAAACTCTTCCTGGGCTGCCTGGCTGACATGGCAGTGCATAGAGAGCTGCTTTTCACTTTTTCCACTTATTTTTGGAGTTTAGCACAGCCGCTGCATTAATCATATCTCTGCACACACCCTCCCGGTTCCCTGTGCATCGTCTGGGCTGTCAGCTAAACACCACAGAGGTCTGGCTGCTTTTTGTGAATGCCAGGGGGTTGTTGCGATCCAAAAAGACACCCCAGCAGAAAGCCTGGAGGAAACTTAGTTTAATATTTAATGTTTCCATAGGAATCATCTGTGTGTGTCTCTGCCACGTGGTGCAGACGTTGTCATGGCACAGAGCCCCAGCCTTCAGCGGGAGGAGAGAGCAAACACACATCACTCTCACTGAGTTCGGCGCGGTGGAAAAATCCTTATAAAACATGCCTTTTCATTTAAAGAGCTGGTTACAACTCAAATAACTTCAGCCATTATATACAATGTGTTTGAAAGCTAAAAAAAAAAAAAAGATATGCCTTCACTTAAAAGAAGGAGAAAGGATAAGCATGCCTGTGGACACTGGCTGAGACGTTTCTAATGCCTTTTTACGCAAGCAGAGCTGTGACTGTGGTCTGACCGCGCAGGGAAATGCATTTGCAGAGCACGGAGACTCCAGCGTCCCGGCACGCCGCAGCTGACCACATCCCTGGTTCAGCACAGGGTCACTGATATTGGCTACCTGGAGCAAGAGCTCGTGTACGTGTGTGTCTCTGGGTGTCCTTTCCAAGCCATCGATGCTCATCCTTGAGCACGCTCTCCCAAGTAGGCAAAGCTCCTCAAAGCACAAAGCAGCACCTTCCTAAAAACCTAGGCACTTCATCAATTAACTGATTAGAAAGAAACATTCACTTCTCCGTAGACCAGACCGGTGTTAGCACACCAAGGCTGCAAAGAAAACCATGGCTTTGCCAGATCACCATTTATGTCCCTTAAATTTACCATCGGTGTGTCCATTCTCTAGCTGAGCATTGTTTAATCTCTTACTGCATTCATTGCAGAGAGGAGGCAGACGCTCAGCATGCCCTGAACTCGCTGCTCTATCACACACAGAGTTTCTTATTAATTTGCTGCAAGCCTTCAGCAGTGTACAGAGCTGATTTTTCTTTTTCTTTTCCTTGCTCCTTCCATGGACAAAAGCCAAGCTTTATAAATCAACTGTGTAAACAGAAATATCCTTCTTCCTTGAATGTGATTATTATTTCGAAAAAGGAGGCTGTCATTTTAAGAGGCAGAAAACCTGTTTGATCTTGAGACACCGGCTCTGATGCCAGGTGCTGGTTACCATAACATTTTTCTTCTGTCCTAAGTTTCAGAGTAAAAATAAAAATATCTCATGTAGACTGGTTTTGGACAGTTTTTGACCAGCTAATATCATTTTCAGAGCCCCAAACACTCTTTCTATTGAGTTACATCTATAAACTATTTTTATATCCATACAAGTAAGCTCTCAGCGGTGGCCTCGCACCCCCCTGTGAAACCAGAGCTCTGCCCGGTTGCATTCCGATTATACATTTTTTTTTGCCTTGAAGAGCTTAGTCTAAAAATAGGTGATGAAGAATGGGAGAAGAGACGTGCCATCCCCAGGCGGGCGGAGGGGAGCTTTCCCAAAACCCCACGCCATCAGCAGCAGAGCCAGGAACCAAACTCCAATCTCCAGGCTGCCGTCCCTCTGCTTTAAGTGCTTCGGCATTTGCGTTCGCGCTTTTGTTTGCATCGGTTCTTGTTCCAAGGATGTACTTGATGCAAAGCAGCTCCTGTGTCTCAGCAGGGCTAATAGGTATTATTTACTAATTGTGTTCTAATTATAAATATTTGCTGGATGACGAAGGAAAGGAACTATCCGAAGCGTGCTCAGGACGCACTGCTGATCTGCTTTTGGGAGGCAGATAGACCCAAATCCTGAAAAGGCATCGATGTCACCCATGGGGTGCCTCTACTGACAGTGACACAAACGTGTTAATGCAGAATATTTGCTTCTGGAGTTCAGGTGATTTGTGGGACCAAGTAAATGAACGCAGCAACTCCAACGGGGCGGCTTTGGAGCCATCGGTGCAGGACATGCGGAGGAACCTCTCCCTTCCACGAAAGCTGCTGACCAGCGCCAAGAGTAGAGCAGGGTACCTGGGAAACACGGTGAATGAGAAAAGATTACACAAATTGGTGTTTAATCCAGAATAGCGAAGATGACAGGAAAGGCTTTTGGTTGGCATTTGTGAGGCAAAGTCATTTCTTTACTTAGAGACTGTTTGAGGTCCCTCCAAAAAGAGGATGAGTAAGGTTTTTCTTTTCCCGGCAGCTTTGGAAAGGCTGCAGCCCTATTCCCCCCACCCTTGCTGTACTGGGCTCCATGTGCCCCTTTCCAGGTGCCTTCTGCCCACCACAGCCTGCTCCTGCCCGTCCGTGCGGGGCTGGGACGGGGACCACTGCTGCGGTGGGAGGGGATGGGGATGGGGATGGGGACAGGGATGGGGACGGGGGGGTCCAGGAAGGCTGGGCTGGAGAAGCGGGTGACTCATGGAGAGCTGGACGCTGCTCGGGTTCATGTTGGGACAGCAGCAAACCTCTACATTTCGCCTCGCTGGTCCTTGCTAGCGGAGTCTCCCAAGCACAGCACTGGCAGCACGTGTAAATCTTCCCTCTGCCTTGATACGGGGGCAGCCCTCGCTCCCAATAGTCCTTATTCCCCCTCCTCATCACTCCGGATGCAGATTCTTGAATTAAAAAAAAAAAAAAAAAAAATCACACTGCAGTCTGTTTTAATCACTCGCTAGTTTTATTCAACACCACCAATATAAAAACATTCCTAACATAAGTCATCTGTAAACAATTTGAATTCTCCTTTATATAACCCAGGTCCACCTACAGCTTTAAAGGTTGTTTTGCTCCTTTAATTTTGAAAAGACGTGCAAAACCCCCTTTTCCACCGTGACAGCCATCTCCCTGCCTCTGATCTAGGGCTCCGAGCTCTGGAGGACGGGTGACTGTGGGCAGTGGTACAGCGGTGCGGAGCATTTAGGAGCTGGGGCACTTCGGCACCTGGAGCAGATTTGGGAGACCTTTCTGAGGACCTCGGCTATGTCCCCTGCCCGGCTGGGTCAGGGAGGGATGGGGAGGCTTTGGAGGGGTTTTGAAAAAGCAGAGAGGTTCCCAAAGCTCTCTCACATCTCATCCCTCCTTATGTAAGGCAGAGACTGTTTCCAAAAAAAAAAAAGGCATGACCTGGCCAGCCTGTGTCCCCATGGACTGGTGAGGTGTCACAGTGCTGGGGTCTGGTGCGGGGCAGGCGACAGCAGGAGGACTGCGGCGAGAAGTATTTAAAGCACCGAGTTGTGACCTGAAGTGGGGAAGGGCACTGCGAGAGGACAAAACACACCTTTCCCCTCCTGATGTTTTCAGGACAATCAAAAGCGATGCTTTTCTTTTTCTGTCTTAGGGCAGGAATGATGCTGGAGCTTGCACTCTATAGGGTACCCATCTCTTTTAGCTTCCTCTTTTACAATTAGTGGGAGGCAGTTGCAAAACAGAAAAAGAAAAAAGAAAGAACCCCCACCCCCACCCAAAAAAAGAAAAATTCAGAGCCCAAACCTGGTTTTAAATAAAACCACCAATGTGCTTTTTTCCAAGGGCTGGAAATAACCAAGTTTGCAATTTCAGCTAAGAAAGTGTGGGCACTAAAAATCAAACAGCACTGGCGCAGCACCGTTCTGCCCTGGGGCTGGGGACGTGTGCGATGTTCAGCACGCTCTGAAACCCCCGTGCCTGCTCCTTGCTGTCCTGAGTGACTTTGTCTCAGCAGTTCCTTGGACAAGAGCCATCTGCGCTACGTCCCACATTATCTCCTGGCTCGGGGATGATCCTGCCAGCATGCAGCATGCATGACCCTGCCATGCTGTGCTCAGTTCTGCAGCCTCCTCACTCCACGGTGGCTACTAGCCCTCCCAAGGGACTCACACGTGCCCAGGACCACCTTGTGCTCCTCTGCAGATGAGCCAGCCCGGGCAGGATGGCTTCTCTGAAGATGCCCTCTGCTCAGTCTCCTTCAGAGACGGTCTTCACGCCTCCCGTCCCACACAGACCCTTGTGGCACTCCGGCTGTAATTGCTGCAGTTAGCCAGGGGAGCCGGTAATTCAGTCCTAATGAATGTGAAATAGTGGCAATTTGCTCTCCAGCCATTTCTGGGTGTCACAGAAGAGTTAGTGCAAACCACACCACCAGCAAACAGGTAGTAATGGGAGAAGACTGACTGCAGACACACGCTGAGGAAGTTTCACCCTTGTGCTTATGTTTGACCTTGCATTCCTTTCCCATTCACAGTATGCGAATACTCATCACATCCCGCCACGGATGGTTTGGCATAAGGTGTTATCCCCTAAACCTGTGAAGCAGGGAGGGAAAACAGCATATTGCAGCTGCACATCACCTTCCTGAGATTGGCCCCAAACCTGCTCACACAGAAGCAAAGCGCTTTATTTTTCAGCAGAGAGGTGCAGGGGACAGCGGGGGTGACTTCTTCCCTTAGCACTGGTCTGTCCCCAGGCACCTGGCCGTGCACCCACACCTTCCCCCAGTGTCACTGCAGGGGCAGGTTCCATCGCTGCACCCCTTCAAGATGCCTTTGTCACCTTTACAGCTCATGCACAAAAGCCAGAGCTTTTATCGTAGGCTTGTGTTGTTCGGGGGTTTTTTTTTATTCCTTTCTCCTGCCTAAAAAGATGCTGAAATCTCCCAAACAGAAATTATTTCCATGTGATCCCAGTACTTTCTCTCTTGGCTGGAACACTGGATGTGGTTTTGGGTCTGTGGTTTTTGATATTTTCTTTTTTATTATTCACAAATTTTTTGGTCTTCATTTCCATCATTGTGAGAGGCACCGTGCAACCCGACAGACTGGCTGCGAGTCCTAAGGAAACAATAGCAGAACAAAAGCACAGGAACCCAGCACGAGTTGAAGCAAGCAAAGAAACAAGAAAAAACCCTGCTTTTGCAAACAACCTAGCTGCTGGGTTTCATAAGGAGCCGGACTGACTTTCAGTGTTTCATTTGGACTCCAGCTAGGAAGGTGCAGCCGCCACTGAGAACTAAAAAACCTGAATGAACGGCAGCTTTCATATTATGCATCCTGCTAAGCAACAGCAAGGAAAGTAAGAGACAGAGGGGTCTGAGTCACAAGGTAAGTTAAATGGATCTGAATAAGCTGGGGAAAAAAAAACCAACACTATTGCTATAGGGAACAAAGTGCTCCCACCCTGCAGAAGCAGGTTGCTTGGGTGAGTAATAAAAAGAGGTGGTCTCTGCCTGCGCTGCTTCGTCTCGCTTTTTCTGCTTCATAGCAGCAGGCAAACTAAGTGCAAGGCCAGGTTATTGCTGAGCTGGCTTTAATTTGTTCCTACTAACACTCCGCGTTTCATTAACCACCCTTAGCACTCCAGAACGATGCTTTCTTCTAGTCTGATTTTGCTCTTAACTGGGGCTGAGCCGTGGGACAGGGAGGGAGCCCGATCTGATGCAGGCTCCCAGGGCAGAAAAAAGCTGTTTCCTGGCATCCTCTGCAGACATGGAAACTTTCAGGGGATTCTGTTTCTCCAGCTTTGCCGGGGAACCGCCGCTGTTTGAAATGTGCTGCTCGCTCCTGAGCTGCAAGCAGGGGTTTGCGGCAGGGATGGGACGGTCCTGCCGCTGCCGGCACCCGTGTCCCGGTGCTTCCACCCATCCAGGCGGGACGGCACGGCTCGGGACCCACCGCAGGGACACCTCTGCCTGCTTTATTTCGGCACACAGAAAACCGAGTTCCCGGAGTGACTGAGTCAGCAGTGGCAAGTCACGGGAAAGCTGCCTTCACGCTGGGAAGGATGAAGGAGAGTTGGGTGCCTTCTACTTCGCCAGGGTGATTTGCTCTATCAGAGAAGCTGCCCTGGGAATGACTTACTGTAACTCGCCCCGTGCCTCGGCAGCGCCGGGCTGAATCACTGTCTGGGCTTGCTGCAGAGATGGGACCGCTTTCAAGAAGCCGCCCAGCCCGGAGCAGGGCCATTTCCAGGACATTGCAGGCATGTTCCTGGCATCGGAGGCGCAGGCAGGGACGAGGAGAAGGAGAGAGGGAAGAGTTGTTTGCTTAGGAACCAGCAAACATCCTTGTGCTCCCTGTCTGCGCTGAGATAAGTGTGATAACAGCCCCTGTCGCACTCCGGGAATGGCAGTACCATGGGAAAATGCAGGTGCCCAGATCCGTTTCCATACAGGCACAGCCTCTCCTCCCATAGTGCCTGCAGGGGACTGTGTTAAATCCACACAATCCCCCAGGTCTAAGCACGTGCAGGTAATAGGAAGGGATGTTTGCTTGGGATCCTCATGTCTTCCCATGCCTGGTCGGTGAAATCGGAGCTGGAGAGAGCACGCGGTGGCCACACGAGCCAGTGCTGCTCAGGGACAGCTCCTCCCGGGACAGAGGAACTAGGGCAATTCACCCACATTGGAAATAGGCATATGCTAAAAAAGCACCAGAAAAATAAAAACAAACCAACCAGATAATTAGAAACAGAGCTACAAACTCACTGACCAAATGTTCACTCAAGCCATTACAAATATAGATGCAGCTAACGTCCCTGGAGCTCTCCATGGCCAGATCCTGGCTTTGCCTCCATTCCTGCCCTGCTCGCAGCTTACAGGGCTCAAACCGACCCGGTTGTCTCTAGCAGCACTCCCAACCCCTCTTCTGCATCACCCCAGTCCGTTGTATAAACACCGCGGACAAAAGGGCGTTAACATTGGTCATCTGCAAACCACTACAGTGGAAATTTTTAAACCACATTGCTTTTTGGGATCTGAATATTCCTGTCTGCAAGCCCTCAAATCACTGCACGGCTGCAGATAGGCTTCTGCTGCTCAGCTCGAGTGAAGCATCTCTGGGGCATCGTGTTGGAGAGGAGCAGCCCCGCGCTCGGCTCTGGCACCGCCGCAAAGGAACCCATGAGCTGTCGCAGCTTTGCCTTGGAAAATCCACAAGCTCCTTCAGTGTTTTCGGCTTTTCTACAATAAGTTGCTCATGAAGAAATTTTAGATCCTCCTGGGGAAGAAAATAAAAAAAAAAAACTCTGAACAAATCATTTCCAAGAGGAAGTCCAGTGTCCAGACAAACCCGGCCCTAACGATGCTTCGTTTCCTGCTGCTGGCAATGCAAGGAGCTCTGGAGCAGTGAGGAGGTCGAGGCTTGAAAGAAGACAAAAGGTAAAAAAGCAGAACTGTAATATTTTCCATCTCTGGAACGATGCCGATGTTCGCGGCTGACACATCCATGTGTTTTCCATCTCTGTGGCACAAGAAAGGTTTTAGTCTTAACTGCCCTCTTGGGTTTTCAGTCAAGATTTGTCACTAATTAACATGGGCAGTGGCTGGCGTTGTGCTGTGTGCCGTGAATTTAAAGAAAAGATAGTCATAGATTGCTTTTCTGAGTAGAGCCCTAGGAATAACAGGAAGGAAAACGTTAGCAGAAATTTAAAGCGCGGCTCAGGGATCCAAGAGAAATTTCTGCCTTTTAAATTCTCAATATTGCAGCATGTGAGCTCAGCACAGTTATTAGTGGGATTTATTCTTCGAGCATCTGCACAAGGTAAGGACATACTTCCACTGTACCCAGTGAAAACACGGGCTGGGGTAGGTTAGCGTAGATCTGTACCTTTGACATGACCTATACATCCCATGAGGGCTGCTTGCGGTGCCAATGGACCAGACAAGGTTTGGCCAAGCTCAGGGCTCAGGTTCCAAATTCCACATTGCTAACCTAAGGGAAAACCTTTTGGTCCAGCCTCCAGCCTGACTTGCTTTGCCTTCTTGCTTAATTTTCTCTGTATGAAGAGCAAGTAAGCTCTTTTTGCAGATATTGTGGGGATTTCTTATCATTTCTATTGCCCAGATGTGTTACTTTATATTAAAGTGTTAAAATTCTTCAGGTACACAGAGTGATTAAAAAGCTTTGCATGAGCAAATGTACCTCATACATAAGCTGTCTACCTTGAGCTATAAGATTAAACTCAATCATGAACAACAAAAAAAAAAAAAATCAGTCAAGGTCCTCTCCAGCTGTAATAGTGTCAAGAAAATATATTTAAATAAGAAGTTGCACACAAGAAGAAAGGCTTATATCATTTAACTCCCTGAACTGGAACTAATGGTTTCTGCCTTTCCCTAGCAAAGGTTTGTGGCATCTCTGAAGCCCTGCATGGGAGGAATATGGCTTTTTTGCTGGCAGACACGGGGAATGCCAGGTGTCGCTGGAAAACCAGCACTTTCGATGCACGTTATTCATAGCAGGTAAAAAATGCATAAATAAAAAGCTTGATGGATTATATTGAAGTCAGGGTACTTCCAAGGTCAGTGCAAAACAAAAATACATTACTTAATCATCTTCTTGATGATTCTGTCTTGGATTGAGCACAGCAGACAACAGTGTCCCTGGTTTGGGCATTGCATCCTCACCAGCACTGTGAGGCAGCAGCTGCTAAAGGGTTCGTATTGCCAGCTCTGGTTAGAAAGACAGACACACCCTTGCAAAAGGGTCTGAACAACGGGAATGTTCGAATTTAATGCAAGGAGACTGGTATTTTCCTTTGCTTTTTCTTCCTGTTTTGGGCCAGGGAGAAATACCTGAACAAACAATCCTTTTCGCTAATTTTTTAAGCTTGTCTTTCTACTCAGAAATTCAGAGGGGAAGAAAAGGGACAGAAAAAGCAAACAGTCTTTTTAAACCTCAGCTAAAGGGTAGTTTCAAAGAAACCTTTCATTACATTTAAACAGCTCTCCAACAATAACATATATTCTAATGTTATAATGAACACAACCACCAGCCATCCTCATCACCAAATCTCACTGAAATTAACTGCCTTTTCATCAGGTTCAGATGCCTCATTTCATCACTCATAAATTTTCATTTTGTTTGCCAAAATATTGTCCAAAAGATAGATCTGCCCATTTAGCACATGCAGAATTTCTTCCTTAGTATCCGATTAAATTCACACTCGGTTGTTGGGTTTCATCCTGGTTCTGCTTGCAGAGGCTGGGGGCTGTGCTCTGCTTCATGGCTTTGGAGCAGGGAGGCTTGAAAGTGTCATGGGAAGAGCATACAATTTATCTTGAAATTACCTATTGCAACCAAACGGGCCCTGCGCTCAGCCTCATGTTGAACTTTCTGCTTCACAAGCATTTTGCAAGAAGCGTCAGAAGCATCATAACAATTTACGCTTTTCTACATGTCGCCGCAAGCTTTTCAACTGAAACATTTCAAACTCATCAATTGTCAATCAACTGTTTCAAAATGAACCCAAGCTAAAGCAGAGCCAAAGAAGCTGAACTGAAAAAATGTTTTTGAGAGAGGGAGGGCTGAGACCATCTTCTCATCCTCAGGTGAAACATTTACAGACTGCAAAGTTTCCAAACACAGGAGATGAGTTTTCCTCCCAGCCGTTAGGATGTCTGTGTATCTGTCATCACCTTTGGGTTTTTCTACCGAATAGGAAAAACAAGATTTCTGAATCAAACCAGGTGGCGAATTTCAGGTTCCCAGTATGGAACACAAAGACAATAATTTATACTTCCAGTTTTAATCTGTTGCTTTCAGGATGCTCCCGTCCATCTCTGGAGACGGTTCGTGAAGGATGACCAAAGAGGAACGTACTCCGTTTTGCAGCCTGGGGACATTCAGTGCAGTACTAATGCATCATTTCAGGCGCTAACGAGCGTGTCGGACTGTGGTGGGAAGGAGGATGGATGTCCCTCCCGTGCGGGGATCTGAATGATGTGCAGGAGAGGCAGCCTCCCAGCCTGTGCTCTGGTGGGTCGTGGCCATGGCAGGGCAAAGCCCCGTTTGTTGTTTGCTGTCTTCTGAAGAAGATAAACCTATGCAGCTGAAGTCAAATCCGTCATCGCCACGTTTGACAAAATAAGGTCACAATAATTATCTTTGAGGGAAAAAACAAATGGCTGAAAACAACCTGTCGCTTCACCTCACAGATCTTAAATTTTAAGCTTCATCCTTTTTGGGTTTTTTTTTTGTTTGGTTTTTTTTGGTTTTTTTAAGGCATCAGATTTGACTTCACCACCACAAGAGTTATATTTGCTTCTCCTCTGAAATTTGGCTCAAATCACTCTTTTCTCTGGATTGACATGATCTTGTTACAAGAAAATCCTTACCAGGTTTGTGTCCTTTCCTGTTGCACATTTGATTTCTCTGGTTTGAGGTTTTCCTTCACCTGATCTCCAGTTTTGCACTGGATGTCTTTCAAACATAATCCTACACTGCTGAATTCATCATTCTTTTCTTGCAGTTCTCTCGGACTCCTTTCTCTCCACCGCTTTCCTATTTTACTTCTCCTGTCCTTTCTTGTTTGTTATGAGCAGACTGCAAATCTGAAACTGTTTATTCACATACATCATTAAGGTTTCACCTAACAACAGATATTGCAACCAAATACATGTTTCTGCCATGTTAGTGAACTAACTTCACTAACTATTGAATGAAAATGGGGGGGGGGAGGGGTTGGCTCTAGAATACCCTGAACTGACAGGATTGTTGCAGCATTTGCTCCATTTTTCTTCCAAATGCAATTTCTAGCCAATACCTTGAATAAGTGTTCTTCGTGAATCATGCAAGTGGCCACGATTTCTTCAACGGGTGCTTGGATTACTGTAATGTGAAATGTGCACAACCTGAACACTGATTTTTCACCCAGACTTTTTTTTTTCCTTTTCACTTCTAAAAATCGGAAAGTAATTCATCTTAGGGAGAATAATGGCCTATAAAAATGTAATTTCTTCATATTTATGAATCGTTTCCCTTCCACCTATTATGAATACCCCTCTTAATGAATGCTCTTTCTCCTTCATGAAGGTATTATGAGCAATTAGGTCCTCCAGTTTTAACGTTCTGATAATGTAATCAAATGCCCTATACTTTAACCCCCAGGTTATTGACTACCCACGCTCCTGAGAAGGGCTAAATAGCTTTTAGTCCCAAAGAGGATATGTGGGCCCTGATTGCCTGGGACTGAGTGAAACTGGGGTCATCTTTAGACCATTATGTATATGCACAAACTTTAATCGCTGCAGAGGAGACCCCAGAAACATTACACAGACCCCAAATGCTCTCTGTGGTGCAAACTTTCAGTTCTGGGCATGTACGGGATGGTTATTTATGACCTGCTGCCCATTTAGACTTGCATTGCATTTCTTTTCCTGTTTGGCAGCACTAAGATGGCTTAAGAAGTGAATGAAAATTAAAAAGGGCTTAATGGAAACGGAATTCAGGCCCTGAACACTGATAAAAAAGGAGTATTAATCCCTCCTCAGACTAGTACCTAGAATGAGGTACAATTATGAATAGAAAGATCATTTCAAGTTAGGACAGATTTGATGAAAGAACTTTCACTACTGTCAGAAGGAAAGTTATTATGTTGCTGCTAATAACTATTCATCAGGTTTTCAGGGAGCTGGATTACACAAAGTAATAAAAGGTGTGAATGACAGTTCTTTTGGGACAGGTGAGAACTAGAAGAAAGCAGCTCCCAAGAATGCCAGTACAATCCAAGTACCTTGCCCCGTACTGACACTTTTTTTCCATATTTTTCTCAGCTGGTCCATTTTGTGCCCAGTGAAGCCTTTGTAGAGCTCCAAGACAGGATTCCCTCCCGCTGCAGATGGGACCTGTGTGTTCATTGAGCTATTTCTGAAAGCCAGGACATCTAGCTACTACCTTCCCCACCTATTCCAGGAATTAAAGCTGGTAGAAGAGGAGCTGTAAAAGCTGTTCCCAGCCTGAGGTCAACAAGAGTCCATCTGACTAATTGGACTTTGGATAAGGTCCAAAAAGGCATCAGGCCAAAAAGCTGTCTTGTACGAAACACCACTGCAATCAGTAGAATGACCCTAATTATACAGGGTATGAGGAGGCAGTTGCCTGTCTCCAGCTCCAATCCCTCCCTAGGAAGGAGGGCGATGGCGAGCTAGAGAAAATTCACCTCCTTTGCACCACCTGAAACATTTTCTTTCTCTTTGTTTCACCCAGTACTCAGGGCCTTTGGAGCTTTGCAGTAGCAGATAAAAGTGTAAGAGGTGATCTCAAAAACTAGTGTTTGTGCAGAGCAAATCTCAGTTCAGTCTGTTTGTTGCAGCTATTTGGGCTTCCATTCTGCACACTGGAAAATAAAAACAGAAAGCATACATAGAAATTCTGCTAGGAAGAGCACATGGATATGGTCAAAGCCACAAACTTCTTGGCAAAGTAACCTTGGAAAGAGGTTACCAGCAGGAGGCTGCGAGAGGCTATCTAAAGAGACAAATGCTTTTGATTTTTTAGTTTCATTTCCCTTTAGGTTTTTCCTCAAAAAAAAGAAAAAAAACAGGTTTAGGTTCTATATTTAAATAAAGTTTCATTTTCTGCATGTGATTTTGAATTTTTCAGGATGGCGATGCAATAAACAAACCAACAGAGCAACACTTTGTGTCTTTTACCCAGCACCTTTTGCAAGGGCTGTTCCAACAGCAGCCAGACACCAAGCGTGCCTTGACCAGAGCTTGCTATGACAGCTTTAAGCATCTCAGCCTTAGCTTCCAATCTCAGCAGGTTTTGGGGTTTTTTGTTGTTTGTTTGGGTTTTTTTTCCTCCTTTTGTTTACCTGGTGTCTCTTGTCAAATATTTCAACTGTAGGTAATGAGAGACAGGGATTGCCTTTTCCATTGCTTGTAAACAGTACACAGTTGGGCACCCTTCCTACCTGGAGTCTCCTGGTGCCACTACAAGATAAGCTAATAATTAATCAGAAAAAACGCACCTTGTGGTAACATTAACAGATGGCCCATCAGAAGCTCTGATTAGAATCATCATGTTAATCATTTCTGTTCCTTTGCTCGGTCCAGCTGGCTCCGCTGAAGATGAGCACCGTGTTTCTCCTGCTCTTGGTGTCCGCTGCGAACGTCGGCGCGGAAAAGGGTCTGCCGAGACGGGAACCGCGACGTCTCTCGTGCGTGCGATGCTGCGGGCCTTCAGAGCAGCCCATCTCCATCATCTCCTCACGATACACAAGGATGAGCAGCGACCCTGCCTATTCGGTACCCAAAGTCCAGCCCACCATAGATATCACCATCCTCAAAGGTGGGTAAAACTGACTACTGCGATAACATCCTTTACCTTACTTGCTCACCTTCATTTTGCACGCTGTGCTCTTCTGCACACCAAGAAACTCTTCCACTTCGTTTACCCAAAAGAAGGTCGAGGTGACATGGCACAGGCTGTAATTACGTGCAAGTAAGAAGAGTTGGCAAAAGGCTCTAGTCCATCAAAAAGCAGAATCACTGGAAGCTCAGGTTAAGTCTCACTAAAAACCAGATGCAAATGTTATCACAGAATTACTGAACGATACAGTTAGAAACTAGGAAAGACTCTCACTCCCTTTTCCATTGCACATTTTTTGTCTCAGTAGAGCAGACAAACAAAAATTAAGCATATCATACAGGAGATGTGCCAGGAGTCCTGTGAGCAGGGATACGCAGACCCAACAAACCCAACCACCTCTCCCAGGCCCAAATCAGACCTCAGGAAAATCAATAACTTCTCCTGCCCAAACATCTGCACAAAGGGGCTGGGTTCATGAACACTGGATTCATGTAACCAGTCTGGTCAGGCCATGGAGTTCCAGTATTGGACATCGAACATTGGCACCACAAGCTCAGTGGAGCCAAGCTTTCACCTGGCATTTTTATCTTTCTGAGAATTAGGAAGGCGCTGGTGTCTGACCAATGCTTCCAGATATCTGTGCTGGGAAAACAGTGGTTAGCAGCTCCTTTGCTGGTTATCTCCAGCAGGATGTGTCTGCAGCTTGGGCTTCATATGCTTGTGTTTGACAAGGTTTTCCTTTATGCTTGCAGGGGAGAAGGGTGAAATGGGAGAGAAAGGGTATCCTGGAGCAGTTGGGAAGGAAGGAGAAAGAGGGCTACGTGGCTTTAATGGACGGAAGGGACAGAAAGGGCAGCCTGGCCCACAAGGCCATTCCTGCAAGCAGCTCTATGCAGCTTTCTCAGTGGGTCGGAGAAAACCCCTTCATAGCTCAGACTACTTCCAGCACGTCACTTTTGACACTGAGTTCGTGAACCTCTACAAGCACTTCAACATGTTCTCGGGGAAGTTCTTCTGCTATGTGGCAGGAGTCTACTACTTCAGCCTCAACGTCCACACCTGGAACTTCAAGGAGACCTACCTGCACTTGATGAAGAATGAGAAAGAGGTGGCCATCCTCTACGCCCAGCCCAGTGATCGGAGCATCATGCAGAGCCAGAGCCTGATGCTGGACCTGCAGGAAGGAGAGGAGGTCTGGGTGAGGATGTTCAAGCGGGAGCGAGAAAATGCCATCTATAGCGAGGAGTCTGATGTTTACATCATCTTCAATGGCCATTTAATCAAGCCAGCCGTAGAGTAGCCATTCTTCAGCTTTAGGCTCAAAGCTTTGGCAGATACATTAGTGTCTTCCCTCTTAGAAACGCGTATGTCTAGTTCCACTTGGAAGGATTACAGGCTTCCTGGCCTGCTGACAGGGTTGTCTGTCCATGCCAAGGACACCTATATGGATGGAGGTGACTTTCAAGGTGATGCAAGCTACACAAGTACTGAGAAGGCTTCAGCCCTTATATGCCCTGGAGAAGACAGATGGGGAAGGCCACAGTTCTGCAGCTCTGTATAGACCCCCAGTAACATCCCTAAAGTGTTTGCCAAGTTGGTAGCAAAAATTTAACTTCTTTGCTCTGCATTAGAGAAGACATTTTAATTGTATCCAAGGATCATCTTCAGGTGCCAGTTATCCAGGTGCTAGTTAAGGAATGTCATTACTCCTGCAACGATACGTGGGTATCTTTGCAGTGTGCAGTATTGCTAATAAGAGCCAACACTCACCAGCACCTACACCAGGTCTGCTCCTCTCAGGTAGGCAAGAACACACCAGTGTTAAGAACAATATTTTGCACAGTATATTTACCCCAAATTATGTTTGTGTTCCATTTCATGTAATACTATATTCTGAGAGCATAATGCTAGAATTGGATAAATAACAGCATATTGATCTAGCAAAGCTTTTTCAGAGGTACATAGATTTAAGTACATCTTAAGTACAGTAGCCACATGCTATAACTTTGCTAGACTTCTGTACTGCTAGCAATATTTCTCACACTCCAATATGGCTGGGAAAGTGTGTATTTCCCATTTTAAGGAAAATGGTGGGCCCGCCTTAGGTTCCAATTTCAGAGTCCTCATTACCAAGGTGGAAATTGAGGCCATGCTCATGTCTGAAAATTACCATCTTATAGCACCCCCATTTCTGGAAAGCGGAGAAGAAAACTGGAAAGAAAAATGGTGCTTTATAGCAAGCAGTGACATTTTAGGAGATCTGGTTTCTTTTTTCCTAAAAAATTATTGATGTAACAGTGGAAAGGTACATGCAACAGCAAGAAACATCATTTTTCCAAGTTCCTCCTTGCCCATTCCCCCAGTCTTTTGTTTGCATCCCAAGCCATTTGTATGAAGAATATGTGAAAAGTTCTTGCTAGGCAAACTGCTTCACTGCTGTACCTCGCCTATCCACAGCTGTTTGGAAAAGTAGCCGAAATAAAGATATTGCTTTGAGTACACTTGCTTTGAGTACCCTGGTTTTGTTTATCTTCCCTCCATGCGCTTTTTCACAGTACAGGTCTAAAAGCACTAGACTGAATATCCAGTCCCATGTAACAGTCTCAGGCAGCAGTTTTAGTTACTTTAACACCAAAGGACTCCAGAAACTAGACTGACACCAACTCCTCTCCTTGCAGACCAGTAAACAGACATCATCAAGTATCAAGAGGGATAGACAGAAGTTAATGACCACTTGCTGTAAAATAAATGCCAAATCTTTGAGATCTCACAACCTTCATGAAGATCAGAACTTTAAGTAGCTTATCTGTGAAGTAAATGCATGATGAAAATGGGTCTACAAGCCTTGAAACATCATATCTGCTCCTGCTTCCATCACAGCCTGCAACCCTGAAAAGTGGGAAACTCGCACAGCTTTAAAAAACACTCCCAAGGGCATTTTAAGCAGATTCTCCACTGACCTGCTGTCAGATACACCAGCTGCTTAGGTCAGGCAATTGCACAGCATTTCCTTCCCACCCTCCTAAAAAAGTTTCCTAATCAGCTGTTTTCATTAGGATGATGGTAAAAGCCCTAATGGCTGCATTGCTTATTTGCAGCACACCGCTTAGTACCAAGAGCACTAGCCAGCCCTGAGCAAACACATGCACATGTAGAAACCTTTCCACTACACTGGACTCAGTGAAGGCATTTGCAGACTGTTTCTTCCCCAATCACATACCACATTTGAGAGCTCCAAATCTTTTTTGCCCTCCTTTGTCCCTAGCTTTGAATCATTCCCCACCCAGGCTTAGATTTTGCAGCTGCAGAAAGTCAAACTCCAGTTGCAGGGTACCACTGGCAGAGCACCGCATGAGATGCCTGCAGTGGAGCAGGGATCGTTCACTGAGGCTGATGTAGTCTAACATTCCTCACATATCAAGCAGTTTCACCACAGCTTCGGCTCACTCCCATCTGCAGTTCGCTGCATTGACTATAATTAAAAAGAAAAAAAATTATCCAGCCCTCTTCAAATGTCATGCCCAGCTGGAGTTATTGACAGTGCTTAATCCAGCATTGGAAAAAAACACACCCAGAACATGTTCATGTTCAAGCTGCACTGATTTTGGAAAAGTTACTTTCTACTAGGAAGCAAGCAAAAATCCATCCATCTATATCACTATATAGGCATATTTCTGTAACACCTAGACACACAGTTAGAGACAGCCTGATTATTGAAGCAATAGGACATATTCAAAATGTTCATGACCAATATGCCAGTGGCATAAGCAGGTAAATCATTAAAGCCACATTGGTTTCAGATGCAGAATAACCTTTCAAATAATAAAAGAGGTTATTGGGTTGCATATATTATTCAAATTAGTAATTTATACCATAAAAGAACTAGAAGTCTCTACCTGCTGAGTTCTTTGGGGAAAAACTGAAATATCTAAAAAGCCTAACATACAAAGACCTTCCTACTGCCAGCTTTTGAATGCATTCATCAGGGTTTTTTTCCAACTTCAAGGGCTGGGACAAGCATCCCTGTTTAGAGAAGTTTAACGAGCCAAATCCAAAGCACAAATATTTGGGATCTGCTCATCAACATACAGGAAGCCTGCCAGGGCCTCACTTATAGGAACAGAATTTAAATCCCTTTTTTTCCCAGCAATATGTGGCTTGGAGAGCTAAACTTTGAAAAAGCTTTTTAAGTTCTCTTTTGAAGACAAGAAAGTGGGGGGGTTAGGTGCTGAAATCTAAACGCAAAGGAAAAAACTTAATTTGTATTTATTTTTCCAATTATTTCCCTAAATTGGCACTTTGTATTTTATGCTTTGAAATAAGTCATCAGGGATCTGTCAGAATCTTTTTTCCAAATCCTTCAGTGAACAGCATTATACAGAAATGACAAAACTGCCTCAGCTGTCATAAATCCCAGGTGCATTTTACTAAGAAACATTAGCTCTCCTGTAGGTCCCTCTCACCCCAAGATCCTTGTGCAAGATGAAGACCCCATGGTATAAAGCACCAATAAACCCATTTGCCAAAATAACCTTACCTGTCCTTGGGGCAGGGCCAGAAAGAGGGGAAGCAGAGGAACCTGTTGAGATCATGTACAAGGAGTTGTAAATAGAGAATGGGAGCCTTCTATAACCACAGAAGGATTACAGAAAACATCAGATGAGAAGCATCTACCCCCCCCAAATCTCTTTTGGTTGGCATAGGCAGATTAAAGCAGACTTTAAGACAACATACCTTTTACTTTCTGACTGCAAATCTGTACGAGATTTACATTTACTAGCCCAAACTTCGGCAAATAGGGAGGAGATAAACTCATCTAACATCCTCTCCTTCATTTCTTTGGCATCAGAGCCCCAGAATAGCACCTCACAAGGAGAGAGCGTGCCAGGACAGCATCTGTCCTTGTGCCAAAAAGGTGATGAACGGAAGAGAGTAAGCAAATGACCTGCCCATATCCACTGGGGATAGGACAAGATTTATGTTCAATATAAGGAAAAAACACTTCAAGTAGAAGGAGAATCAGACTCTGCAAGTGGCTGCAGCATGAAAGACAAGCTCTCCATCCCTGGAAGCCTTCGTTGGCATCCTAGGATCTGCCAGGAACAATAAGGACAGGTCTGGCTTAGAGCAGGGGAATGCACCACATAGCTGCACACTACCCCTTTAACCTTCTTTTCCTGTAGATTTAAGTTTCAGCTTTTTTTTTTATTGAGAAAAGCCTGAAAAAGCCACAAAAAATAGCTCCCACTAAAAATCCCCATATGAAGAAGCTGAGCCAGGCCTGCTTTCACATTACTTTAAATATGCTTCAGCTGCAATTTCCAATATCACAAACCTACACATAAGAAATCCTGCAGCACAGCTCAGGAATTACTGGGGAACAATCTGCCCCATTGAATCCTGTGCTTAAATCTGTTTTATGACTTCCAAATGTGCTCATTCACTACCCTTCCTTACATGATTACACTAAATTAAGCATTGCATTATGACGTGTAGGATTTCTGCAGTCCTTACTTAGCTACATAATTGCTTTATAAGTTGGTTTTGCTCATTTGCTCTGTTCTTACCTTGCAGATGTAAGACAGGAAAAAAGCCTTGCGCTTGCAGACTTAACCTAAAAACACCACTTCTCTGAGTTCAAATACAGAAGCATCTGACTTCTAAGAGTCTGACCCTCTTTTCTTTAGGAGCTTAAAATAGTCCAGACTTTCCTTCCCTTTCTTCCCCCTCCCCTTTTTCTTTTCCTAAAGCAAAGTTTAGGGGTGGTGCTTGAAATCCTCCTTATATGCAGAAACAGAAAATTACTTGGAGCCCACCTGTGTCTGCCTTAACAAGCTGAGGGGCTATATAAGACACCAGTAAAGGCTGGGGTACTTTTGGGGTAGGTGAGTTTTGTGTAGAGTTAGTGAGTGAGGTGCTGGGGAAAACTTAGAGATGAGCATTTTCCCTTAGTATTTAACAGAGGATTAAAGAAGGCACTATATTTCACAGTGCACTTATGTCTTCTCTGTTGCCTGCGATGAGCTGCAGCAGTACTGAGTTGTTCCAGGGACCCTTCCTGGGTCCTATTGCTGGTCCTGCAACTTCTGCACTGACCTAGCAGAAGACCTTGCTCTTAAAGAATGTAGTGCCTTTTTGTGCAGTCTTTAAATAATGCTGTAACTATTCAGAAAGACTCTCTTGAAAGAGGTGTTAAAGGGCTTATAATCCTGGCTGTGACAAACAACCGGTGTTCAGGTTAATAGCTCTTACAGGGCTATTAGAGCTCATTATACCTGGCAGAGCTGGTGACTGGGCTGGTGCTTAGTGCTCTTGATGCCAAATGGCATCAAGGAAACTAAAAACCTCTGTGTGCTCTTTGTTTTCTCTCCTAATTATTCTGTTCCTGCATGCTTGCTTCTGGTCAAAGCCTGCTGCTCTGTACTGTCAGTCTTGTCTAAGTTGATTAAACTTCTGAACGCGTTCATTGACTCTCTGAGACTGTTCTGGTGAGCTGCAAAGCAAAAGTCGTCTCCTTTAAGAGAGCCCTTCTTACAGCACTTTCTAATTCTCAATAAATGGAGCAGCAGGTGAAGATTAGGTCTTCATCTTGCTGTAGGTTTAGCGGCGAAGGTGGAGCGCAGTTAATTGTCTTGCTCGCCCCCCTATGATGGTAATGAGTGGTCAAAGCCAGGTGAGAAGAGGACCTGGGAGGACTGACACTGTCTCCTGAGCTAACCACTAAAGCAATCTGGCTCCTGTGCTCTCCCCTCTCATGCTGTGCTTGTGCTGTCCTGGGGAGAGTTTGTGCTCATCCTGCTGCTGCTCCCTGCTTTACAGCAGCTCTCTGAGCCAGGGTTAGGGGTGCTGCTAAGCCTGAAATCTTGCTCTGTGCTCAGTCTTTCGGCTGTGCTCTTCAAAGATAGCCTCATTCCTTGATTTGATTTCAGCCTGCAGCAATAAGCCATCCCTTAGTAACTGCTGTAATCACAGTTCTCTTCTGGCTGATCAGAAGCTTAGTAAGGGCTGTGAGCTAGTGGGAATCAGGCTTTCCCCAGCCAAATGAGGCTGGTAAAATCCCTACTCAGCCAACTTTCACTCAAAATGTTAAATTCCCCTAAATTCTAGCTCTTTGTGTGTTTTTTCTGTCTGTAAATATTCAGAATGGGACCTGATGGCAAACATGCTTCTCCCCAGCAGCAGTTTAGCGTTGCTCCTTCGATGCCACGTTGGGCACGCAGCGTTCCGGCGGGCTGTGCGATAAGCCTGTCTGGGCAGTAAGCAGTTTGCTCTGAAGTTGGGAAGTTTGATCACCTGGTGCTTAAATATCAGCTGCTCGGTGGATTAGTTAATATTGCAAACACAAGCTAGTATTTCCGTACAGGGCCTCTCTGCATCCCGCCTGCTCTGCTTACGGTGCTCACCTCCCTCTGTCACAGGGATGCTGCAATGTGTTGCAGCGGGGATATCCAAGAGATCCTGCATTCCCACCTTCTTGCAGCCTTTTTTGGGGGTAAAGAGGCTGTTTTTGGTGAGGTTTCATCCCTCCTCACTTTCTGGAAGCATCCTTCTCTGTCGGGCAGGGTAAGTGCAAAAGGAACCTCTGCCTTCGGCAAACTGCTTTCTTCCTCTCAATAAGGGAAACTTTTATTTTACAACGGGAACAGGCAGATAACATCAATGCAGATAGGGAAACTAGGCAACAAATAAAGCTAATGGGTTGCGTTTGGATGAGTTGAATACAACTTAATGATTCTAGTAAGAACCTATTCACTAACAAAGATTTAAAGTAGCAGATAAAATTCAGCGGATAGAATAGGAAAGTGTTAAAACAAATAGAAACCACTTACAAGCCAGGGAGCAATACATAGCTAAATGGCTGGAGACTTTGGCCTGCACATGCTCTGCAGACATCGGCTGATTCCCCACCCTCCCCCTTTGGTCTGCTGGGGTAGAAGGTTGGGAATGGCATTTCCCAACCCACTGGTTTGGGGTGCCCCAGTGAGTTGCTCGGGGAGAGGTGGGACACGGCGGGGGGGTTCCCTGTTCTTGCTCCGTGCTATGCGCTCCGGCTGCCCCTGCCAAAGCCTGGTGCTGCTTCTTTCTCCTCCTGCACCCTCGTTTGCCATGGTGGCTTTAGCTTTCATGGCAAAGGTCCCAGCAGCAGCACCTGGAAACTGCAAAGCTGTGTGCTCTCTCTGCCAGGTCACGCTACCTGGCTCCTCAGCACCTTTTCTTTGCCTAATATCATGAGATTTTATATATTTTCTGCCTAGCTAGGTCTTCAGTTAGAAGTCCCCAGGTAAAAAGAGTTCACATGTTGTGTGACTATAACAGGGCAGGACCTAGCTTCTTGTGGGGAGAGCTCAGAGCTGGTTACTTGTGTCCTCGCAGGGCTGGATTTGGCCACAGCAGAAACGTGGGCAGAGCTCTGTCCCCTCCGCCAGCTCAGGGACTGGCAAACAGGGAGGATGAGCTGGTGGAGCCTCTCGGGTGCTGCGGTGATTTGGGCTTTGCTTCCCCTCTCCCAAACCAGCGGATGTTTTTCTGACAGCAGCTGCCGCATCAAGCTCCAGCCAAAAGCTGCTGCAGAGGATCTGGGCACCCCGACAATTGCTGCCATACGTTGGGCATGACAACCTAATGCTATTCGCGACTCCTTTCTTCCAGGGAAAATTGCATTAAAGCCAACTCACAAAGAAATTGCTTCCTCCCTCGGTCGTGGGGGGAGCAGACACCTTTTTGCTGGCTCAGGGACCTGAATGCTGTAGTGTGAGCAAGTGGCAGATCTGCTCCTGCCTTTGCCACCGAAAGGCCATTTACGGAGTGGAACTTCTATTGCAGGAAACAGAGGAGTTGCCACTGGGTTTGTTTTTTTGCTAATGCAAAATGCCAGCACAGCATAGTAGCCAAGCGGCTGCCTGCGCGTACCCAGGGTATCGCATCACCCTGTTTCCAAGCAAGGAAGAATTCAAATCAATTACTCGACAAGGTCATTCTCCCCTCTGTGTCTCTGTCTGGGCTTTTCATCCCTTTTAAGGCAGAATTCTGACTCTCCTGTTGATTGAAAAGGCACCTGTACAGTGAAATGTAAATCACACGCTGCTGTGTAGCTCTTGGATGGCAAATCCAGACAAGCATTAGCATCCAGGGAATTAAACAGTGTCTGCCTGCTTTTGGGGGGTCTGCCACTCTTATTTGTGGTGCCTGGATCCCATTGACGAGAATTTCTCTGAAGTGGCCTGAGCAGGAATCCCCATCTCTTTTGCTTTCAGTCCTGGGTAAAATTAAGGAGGGAAAAGCTCAGAAAGTGCTCCAGAAGGAAAGGGAAATGCCAAGACTTTCAAACTCCAGTAAAAAGCTTTGAAAACACACAACTGTGAACAAACACAGGTTCTGGCCCTGAAACCTGTTCTTCTCCATAGGAATTGCTCCCGCAGACCACAAGCTAATGGCAATTGTTCCCCAGGGTGGAGAAATGAGCTCACAGCAGCATAACGCTGCTGCAGTGATGCTCGCTGTGTGCAAGACTTGTCACCTGCTACTTTTAAGATCTAACAAAATACAAAAGGAACTGCTGGGATAGGTGATGTGGATGCCAGCTCCTCCTTGCTCTCTCCTGCTATGTTTTCTGTGCCCATGTGGCAGCGGTGCTGCATGTCTTGGCTTTATTATACATTGCAGAGAGAGAGTGAGCCTTGCTGCTCTCCTGGGAATGGAAATACAGGGCTGGGAGGAGTATGTAATGCAGGAAACATGAAAAAACCTACCAGGCACATTTAATTTGGGATGCTACAACAACCATGTTGAGTCATAGAGGTACCTTGCACAACCTTAGCTCTAACAGTGGATGTGACTTTAGTTGCTCTCTGCCATGCTAAAACAGGGACACTTAAAATAGACCCGAGCAGCTAATGTATTAAAGTATCATCTCATTAAGAAACAGAAGAGCTTAGCGCTCTCAAGACCTAAAGCGAAAGTGGATCAGGGCTAAGAAAGGGTATTGGTGCACTCAGGATTTTGGCAAGGACTCCTCGCCAGCCCTGTTCCTGTTTGTGAAGGCTGAAGGAATGGCTGGTGCAGGTTACGCAGCTGAAATATTTGGAGAAGTTGTGACTCAACCGAATATAATTCCCAGTCATTCCCCTAGCTATACCTCTGAGACCAGAATGAAGTAAAATCAAGCAGATAGTGGGAACCTGGCCTGAATTTAGTAATTTCATGGAGCCTGGGTCGTAGAGCCAGCACTGCCTGTACTGATCAGACCTGGCCCATTGGAGATTATGGAGATTATTGGAGATGGTTCAAGTTATTGTGTCCTCGGGATTTCAGGTGTTTAGTGACAGGTCTCCTAATGGTTTGCATGTTAGCAAATGCTCAATCATCAGTGTCTCTGGTGCGGCTCTATTTTGTGCTCAGTATCTCCCAGTGCCAGAGTGTTTCACCTTGGATGATTCTGAAGTGGAGCAAATAGCATTTATTTGGTATATTAACCTCATCTAATTGAGTCTGTCTGCTCATTAAGAATAGCAGTTACAATTCATCAGCCATAAAACCACTAACTGCATTTGCTTAATTACTGGTGATGTCATTTGTTAGGGGTTTTGGAGAAGAAAGCAGTGGGTGTTCAGAGCTGACAGATACCATGTGCTCCATCAAGCTGAAAAGCTCCTTCCCCACTGAGGCTCTGGGCAAAACAGTTCCCCCACTTCCTATGGCCCGCAGCGCTCTTCTGCCCATGCAAAGCGATTTAGCCTCTCTGCACCCAGTGCCTTCATTAAGAATCGGAGAGCTGAAAGTCGGTCTGCAGCATCTCAGGACAACCCTGTGATGGGCAGGATAAATAATAACTAGCTGACCTGTCCCCCGAATCAGCAGCAGCACAGGCATCCCTCCCGTTTTGCTGGGGCTTGTTCACCTGTGGCCGGAGCCGTTGTCTCAGGGTGCGCTGGGCTGCTCCTCTCGTGTGGAGTTGGAAAAGCTGTGACGATGCCACGGGCTGAACCTGCTGCGGTGCAACAGCCTCTGAATTACTGCCCTGACTCACGGCCTGTCTCTTTGCTAAACTAGTGAAAAGGAAAATACCGAACGCTTTGATGATTAGGTGGCATTCATCAGAGGCAGAATGGCCTTGCAAGTCAAGCATTAGGTCTTTAAAACGCGAAAAGAGCCATGGCACTCAATATAAAATTCCCCAACTGCTTTTAGTTTCATACTGAACAATACCCCGTTGCACTAGATAAAATGTCATTCCAATGTGATTGATGAGTTGAATAGGATCCTGCTATTATTGAAGTTAACTGCAGAATTCATCTCTCTCTGCCTGGGATCTGTTTTGGATCTTCGGGAAGTGTCCTGTAATCTCTTATCCCCAGCTACTGGGTTGCAGCCTCAACCAGCTGCTGAGTAAAAGGAGTTTGTTTGTGCATTCACATTTGTAACCAAATTAAATATACCACCACCTTCTGTGCAAAGTGGCTTGTGCACAGTAAGTCCTGATGCACAGAACTACTTGAAAAAAACCCTTCGAGAATTTCAGGTGCGATGGCACGTCACAAGCCGCAGAGCAAAGTGGTATTTTCCCAGCCTTGTGCTCCGGAAAGAGTTTCTTCCAGGCTTCTTGAGGTTGCTGTGATTGTTATTCACTGGAAATGACACTTGCTAAATTGCCAAGTGTCACAAATTTGTGCTTTCATTTCCATCTGAAATTCAGTTTGACTGGAAAAGTATCAGTGAAAGCCTGTGTATGCAAGCTCCTGTTGTGCTCCTCACCTTGACGCTTACACTCACAAGAACTTAGCAATAACAGTGACTTTTAGTCTTTATCACTATTAAGAATCAGACCTGTGGTGCAGCCAAACAGGACAAAATATCCCAGCTAAAATGATGCCTTTGGCACAAAAGAGGCTATCCTGTGTTATTGGCAAAATTACCAAAAAATAGTGTCCAAACCAGAACATTCGCAGTGTAATTCATGCCCCCCTTCCCGTTCAGCTAAGCCCAGTTGACCACAGAGCAGGTTATTCCCGATGCTGATTTGAGCCCAGGTGAGAAGTGCAGGTGTATGCCGAGCTGTCCCAAACCTGATTAACCAACGTGGCATCAAGAAATCCATTCAGAGCAATTTTTAACTAAACTTTGCAGAACCTGCATCCTTCCTTTCTGATTTTGTCACATTAAAAACTAAAGTAGCTAGTACCTGTTGAGAGATGACACATACACACCCCAGGCCACTGGCCAGGGTCAACTGCACACTGCTCTGTCTCAGCCAGACTGAATTTAAACATCTCATCTATGTGTCATACGCATCTTAGTTACTTTTTATGATTTATCTTCCTCAAACTAAGATCTCCACAGTCCCAGAGTGAATCAGAGAGCTGGTGATGCATGGTCAATAATCTTGAGAATATTGTATGTTTTTCATCTTGATGTGCAGCATATGCTGTGCTTCGAAATTTTTCAGCATTTTAGTTAGATTAATAGGATCAGCCTCAGCTTTCAGGTTGCAGCTTTTAAGGGTTGGGGAAGGAGGATGGCTGGAAAAGGGGAATAAAGGAAGAGAAACAACTTCATGTATGGGCTTTTCATACAATTCCATTTTCCACACTCTTTTTTTGTGCTCTCTGGAAATTGCAAATGCTCTTTGCTAAGTGCATCTCTGACAATGCTGGCTCCTGCTTACTGAACAATATGGAGGTGTTTTAATATCTTATTGGAAAATTTCTCAAGGGATTCACAAAGGATGATATCCACTCCTGCGCAGCCAGCCAGCACCAGGTCCGTCATTGTGAGATGTGAGTGGTTCATAGACTTCATTCTTGCCTTTTGCACAGCAGTGAATTTCACCTAAATGAACTGCCTGAAGTGATCTGAGACTAAATTCATGCTGGTTTTAGCTGGTATCTATCATGCTGGCTACCGGCATTGCAGAACCTGGCTAAGAATCCCAGACCGGGAGGCAGGGTTGATGTTACCCTGCCAATAAACCCATCCATTTCAGGGGTGCAGAAACCCCCTATTCACATTGCTTGGCTTGGTCTGTATGTGCCAGCTCAGCTCCACATCTATATCATGGCTACATCAGGTCAGAAATGCAATGCAATTGCATTTCCCCAACGTAAGATTTTACAGGTGTTGGAGAAATCCAAATACAATTTGGTAACATTAATTTATTCCATGTAAATGACATTTTGCTGTGCTGATTGCTGTCTGGAGTAGTCAGGCACACGAATGCCAGAAAATAAAATATTTGCAAGACTGAGATGTGAGGCCCATCAGACCTCTGTCTATCACCTGGCATATGGGACTGGATTCACACATGTGGCTACAGAAAGCGAACGCAGCCTGTGGTGTGAGGCTTAATAGCGGTGCAAACAGGAAAGCAGAATGATCGCATTAATTCTGGAAGCCGCACAATTAATTCCCCCAGCCCATGGGAGCTACTGTCATCACGTCTCTTCAGAGCCAGAGTTTCTTCTCGTGACATGACACTGCTCTGGCGTGTGCTACCTGTCTTTGTTCTGCTTGTTTGGAGCAGCAGTTTTGCAGAGAAGTCGGGGTGCAACATGCACGATCTCGCCTGTTGTGCAGGGCTGCTGCAGCCCCAAAGTGTTACTGATGGCCATGACTTATACGTGTCAGTCTGAGGTGGTAGGAAGAGCCCACGCAATGTGTCCTGTTATTAATTTGAGTAAATATATTTCCTATCCCACTCATCATTTTGTGGTGGCTGTAGGTTCATGGGCTAGATCCCATGGCCAAGCACAGACTGAAAGGTGCTGTCTGCTGGAGACATGGTGAACTTGGATGACGGACCTGGACTCCTGAAGCCTTGGACCTTCTACGTGATGTTGCTAAAAGCCCTTCGTCTCCGCCCCAGTTTTGTTTGTGCTCTCTGGGCATGCTGTTAACTCCCAGGGCAGGGATGCAACACTTTTATTTCACATTTCAAGAAGGCAAGAGGATGTTATGCTGGGAAAAGCCAGGAGAGCATGAGTTAATTGAGACTTTGGGAGGGCAATTTTTTTTTCTCCAGATTCTCCACAGAAAGACGTGGCGGGACTTGCCCCTGGAGCACTGGGAGGGGAAGCCCAAAATCTCCCTCTGGAGTATCAGGATGGGGAAGCCAGTGGCAGGTGCTCTGGACCAGTGATGGCTGCACACCTGGACCTCCCATCTAAACACTCTTCACTTGCACAAGCTATAGAAAACCCAGGTCCTCAGTTTGCACCTTAGACTGCCTGGCAGAGGGACAGCCTAACCATAGGAAAAGGTATAGTGAAACACTTGTCCCTGATGGTAATTCCCCCCCCACCGCCGTGCTGCAGGTCCAGGGCTGTGCTGTGTGTACATTTGCAGCATGGGGGCTGTTGAGTCAAATTCAGGTGCAAACTTATCTGTTGACCTCACATCACCTGACTTCACATCATCAGAGGACAGGACTGAACATCCCCTGTAGCACCCACTTCTTTTAAGGGCTATTGCTTTTCCATTACCCATGTTGGAAAAACCAAAATACTACAGCAACTCTGAAGGTTCATCCTAGGAAATGGAGAGTAGGCTAAGGGAACAGGACACATCTGCTGTTTGGGACGACTCGTTGCTCGAGGTCAGAAACCTGGATCGAGAGCTTAAAGGCTCAAGATATAGATGGTGTGAGAGCAAGCAGAGAAAGCTTTCACCTTTAGTGACTTTTCAGGGAAAGATGAAGAGATACAGAGGATTAAGTGTTACGAGATTACAGCAGGAAAGAGAAAGAGAACACAGAAACCCCAGAGCATCATCCATCTCATAGCAACAAGGCTGGATTTAGATGGAGTTATTCAAACAATACAAAAATGTGCAGGAATAAATGCGACATGAAAACAAAGCGCAGGTTGAGGTGACCAACTAACACATTTCAGGTAACGGAGATGGTGGAGCTGGATAAGCCGTTCTGGGACTAACCACAGAAGTATAAAATGAGCAACTTTTGCCTTCTTTCTGGTTGCAGAAGGTAATGGGAAGTTAGGAGGACCAGGGGAAAGGCACTGTCTGCACATGCTAGAAACATGGCCTGGCAGTTTTTAAGGGTGCCGCTGCACATATCAAGGCTGTGCCAGGACCGTGTGTCGCAGGAAATATTTGGATCCCCGTGATAAGCCAGTCCCTGGGGCCAGCGGCACGCAGAGCCTCGGGGAACAGATATCTGGTTTTAACAGATGGTTTCTTAGGATCCTGCTAGTCCCAGAGAGGTTTGCATTAAGGCACGCATAAGCAATATTGATTTTGGAAGTTAAACTACATTTAGCTGCAATTCAAAGAGGGAAGGAGTAAAAATACCATCCTTGGCTCTGCTCTAACTCTGATGTAAATCCATCAGTCTCTGGATATACTCCTGCCTTAGGCCCCAATTCAGATACGTGCCTGGTATTGCCTCCCTTAGAGAGCAACCAGAGGAGATCCTGATGCCAGTGGAGTCAGTGGTGACCCTGCTGAAACCCAGGAGGCCAGAAGTCACCGGTGAAGCACATTAATCTCAGGTCACTCCTGACCCCTCTGAGATATCCACCTGGAAGCTGCCATTTGGAATTGTTGCTTTCTGCAAATGCTACCTGTACAAACTGAATATGTGACTTTTCCCTTCACTTATACCCATTTTTATTGGAATAAAAAGTGATACACTTAAGAAAGGTGCTCCTTTATCCCAGCTGTTGCTCGTTTTACTTTTGCACACATACTTCAGCAAAGCATTTCAGTATCCAGCAGTTGAAAATCTGTTTATTGAGAGGTCTGCATGAATCTCAATGAATATTCATAACTGGGGACTTAAACAGAAATGGCAACAAGCAAATATATTTTGCAACCTTATGAAGGTCAGGTGGGCACAGGACAAGGTTTCCTTGACCTTCATGTGTAGGTGGGTGTTTGTTTTCAGTAGTGCAGCAGGAGAGCTAACATTTGTAATACTTTAATGAATCAAAGGGTTGGCCAAGAAAGGAGTATTTAAAGCTGAATAGGAAGTTTTAATTTGAAGAATTGTCTGTCGAGGTATTAAAAATGTCAGTCAGTCCCTCAGGCTTAGTGACTGGATTTGAAATGTGTAAAAAAAATAACCGTGTTGGGGAGTGTCACTTCTGTCTCTTGCTTTCTGGGAATGGCTGGCTGGGAGGACAGATTTTCATCTGAATTTGTCAGTCTTTGTCAAAGCATGACATGTTTTGATGAAATGTGTTCAGAGATGCAGCCAGCTTGCCTGGCTCCTCAGAAATCCACCGCCAAGCTGCTGGGGAAACCCGTGTCTCCCCAAGAGCAGTGTATAGGCTTTGGGAAAAGAGCGAGTGGAGCTTTTGAAGGCACAGCTCAAGTCTGAAAAAAGTCTTCCTGGGATGAGGAAAGGATCCCGCGGGACAACGGCTGCGCAGCACCGGGGAGATGGTCTGCAGGAGCCATGGAGGGGCCCTGCAAGGAGCAGAGCTGCTCCCAGACGAAAGGCCCTGGGCCAGGAAAAAGAGCTGCCAAATTTACACTGAACTGCTTTATCTGGGCCACACTGAGGACATGCTGCCTCAGAGCCCAACAGGGTTGACCCAGGGGCTGGATTCTCCTGGCGGGTGGGAAGCAGATCCTACGTATGCTCTTGGCTGCAGCTGCCACCGTGCTTCCTCCGGTAACCCCGGCTGGGGACAGGCATTTGTTATGAAACCGAATTCCCCAGATGGTTGGTTGTTGGAAAGGTCATTTGACCGTCTTATCTGAAAATGGATGCATTGAAAGCTTTCCTAAATTTGCTCATTAAATATGATGCATTGCAACACTATCAACAAAAATGTTGGCGGGCAGGCTTCTCGCTGGAACATCTATTTTTCTGGCCACAGAGGTCCCAATCCTGGCCCAGGGGTAGTGGGAGCAGAGGTGGGGTAGGTCTGGCCCCTCTTCAAAACCAGGACCCCAAATTAGACATTTTCAGACCCACCTTCTTTGTAAATTCTTGTAGTATATGATGTGACACTGTGACTGCAGTTGCTGCTGTGGCAAAGCTCCCTGCACGGCTCAGGTCAGGTCCATAGATCCCTCCAAGGGACAGGACAGACACAGTAGGATTATGTTGGAGGTGAGACAGATCCAAGGGTGAGAAGAAAAGAAGAAAAGGGCAAAGTTGCAGGAGAGATGACAGAGCTGGGAGACGGTGTGGGAATGCCTGTGGGTGTCTCTGGGACTGGGTCAGACCTGAAGGAAAGGCAAAGCAAGTGCAATCAAGAAGAAATCTCCTGTCCCTAGAAGAAAGACCTCAGCTCCCTGCAGGACATTACTGCTCCTGCCAGGAGCTACAGGATCTGGGTCACATTTCGTGATATGAAGAGCCCTCCAACCCACGCATGGTCCCTGGCAGTCCTGCGCTTCTTTTTTAGAGACATTTAGCGGTCGCGTGCGGCGGTGTGTGTACATCAGGCATTTCCACGGCTGACGTTTCAGGTACCGCTGTCCTCCCAAGAGGACCATTGTGTTTGAGACCGACTTCCCAGCTCTCCCCATCAGCTCCCCTCCAGGACGCAGCAGCAGCTGGTGAGGGAAACGGCGGCATTACGAACGGTGCCCCCGTCCCCTCTCCCCTCCGCCAGCCTCTCGTAGCAATTTGTCAAAGCAGCGTGAGAGTCAGAAGCAGCGCTGAAATGCTTTGCACTGAGATTTTCAATTAGGGAACACAAAAGCCTGTTTAATAAACTCTTAGAGGCTTGTTAGCTGAGACATAATTAAGATTAATGTTGACTTGGGACCAGAGGAAACAGGGCTGAAAGTGAATCAAAGCGGGGCAGACAGTTTCCACCATTAGGGTAATGCAAGAATGAGTTTCCTTCCTGCAATAGCGGATGGTATCAGGTGCGTTGCTATGCCAAAGGGAACCCTGCTTATATTTCCCTATTCTGTTAAAAGGCAAACATTAAAAGGGGCAAAAAGCAGTTTTCGTCCTCTTGTTCCCCAAAACATGCTTACAGCCCTTGCACAGGCAGCTGTTTTCACAACAGCTTTGCATACTCAAAGCCCAGGCAATAGCAGGTTTGAAAAAAAGCTCCACACTTTGGGTTGACAGCGAGCCGGCTGTTTGGCCAATTGATTTCTGATGCTTCCCTGAGGCTGTGATTGCCAGTAGGAAGGATCGCAAAATTAGGAACCCCAGCACACAAGCACAATTACTGTCTGTTTTGCCAGGCAGGTCTCACCCCTGCCCCAGACAGCGGCTCAGAGGGGGGGGCAGCCCCACACAAGGGTCGGACAGACGGAGCCAGCTTCCGCGCATGCCCAAGGGCACAGGGCAACACGACTTCTGCATTCCCTGCTTTGATCTCAGTTTTATTAGCCTATTTTTCAGGTGTCTCCCTATTCCCTTCAGATAAAACTTTTCTTGGTTAATTCCAGATATGATCAAATCCTACGGAGGAAGGAGAGAAATAATCTTTGCTCTGCTAATGCAATACCAGGTTTTAATTCTTTCCCATACATCTTCATTTATTAAAGTCCTTTTTGTTTCCGAGGCAGAAGATGTTCCTGGCTGAATTCATAAATCAAGCCAGGATAAGTGGGTTGTAAAATCCACAAGCAGTTACACACCGATGCCAGTGAAACAGCCTTGTCGCTCCCTCCAAGCTGGGTTTTCAGTCATCATCTGGCCAGCCACACGCTGCATTCTCCAGATGACTCCCATAGATGCTGAGCTGTCTGTGGTTTCACTGCTGGGTGTATACACCCCAAAACATACCAAAACTCAGAGGTTTGCAAATTCAGTACCTGCTTGTGAACATCTAGAACCATGTAACACCACCTTTGACAGCCAAGCGCTCACTCTGGCAATGCCAGGGGGAAGGATTCCCTTCCCTGCCCCACATCTGGTGCCCAAATGCTGCAAACCCCCCATCCTGCCAGAGTTCAGAGAAAGACATCAGAGAAAACAGGAGGGATGGACTGTTTGGGGGATCCCTAGGTGAGAACGGTGCAGATAAGATGTAGGATAGCACAGCTTGGGACCAGGCTGGAGGCAACAGCAAGGACTGGGAAAAAATTCAACACAGGGACCTATTGTGTCTACAGGGCAGCAAAATCCAGGATCATGAGCCAGAGCATGGGAGGGAGAAAAAATTTAGGGCCAGGGTGCAGAGAAGCACTGCGGTGCGGGAGGAGTGGATGGGTGAAGGCAGGCATGCACCAAGGTGTCTGGTGTAAGGGGGACACATCCCCAAAAGACAACTGAATCGCACCCCGTGAGTCAAATCCTGAAGTCCACAAATGTCCTCATGAGGAGGTGGGAATTGTTAAAATGTTGGCTCCCACCCCACTGCCCCAATTCTCATAAATCTCTCTGGAAAATAGCCCCCTCGCTACTGACTTGTGAGGCAGAGGGCTTTAGTCATTTTTGTTTTGTTACCTAGAATCTCAAGACATGCCTCATCATAAACTATACACATACAGAATGAGCTGATGGAAGGTTACTGATGTTAATCACAAGCTGTGTGGAGACAGAGAATGAAAGAGATGAAAACCCGAAAAGCGTACAAGACACAGGAGTCCTCAGAACTGCCTGTCTCGTTGCCATCCCCCATCCCTCATCCCATGTTTTCTCATTTAAACCTTTTTTCAGGTAAAGACCAAATGCTTTTTTATGTTGGCTAAGTGCACGAATAGCACAGCACCGCTCTGCTCTCATGGGGTGCCCTGCTTCTTCCATCACCTGCTGCTTAGGGGCTCCACTCTGTATTTGTGCAGCTCCTAGCACGAAGAAGCACTATTCTTGGAGCGCAGGCATTACAGCAATGAGCATGCCCAGTACTAGCTGGCTTTTCACTAATATTAGTGAAAAATAGTGCAGTAAATCAGTAGTTACATTAGTATTGACCAGAAACATAAAACAGCTGTCATGGGGCAGCCAAGCTGGATTTACATGACTGTACTTGCATGATGGCTAATTTAGGTTTTAGATAGGGTGGTAAAATGGTGCCAGACCAGTTTGCACCTCTGTCTTTTCCTGTTACACCTCCTTCTGAGTGCAATTATATCGTCTCTGTGGGCTGAAGTCTCATGGGATGGCCCCATCTGTGTTTACCCTTGTCGTGGTTTAAGCCCAGCCGGCAGCTCAGCCCCACGCAGCCGCTCACTCACTCCGCCCTGGTGGGATGGGGAGAGAATCAGAAGGGTAAAAGTGAGAAAATGTGTGGGTTGAGATGAAGACAGTTTAATAGGTAAAGCAAAAGCCGCGCATGCAAGCAAAGCAAAACAAGGAATTCATCCTCCGCTTTCCATGGGCAGGCAGGTGTCCAGCCATCTCCAGGAAAGCAGGGCTCCATCACACCTAACGGTGAATTGGAAAGACAAGTCAGAAACTCAGGTGAGTGTTTCAGTAAGAAATCTTTCCTAAGTTGTCCAATTTGGACTGAAATAGGTTCTGGAAGGCTCACCTGAGCTGCTACAGCAGCAGGGAGCTGCATCACCCGCTGCCAACCAGAGACAGGCAGTGAGGTGGGACCGAGGCCAACTTCTTGGCGGCTGTAGGTGGCCCAAGTGGCCATGGGGCTGAGATTCCAGTGGGACAGCTCTGTCCTTCTGCTGTTGCGTGTGGCAGGTGTGTTCGGCGCAGGCAGACACTTCACACGCCCGCGCTTTGCCAACAGGCAAAAGCAAATCAGCCGGGCTCCTGGGAGCAATCTCAGGAGTTGGCAAATACAGCGTTAGCACCTCTGTGGGACCTCTTCCATCAGGTTCTTGGGATAGATGATGGATTTCCTGATTAATATTATGCCCCTTTTCATCATCCTTCAGAGCGTAAATCTTGCTTGCAGTGGAGCGAAAGGCTGAAGAGAACAGCGGCTGCATAGAAATGTCTTTGGGCTGGAGAGGGGCGTTTCAATGCTGTGGCTCAGCTTGAAATGGTTAATGGTGGCCAAGGAAAAGAAATACATTCTCTTTTGTTCTGCCATTGTAGGGGAAAAGAGAAATTAATAATGTATTTCTGTTCCTAACTGGGCAGCCTTTGGACGCCTGCTTTAGCAGGTAGTCCTGAAGCCCAGCTCTTAGCTTGCCTGACTGTCCCAAGCTCAAATTTTTATAGTCATCTCCCACGCCTGAGCTTCTAGGAGGGATCCTGACCCCCATCACACGACATGGGAAATGGCTAGATTGGGTCAAAGACCTCCTTAGTTTTCATCTGGTGGGAAACTAGATCATGGGGGAAGAGGGAAAGATGTAAAGCCAGGTTTCTTCCCAGCATTGAACTGGATTGCAGCTGGATCTGAAAGCACTTCTTCCTTGGTTTCAATAGTTGAAAATGTCTGCAAGAACCTTCCCTTTATCCCAGAACACCCTTCCCCCTTCATCCATCATTGCAGACATGGACCTGCTCATTGCCACCATCCCTTTCATTTTGCAAGCCCTTTTGTCCTTCGTCAAGTAATGCGTAATTGCTTCGATTCACCCAGACAGAGATGGCCCGCCAAGTCTTGGTTGTCTTGTACCCCTCAAACCAAGCTTCCCTCTCTTAATTGTTTCCTTAATGGTTTAATTCGTTAAAGGGATGACCTAATTGCAGGTAGTGTTTATTCAATGTCACTATTCTGCCAAATGAAAAGAGACAGTCATTGATCATGGCTGGTACCTTTGGCTTTCACTGAAATAACCGAAAGGCAAAGAGGTCACGGTGGCAGGGAAAGGTCTGCACGGAGGAGGCACCGCAGCCCCCTCTCCCCGGCAGCCCGCCCCAGAAACCAGATATCTACGATGTCCCTGGCATTAGTTAAAAGGCTTCAGCTTTGCTATGATGCGAGTCCTTTGATACTTGCAGCTTTTTGACATCTAAAGGGTCGTCGTCCACTGTCAGCTTCTATTTTCCTGATTGCCACCTCAGTGCTGCAATTGGGGACGATTTGCAGCTGTTGTAAGTCACTGAAAGGCACCAAAGCAAGGCTGGGGCCAAGCTGATCTCTGCTTCTCCTCCTCCCCAGCACCATCCTCATCCCTTGAAAGTAAGAGGGACTGTGCCATGTAAAGAAAACGTCATCTGCCTGCACCTGGGCTGTAGTGCAAGATTGATTTTGCTCCTCGGTGAGTGCATGCCAGCAACTCCTGCTGTTTGCAGCTGCCAGTGAAGTTGTTGTGAGCCCTGCCTTGAGGTCTAGCCAGAGCAAGACTCAACCCTTCCAGCTTATACTCTTTTTTCCTCCCTGTGTTTTACATCCTTTAGGAGAGACAGTACATCAGGCAGCCAGCAAAAATCTGGATGTTGGGGTGTCTTTTTTTGCAGTATTGCATCTTCTCCAGCTCAGACCACAAAGATTTGGGCTTACAGCACCGGCAATTCCAAAGTTGGTCCAATAGCAGCAGTCACGTTACACTGAGCAAGACAGCGTGGACACTCTTCTTGCAAATGAGGACTTGTCCAAAGCAGGGGATTGGGTTGCATCCAGAGAAATGACGCACCACCTTTTCCAGCTGCTGTACCACAGCAAACCACACTAGCAGCAGGAAGGATGATGTTCACTGCAGATCAGGAGAGCCAATGATGGTCGTTCAGCATGGTCACACTTTACTTCTAGTGACACCCCAAGGACCGTTGGCTTGAGCAGAGTTACTCTGGATTGCCTCAAGGGCAGGAAAAATCATAGTTTGACGCGGTTACTTTGGCCTCCTGTGATAAGGAGTAGCCCCGTGTTTTTTGGGCATGCCTCGGTTGAGAGGGAGATGAGTCAGTCTGGCTGAAAACCTGCCATGTCCTCTGCTCAATCTATTTAACCAGAGATTCTGCTCTAATGCAAATTAGGAGCATGCCTTATTTTTTAATGCATTTAAAGAGAAATTGGCAAAAACAGTTCCTTGCCTTTTTATGTTATTTTAGCAACAGAAGCGACATATTTCTCACAGATCATGCTGCCACTTTGTAATCTTTTCTGTATTTTCACAGCACAGTCAGCCATTTATTTGCCAGTCATTAGCAACCGGCAGAGAATAAAATCAGTCAATACTATTTAGATAAGGCATGGTTGGTTATAAAGTGCTGGCAGAATCCTTCCACTGCCTGTGCTTTGAAATCAGTCATCAGTACAACCTGGCAGATGCAGGTTGATAACTCACCCACTGAAGGTCTCCGGTACTATGGCCCTCTTGGTGAGAGTTATCTTGCTCTGACGGACAGGATGGTAGCAAAGCTCCAAGCAGGCTGCTGAAGAGTAAAGTCTGCATTGATGTGGGATGCAAAACCTCTTATAAAAGCCCAAAGTGCCTGGCTACACTGGCGATTTGCAGGGAGGAGGAAAGGAAGGATTCATTTTTCTTTTTAATTTTAATTCAGACAAGCGTAGGGCTTTTGAGGAGGTCTGAATGAAGTGCCTCAGCACGCAAAGCACAGCATCACCCTGCTCACGTATCTGCTTGGAGGGCAGGAAATATGCCCATGGCTCAGAGATAGGGAGGGAAATTGCGGACAAGGCTGGGTGCGATCGAACACGGACCACGACAGATAAGACGGAGCGTATATCAAGGGCAAGTCTGACTACAGAAGAACTAAGATAGGCTCCGGCAGCCTGGGTTTCATTCCTATTGCAGCATTCAGGATGTCAAAGACCCTACTTCATGCTGTATGCTGAAATGCTCCTTCATGTACTTCAGAGATGTGATTTCCCAGGGCCTTACCCAGACTTCATTCCTCCTCTTCTGTCACCGTGTACAAATTACCTGCATTTTCTCCATAAAGTGAGAATATTAGTTCTAGCCTATACTGCACACACATATAACGCCTAAGCGCTCGTTAAAGTTATCTGACTCATATACCATTTATCTGATCGCTATTGTGGCTGTCGAGTATTGCACATGGCCGGTACCTGTGACACTGATTACTTACCCAGGTTTCATGGGGGTATTGGTTGGCATGGCTTAGCATCATCATCCTGGCCGTGCCACTGATGGACAGCGTGTTAACGTGTTGGATGGTCTATGTGATTTGTGTGATCTATTCAATCTTCTTTGCCCCAAGAGAGCCACACTGAAACACAATTTTCTTTCAAAGTGGTCCCTCTTGGAGAAGGTAATGACAAGCAGGGCCGCAGTGCCCAGAGCAAGCTGCAAATTTTCTGGAGATGCATTGTCGATGAGAGCCACCTGATTGTCCATCTAGCACAGCTTTTACCAGCAAAACCCCCACCTCAATAAGGGAAAGGAGACTTATGTCAGAGAGACACAAAATCAATGTACCAGAACTTATCCTTTTCACAAAAATTGACTATTCCTGCAAGACTTTAACAAAACTGATGTAAACTCCATGGTGCTGGCATCGAACACGCACTTTGTGATGGGACTTTCAACTCTCTCTGCCCTGTAGGACAGGCATGAGAAAGGAAGCACTGGGTTAATTTTACAGACAGAAAACTTTGGGAATCACAGCCTACCTCACATCAAAGTTGTAAGGTTAAAATTAGGAACTGAACCAAGATCTGTGGAGTCCTAAGTTAACACCACAAGCACAAGCCCATCTTTTCTTCACAGAGAGTGCATGACAGGACAGAGTCATCCATTCCTCATTAGTTCCCCTGTTTTTATAGGAACATATTGCATTAAATTAAATGTGTTTGCGAAACAAGAATTCCTTCTGAAATGCACATTTATTCATTCACTGGAGCGTGACCATTACTGTCTGTTTAGTAAATAAAATTAGTTTTGATTCTTTTCAAATTAGAAAACAAATCAGTCATTAGCCTAATGGAGAGCTTTTTTCAATCTCATGGGTACATGCTGCAGACATTTCTAAAATGTTTTCTTTATTTTTTTATGGCAAATTAATAGAAGCCAAGTCCTGCTCCCCTGCTGTAAGTCAAGAGAGGAATCAGAAAGAAATTCAGACACTTCTGAGTTTTTCTGCATTTTGGTGCCATTCTTTCTTGCAAGCAGTTAATCTTCAGTGCTTTATCAAGACTCGTTTCCTTTGAAATCAAGGGGAAGAGAATCCCTGGCTTGATCAGCATATAGATAGTGCTTTTCAGCATTCTTTGTGTCCTTCTGATCCTCACTTGTGGTCAGAGCATCAAAAGGGCCATTGAAAAAAAAGGGTGATTAGCAAGGTGTAACCCTTCATCATGGACTGCAGATTTGATTTCACACTGAAATCAGCACTGATTTGCTCCACTTCTGTTCAGTCTTGATGTGGGAGTAAGCTCCAGGGCTAGCCTGGATATGCCAGTGGAGCAGCCCCGATGTCCCGGGGGGCTGAAGCCTCTGTGTCCCTGAGGGGACAGTGTGGCCACCCGGGAAATGAGCTGGGGGCTGAGATAACTGAGGCTGAGGGGAGACCTTATCGCTCTCTACAACTACCTGAAAGGAGGTTATAGTGAGGTGGGTGCTGGTCTCTTCTGTCAGGTGGCTGGAGATAGGACGAGAGGGAATGGCCTCAAGTTGAGACAAGGGAGATTTAGGTTAGATGTTAGGAAAAATTTTTTTACTGAGAGGGTTGTCAAACATTGGAATGGGCTGCCCAGGGAAGTGGTTGAGTCACCATCCCTGGAGATAGTCAAAAAGCGAGTGGACAGGGTACTCCAGGGCATGGTTTAGGGGGCATGGTTAATGGTTGGACTCGATGATCTTGAAGGTCTTTTCCAACCGAAATGATTCTATGATTCTATGATTCTATAACAGCCCAGTGAGGGGGGCTTGGGTGGGCTTTTCACAGCCCATGAGAAACCTGAGAGTTACCTTCATAAGCAACAGTCAGATCACTTGAAAAATAGACTTTTTAGGACGCAGAAAATATGCAGACAATTTTGGGGTTTGGTTCATTCAATGCATATATTGTGTACTTTGTCCAGAATGTTTTAACAGAGGAAAGTGAAGACAATCTCTGTAGCATAAGCCTGAAGACCACTGAAGATGATTAGTGCATGGTAACTCCACACAGGACATGCTGACCTGACTTTGAGTCAGAGAAAAGAACAGAGAAATTTTGCTGGGTACACAAAGAGCGTATAGTTTGCACTAAAACTCTTCCTCTGTTGTAAAAGATTATGCTTTTGTTAGCACAATATTAATGTTTATAAAGCATCTTGGCATGAAACACTGTTGGCTTTTCTTTCCAGCATGTTATAAAATCATCATGGAAAGAAAAACAGAGTATCCCTAATGTACCAGATTATTGTTACACTGGTGTCTCCTGATACTGCACCAGATTAACGTGACAGAGCAATAAAACTCTGGATCCTCATTTATCACACCTCTTTAGCTCTCTCCCATGCTCAGAGAGGTTTGAAATGAGTATTAGCTTTTTCCCTGAAGAGAAAATAAGAAGTTACCCAGAAGTCATCAATATTTCAACTCTGCCAATTTTTACTCAAGTGTTGGTCTTATGAGTATTCTTCAGTTCTTCTGTGTTCTTACCTAATCCACTGAGGAGGTTTTTTATTTTCTCTGGTTTTGGAGTTTATTCTTCCGCCTGCTTCTCATTATATTGCTTAATCTCTAGGTGTGTGACTTATTTTAGCAACATGGTTTTATTTTTCTGTTAAAGTAACACTCACACAGTCCCCGTGGGTCTGATACACCTCAGTCTGAAAGGTGTCTAAAAGAGGTGTCTGATCCTGGGATGAAATATCTGGAGGGACATTTTGGGTTTGCTATCTACCCTCTGTCCTCAGACCACCACTCTGAGTCTGCTGGTAGTTTTGTCCGACTGAATTCCCCCGTCTCTATTCTGAGAAGCCTTCTGGAAAACCAGTGCCCAACTCACAACTTCTCTATGCTGTACGCTGGTCTCTGCCCCACCTATAAGCTTATTTCAAAATATAAAAGGCTAAGTATGAGACTGTTGCTCCTTGCATATTTTAATTCTGTTCATCCTGCTGCCAGTCCCAAGCACATCAAAGGTTTCTGCTGGACTGCTGGTTTTGAGGCCATTGGGTGCACTTGCTTCAAGTTTATCAGTAATACTTTATAATCCCCAAGTGAAATGATTTCTCTTAAAAATGAAGACTGAGATACCCAAGCAGCCCTTCTCTCAGGCAGCCTTAGGAAAATACTAGTGAGGATTGGCAGCGATGACACCCTTCCCCTCTGGTCCCCAATGGCGTCTCTCCAGGACTGCCAGTTCTGATTTTTATGGAGCTCCAAACACATTGGTAGGAGACAGCAAATTATAAGGTGGTTTTTTTGGCGCTGACTTTCAGCCCTGAATGCTGCATGACGGACGTCAGTACCGTTCTTCCCCGTTTTACAGATACAGAAACTGATGTACAATGGGTGAAGTGACTTAGGCAGAGTCTCACAGCCTCAGCCTCTTGCCCTGGCATTTCAGCTATTCTCTGCTCGTAACTCTGTCTTGCTACTTCCATAGCAAATACTAATATAGCATATAGCCAGTGAGAGCAACCAGCGTTGCTCAGCTTTGCTGTTAGTGTGAACAACCCTCTGGTTTCTTCATTCTGCTCATTTTCCCTGTGCTTAAGAGCTCAGCTGCTCCAGAGGATCAGGCTGGTGATGAACGATGGCATAGATGTACTCCGCAACACACTTTGGCTTGAATTATGCATCCCTGTGCTTCTGCAGAGCAAGCTACCAATGCTGCGTACATGGGGCACCCTCCCTCCGTGAGAGCATCAATTATTACTGCTGCTTGCAAAATGATCTGTGAACTAAAATGGGTTTTTCTAATTCTGTCACTGGAGAAGAACTTCTGGCTAATCAACTGGAGGCAGATGGAGTTGGCAGAGATGACATAAAGGCCTGCACTAATTACTCCATGTGTCTCAAGAACTGATAAGGGAGTTGATTTATGCCTGGAACAGCCTGATAATTCCGGAAATAATAGATATTGCATGACTTAATTAATCAATGTAAACCTGTTTGTGCTGTGATTTTGAATTAATGGCCATAGTATAGCGCAGGTGTATGGAAAGTGGGCTACAGCCTAAGTGTACCTACTAATGGCCCAAACCAAGGACCAGGCTCTGGATACATCCTGCAATTGTCTCTCATTGTATCTGGTGAGTTCTTGCGCTCTTGTGCTTGGGGAATGCGAGTGTGGCCCCATATGATGGCACGAAGAAGGAAAATGGTGCATATATACACAGTAACAGTGGGTAGAAGCAAGAACTTATTTAAGAATTGGTCCATCCTATGAGTTTATGTTAAATAGTTGCATCAGGAGTAAGTAGTGGCAAGGCCTGAGTGGTTTTAGCTCAGCCGATCACCCTGCCTGGTGTGCTCGGTCCTCAGGGCTGGTGGTCGTGCAGGCAGGTCTGTTCTCCACCTGCGTGGATGAGAGGGGACACCCTTGGGCAAAGGTTCTGCCTACCCTGAGCTACAGGTTCTGCTGGCTGGAGTCAGCCTACAGAGCAAAAGATGTTTTCTTCTGACTGTTGTCCCGCTTTCTCCATTCTTCATACACAGACCATTTCAGTTCTATGGCCCATCATGGGACCTCCCTGTAGTACCCCTACCTCTCACCCCAGGCTGATTTACTGGACATAACACAATTTTGCTGTTTGTATTTGCAGATGCACAATGTTTTCCTGGACCAGCCTGGGAGGATGGACAGATTTTACTCTGTTTTCACCCTCTCAGGAGCTTGTTGACATTCCTCCACTGTGGTTGTTGAAGTGAAGATAGATGTATGGGCTGGTTGGGACCCACCCATGGTAGGCCAGAATATATATCACTGAACAGAAACACATGCTTTCCCCAACTAAGACAGACACCAATTAGAAATGTCTTGGGTATGGTCACAAATCCAAAAGGACTTGCCTGCTAGAGCTGATGGAAAGATGGGTAGATCCAGGGTCAGGTTTAGCCTGCTAAGAAGCCCAATGACTAGGTCTCTGGGCAGTGATTTAACTCCTCTTCCTGCAGTGCATTTTAAGGAGAAGTATTTGTGCACTACAGTGTCACGTTTTAACAAATTAGACCTGCTTTTAGCACCTTATGGTGCAAGTGACCCAACACGTGAGTAGATTTTGCACGGTGCAAAATCCAGGACATGGTTTGGGGGAAAGGACTGCAACCTGGATCTCATTTTGGAAGGCTGCCAACCCCCAAATCTTCAGTAATTTCAAAACGGGGCCTCCCACTCTAGTCACTCTTGTCCACCCCTCTCTGGGTTGCGCTCTATGGGGGACCCATGTCAGCATCATGCTCTGTTTAGAGTTACTTGAATAATCTGCCTTGCTTGTACAAATGCCAGGCTGGTATTTACTGCTGGTGCCGGGGCTCAGCCATGTCCCTTAGAGATGCTGTAGAAGGTCACCAAAGGTTGGAAGGGCAGCTGAGATGCCCTCTCCTTTTGTATCCCCTGCCCTGCTTGCTATTATATACAAATAAATTTCCTTAGAGAAGGACTGTTTGACCTGTGTGGGTAACAGTGGTGGTGGAAAGCAATTTCTAAAGAGAACAAATAATAGTTTCTGCCTGGATTAAAACAAATACCTAATTTGCTTTCTTCCTTTTCGTGTATGAAGAGTCCTCGCTTTACAGTGCAAGTAGCTTGGATCAGATAGGAGGCAGGAATCGGGTCTGGGTGCTGTTCCTGGGTGCTCTGTGGTCTCACATTGGTCATTTGGTCTCTATGTACCTACTGAGCTCCCAAGCACCATGAGGCACAGTGACTTTCCTTTTGGTGTCCGAGCAGGACAGAGCCCCATAGGTGCCTGTACTTGGCCCTACCATACTCAACTATATTGCGCCTACGATGATTTAAGCATCAAAGACTCAGCTATATCTTTCTTGCGCAGTGCCTGACAGTGCTTGGTGAAGACATGAAATGGATAGTCAGAAGGGGATTGAACTTGTTTTAATTTCTGAAAATACAGTTTATATTCACGTCCATACTTACATTCAGAACCAATACATATACACAACAGCTTTCCAGGACTTCACAATCATCGTCACTTACATAATAATAAAGTGGTTACATTACATTTTATATGCAGTTTGGTTTAGAATGTGAAAGTATTATGAATACATTGAATCCTTTCAACAATGTTTTCCTACTCTTGTTTTTATTCTTTCTTATTGTGTTTGAAAGATTTCTGAATACTATGAATCTCTTCCATGGGTTAATGACAGTAAAACAATGTAAATGGACTACACAGCACTCTAGAACCATGGCTCATACACAATTTTAAGATCAGTGCTGTGGCCTCTTTTGTATGAGACTTCCTCTTAAGAAATAGTGTTTTTCTTTTAAGAGATCCCCTTGAAGACTTCCAAAGATATTATCTGAGCTGTTTTCTGCTTTGAGCTGATCCCAACAGTGCAAAGCAGCCATAAACTCAGCTTAACAAGGTAGTTAAAACAGGTTTAGTGTTGTTTTGCATCACTAGAGCAGTACAAAGCTGGCAGTGTGTACCAGTAAATCAGTTCTCTAGAGTACAGAAAGTGGTAACACACGTCTGACTCAGCTAAAACACTGTAAGAGCTTACACAGCCCAGTATAGCCCATAACACTTTTAGCTGGGAAAGGGAGGGGGGTGAAGAGAAGTCTATGTACATTTATTTGAGCTTGTGGGTCTCCAGATTTTAGCTTTACTATGAACCCCTCTCTCCTTTAAGTCCTCAAGTTCTCCAGGTCTACAAGTGCTTTGCAGTACCAAACCATGCCCTTAGACCTTGCTAGTTTGCATATGTCCATTGAATTCAATATTTCTCTGGGTTAGCATCGATTCCTGCAAGCGGCTGCTGTTCTCTTGCCTGTGTTCAATGGGGTCACCATCCTCTACACCATTGCCCTTTCGGAGGCAAAGGACTTTCTGAAAACTCTGCTTGAAGTTGTCAGAAAGAAATCCATAAAGAATGGGGTTGGCACAGCTGTTTGCATAGGACAGGACCACCACAAAGAAGTACACCCCTACCAACACAGGGTCTTCCGGCAGTATAAATATCAAATTCACAATGTTCATCATGTAAAACGGGAGCCAGCAAAACACAAAGACCACCACAATGATCACCACCATCCTGGTCACCTTCCTCTCTGATCTCCTGCGCCTCGTAGACCCAACTCGGATCCCTGAAGATTTGACTTTAATCACGATCAGCAAGTAGCAGAGACAGATCACCAACAAAGGACCAAAAAAACCAAGGACCGATGTGTAAATGATGAATGCTGCTGACCAGATGTTGACGGGCTCTGGCCAGTTCATGTTGCAGGTGTGAAAGTCTTCCTGCACATCTGAAAAGATGATGACTGGAAGCACCACCAAGAACGAGAATGTCCAGACAGTCACGCTGATGAGCTTGGCCACCCTGGGACGTCTCCACTTGGTTGATTTAATGGGATGAACTACTGCCAGGTAGCGGTCCATGCTCATCACAGTCAAACAAAAAATACTAGTGAATTGGTTAATACCGTCTACAGTCATAACCAGCCTGCACAAAAAGGAGCCAAAAGGCCAATAGGAGATGGCATTCTGGGTGGCCAGGAAGGGCAGGCCCAGCATGAAGAGTACATCGGCAACAGCTAAATTCAAGATGTATATGTTGGTGACGGTTTTCATCTTGGCATAGCGCAAAACCACATAAATGACCAATGTGTTGCCGCTGAGTCCAACCGCACATACAAGGAGGTAACAGATGGGAATCAGGACTTTGTGGATGTATTTGAATGAGGGCTGCTCTGAGAGCGTCCCATTCTCTGTCACATTTGTCAGCAGTGAGGAATTCACGTCGCTGGAACTAGCTTCTGTGCTAAATGTGTTGGAAAAGTATAAAGGATCCATAACTTTTACTCCTCAGTTTTTCTTTTAAGGCTAAGAGAAATTAAACTTCATGGGCATCTTGTTCCTAGAAAGAAAAAAGAAAAAAGGAAGAAAAAGAGAGAAAGAAAGAGTGAATTCAAAGTAGACTAATTTTTGCACATCATTTAATTTTCCACCTATAGTCAGAATTTGTGTTTGAATTATGCAGTTAGCACATGTGAGAAGATCAAGGCCTGACCAAAGGAATTGCACAATGACAGAGCGCAAGTGCTCACCCCAGTACATGGTGGTCTCTCTTTAATTTTCACAGGCTCCATGCAGTGGGGTCAGGGCTGGATGTAACTGTGAAGATGGGAGGCTGCACGGCAGTAACACGGCATGCATCCCACCGGGACATGCAAGCGAGAGGAGAGAGGGTGATGGCCATCACGCTTCATAGTCAGAGCAGAAGCTTTCCTGCAGCAAAGGAGTCTGAATGTCCCGATAATACCCTCTACTTCCCAACTTGCACAAAAATACACAAATCCAGAACCCACCCTTCCTCCTAGCTTTCTGCCTAAAAACTGATACGGAAAATGTTAAAAGATAATTTTGAAAGACTCTGACAGAACAGCGCGTACAAATCAGACTGAAAGCAGAGCCCTGGCATTAGTGCCGAAAGCTTTAAAGTCTAATTTGGGGCAATTCTGTGGTTGCTTAGCAGAGAGTGCCTGGAGAGGCTCAGGGACTGACTCAGCCCCACCTCACTCCCATACAAGCTCTGGATGCCTTCAGAATCCAGAACAAAAGATAGTTCCCGGCTCTTCGTATTGGGTTGTTTCACAGGTCTCCCTGTTTGCATAGAAACAGTCTCAGTTTGATGTATTCAAATGCCACTTACTCCCCGGCAGAACCAGTTGAGAACCCCCAGGGAGCATCGGCAGCTGTGTAGGTGGGGAAACACAACCATCCATAACAACCGACAAAACCCTAGAAAAATAATCAATGAACTCCAAGATGGAAAGGACCATGTCTGAGAACACTTTTCCATCGGCTCAGGTCATGTGCATGCAGATGTGAAGATTGCAATGGAAAGGAACAAGCTGTTTCTTTTCCATCTCTCAAGACTATTCTTCTGTTAGTGCTTCTGAATCCCTCTCTTCTCACCCTGAAGTGTGCTTTTTGTTTAAGAAACACCTTTCTTCTGCAAGAAATCCAAACTGCAGTGGGCACCTTCAGGACACAGGCAGCTGAATAGATTTGGTGATAGAATACATTTTATTAGACAATCTGAAAAGGGTTGAAAATTTCCAACCCTCTGTTTCTGCCACATGCTTGATTCACATGAATATTTTTTCGTTCTTTGTCTGAACATGGTCTAAGTGGGTGTTTATAAAGCTTTCCACTATAAAAAAGTTAAAGTATCTGCTATAAAAGAGTGGAGATTCAAAACCCCAATTTGGCCCAAGATCTCTCCCACGTCTGGCCAGCAGACAGTGGTGAAGGTGCTCAAGAAGGATGTGCCCAGCAACATTTGTTCCCATCACCTGATGGTTGGGTTTCCATAATAATCTGGGGGCATGAGCCTGGATTGCCCACATTGCACCCATGCCTTTCAAGCAAAAGCAAAATTCAGTATCATGTAAGGATGCAAGAGACTTCTCGTCTCCAAGAGGAATGCAAACACCTCCACAGACTGGTTACTGTGCTTTCACTTTGGGTGAGAAAAACTGCAGTGGGTGAGAGTAGAAGTCCCTCCAGCTACCAGTAGTAATCATAAATATGCTGTTCGGATTTGGAAATGTGCAGATGGGAAGTAGGTGTCTCACATGTAACTCTGCGGCTGGGAGGAGATGTACCAGAGAAATCAGAAATCCAGGGTGGCTGGGGTGGTAAAGCTGAGAGAACTGCCAAAGCTCAAACAAATGCTGGCTTGTAGCTGGAGATGAGAAAGGAGCAGGGAGGATCTGCAGGTTCTGAATAAGCTACCGTGGTGTTTGGGGTTTAGGTAGGTATTGCAGCCATGGGCTCCCTGCAAGAGTCACGGCAGTCCCTGACAGCACACTGGAGGGAGAGGTCAGCTGAGACCATGCTCCTCGTGAATTAAATAGGACTAAACTTACTGCTTACATAAGAAAAAGCAAACTCCAGTTCTGGCCACAGAATGGACTTTTGAATTCTGCTCTGACACTAATTTTAAATTAGCAACTTATATTAAAACTCAGATTATTTGTGGGAGAAATCTGGGAGAAGCCAAAGCAGCACCACGCTCCTCTTGGGCTGTGAGGGTTTTGATCTTTGGAAGACTGCATTTTCTTGCAACCCAAATGCTGTGCAACCCAGCTGGTTAGCCAGTATCTTTGAAGGGAAGAATATAAAGGAAATGGGTGGTGGGATAGGGCAGTTGGTGTTTATAAACTCATATTCATGGAACCACATCTTTGGGACTGAGTATGGTGCTGAGATTGGGAAGGCACTTCTGCCCAAGAGCAGTCCAGACTAGCTCAGCAACATCCAGTCTGGGCCAAAAAGCAAAATTTTTGTTCTGGGACTGCAGAAGTAGGAGGACAGTGGAAAGAACCAGTGCTGCCGCTCCGTAGGGGAAGGTCAGGAAATGCAGTCATGTGTAGCTCTCATCCTAGCGCTATAAAAAATGAGGATGGACATCTTTCTTCTTCTCCTGTAACGGTCTCCTCCTACTGCTATGCAGGAGTCAGTGACACCTCAGCAGCTTCTCAGTCTGCTTCTGTAGTATTTTGGGGCTTTTCTCTTGATTTTGTGTGAACGTTAATCTTTACTCTCAGGGTTTTTGTTCCGTTTGATGTATTTTGCACCTTTCCCTTCAACAGCAGGTGGATTCAGAAGGAAATGCATTTGCTAAGGCTCTCATGAAAAGTCTTTAGTCTCTTAATTTGGTGGCAGCCTGCAGGTTGGCAGCACCAGCAAGAAGCTGCCGTCACCTGAACATTCCCTATGCACTGGCTGGGGGTGTGATGTGCTTAGAGTCATCCAGATCTGAAAACTGAGCCCAGATCTCCAGAGTCCCCATTCAGTGCTTTATCCACTAAGCCATTGAAACCTTATTGCCTTTGCCGTGTAGCCACTGGTATTTGGGGATTCATTATGGCATGGCAACAACAAAAACCCCCGAACAGCTGCAAAAGCATGTTTTGCTGGCTGTCTTTGATGAGCATAGACGATTTTTCCCTCTGTCTAGCTGACAGCTTGCCCCTCAACAGCACAATTTTGCCACTACAGCAGTTAATGACCCTGAACCTTAACAAAGGATGACTAAATATAATTAAGGCATGCCAACTGATATCCTATACACTTGTTCTGGTATTCTTAATTAATGGATTAATAAAAAACCACACCTCTAGGGTACTTTCTCTCGTCCAGAGTTTTTCCCCTTCAGTATTTAATCTCCAAGACATCATACTGGTATACTCCATAAATTATGTGCTTTCTGCTTAAACCACACAAACCAGAAAGGACAAATAAGGAGCTAAGAACATAGATCCAGAGTAATCACTAGTACAATTCCAAGTTCTCCTTTTACAGAGCAGTACCCTGAAAAAAAATAGGCATCCACTGCAGCTGAACATACCTGACTGACTGCCTGTGTCCCTGCCCAAGAAAACTGAGAGAAGAAATAGCAGAGATGTTATGGCACAGACCATTCTGCTCAGAAGAAGGTGTTTAGCCTGTGTGAAAACTTCTCTAGCAGGTACCCTAAACAAACATGCTTTTGCTGGGCACAAGAGCAGGTATCCACCTAACAGCACAGAGCAGCCCATTCAGTGACTGAAGCATCATCACAACACAAGGAAAACCAAACCTTAAAACTGTCCAGGCAGATCAAGGTTGAAATTCTTCCTGGCTTTGGTTACAATAACAAAGCAAAAATAACTCTACGAAGTGCATTGCATCAGCGTATAGCTGGGTATAACTGGGATCAAGAAGGAATTCCACAAAGAAACCTAATTTTATGAGTCAAGATTTGATCTCGCTGCCTATTTACCACTGGAATCATAACTCTCTCATATGCAGCATCAAACATAATAGGTGCGAAGAGGATTATGACAACAGAATGGCAGATTACTGCGTCCAGGTGCAGAATAACTAGCAGGAACAGACAAAATGGTAATCCGGGCAGATATGCTTTTAAAACAGATGGCCTTGGTAGTAATGGGAAGCACCTGGGTAAGTATCCAAGAAGTATCTAATAGCAGCAGAACTTGCGGTTTTTTTCCCCTGTCCCATGGAGTTGGCTGCAACATGTCAGTGGAGCAATTTGCTGTAACAAAGGGAAGAAAAATTCTCCTGGTCCTCCAGTAAATTTGCCCTTTTGGGGATAAGTGTTCATCACATGCTTCTCCAGATACCACCCATGGGGCCTCATGCTTTGTATTTGTATGGATGGAGCAGGCAGAGCCAAGGGTTGCTGCTGCAGGAGGGAGAACGAGCTGCTGGTGGAAGGGGAAAGGAGGGAGGTGGTGGTGTGAGAGTTGGTGTTACCTGGCAGAGCAGCTCTGAAATAACACAAACACCCAGGCAAGGCTCTGCATGAGGAGGAGGGAAATGCAGCATCATGCCAAGACCCGCTTCAACTTCTTACAGTTATAATAATGTTCTTATACTAAACCAGTAGCTCCCTGGGAGCATAGAAATCTCATCATTTCTCGTACGAAATTCTTGGTTTTCCCCACTCCCTGCCCTGTTCCACCACCTGGGGCAAAAAAGCAAAAGGATTCAGTTCAGATGGGAACTTTCTCCTTGTTAAAATCTGACATTTGATATTTCTCAGGATGTGTTTCTCACCCCCAAAAACTGGAGCGATTGATTTTTCTCTACGGAAGACCTAACAAAACAACTTTCTTGCAGTAAATTGGTTTTCTGTTTTGACTAGCTGTATTGGTACTAAACACTGATCAACTGAAGTCAAAGTTAGATAATGTCTTGCCACTTTTAGCACTATCAAAATCTTTAAGAACTATATTTTCATGCTGGCAACACTTTGTTACCACCCTGCTCAGACCAGCCCAGTGTTTCCTAGAGCACTCTGCAGATACATGACCTGATAACTTGGTCCTATTTTTAGTTTGCAAACAAACAGTCCATAAAACACTTCTGCTTTTGCCAAATATTTGCTAAATTCTTTTTTCCCCAAACACACTTCAGGCTCTGTTATGCTCAGAGATTACTCACTTTGGCTGAGCCGGTCCTGTCACACAAACAGTCGTGTAAACCGCATGCTTCTGGTTTTGCTCCCAGATCAGTTAAGTAACTTCAGCCAGAGGAAAGTGTGGAGCCCGACATCTCCGTGCTCACACCCGGGCAGGTGTGGCTGGGGCTAAACTCCAACAACTGCACCGCCGCATCGCTGCAACCAGGGCTTTTAACAAAAATGTTTCTCTTCTGCCCCTCTCTCCTCTGCAATCCATTGACATCAAGCGATATCAGGGGTGTGACAGATTCAAAGACAAGTTCAGTTGAGGAGCATTTAACTATAGGTTGTGTCTGCTCCCAGGCTGAGGGAGACCTGAAACGCCCACAGATCCCTTTGGCTGAGGGAACCCTTCCAGGAGAGCCCCAGGTTGGAAGGAGCTCAGCTTCTCTTGCTGCAAGAAGTGGAGCAGCTCCAGGAGAGGAGCCTCGGAGAGGGGACAGGACCTCCCAAGGTGCGAGGTCTCTGGCTCGGGCGCACCCCACAAGCAGAGCAGATCCACTCTGGCCACCGAGCCCTGGTGACAGGGTCCCCCAGGAGCTGGGATTCCCAACACCAGGACTAACAGACTCATCCCAGCACCCTAAGTACTGGCTGCCTGGTGTAACCTGCATGTCTCCTCCCCCACGGAACTATAAAAAGTCTCTCATTTACTCCAGCGCAAGCCTGCAAGTTCAAAACACCTGAGCCGGGTTGTTCTTTCCCTGCTCTTCAGTGCAAAGGTCTGGGCAGAGGGAACAAGCTGTGCCCGGTTCTGCGGATACTGGGAGCTGCTTTAAACCAGCAAGGCCCACGGACACACGGGGCTAATCCCAGTCCAGCCTGACGGTGACTCCCAGGACTCCGCTTTGACCTTGACCATCCACTTCTTGCTGACCACCCGGGAGCACATTCCACCCCCCCCCCCGGCACATCCCTCCCGTGTTTTAGCAAAAAAGAGCATCGGGCGCTCAGCTCTGCCTCCCCCACGGCTTTCTGTGCCCCCCTCCACGGCTTTCTGTGCCCCCGTCCCACCACACTGGGCAGCACTGGGGGCTCTGCCCCCTTTTCGGTGGGACTCCAGCAGCTCGGGGCTGGTGGCGTGTCGGGCTGTGCCTGCGCATCCCTCCCGGGGGTGCCTTTCTCCTCCCTTTCAAGCGATGCTAAGGATTGTCCTGCTTTAAACACCGCATCCTCCGCGGGGGGGTCCTCTCCCCGTCACCCCCCCGGCCAGGACGGGGTCACTCCGCTTTCCAGCAGCAACCCCCCCCTAAGAAGGACAAACTCGGGGTAGCCGCTTGCTTCGGGGGACCCGCAAACGGGACCGAGCGTTCCGGTGCCTTCATTCAACCCAGACAGCCCCCCCTCCCCCCAAAAGCGGACTGCGCTTCGCCAAGCCCCAACCTGCCCCGTCCCCATCCCTCCTGCCTCCTCGCTCCATTTATCCCTTTAGGCTCCCCCAGCCCCGCTCGCTCTTCCCATCTCCCCCGACAACGCTTACCTCCAGCTCCAGGGACTCCTCTTCGTCGGATGAAGGCATGAACAACCCCGCTCCCCCCTGGGTTGCAGCGCTGCTCCGGCTTCAGCCCACGGACCCCCCCCCCCGTCCCCCGGTCCGCCCCGGAGCCGGGAGCGCACCCCGCCGCTTCCCTGCGGCTGCGGGCGGGGACGGCGGCCGTTCCCCCCCCCCCCGGGGGGAGGAGAGACGGGGCTCTCCCGGTCGGGGCTGCCTCCGGTGAGGGGATGGGGGGGGGGGGGGGATGCCGCAGCCCGGGGCCACCCATTCTGCAAAAAGTTGGGCTGGATGTCGGGAGCCGTCGGTGCCGGAGGAAGCAGCCCTCCGCCGGGATGCTCTGCTCTCCCCTCCCGCCCCCGGCATGCCTGTGCCCCCCCTCCCCAAGGTCAGGGACACCCTTACCTGGCTCTGTCACCCCGCTGTGCTGCCGGTCCCGCTGTCCTGCCCCGGCCCCCCCCCCCCCCCTCCCCGAGGAGGCGGCAGCCCCCTGCCACGGGTGCGGGGTCTGCGCCTTGCGAGGGGAGCGGCGGCTCCGGGGAGGGGCTGGGAGCACCCACTCTGTGCCCAGCGAGAAGAGAAAGGGCTATCAGAGGAGATCTGCATTTGCTCCCCTCGTCTAGCCCCCTTCCAGCTCCGAGAAGTCCTTTTAAAGACTCCCGCAGGCTCGGTTGGAGCGAGCCCCCTCCCCGAGGGCAGGGGACTCGCTGCTGCTGCTGCTGCTCCTCCGAAAGTGCAGGACCCAGCGTGCAGGCTCCTTCAGGGACGACGAGAAGGGACTGTCATCTCCATCACATTTATTTTACGCTCCTCTCCCTGGGCACTGAGCGTAAGGGAAGGCTGAGTGGCAGGGTCGCACTCGGCATCCTGCCTCTCCAGGGAGAATCCCATGTGGGCATGTTTTACTCCAGCTGGCTACGAATCAGGCCCTAAAATCACTAGCTAGTGGAAAGATGCAGGGCTTAATAGCCAGGCTGTCAGGCTAAAGGTGGTGTTCGATTTACTCCCTCCTAAACTCCCACTGACTTCACCGGGGTTCTGCTGGGCAGGAAAGGGCTGAAATATTTTGCCCTTTGAATGCAACAAGTGCAATAAAAGTCAGACATAGCTCTCCCCCCTCTGCCCTGCACCCTCCCTCTGCTCTTACATATATTAACATCCGTACCGGTGTCACCTAAGACCCTTTGCTCCGCCACTTGCCCCCGTGTACGCAGCGGGGGTGATGAGAGAGGCGGCTGGGGGGTTCGCCGAGAGCAGGGCTCCCCAACCCCTGCCAGGAGCTCCTGGTTTCATCAGCATGCACGGGGCATCGTGCTTCGTAATAACGTATATGATCTTAATCCACTGCTGAGGCTTTTCAATTAGAGATCTGTGATTGAGTCAGATGTGTGAATGCAAAAAAGCGAAGGAGAAAGCTGCTTTTGGCATGTCACTTTTTAACTCAATCTGCTGATGTATTTATGGTCATGTATTGCTAAATTGAACTAAGACTCCAGTCTGCTCTTGCCATGACAATGGGGAGAGTCATCTGATAAAAATAGAGTTGAGTTGATAAACAGAAAAGAAGAGGAGATTTTGATTACCTTCTTTGAAAACATGCCAGGCAAAATGTGATACAACAGCCCCACTGTGAATATCAGCTTGAATCAAAATAAGGCTAATTTAATGAATTTCCCTCATATATTTTATCAGCATTTTATTATCATTTGTGATATAAAAAAAGTTGCTGAGAAAACACAGTGGTCCCTAAGTTTCCCTGAAGAAAACACCACTCTTCTTCCAAATAAACACCTTGCCAAAAGTATTTTTACCAGGATCCGTGCTATGATAGAGGCAGGATTTTCAACAGCTCTCAAGGCTTGTCGAATTCTTTACCGACTCAAGTAAACAGCAACGCTCCGTTTCAGGGCTGAACGAAGGGAACACAAAGGCTATCTGCGAACGCTACCCGTTATCATGCTTTTAATGGCTAATGCCCCTGGTCAGAGACCAGAGATCAGTTACACCAACCACAGAATAAACATGGGAGGAAAAATAACTCCTGGCACACAAGCGTGGGCGCAGATACCCGGCAGCGCAGGCTGGGCACGCAGCCCTTCAGAGGCACGTGGGAAGGGTGATGGCCCAGATTTGTTGTGATGAGGGTCAATGTGCGAGGCAGATGAGATGTGTGGAGGACAAGCGCACAGCTGTGATGTGACAGTGGTCTTTTTTTAATTCTACTGGGTCTCTCCTTTGTTTTATAGCTGTATAGTCTATATATCTTTAACATTCTTGTGTTGGGGTTATAGAGAGGGGAGACATCTAATATTGAGCTAAAAGCCTTCAACTGCATTATTTTGTTTTGTTCTACTCTTTGTGTAAAAACACCTCTCAAATTGTCATAACTTGGATACAAGTCTATTTATTTTGCCATTCCTTGTCACATACAGAAATTTAGTGTCACAACACGATCCCTGAATGGTGCGTTTCCTACTGCAATATTGAACGATGCTGAAATTGCTGACAAATGTAATGGTAGTAATACATTTTTAAATGGTGCATATGTGTAACATGGGGGAGGTGACAGCTCCAAGGGAGCCGTAAAGACAGGTTGTATGGGAAACTCCTCCTGTGCTTTTGAAACTGCCTTGTCAAAATTCAGCTGAAGCAGAAAGGATGAGTGGTGATCAATATTTTTAGAAGGAAGAACTCCTGGGGAACTTAAGCCAGCAGCTTCTCCTGTTGAACCCAGCAGCAAGGAACAGAGACCGATTGCTGGCAAGGGAAGAATTATTAGTGTGTAAACCATCTCAGTGGTAGACTTGGGTCCAAGCCTCAAAGTCAGATGAACAGAGAAACTGAGAAGGAGCAGAAGATGTATGGTTTGCTCCCAGTTCATTTCTGAGTCCATTGCTCTAAAAATTGATTGTATGCTAAGGATTAGACCCAGACTTTTCACAACCATGAGAGGACTAAGGTCAAAACCACTGAAATCAGTATTGAAAAGCAGGCAAATCTGCATAACTTTGCCAGGCTGGAAGTTAACTCCTTGGTGCTTCAAAATCTTCCCAAGCGGTGAAGGAGTATCTTTATTTTTAAAAAATGGGAGTCTGAGGCACTGACAAAGAGGGAAGTATGTTCTTGGTTAAACAGCCAGCTGGGGCTGGGAGACATGTCCGTTGCTCATCCCCACAAGACTCCCAAAGAGCAGGATGGCCACGTTGTGAAATGCCCACCCCAGCAAGCTACAACACTGGCAGTCGCAGCAAGTGAAACTGTGGCTCTTGAGACTCAATTCCGGCCTCTGCCTGAAGGTTACAGTATGTTTTCCTCTACGGATTTTTAACATTTTTTTTTTTAACATTACCAGTTTTGAGAAAAAGGAAATATATGGGGTAAGAGCTCTAGTATATTACCCTGAGAGAAAATCATCGAGCTTGCTGGATGAGGGTGATTGTTCATCACTTGGAGTTTTCAAAATTTCTGAAATTTGGGGTATAATGTAGTCCTGAGTTATTCATGTTACCATAGAAATAAAGGGATCCATTTTCTGCCATTCACTGTTCAAGGCTTCAGACTACACTAGCTACAGGTATCTGTCACCCCTCCACCTCAAGAGCCCTGGGCATGGCCATGGGGTTGGGTTGCCAATCTTTGCTTCTCCCAGGAACTCCACATGCAGCAGGGACTTTTCTTTTTTTTTCTTTTTTTTTTTTCTTTTTCTTTTTTTTTCCCTTTTTTTTTTTTTAATGATTGGCTTGCATTCAGCTCAAACATTTTTGAAGCTCACAGAAAACATGCTTCAGCTCAGCTTCTAACTGGAAGACAGTTACTCCATTCAATTACATTCACAGTTTGGCTGGCTAAAGCCAAATGTTTTCACTTTGCCTGCAGAATATGCTGTGAAAAGCCAGGCAGCGGGAATCACAGCGAGGTTGAGGTGTTTTCGCTTCTCTTTGTTATTCTCCTTACGAGGAAGAAAAATCAATGCCTTTCAAATCAGTGCATTAAAAATCTCTCAAATGGACTGTAATTACAGGCCCATCTGTTGTCCAATTGTTGAATCGCCTGCAGCAGAGATGTGTGAAGATCTTCCCAGTTGGTCATTACTGAGCAGCCCTGGGTTTCTCCCCACCACAGTGATGCACCAACAGCCCTCTCTGCCTCTTGGAAGCCCTCTTGGAGGAGAAAGCATGGGCTGAGGGGCTAGGTTTGCTCATCACTACCTTGAGTGAACATTGCTCGGCTATTTGCAACTTGGGTGGGAAAGAAAACTGCTTTTCTTTCCATGACTTTCAAATCAGCTGTTCTCAATAGCCACGGAGCAAACTTATTGCTCCTTCAGCCCTAGATCTGGCAGACAAACTGTTATTAAAGCCTAGATTTTTGCCCAGTCCTCCTTAACCTTTCCAGCTATCTTCTAAGGAAAGTTCACCATAATTCTTCAGACTTTAGCTGTGCAAAATATATGTCCTACGTAAAGGTCCTCCTCCCCTAAGCATGTCGATGCTACTGAGATGCTCAAAAACTGAAATGGAGGTTGCACTGGTGCTGGCACTTTCAGAAATGTGCTCCGTGGGCTGAGGATTGGAGCTGGGGAAGTCGACAGGTCTCTTGTGACCTCTGTGGGTGGCTTTTTGTTGTACTGTTGTGACCAGGAAACAAAGTGACAAGGTGAGTTACTTAATGATTCATTATTCATTTTGTAGTTATTAATGTGAACAGCAGCCAGCATCTGAAACCTGCAAACTTGTTTGGTTTTCTGCTGGATTCCTCATTATGCACATGTAAACACAGGCAAATCATTTAATAGAACAGTGTTTATTAAATAAGGAGAGAAGCTTTATTACATAGAAAGCTCCTGAGCTCTAATGACAGACATTTACAAGCTTGGGGACTTGTTGCAGACTTGGAAGGGATAATAGCAGCAACTTGCTAAAATCAAGTATGTGGTAAAATACTGCATGTTTTAAGATTCAAATCCAGAATTTGCTGCTTTCTCCAAGGAGAAGAGTAGGAAGATGATCTTTGACTTACAAGTGCTCTCCAGCAAAAAGATACGGAGCGTAGAAGTAATAGCATTCCCTGGCATTGGATACAACCGTAAACAAGTGCTTCCTTCATGTTATCTGAGAAACTCTCAAAGCTGAATGATAATATTTCTGGTAAGCCAAACCATTTTTTAGAAATTGTTGGGTCAGAAACACTTGAAAGATTTGAGTTTTTCAGCACAGGCCAGGAAGGTTTTTGCACAGCCTGTACTACCTGTGACAGACAAATCCATGCCTCAACCAGCCCCATGGTGCAATCTCTTGTTTAGGGCATCACTCTCAGGGGAACAATGCTATAAGTTGTTTAGCACAAAACCCAAGTCAAGGGGGTTTTTTTAGTGCTTAACCTGTTGTCACTACCAAATAGAAGCAACAATAAAAGCTTTTCCAAAGAATGAAAGTAAGTTGGCAAGTAAGAGAAGTTGGAGATATTACAAAAACGTGTGAAGAATCCTGTATCTTTTGTGCTAGCGTTGCAACAAAGATACTTCAAATAGCTCAAATCTGCAGTGATGCACTGTATGCACTTCCACCACATGAAGATCTTGATGTGAGTTATCTCACGGAGAACAAGTGAGGAAAACAAATGAGATTTGTCAATGCTGATCACTATACACCTTGTCCAGCGTGTCGATAAAGAGGTGGCTGGGCTCTGGCAGAACTAGTCTCCTGCCTTAGGGACAAATACTGCCTGCAAGGATCAGCTGGTATTTTCAACTTTTCTCTCATCTTTGAAACAAGGTTCAATTCTTCTCAGGAGAGGCAGAGTGAAGGAATGTAACCTGCAACCTTGACCACATCAGCTCTGGGGTGTTAATGGTGTGAGCTGGTGCATTCCCTACAGTACTGCTTGCAAGTTCTTCTACCCACCTGCAGGTTCACAGGCATGAAGACCATGTAGACACACATTTAGATCTTATTCCTGTCCTAAAGCAGCATTTTAGAATAGAATAGAACAGAACAGAATAGGACAGAACAGAATATTTCAGAAGGGACCCACAACAATCACCTAGTCCCACTGCCTCAGCCCTTTAGGGCTGACCAAAAGTTAAAGCATGTTATTAAGGGCATTGTCCAAACGCCTCTTAAACACCGACAGGCTTGGAGCATTGAGCAGCTCTCTAGGAAGCCTGTTGCAGTGTTTGACCACCTCTCTGTAAATAAATGCTTCCTAATGTCAAGTTTGAACCTCAATTTTGAATAGTCCTTGTGGATCTTGGACCACAGAAGTCTGCCTATGTCCCCTGCATTTGTATCTCCTGCTCAGACAAGCTGGAAGCAGTCCTTCCCACACCTGTAATATCTGCAGTATAACATGTTTGAGGCTGTGTTTTCTGCATGTATTCTTTTTCATGGCCTCTGCTAGCACTTTAGCTGTCTTCTAATGGAAATAACTTGCAGACTTTGGTCCTGTTAGGAAATTAAGTCTGCAGACAAATTCATTTCAATTTATTGCTTTGCTTTTAATGAGAAGCAGATGCAAAAAAATGAAATATTAAAACCAATATCTATGTGCATGTGCCAATTTGTGGAACATAATAGCCTCATTATTAAATTCAACAGTGAAATTCGCTTTGGCGCTGAAGTGAGCCAGTCTCATTAGCAGGTTTGCTATTGCTAGTAAGCATTTGGTTAATGGGTAGAATACGTCTTCTTGGATTCTTCCTGGCACTTTGCATGTCTTGCTGTATGAAGAACAAACATTACACAGTTTTTTTTATCAGCTATAATGTCTCGCACTTAAAATATTTCAATTCACTCTTGTGAAATGCTCTATCAATACTTATTTAATTTCTGTCCCCAGGGAGTATTATGCCCATTTTGCTGGCACACTGTGTTCCGTGAAGCCTCGACTGTGAGTTGATAACAATGCCGAAAAAGAAGCACTGATATCTTTCCTCGCACTACATAGCAAAAGCCAGCTGTCTACTGAAAAAAGCTCTGTTACAGTGACTAGCAAGTTTCACTTTAATGTTTGTAGTTCTTATGAGACTATGATTTTTGAGACCAATATTTAGAAAACATTTATTTACTTTTTATTTACTTCTTTACAGTCAAAATGTTTCCTTTGCGTTAAATTGGAAACTCATATTGATTTCTGGTGAGGTTTTGTTTTGATGCTTGAAACCAAACCTCATTCCTGCAGCTCTAGTTTCACCTTTTTATTTTGTGCTTCAGGGAGTTGAAAATGCTCTCATCTGAGAGACTGGGAGATAAAACTTGGTAGAGATGGATATATTTGTGTTTCTAATGCCACATTTCAAACCATGACTCAGGTTCGTCAACTTTAAATGAAATTTCTTTGGAACAATGTACCCCCTAAAGTATCCAAAACTCTCACGTCTAAAAACACATGGCAGTGCATTAGCTGAGATTACTGCTGCTATAATGTACAAGCGACCAGGACTTAATCCTGCTTTCAAAAATATTTCTGATTTATACTTCAGCAGCCTGCAAACACATTTTCTGTCCTTCCATGTTGATAGCCTGCCTTTGCACGTGGGTTCCAGCATTTGTAAAACCAACTGGAGGAAAGAAAAAAACAGCCATGGAAAACAGAACATATACACACCAAAAAGACGGATGGTAGGTGAAAGACTGATCTTCAACTGACTGGTCATAATTTCTCCTGAAAAGCAACAGCCAGCGAGGTGCAATGCACTTATTTTGCCAGGATTGTGCCTGGTGTGAAGCATACACCCTGACAGTGTTTTGTAATTACTCCACCAACTAACCAAGTTTTGAAGTGATTACTAAAAACTGTTTAGTTAGTGACATTTGGCTGAAGTGCCTGGTCTCATCAGAAGCAGAAGGACATGACTATGTCATTTATCCTGTACCAAAATGGAAACAACTCGGAGCTTGTCACTTCAACAGGGTCCAGCTGGCAGCTGGACAAGCTGGGAGCTGGGAACACAGCTCATGGAAATGAATAGCTGGGTACGTACAAACGGGAAATGTTAGCTGGAGTTGGGATTTGATCATGACAGATTCATTGGATGTGAAGAATGTAACATACCTTCATTTTAAGACAGTCCACATGTGCTTCTTGGCCTGTCTTCCTTCGTCATACAAGCCCTACATGGCTTTGATTTCTGTACATTGGAAATGCTGTATACCTGCCAAATATCATGATTATTAAGGTCTTATGTACTGAAGAGAGTCTTAATGAAAACATGAAGAGCCATGACTTTAAGCCAAATTATCCAGGCTGCAGTAAGAAATAAGTTCAGGCAGAGACATCCCTCAGCCTTCATCCCAGCCGGGGTGTGAATGTAACACTTATTATTTCCCTGACAATGAATGAACAGGCAGCTGTGAGACTCCAACTCCTCCCAGCTCTTCCCTGGGTAATTAAATAGATTTTTAATCTGTATTTGCTCCCTATGGTGTCTCAGGAATATGCTTGAAGTCTAAGCCATGTGTAATTCCTGCTAACTTACGTAGTCACCCACTAAGGAGTCCTTTGAAAGTGAGCCACTTGCCCTCCAGTACTGAGGCTGGGCTGAAAGGAAGAAAGAGAGGGATGCAACCTGTGGAAACATGCAGGTTTTATGCTTAACACCTCTTTCATTTGCAGTCTCCCCTCCTGAGAAGTTTTGCTCTCAGCTTTCCATCAGAAAACATTGCAGCTGGTGGCAACAGGAGCTTTCGCTGCCCTTGGGTTAGCCAGCGGTGAGGATGCACTGCGCCAGCTCCTCGCTCCTGGGAGGAACTGGGATAGTCCACCGGGGGCTCCGCTGGGAACGATCCGGCACCACGGCAGACACGGGAAGGGGAGATGATGTCTCCATCAGGTCCTCGCCAATAAAAGGTTTAATAACTGGGCTTCTTCCTCCACCGCTAATCCTCTTCCAGCAGGTGCTGTGTCCTTGGTGAGGTCTGGGAAGCTTAGCCGCGGTCTGGATACAGGTATGATGCTCTATGATATAGTAGATATTTCATCCAGTTATAAGATGGGCAGCACAGCTTTAGTGCATAAGGTAGAATCTTAAACAAGCGTTAAATCGACTTTGTGATGGATGTGAACCTCTGGAGAAGGGCCTAGCTTGCCTACGACCTTTTTTAAGGCTTATCAGCTTTATTTTACTGTTTCTCTTCTTCAGCTTCATACTAGTTAAACTTCTCCCTGGCTGCTACGCTTGAGAAGTAAAGTAGCTTTTCCCTTTAATAGAAAAAAAATTGCTCTTGGCAAGTAGGACTTCTTGTCAAATAGGTTTAATTTGTGGCTGTAGCATCCTACATAAGAGCACGGGGATTCATAACTTACCTAAGAAGTCTGTCTTCTCCTCTGCCTTTGTTTCCTTCTTATTATAGCATTTTATTGAAGAATCCTGGGTTGGTAATTTTACCATTGCTTGTCTTTGTGCAGTTTTGAACAGATTTTTTTTCTTCCCTCTGCAGAACAAATGTCAGAAACAAGATGACAGATTTCCCAGTGAGATTCACATGCAGTCAAGGCAACAATTTCTTGTAAAATAGTGTTTTCTTCAAATACTTTGGTGTTTGCAACCTCTAGCAGAGTATTTCATCAGGTGACAGAGGATTTATTATAGTGATTTTACTTACCCACTTTAGACAACATTCCCACTTTACATTGATAATCTCTGTGGTTTCTCAAGAACATGTAGTCATGATAAACTTAGTGCTGCAACTTTTGTGAACAACCATTTTCTGTCACTGTTTGGAATTCAGGGTATGAATGAGTAGGGTATTGATTTCTGTCTCTTTTTCCAGACTTTACACCTAGCCAGTCCTTACCTTTCTTTATTTTCTGAAGTTGAAGACACGATCTAGAAGCTTTTGTGGCTCTCAGTGTGTCAGGATTTAAGCATCTTGCAGCCACTGGTGTTATTTACATGTGACTCCTGGGGCTTGGCAAAGTGTTCTTCTCTTTGACAGATGGGGAAACAAAGCACGGGGTAAATTAATTGATCTCCCCAAAGTCACACAAGATTTTTGTGACTTATCACTGCTTTCACTTCCTTCTTTGTTAGAAACTGGGGAGAAAATTCCCTGCTATTGCTGTTCATATATGCAGATGAAATGCAAAGTAAAACAGCGCTGAGAATTCTGGAATTATTTTAGCTCCAAAGATTTTACAGGAAGAAAGATGTTGTGATAGGAAAGAGATTTTTTTTACCAAAATGTTTTAAAAATAAAGCTGTTTTAGAGTTATTTCTACTTTACCACTCGTGACATTTTGCTTCTAATTTTTTGCTCATCTGGTTTTCAAGTAGCAGGAGCGACACCTCCACTTTCATAAGAACTGAAGTACAACCAGTGAGAAAGGGAAGTGTAGGATCAGATCCTGGAGTGGTCTGCAGTTCACCACAAAGGTACTTTGGCTTTCAAGCCTTCGCTGCCGGCCAGGAGGGAACGACGCAGCCTCTTGGGGTGCAGAGCTGCCAACGTCACTTCTTGCTTTCAGCATCAAGCCGTGTGGTTGAGCAAAGAGGAAGGGTAGGAGCAATCGTACTGCCAGCCTCTCCTGGCAGTTATTTTGGTCCCTTAGGATCTTCAGTGGATCCTAGGACTACCCGTGCAGCCTAATACAAGGAGGTGGGTTATCTGGCCAGCCTCCCCAGCCTCCTCTGAAGTTCTCCAGGGGCTGGTTTGGAGGACCTGACTTCACATCTTTCTCCTCAAGGAAGGGAATCTTTATCTTTGGCTAAAATGGTAGTCCAGCACAGGCATTTATTTTGTTCATGCGGAGGCCACGTTGCCTGGCAGCTTATCTGCGAAGTGCAGCTGGACAGAGAGTGGGCAAGAGATGTGTGCGGAAGGAGGCAACTGCAAGGGATGGAGGCTTGGGAAGCCACTAACGCATGCTTGCAAGATGAAAATTCACATCTCAGACTGCCAAAGAAAACATGTTGCAGGGGAAAAGCATTTCAGGGGAAGATCTTCAGAGCAGTTTTTAGCTCAATTGGCTTGAGCGCACCTCGTATCTGTCACTGTACAAACACCCCCCACTACCCTTCAAGGGAGGTTTTGGTGGCAGGTTGCTCTGAGGATCCTCCTACGAGGAGGAAGGGTGTCAGTGTTCCCATGCCAGGAAACATCAACGTGCTCCAGAGCTTCTTATTGCTCTTCTGTGCTCACCAAGCAGCAGGAACTTTAAGCCATCTGAGGATTTCAGAGTCTCTCCCCTGCTCTTTTGGCTCTGCCGTCCAAAGGATGGGATTTATTCTCCGCGAGGCACAACCTGCTCTTCCCAGGGACACAGGCACATGCTGCACAGCAGCGACCGCCGGCTGGTGATCCCACCATCTTCCACTGATGTCACGAGCTGTCAGTGCTGGGGTCTTCCTCTCAAGCATGAGGTCTCTTCAGAGCCAATAGTTTGTCTGGTTCGAAACTCACTAAAATGAAAGAATGGGAAAGTGGTTGAAAAAAAATCCAAAGGGAATAAAAATCAGGAGGGAATATAGATGAGCCTCAGGTGCCACATACAAGCTGGTGTGTTTGAAGATATGTTTTACAACAGCAAAACCTCCCTACGAATTTTTTTTCCTAAGTTTTTTTGAATATAGAAAGAAAAGGAGCTCTGAAAATATTTTTCAGTATTTTGAGTTCTTTCCAGTTCAAAAACAACCTCAGAATCTCCTAGCTACTACTTGTCTTACCTGCTCCCTCTATCTCCTTTGCTTTTAGGGGTCATACTGTTGATTTGGGATTTTTTCCTCTACACAACTAAAATAAGCCTACACCCAAGATCAAATGATGCCTGTGTTCCACCTGGAGTCCTTCATACTATGTGGGGCAGTGAGTGGAGTTCTTACTTGACACTGACTTTCTTCCTTCTATTCCATCTCAGGTGTATCTTCCTCCTTCACCATTTTAATTGTAGTCTGCATCGGGAGAGTTTCTGCATCACATCCACTAAGCTGGCAACACAATCTATTCTAATGTTAACTCAATTTACTTAATGTCAGGTTGCAGATAAACATGGAAATTCATCCCGAATTTCCAGCTTACTGGAGAACTGGCAGCGAATACCAGCTGATAGAAACAGGCTTGCATTCACTTTCTCTCCACTTCCAGCAACAACAGATGTTTGACAGCCACAATTATTATGTGTCTCATTTTCCTTTCTAGCTTTTATTTAGTGTATTGACAAGCTGGATTGGATTTGGAGAGGGGCAGGGAGCCAAGCCTGAGCCACCAGAAGAAATCGGCTTGATCACCTTCACGGCCGACCTTCGTTGCTCTCATGACTGTAACAGCTCAGCGCTGAGTCGACAGCAAAGCCGAAGGAAAGATTGAACCAAAGGATTCAGATCCAGGGAGCATTAGAAGTTTCAAGGTACAAAAGGCAGGTATGATTATCTGGACTGCAGCAACACAAAGCGAGGAGTTTCCCCAGGCAAGTCCGGTCATCCAGTCTCAATTTAAAGCTCTCTGGTGCTGGAGAATCCACCCTACCCTCTGGCAGTTGGTTTCAGCAGACAGGGATCACCATCACAGGAACCTGTGCCTTGTTCCTAGCCTGAACCTGACCTTCTCCAGCACCCAGCAAACATCTGGGTTTGATCTTCAGTGCAAAGCATTGTACTGGGATGAATGAAATCTTTGAGAATCACAAGCTATCCCCACACCGCAAAAACCAGACTGTGATATCCTGTGGACATTCCATTTATGATGGTTAATATTTAATTCATCCAATGTGGTCAGCAGCATAACAATATCCCCTTGGCCATTTTTATAAGCATTTTGTCCAATCTAAATTTAAAATTCCCAAGTGCTCAATATTTTCCAATACTTCCATCTCATTACCCCTAGTGATATCCTATTACATTATTTCATCTCAGTTCTTTCTCATTTGGGTCATTTTTTTGCATCATTCATTCACTATGAAAAGCATTTACCTGCAAATGTGCTAGATTTCAGTCGTACATCTTCCTCTTGGAGGCTGACCTCAAGGAGCTTGACAAGTATGAGTAAATGCTCCTCAGTATGAGTAAATGCTGGAGCATACATCAACTTCAAGAAATTTGTAGACCATTAGGTTCCTTTTTATCAAGCTTAGTCAGGGTGTGCTTTAATGATCTCTATTTCCTCCTAAATGAATTTCTTGAAACTCCAAGTCATGTTTGTGTTCCGAGTGTGAAACACCACTCTTATTTCCAAAACAAACCCAACAAAAGCACCCTCTTATGAACATGAAGAGCCCTTAACTCTGCTTTCTCAAACACTGCCATATGCATCTGTAAGATTTATCAAGACCTAATGAAGGATACTGTCTCAATTTTGTGGCTGGCAGCCATCTCTCAATACCGTAGATGTGAAATTAGATTATACTGAGACTAATGCACCACAACATACCTTATTAGGTGATTTATAGCTTTGGCTTGAGGGCCTTGATATGGGTATGTCTGCAAGGGGCACTTAATATAGAGGTATGTATTTAAGAGATTTTAGTTAAAGCCCATTAAACGCAGGATGGATGTTCTTATTCAAAAGCACAACATCTGCACCTGTGGGGAGGGAAGAGGGGGCAAACTCTTGACTGTAATTCTCTAAGTCTGTAACTCTTGTCTTCAGCTAATTCATGTCAATTTTTCTGTATATTCTCACAAAGACACACCGGAAATGTAAACCCAACACCACGTATTTAATTCCTTTTTGGGACAGAACTTCTGCTTTTTGAAAGGATTTTGGCTCCAAAGATTTTACCCAGATTTGTACAATCTTGGTTAACTGTAGGAAACTATGCTTGAATGCAAAGAATTTTAATGTCAGTATTTCTCTGCCAAGAGTGAAAAAAGCTGTCCTGTGCACTATTGCTCATCTTCTTTTAAAGCTCTGCTGTATTCAGGGTGCAGAGGTGCTTCATGGTTAGTGTTGAAGGGGCAGAGGCAGAAGATAAATGGAGTCATTGTCTGGATCATACCTCCAGACATATTAGCTGTTTGCATCTAGATAGGAATACAAGTCCTGTGAGACTGGAATTTACTCCCCTGGTTGCAGAGTCTGGAAGAGTTCAGAAAAGATATACAACAAAGGTTAGAGACTATTTCCTGATATTCAGTAGTAAATTTAAAGCCCATAGTAAAGACCAAAAGCTACAATATCAGTGCAATATAAATGAGAATCATGTGGACAACGCACGCATCTATACGCATCATCTTAGATCTCATCACGTTTCTACCAATGCGCTTTGGAGTCCACATAAATATGCTCATCTACACCTCTTCATGATGTTATTAATTAATATGATTGTTCAGATAACAGCCTTGGGCTAACAGGAGAATGACACCGTCTGAGCGTTACAGCACAAATGCAATGCGAAGACTGCTGGTATGGCAAGGTGGCTGTTTATGCAAGGTCCATGTGCTCTTCCTGCTCTACTAATAAAATGTCACACCAGGTAGCACTGTGGTATAATCAGTTACAATATAATTACTCTCTGTCTACATGCAAAGCTTCAGAAGGGTAAGGGAAGACTATTCCAATACGAGGCACCACTCACTGCTGCTTTTATCTGCCTTGCTCATAGTGTTGCAAAAGAAGATGAAACACATGGCATGTTCCTCCAGTTTCAGCCACTGCAGATGTCGTAATAAAGTAGGTTTTAAAAGGGATAGATGCTGCAGACCCACAACCGAGACGGTTCCTGTGTGCATACCAAACCAGGCAGACAAAACTTTCCTTCCTAAATAAATTGGAGATGATACGGACAATCTCAGTTGCACTTAGGGGAACTGATTTGTCAGGAAACATGGGCAGAGCCCTGAGCAGTTTTACTCTGCAGGAGATCTCCATGCCTGAATGTTTTTCCGCTCGTCCTGCCAACCACGTCTGTTGGTCTGATAAAAGATGTCGCTTCTCCCTGCCTGCTTTGCCTCCCTTTGGCTGATGGAGGGATGATATAAAAAGGACACTTTCCAGGTGACTAAAGGTTGTACCTGTCATTGTCAGTGCTGGTCTGGGAGGCAATTTAGACATGTTATGAACTAGATACACCAGCTCCAAATAGGAAAAGGAAGAAAATGAGGATGATGTAAACCCGGTGGACCAGACCTTTGATGGTGGCCGACAGTACAACTCCCATTCTGGGACTGCTACGCTGCCAGACAGTTTCTCTTCCATAAATTATGCAGGTTGAAAAAATAAGCTCCAAAACCAAACTATCCTAATCTTTTCTGCTTGTGTGCAACAAGCTCTGCTACCCTCTCTGTCAAACCTCTGGAGTATAACATGTATTAGACAGCAACAGAAGACCTTCTCCTAGGGTAAAAGAGAACGGTGATCCTCCCAGGAGAAGTTCAGCTTGCTCTTGTGTTCTATCTCTCAGCTGTAATGCTGCTGTTAATTGTTCAGGCAGGAGGCAGCCCTGACCAAGCCCTGCTTGGAGGGCTGTAGGACTTTGATGCCTGTCATTCTGAGCATCGATCTTGTTCTAATATGAGTGAGTGATTCTGGACAGATTAACTGATCCATGGCAAATGCTAATTGTATTCACGTAGAAGCTTCCTTTTCTCAAGGCTATCATGAAACCTGGGGAAAGAGGAAGATATAAATAATGGTGATGGAAGTTATGAGCTTGTCAGGAAGCCTCTGCCTGAAAATATCTCTGTGGTGGGGGCTGTCAGTGTCTGATTTGGAAAATGACAGGATGTCCTTTCCCAGCAAAAAGCCTCTCTGACTCTGTCATGCACTTGACCTTCCGTAGTCAGCCCCTGCACTAAATGTCCACAGTGTAGTACTGCATATTTGATAAACACGGTGCAATTCAGAACAGATAAGAAATAGAAAAAAAAAAATCAATAGATTTTATTTTTGAGTTCAGTAGGACTTCAGAAAAGTTCAGACCCAGTTCCTCAGCTGCAGTCTATTTGCCGTGGAGCAAAACTTCCAATAATATCCACTCCACTTATTTTCAGGAAAGGTTTTCTTAGGCTCTAACCTTGAATCACAGAGGCGTAAATCAGATTGCTGCATGTCAGCTGAGCTATTTGTGTGCACTCTCTTCAATTTGAAATCAACTTATTTTAGTCCTTACTGGCAAAGGGACAAATTGAGTTACCTTCTCCCACAAAATACTATGACTTTGAAAGTGTTTAACTGAGGAGATTTCCTGCAGAAAAAAACCCCCAAACCCAACATACAAGTCAGCAGTGCTAAGCTGTTATGAAAAAGCAAACCCCATCTCAACATAAAAGTATTATATAATGTCTGCATATGAAATTATGAAGGTATAATACAGCCTGTAAAACATAGGAAGAAAAGCCTTATCTGGAATAGTGAGTGTGGTTTGAATATTGCATTTCAAGGAAGATGTGAACTGGTTGGTGAAAATCCAAGAGAAAGACAGATGGGAGGTTCAGAAACAGGACCAGCAAGAGTAACTAGAATTAGTATAAAATTAAATGACTGAGGGAAGGCATCAGAGCAGTCTCCAAACTGTATACAAGGTGGCTGGTCAAAAGTGGTCTTTCAGAAGAAAGAGGGGAAAGAAATCAATCCCACCCACAAAACCTCCTAAATCTCTCTGGGCTCTCTTCCACATCAAGAGACACCAAAGAGCAAAGACTGCCCATGTCCCTGTGCCACGTAACAGCTCTCCAGCCATCCACGCTTTCAGTGCTTCCCCAGATTTACACCACTGCAGTTGCAGAATTGAACTTCACCCTCTCAAGGGTGAGAAAAGGATGACTGGGATGCCCCCAGTATGCACTTTTGCCAACATTGTTAAGAAGCCTTGGACTGATTTTAACAATATGGTCAAATGAAGATCTGGGGAATGTCTTAAAGAAATTTTATCCTATGACACCACCTGACCAACACAAATTGAGTTGTATTAGATAATGCAGAGATCTCTTTCACAAATCCATTCCTTTTTTTGAGAATATTTCTCAAAATAAGTGCAAGATGACCAACTGAGTACAGAAAGTCCTTCAGCAGTGCTGTATAAAACAACTCATAATTTCTCACTTTATTTTCTCCATTCTACATGGTTTTGGACCATCTGAGCTCCTTGGATGAAGACAATATTTTGTCCAGTAAGTCATATGAAAGGTTTCCCAAAAAATTTATTTTAAAAAAAGAAGCAGTAAAAGGACTGTACCTATCCCATCTGTTTCTTCTTATACACTTGCATCAGATTGTTCAGGATGTTTCTCGGTAAGAGCTATTGATGTCAAGAAACGTGATTGAGTGATGTTGCTTGAGTGCATGGCAGCTGACTCAAGAACCATATGTCTCATTCTGCTGCCACAACTGAAGCAAGGATGAGACGTACTCCATCAAATTCAGACATGAACACAGATCTTTTTTCCTAAGCTATGCAAAAAGTTCTTACACTCAGCCAAAACTCATTCACACAAGGGGAAATTCTTGGATCTACCAGATGAGCATAGCAAACTCAGCAAGCTTCCACAGGCTGAACTGTGCTTTTGCACTTGATTCGGAAAAATGCCGCAACACTTGTTCTATTTTTCTATTTCTATATCTTGATCTCACCAATAGCACAAAATGTAGGTCAAAGAACTCTTCCTAGGGTAAAAAAGCATCAAAGCATTATTTTTAGTATATAGGTGTCGATTTGGTTGAAGAATTCCATCCTTACTTATTTTCCACCTTCTCCTCTAAAACAGACTTCAGGAGTAGCTGATTGAAATTCACTACTTACAAGAATGGGAGAAGTGGTCACAGTCTTATCAGTGTTTTCAAAGTATTAACAGTATTCTTTATTGTGCTCTTGGGACTCAGTCTCCCTAAAGAAGCAGATGACATTTTGCTTCCGTTTTTATTTCTCCCAGCAGATCTCTCTTTCCCAAGTACATTTGAGATGCAATCTTATTGTTCTGAGAAACGTCACACAGGAGCTCACAGGGGGTAGTTAGAAAAAGGCCGGTGTACACCGATAGTCCTATAATTCAAAATCTGAGTGCTTTGGGTTCTTATGCCCTTGGATATATACATACATCTTGTCTTGCTTGCATAAGTGAGTGCCTGAGTGATATTGATAAGAGCCAGGGTATTGTTTTCTTTGCAAGGCAGAAACATTTAACTGATACATTGCAAGTGGCTCTGCAAACTTAAGATATCCCCAACAAGCAGCATTTGCTACTGCTGAAGATAAAAGCAAGAGTACAGAAGTCATTTGCAGCCATGCTCTGTGGAAGGGAAATCATTCTGTGAGACCATTTCACTTTCAAATGTTAATAGCCTTTCTTTAGTATTATTCAAAGAAGAGTTTTCCCCTGAATATGGCATGGGAGCCCACAAACTGGTGTTACCAAGCAAACCTTTCCCCTGCAGCAGCTGCTGAAAGGTGAAGGTACTCTTGACATTGACAGCCATGGGAATTAGGGGCAACAGGTCAGCGCATGGTGACTGAGGCCACCCAGTTTAAACCAGTTGGTGACTTCACCAGCTAAGGACCACAACGCTATTGGGAGGGGGTTGTGGACTTGTTAAATGATCCCCCACTGATCTGGGCTGACTGGCCCTCCAGCCAGTCTTCAGTCTGTGACGGCCACCCCTTCTCTAGCAGGGTTACACCTTGTATCCCAGCTTGTACTGACACTCCAGATCACTTTTTGTGGAAATAGAGCCACTATGTTCACCCTTCCACAGTGATTTTCAGGTGTCAGAAAACCTCACTGCAAATAATTTTTAATGTAAAGGTACAAAGGTAGCTCAGTCACCTAAATGTGTCAGTAGGGAATCATGTCTTAAATCTTGCTCCAGAGGCATCAAGAATAGTCAGTCTGAACTATTCCACTTCCTTTTGACCAACATGGAAGGAGGTGAAGCTATGGTCTATCTATTGTCCACCACACATTTCATCTACACTCTCTTAAATGCTTGGAACCAGGACCTGTCATTCTTCCTTATGTTCTCATCTAGTTACAGCAAGGCAAATGACTGAGTTGTCAGAACTGGCTTCAGGCTTCCTTTTTGCTGCATTTCTTTTCACATCAGTCTCCCCCTACCAGGATGTGTTTGGTGTGTTTATGCTCTAAGCTAAAAATATTATTACACTGTGGAACATGAAAGCAAATGTTCGTGGAAGGCCTGAGCTTTAAAATCTTATTCAACATCATGATTATATGTCACTACCTTTATCTATGTATGTTTGTAGTTTGAAGGAGAAAGTGAATAACATTTTGGCTCTTCTAACAATATTATTTCAGGTTTTAGAAACATGGCGACCTAAGTATTTTATAGATGTATGCTTTAGGGTCAAATAAACTTCAGAAGAAAACTGATTTTCCACTGAAAAGAAGCTAAGCTCAAGCCAAAATTTGAATAGCAAAATAACAAGCTGTTCTTTGCCAAAGGCAAACAAAAAACCCTATTGCTATGCCTACTGAACATCTATCCCTTCACAGGCCTTGCTTTTATCATTTATTGATACTTCCACCTCCAGTGTAATTTAGTAATACTTCAACCAGTCTGCTGGATAATAAACATTAAAAATTATGGTATTGGCTTAATTTAGATATTAGAGACTATAACTGACCCTATGAAGAAATCTACCATAAAGCAGATGAGTCATTTAAAACTCTAACATTGTCATTGTGAGCATCTGAATTTATTCCCTTCCCTGCAAGCTAGGACAGAATGAAACCTCATGGGGTTGTTTCCCAGCACAGACACAGCGAGACGGCTTTCCTAACAAGTATTCGTTGAGCTCACCAAACTCCAGGCTGTCCTAACAATAGGATTTTTAAAGCACTAATCTTACCTATTTGTTTGCCAGTCGACGCATTAAATGTTCCTAAGTCAATCCCTATTATTTTCCTCAACTAACTCTAGAGGTGATCCAGGACCCAGGTAACTCACTGGGAGGGCGGGGAGGGTGGCGGTGGTGGTTTCAGGTGGGACTGGGAGCACAGAGGCCCTGTCCATGGTGCTGCCGCGGCTCTGCTTTTTGCCCAAAGCTGTCTTTTGCCCAAAGCTGCCTTTTTTGGCCTCATTTGGACCCCAGCTCCAGCAACCAGCAGTCGTTTATCTCGAGTCTGACATCCATGTTTTCCCATCACCAGCACTTTGCAGGACAAGATGAGCTTAAAGCACAGCAGTATATTCCTGCTCTATTCTCACACCATATCAGCTTTAAACCTCATCAAACTGTTTACTATTTTTAAACTTAAAATATGCTTCCAGCAAGTAAAGGTAAATTCCTAGATGGAACTGTTCTTTAAAAAATGTGTTTTGTGGCTGAGGTGCTTACCACCAACATTGAACTTTTGTTCACACAGGATTTGAATAAAGCTATTTGTACCTGAAAATAGCTGCTATTCAACGTCTCACAGATCATACTTCCAAACACAGCAAAACTGAGACTCATTCAAAAACCCATGGTTTTTTAAACATGGTGACACTTCTGGAAACATATCTGCTACTGTGCCAGAGACTTAAAAAAATAAACAAAATTGCGGTTATACACTTAACATACCATGCTCAATTTTTTTTTTCCCCTCTGAATTTTAAATAATGGCTATTTGCATTCAAATCCAATCATTAATATCTGCAACACCATAGCCTCATGAGACTGTTTATTCTTAAACAGCATCAAGTTTGGAATGAAGCTTTAATTGGAGGATTAGTATTTTTCAATGAAATTCAAGATGATTCAATTAGGTTTAGGTTTCATTGATGAAATTGTTAAAAAGATTGCAGTGAATTTTCACAAGGACTTTTTTTTTAATACAGTAAAAATTTTAAATTAGCAAATTTACTATTTCTGACTCATTTGGTGATTTATAAAACTCCTCTTTTAAATGAAACAGATTAGTTCACTTCTGTGTGAAAGCTGGGGTTTGGGCACTTCTTTCTGCGTATGATCCTGTGAATAGACCATGTTTTCACCCACCATTTCTACTGCTTGAGTTGGTTTGGGGAGAACAGGGCAGTGTCTTTTCCTTCACCTTAATCTGTAGTTCTGCTTTAAACCTTCCTTACAAAAGACCTTAAATCAATAAGTAAATCTTTGAAATAAAGCCACAATTCAATTACATACTCACTCATGCAAGTAACTATACTATGACTTTGGTGGGGTTATGCACATGTAGATGGTGACCATTTAGTCATGTGGACCTATTTATTGCATATTGTGGTAGGGTATGACTGTGGCCTGATTATCAAAAGCAGTAAATAATTTCTGTAGATTTTCCAGAGTGGAAGTTGATAGACCTGATGCCCTGAGGGTTTCTTTAGGAGCCCACTTACAGGTTCAGTAGTCTACTTCTTAAAATCACAGCAGTGGAAAACCTCTATCTTCTAACATGTTTAAGAGGTCTTCTAGGTGACCCTCCCAGATTCTGGGAAATCCTTACACTTAGGATTTCATCATCACTCCCTGCAGCAGGAATTATACTTGAATATGCCTACAAGCTGTACTAACATGCATCTGTACCTGCTTAAAATCCAGGTGCATGTCACACCAAGGTTTGCAAAGGCTCTTAGAGCACTTGAACACCCAGGTCTGTGTGTCTGCCCCACTAAGGAATGAATAAGCCCAGACATTGGTAACTAAGTTCTCACTTGAGAAATTTACTATATACAAATCTCTCAGCGTCAAATGGAAAACCCAGTGCTATTTTGAGCTAGTATAGTCACTCAGATTATTGAAAACAAGTGTGTGGGCATCTTTGAGAAAGAAAAACAGGAGTCTATGAAAACGCTCTCTGATAAATGTTTTTCCTCACTGGAATTTTTAATTAATTTGTTGGCCTGAGGCAGGTTAGATTTTCTGGCTTGTGATAAGAACAGCAAATGATGGAGTAGTTTTTGTCTCAAGTTTGTTACCATTTGTGCAGTGCCCAAGGGGCAGTTGTAAATTAACTACTCTGAGGACCAACAAGAGTGTAGTGTCTTAGCAGATGTATTATTACAGGACTTTCGTCTGATGCTTATTTTCTTTTTGTCTCTGATGATACCAGAGATGAATACAGGCAGTGCTGAGGTGCCAATATTAACTTGCAATCATAAAAAATGTACATAAAATTAAGAATGATCCAAAATGAGCAATTGACTGGCACAGGGGAACCTGTTCTGAAGCAAGATCTTCTTTTTACCCTGAGAACTACTTAGTGTCTTCCATCAAGCTGCGTTTAATCAGGATGCCTCATGCACTTGCACTTTGCAATACAAGAGTCACATCCTGAACACAAGTTCCTTAGAGTATCTGTGTTCGTCGCGGGAGCTGACACAAAGCCACAGGCACACATATCACCCTGTGCACAGAGGACATGAGCCATGCAAATCCATGGAAATGTTTATTTTGGTGTGATAGGCTTAGGGATGTTCTAAATGAGGGCCTTCAAGGTATACTAAGCTCCCATTATTTCTCATGGGAATTTATATCCTGGGAAACCTTGTTAAAACATGACATTCCTGGTATTCATTGGTGCACGTTCAGGTGGTAAAAGAAAAAAATATTTTTGGTGCAGAACTTCTGAAAAAAAGAAAGGGCACAAAGAGACTAGATCCAGATAGGTCAATAGTCAGACGTAAGTATTGTATCAAAACATGTTAAACTTACCAGCACCTTGGGAGCCAGGATGGACCTCATCATTTGTGGTAAGGGCAGAGATTATGTCACTCTATGGCTGATAAATCAGATGATAGATAGTTATGCACATGGTCCCTCTCTTCATGACAGCATAACACAGAGGTCTCTGGAATATGAGTTGGTCTGAAATTTGCTGCTATTAATGACAGTTATTTTCAAAGTAAAAAAATTGCTTTGAGAATTCATTCTATGTTGTCCCCAAAAGACAAAATGCATCTCATCACTTGTATGCTAAACATGAAGATTTACTTAGCAACATCTTTACGTAATCAAGAAGTGTTTGACCTGAATAATAGGGTGAAATTTAGTATCATGCAGAAGGACTATTCTACCAATACAGTCGTTCAAGACTGTTATGGTGTCAAAACAGGACTGAGGGATTTAAATGGTCTGTATATTGTCCTGTAGACCTTTGCACAAAAATAACTTTGATCCATAGAGATTTATTGTGTTTTACATCTTACCAATTGTCTACACAAGGTGAATTTCAAACAGAACAAAAGTGACTGTGTACGTGCATAGACTTTGAGGAAATACGTCCCCAGTATTTGTACTAATGCCTCTTGTTGCTTCATCGCACAATTCAACACTTTACCCCTCAGAATAGTGCTCTGATGTAGTGTTTTGACTGAATTTTCTTCTGATATTTATATGAAGGAATTAACATAACTGATAAATCAAACTTTCTCCATCATTGTTGTTTTAAGCTAGTTTACAACGAAAATAGCAAAGCTGACAACGTCTCAGATTTGGGTGGAATCTATTTTAGGATCAAGCCAGTCCATATGTTCTGCTGTTGTCCACAGATAATCTGAAATAGATCTTCACAAAATTGTTAATTTCATCCTCTTCTCCTGTTTTCAGCCCTAATTCATTCTGGGATGGTCTGATGCCCTCAACTACATGAAGTCATCCTCTAATGCTTTTCTAATGTCATTAAAATTGGTGCAGGTAGATGTGAAGGGTTTGTAGTTAACATGAATATGAAAGGCAGAATAGAAGATGTGATGATGCAATTCCACTCAAAAAAACTTTTGAGGTCTGTTTGGAAAAGTAAAATGGAGCAATGAACAAATCTATTTTACAACTCTTTTCTTGATACCAGTCTTTGAAAATGTCATGGTCCCTTCTGGAACAAAATTCAGGCTAGTCTTACCAGACTAGCTCATTGTCTAGTCTCATGTTTGATAGGAAAATTAGTGGCTGATTCAGAACATTCTTTTAAAACCTTAACAGGTTAAAAACTGAGAATCACTGCCAAAATTCATGAAATCTCATTCATTAAGGACCTAAAAAGAGCTTTAAAATTCCCCCTGCCCTCCTTGGAGGGGATTCCAGCCTTGCAAAGTAAATGTCATTGAAACAGTTTGAGCTCATGGAAAAATAAATTCTCTCTGACAGAAGAGAAAATTTGAGGGCCCCAAGAGTGCAAGAACATAAAGTCTAGCAAAGGCGAACCAGATCTGCAATATATTAAGCCTGAATCATAGTACTGAGTCATTCTTCACACTGAAGGAAACCAGCTATTTAGAGTTAGATCATGAGTTCCCCGTGCTCAGATTTTACTCCAGTAATACTCTCATTGAGGATTACATGTAATAGGTTTACACATTTGTTTAAACTTACTCACTTGCTGGTCATAACCCCCCGTCTGAGTCAGCAAGAGTAGAGATTAATGCTATTAGATATCAAAGGCTTCTCAGAGAGAATGAAATGGAGGTGAATGGAGAGATCCACATTTTACCCCAGCCTGGGGTGTGTAAGTGTCTCAGGCCCTCAATCACAGGAGAGGGAAATAGGAAGATAAGTGAATCCAGGAGAACTCTGTATTTCTGTGCTTTATCTGCCCACAGAGATTGTGCTATTATGTCTTTATTTTCTAGATTTTTTTTTTTCCCCTCCTCCCTACTCTTAAGCTATGAATTGTGTTTTTACAAAAGGATCTTGGCAGGCTAAAATTCAGCTTGCCAGCATAGTTTCCTTTGACAACAGCACAATGCTTGAACTAAATACCAGATGTAGTCTCAGTTCAGTCATTCTCCTAAGCAGACTGAAGACCCAAATTTGAAGTGTTTTTGGAGGTGGATTGCTTTATGCCACTTTTCCATACCTACTGTTTTTATAGCTATCTCTATTTGTTAGACTGAGTGGTTTTAGCCTTACAGAACTCATATATATAAAATGTATAGGGATATATGTTTGTGTGTATACATGCATATCATTATATATAATTGTGTATGCACATGTGTAAATGTATTTAGACAGGTTGGCTTGTGAGGAGCTGGAAAACTCAAGTTTGTTTTATGACGTCTTTCCCCCCTGTGTGTTTTCTGATATCTAACAAAAGTTAAACCTTCTAACCCTTCTTCCATTCTTTCTTGCTTCTGTTTTCTGCAAGTTTCTTGAAAATAAGGGACTGAATTGATGTGGGTCCTCTCTTGTTCTCCTGGGTGTGATGTAGATTAAACAACCAGCCCAAGAGTTACTGGAATCAGAGCCACTTTTCACTCATAAACTCAACAGGCACTGTCTTACCCCCATGTAGGACAGCACTGGTACATGCCACTCTGTACACCTGAAGAGTTATTGCACAAATTTTTCGTCATTTCTCACTAAATAGACACTTCAGAAAGGGAAAGTGTGGCTTAGGAAGCATCTTTCTAATGTCCTTAAAAAATATCCTGGCTTTGTTTAGATAGTCCAAGGAGCTATTATATAAATTGGTAATGCAGCATACATTGCAACCTAATCACCATCATTAAAAGTTTGATCTCCACTTACTTACACTGGATTTGATTTGCTCCTTATAGGCAGTAAAACCATGAAAGAGGCATGGGGCTGCCTTAGAGCTCTGGCTCCAACTCTGATTTCAGGCAGGTTAAAGAGCTCTCAGCTGTCTCCAAGTGTCAGTATTTACCTCTTTTCTTGGTCAAGAAACGGAATTTTAAATTCTTTGCAGCTTTCCCATTTGCCAATGCTACAACATTTATAGCAGGCTAATTACTGGGCTCTTTAAAGCAGAGTAATTAAACTGCAATTAAACTGACACCCAGAATATAGTCCTGGTCAAACGCAAACAGCAATTCATACAGGTTACCTTGTCTAAATCAGAATCTCAGCACACATCAGCCTTAGCAAAAAAGGATAAAGGCAGTCACGGTGGTTGATTGGCATGAGGAAGCAGAGGAGACTCACCAACATCCAGCATGTAAATCCGAGCTCTGCGATACCGGCCACCTCCCAGCAATGTGTGAATCCTTGGATTAGCATTCTCTGCTTCAGCTGTCAAGTGACATTCAAGGAAGCACCACACAGGTTTATTAAAAATCATTTCCCAGAGTGTAACACGCATTGGAGTCACTCTGCCAAGTACAGATAGTCGTAGCTATTTGTGGCGTGTTGTACGGATGCGCTGAGCTGTCTCCTTCTCAGAGTTTCAGAGATTCCCACTTCTGTCCCTCATCGAAGACAGCGGAGACCTGCTTGTCACCTAATGGATTGTTCTGGTGTTTGAGTCAAGTGCCATAATGAGAAGTGTAATTGGACTGTTCCACAGCAGCCCCACTGCCTGGCAAATGACCATCCCATTACAATAATATTCATGGAGGAGAGGCATGAATAAAAAGCCATTAATTAATTGAGGGGACAGTAAGGGGCAGATCCACAATTCTTTCTCTCGTTAATGGAGATTAACTCACAAAAGTAGCATCTGATGCCACCTGGAGAGACAAACAAGAAGTGGACCTAACCATTCTCCATCCTGCTGGTCTGACTCCCCCGTGTGCTGAGAATCAGGATTAAAGCCTTTTGGCCAAATTAATTTGATTAAGTAGACAAGAACTCTGCTTGCACAGCACTTCTTTTGGCTATTTAAGGGCCTGATTGAGTTGGCATTGGGATTGAATCACTGAGAGTTGAAATCTAATTCCAAGGAACAGTTCCTATAAATTGACCCTTCATTTAAATCAGTGATTAACCAAATGTGGCTTAGAAAGTGCCACGAGGAAGCAGTCCAGAGCTGAGCCATGGGAATAATTTCAACAGGGAATAGGTTCAAAGAAAAGAAATAACCCAGGAAAAATCACTGTGATTTATGAGCAAATCTCAGATCTATGAAGGAGAGCTATGCCAGTGAAGTCCAAGAAACAATTCCATAAACAGTGTGTCAGTTCTAAGGACTAAGCAATAAACCCAAAATAATTAGCCTCTGTGTCTCTGCAAAACTCAGTATGTGCCAAAGTGAAAGCAATGAACATTTTCTGTGATTGGACTGCAAGAAATCTGCATAGCAGGATTAAATTGTCAAAAAGAAAAGGAATGTGCCCAGAAGAGAGGTCAAATACAGCTAACCACAGGTTGGGCTGAAAACAGCATGGAAACAAAAGTAAATTTGGATGAGAAATAGACTTTACATCCTGAGTTTAAGCATGAATATAAGATCTGTTGACTTCAGGGCTTGATTACTTTCAGAGACTTTTAAAAATAATTTGTTGAGTTTTGGTCATAGCTCCTATACCTTTAATAACTGTGCTCCTTTGGCAAGCCATTTATAAACATATAATTGCTCTTGCAGTAAACCACAATCAAGATTCCCTTGTTAAAATGGGTCTATATTCCAGAGGAAGAGAGGACAAGAAAACATTCCCTGACTGACTGGTTAGCAAGTCCTTTGCTCCGCCAGGTTTTGCTGCTTGTTTCCTTCTGCCTTGAGGTATCAGCATTTATTTTGTGCTTTAAACTCATCGTTCCCTTCTGGAGAAGTTGTGTCTTCAGCCTTTTATGCTCTGTGATCTTCCCAAAGGCAGGACCTGGAGCCAGGCTTGGCCGCGGGAAGCCCCGGTGGAGATGCTGAGCATGCAAAGCGCGCAGAGCGAGCATGCGGAGCACAGGGAGCTTGCAGAACATGCAGAGCATGTAGAGCGTGCATGTCTACCACCGAGCTGCAGCACCCGGGTTGCTACTCATCCAACAGAGGAGCCAGAGGCACTTCCAAAGCCAAGAGAAGCCCCACCACAGCTCCACTGAGGGGTTTGGGAACCATCCCTCGCTGCAGCCACTGGGCTCCTCTGCCAGAGCCTCTTTGCTTCAGAAAATTTCAGATGTTTCAGAAAATCCATCTTCAAGATAAGAAAGCATGGTAAGCTGGCTACATTAGCTGGGATTTCCAGAGAAATTAAGGGATCAAGTGATCAGAATCCCTTAGGCTCCAGTGCAAACAAGAGTCTTTGTACCTTGCATTTAACAGCATTACCACTTTTTTTCCCTTCACCAGAAAATACCAGGTCTTATAAAGAAAACAGATATAACAGGGAACAATGTGTTTACCACCTTTGCAGACTTTTGCCATTAAATTTTTATTCATACTGGGTTAGATAAATGTAGCCCACATCATCCTAGATTAGGTTTCATTTATTCCCAAACAACTGTGTTTATTTAATTCTCTCCTTTTTCCACATGTGGAATATCTCCATCCCACTACCTCTCAGCAGCAGATGTTCACTGAAACCTGATAATACAGTTGCAGCAAGGATAGCTACTACCTCACATGTCACCGTTCAAAGAAAAGGCTTGGGTTTAGTTTGCTCAGGTTTCATCTTATTTAACTTTCCCTTTTTGTATTAGACACATAGTAAGAGACCTTTACTCAAGCAAGCCTGAAAGAAGCTGGTCTTTTTTTGTTCAGCTAGTAAAGGAGGTAAAGGAAAGGCAGCAGCACTGTGTGTGGCTAAGACTTGATACAGGAACCAAACTGGAAGAGATTAAATGCCCTGGGACCCCTACTCTACCAGGGGTGTTTATGCTTCTAACTGATTCCGAGGAAGCCACGCGTCCTGGATGAATGGCCTGTCGTGATGGCTCTGTTCCTGGCCTGGTTATTGCAGGGCCCGCGGGGATCACGGCTGCATCCTCTGGACCATCTCCTTCCCCTTGGGAAGGTACTCCTCGCTGCAGCATGGAGCTGCGTAAAGCCTGCACCACCTTCTCCAGGGATTTTGCAGCCCTCCTTGAGCTCTGCGTGTGCCTGCAAGTCTGCAGCAAACCAGAGGTTCAGCAAGAAGCTTTGCAGAGCCGTGCTCTGCTTCTCCTTCCTCCCCTCCCCTCCTCCTCTGCCTTGCCTTCCCTCCCTCGCAGACCTCCCCATCCCACCGCTCCTGCTATTTAACTGTCCATTACCGAACACAGCCACTGCTTTCCTTTATCACCTTGATAAAACTGCTTAATCTCTGATTTCGGCTGCTGATTTTGCTTTGCTCCGTGATGCCACTTCAGATTAGGAGAGGGGAGACAGCTTGCTAGAAAGAAAGAACATAAAGCCCAGTTTGTCACACTTGTACTGCTCCTGAGCAGCACACAAGCTGCATCTCTAGGGACAATTTTACCAAGCTGTTCAAGCTTCATTCTTGCTTAGAGGCAAACAGATTCAAAAGGACACAGCAAAACCAGCCTTTTTAATCATTGATGCCCAGATTTGGACACCCTTCCTCATGGTTTAAAGTAGCCAAACAGCCTCTTTGATTTCCCACACGAGCTAAAACAGGCAGGTTTAGAAGCAGCTGGTCCAAACTGTCCCCCACTGAGTCCCCCACACACATGCAGATCATTTCTGCTGTGGCTCTGCAGCCAGCCCATGGCATCCGAGCTGCATTTGAGCCCCACTTTGCAGGTGCTGCTGCTCGGCTTGAGGACAAGATTTCTTCACCCAGGATTTCTTATCATTCTTCAATCCGTGTTCTTGTCACCTGGAAACCTGGCAGATCACAGCCAAAAGCAGCAGGGTAGGAGTTTACTGGGCAGTTTGTTGAAATCCTGAGATCTCTCATGTCTCAGGATGAGGAAGGTGCACGGTGGTCCCGGGGGCTCGCAAAGCCCTTGCGTACTACACGCACAGGAAAGGGCAACACGTTTCTCCGACGTCTGGTCCTGTAGCGGCTGATCCTTGCTCTGTGGAGGATGCTCAGCCCAGGACTGACAAGCTTCACGTGAGGCCTGACATTTAAACTTGTCTTGACATTTTGCTCCTCTAAGCAAGAACAAGACAGACATACAGTAACAAGAAGTCAACAAGAATCTGCCTGAACTTCTAGCTCTCTCAGGGAGATGCTTGCCCTGAGTGCTTAAGGCTCAGTTGTTTGCGATGCAGAGAGTGTAGCACGCTCCCTGAGCAGAACAACCCGTGCTGTAAAAGGACAGAAGGACATACGGATCCTGCTCCTGCAAGGAGTTGGCTCGGAGACAGAGATGTGTAGATGACACCCAGTTTGCTGGACCTGAGCAGCGACTTTCTTGTTTGACAGGACTGTAGGTGATAATAAGATGTCTGTGTCAAGAAATGCTGAGAGGGTGCAATGAGCATCAGCTGAGCCAGCTATGTTTAAAAAATGAAGGGTTTCTAGCAAGCTGGCACATGCCGCAGGTTAGACTCTTTATACCGATGTGACTGGGATGCTGTCACTCCCGTGGAGCGATGTGCTGTGCCAGGTTTCCCTCTCCTGCACTTCTGTTGACTAAGTTCACTTCACCCACTTCTGGTTTAATCCTACATGGGAGGTCTCAGCAGGCAGACAGAAGAGGAAAACCACAACCCTGGTGGCCTGTGAAAGTTTTGAAGATCCCTCAAATGAACAAATAATTTGCTTCTGTAGTGGTCAGCTCTCCAGTCAGCTAGGCACTAATACAGCTGCACAGAGATTTGCATGCAGGTAGGAGTCTCTGTGTCATGCATTTGTTTTCTGGTTTATAAAAGAAGATGATGGCGTGCTGGGTCTGTGTACACGAGTGTGCAGCCCTGTGTAACACACGATCTGTGGGTACACTCTTGTGCACCCAGGGAAAACCCCTTCAGCTCCCTGTGCCTCACTTCATCTATACATGGCAGTGCTGCCCGACTTCACAGAGGCAATGTGAGGATAAAAGGGATTAAAAAAAATAAAGATTTATGCTGCACACATTCATCATAGAAATAGGAGATGACAAAAGAATTCTTTTTTTTTTTTGTGCATACAAAGTGTAGATGTGATGGACTTGTTAGGACTTCCCATTGGAGTAAGGCTTCATCCAGTTGTTTGCTAATGATTAGCAACCTTATTTTAGAGTGGTCCAAATGGCAACATTCCCAGGCTGCTCAATGCAATCAGTGTAATGGGACGGAGCTCTTCAAAAGCGCACTGGCAGACTGGCAGACCTGGCCCATTAGTCTCTCCCCAAGAGGTGAAAATGGATGGGCGACACGGGTGTTTGCACTGCAGCTGTATTGTGCCTCTTACTGATGGTCCATCTGCAAATACTCGTGTGCATCACAAGGTTGCTTTTCTCTCTCTTTGGTGATATTGGCTGTAGCCAATTTTTGTAGCCTTTCTGTGGTTTCTTTTCCCATTTGAATACCAGGAAGGATCATTCTCTTCTACCCTGCCAAAAGGAGTCTTTACTGACAGCGTGAAGTGCTTATAGCAAAAAGGACCATTTAAGTGCCTAAGACAGACAGCGTATTGCATCAGAAAAATCATTTTGGCATGTACATTTTGTAGCCAGGTGTCCTACGTGCCAGTCTAGCCTGTGATATGCACTGTAAGTGCTATTAAAATGCTATCGTTTACCTTTTCCCAGCTGTTCTTGTGCTTTAGAAGGAATTCCCTGAGCTCCACGCTGAATAAAGAGGATTTCTGCAGCACCACAGTAACACTCTCATCCCCAAATGGTAAGCCTAATCATTTGGTTTGTGGCTAAAAACCCATTTTAAAGACAGCATTTGATTTCAGTGGAGTGATGTTAAAATGTCATGCACTATAATTCATGTCCAATTTTCCCCAATTACTGATTACAACTAACTCCGCTTCAAAGATCAGCACCTGCTCCATCTACCTCTGTTACTAATGCTTAGTGTTTATGGCAGTGTCTTTAGCCCAAGATCCTCAAAATGCAGCTCCGCATTATTAGTTTTCCCATTTTTATGCGTCAGGATGGCATGAGCTGAGGCTTACCCTCTTATTAGCATCCACTAGGTCAGAGCTACCAGAGCCCTGATACCTGCATTGACTGACATTAGGATCGCTCAGAGCTTGCCTGTATTCATCACGCTGGAGACTGCCTGTAGGGAGAGCAGCAAAGTCCTGCACAGACTAGATGGGCTCAACCTACAGCATGGGGTCACAAGAAGGAGAAGGCTCAGCTACAGCAAGAAGGAGGCTTGATAATCCTCACCTTGATTTTTGTTACCTTCAGTGGCCAAAGGTCACTGCGGCTGTGATCTTTCTCTTCCCAACTCGCCAGAACATGTGGTAGGATGCAGATAGTTTCATTTTATTCATCTGAAAGCCCTCTTTGCTTCTCTGCTGTGATGCTAAAAGTTCAACTGTGTATTTAAAAATTGGGCTGCACCTGAGACGGAATGAGCTCTGCTGACATCAGCTCTGTGTTTCAGTCAATTCAATCAATGTGGTTGTTATTAACTTGCTCGGTCCTTTGCTTCACCATCCAGGATTGCCTGTATTTTTCCTCCCAGCATGAAATTAAAAAACAATTAGTAATAAATTATCCACTGGCTGCAGTAGTTGCTTGTAAAATCCAGGCATGGAGACCCTGGAATTCACTCCTGACTTTCTTGCCAGGCTGAGGTTTAAAAAGCTGAATTTCCTGGAAGTTTTCCTTTCCCACGCTCCCTGCACCTAAAAAAAGGTGACGCAGCAGGCCAGGCCTGTGAAGGGAGTGAGGATAGGTCTAAAGGACATTATTGATGCTGCAATGTACCATGTACAAGCATAAGGGGTTGGACTGGAAAAAATATCAAGGAGTTGCTCTACTCTTTCAGCTCTTAATGAAGGGGCATTCCCGTGTGCATCTGTAGAGATGCTCTGGCTTCCCTAAAGCAGTTCTGCCATGGGTGACCTGCACCCTAATGAACTCGGCAGAAGGGACTTTGTAGGTGCAGATCAGGTTGAGGAGACCTTGCTCAGCTTCTCTGATGTTTTCGTCCTTGTCTTCCAAGTATCTGAATCATCTCTGGCATGTATCATGTATATTAATGAATTTATCCTTTATCTTGTGAGTTACAGGAATAAAATTACCATTATTTTGAAGACAGATGATATTATTTGCTTGACATCCAACAGGGAACTGAACTTTGATCTTCTGCCTTCCAGCTCCATGCCTGACCTATAAAACCCGCCCGTCTCCTCTCTCATTATTTTCTGTACTTTGTAGCAGGTAGAGTCCAAGCTAGTAAACACAAAGCCTAGGTATAACCAAGACAGGGTCTTCTCCCAAAGAGGTTACGGTCTAAGTTTCTAACAACAGCAAGCAGATGGCTACAGCAGACAGATGGGTAGCACAGGGCTTGCTGTTGTTGCTTGTAATGTTTTATTCAGTCCGTGTCAGTTATCATCTGATCTGAGCCTTATCCTGAATCTTGGGCACAGTCAATTGTGCTTCAGATTGATTTGCACCAAACAGGAAAGCTCCTAGCTCACAGGAATCTGCCTAAAATGGCAAGCATGCGATGGGAAACTGGTTATAGCCAAGGACAGAGAGAAAAACCCAAAGTCCTTGGCTAGTCATGTATTTCAGGGCAAGCACACACCTGGGTCTGCAAAAGTCTGAAGTGTCCTCAGGGGTCTGTGCCTTTCTGGTCCTTTGAGTCAAACCGCATCCCTGAACACGGAAGGCAAAGTGCATTAACGCTCTCCCCGTGCCCCCGTAGCACCCCACAGCAGCAGTGGTACACAGCACAAAGCATTTTCATGCTCTCACTCTCCCGGGCTGGTACTTACCGTGTTTTTACCACCTCCATACAAGTCGAAAAAACACAACATGCTTAAAATACGTAAAGCCCAGCTCTTTCTCTCTCCCCACCCCAGCAAAATACCATGCAATAATGAAGGCTGACTATATCTCTCTTTGCAAGAGCCTTGAATCAGAATTAATTCCCGCGAGCTGCATCTATTAAGAGAACACTATTTCAGATGGGGAAACAACGCTTGCAATTATTTAATTAGAAACCCAGTGCCAGACAGCAGAACAGGATGTGCCCTCGGCTAATAACTGCAGGTTTCACAGCTCCCCGTTTGCATCGTGTCCCCTCCTTTAATGTGCCTCCAGCCAGACGCACTGAGGGCAGGACCAGATGACACACAGCTACAACTGCATCCCGATGTATTTTATTCCCCAGCGAGCTACATTCACTTCCAGCCACTTGTGTCTTCGGTCATATATTGTGATTGAATTTTACATGACCTCACCATCTCCAAGGGAGAAATGAGGGTGTGAAATGGGACAGGCTATTGTGGCACAAATCCTGTTCGCTTTCATTGACAAACCAAAAGATCCTCAGGTCCTATATTTTAATTTTTGATGTTTTTAAATCCCCAAGAGGACTGAGGGAGACCCTGCAGACTCAGACTGAGTTGCTCCAGAGCTCATGAAGAAGCTTTTTCTGGGCAAGTTTCCTAGACCAACTGCAACGCTCAGTGCAAAAGTGACTTTGTGGAATAGCTAGAGCTCCTCTTTTGCGGGAACAGCTTGTGTGCCAGAAGGTCAGGGGAAGATCATTGTGCACCTGAGGAAAATGGAGGTGGGTCATGCGTGGTGAAGCACAGTCTGGGGACAGATTTCCCTGCTACGAGTGAGTGGTGGAGAATGGGCAGAGCTTCGGTGCTTTCCTCCTTCGCTTCTGTTCATCGCTGTCTGCGGAGAGCGAAGGTGACCTTTCTCCTGCAGCCATCAGCTCTTCCTCCCCAAGCCCCAGACCTCCTAAAATGGGCCTGTTGTGCTTTCTTAGGGGAAATTACTCTTCTAGTCTTGTCCAGAGCAGAGCTTGGGCACAAAAGCCTGCTCTTCCTCCCACAGCCCCACCAGTTAAGGTAGGGCTCTCACCATCGTTCATGGGATGCTCCCGCAGAGGGTTGGGCTGGTTTTGCGACCTGACATAGGCACTGGGTCACGCTTCATGTGGATTCATTGCCAGGGCAAAAAGTGTCAATTTTCAGCCCCCAAAGCCAGATCCAAACATGTCCATAAATCCAGGAACTTGGGGAAAGATTGCTATACAACTTCTCTTTCCACTTTTTTCCCTTTGATTGAAGGACTCGCACTAGAAATAAGTGATACTTTTTGTGAGATGTCTATTTCTGATAAGTTCTTGCCAGCCTGCCAGGGAACACCCAGCCTCACACAGCCTGTCTTTCATTTTTGAAAGGGATAATGCGTGATTTACTGCTTTGCCCAAATGTCCAGAGCGGCTCTTGTCATTGTCTTCTTTGGCATCATTATTTATCATCATTTCAGTTCTTGCTGAACCTGAGAAAGAGAACACCGTAGTGAATTGCCAGGCAATTGCACAAAGCAGGGGGGTGAAGTTGGCAGCAAAAAAAGGGAAATAAAACAGGAATAATCAAAATCATCACCTGGAGTGATTAACACAGCTTTTGAGAGAGCCGATGCAGATCGCCATCCCCAAAGCTTGTTTCTCAATGCTTTAAGACAATTTAATCAGGCCGCCGGAGTTTGTCTTACCAGGCGGAAATCAAAGCCTGCTTTTGGATAAATGGGACTCCAGCTCAGACGTTTTAGAGTGTTCCTCCTTCTTGCGAGGCTGAGGTGACAGGCAGAGGTATGGTGTGAAGATTTAGTCTGCAACACGGTGACTTTACAACGTCCTCTGCAAAGTGCTGAGGTGACAACTCTTCAGCTGGCCCCTGGAGACGGGACCAAACCAGGCACATGGCATTTGCTACCTACCCTTCAATGCTGAGGTATTAAAAAAGGATGCTCACAGCTGGGAAAAAGGGGTTACTTTTAAAGTCCCCGAACGCACAGCTTTCCTGGACTGCTCTGCCCATACTGCTCCGTGGCAGGTTAATCTGTTCCCCTTCCCAGCTAGGCTCCTAGAAATAAGGTGCAATAAACTCTCTTTCAAAACAGGATGATAGTTGCTAGCTAGGTCTTGGGTAATGTTTTTCCCAAATGCTCTGATCTACTCTTATCCATATCAGGGCTTTTTTCCCCTTTGCCACATGAGTGTAGTAGTTTTTCTTTTACATTAATAGCAGGAGAAGGTCTCCAGAGGGACCAGGTGAAAGGGGGGATGACTGTCTGATTGCCCAGTGGAGAGGGGGATGAGGAATATGGGAAATGATGGAGTAACAGAGGAAATCATAACTATATTTTTTTAATAAAACCTTGTTCTAAGGCTTAATTTATTAAAAAAAAAAAAAGATTATTGAGAATTAACTTCATCTCCCATTTTAACAGTAGCTGGCAAGTGTTTGTTAACAGCATCAAATATCCCAAACGATACCAACTTACAATTTCCCTGATTTTTAGTGTAAAGTTAGCTTGGAAAGCTCAGGACTGGTAAGGAGCAGAAAAGGTGTTGGGCAAAGATGTACAAGAGGTCTGTGTTCCCAGAAGAGTTCTTCAAGTTCTTAAATTGTCTTCTAATTATGTTTTATTACTCACTAGTAAGGCTGGGCCCCTGCTTCGTGTATCGTTCCCGTTTACCTGGGGGAGGGACCATCCCGCAGCCGACACCACTAGAGGCCAGTGTTGTAATTTAGCAAGAGACTTCGGAGTGAAATACTGCTGTTCGCTCCACCGCTTATTCATTTTTTAATGACATATTCAGTAGCTGCAGACCGTGGAGCCAAGAAAAGGGATTTTATTTGTTTGTCTTTCTTCCCCTCAGCTCCAAAGACTCAGTTTGCATAATCAGCTGGAGGATTTGCAAGGAGGGTTAAACAAATTTTGTTGGTTTGAATGTTCAATAAAAATATAAATGTCCTGAAGACCCAGTGTTGAATTGCTCCTGGTTATCACTAAGGACCAAGGGCTGAGCCGAATGGTAGTGGCAGAGGACATGTCCCCGGTTGCACACATGCCAGCGCTCACACTTTCCCGAGGAAAAGCCAGCCGGTGACACCAGGACACGGTGGCACCAGGACACGGTGGCACCAGCTCGCAGTGACACTGGCACACGCAGGAGCACAGGCAAGGGCAAAGGCTGCCTCAAGCCCAGGAAGAAAAGGTGCCATGGGCTTTTCTCTGCTTCAGTTTTGCTGGTGGAGTCAAAGCCAAAGCTGGTATTTGGGGAACTCTGGAGTCAGCTTAACCAAAATTGCCACAAAAACTCAAAAAGAGAGAAATATTTTACATTTTACACGTCAGGATTTTTTCCCCCAATGTTATCCCCTCTCTCCCATCCCTGCTGGGTTTCAACATCTCTCTTTTTTGCTAGGCTTGCTTTAGAGGGCAAACCCATCAAAATCGGCCCAGCCAGACATTGCAGAGAGAGTGGGTGCTGCATCACCCAGGGCAGTCCCCTCTCCCCAGGCCCGTGAAGGGGACACTGAGGGATTAGGTAGGCTCAGCTGCCTTCTCTCGCAGGACAAAAAGTCACATCAATCTCAGAAGAGTTTCCCTCAAGCAAATTGCTCTCCAGGAGCCCCTCAAGGCCATTCTCCCACGCAGGGGAGGAGGGTCTTACTGTGTTGTACCCAGTTACCCTCCCAGCACCACTTCAAGGCAGGTGATGCTGATTCTGGTAAGCTGCTCCTCTTCCCCATTGATAACTCTTCTTCGTTGACTCCAAATGACTTCTAATTTCATGCTACAGTGAGTGACAGGCAAATCTCATCCACAACAGCGTGTCGTGACGCCCATGCTCATCCTGGCTGAACTGGCAGCTGGAAATGCCTCCTACACCCACAGCAGTGTGCGGGTATGTCACCTCGATACGCGAACTGAGAGCCCGCAGAAGCAAAGCAAGAGCCTTGCCCATGCAGGAAAAAGGCTCTGACCCCTGAGGAAGAAGTAGTTTGGACTCTGAGATGTTTTTTGTGCATATGCCACTAGAGGGGAACAAAGATCTATAATATTTCCTACATTTGCAATGAGCACTGAAAAGCCTCCTGCAATCTGGGGACCACAATGCCCGCCTGGAGATGACTTCTGTGCCAGCACCATGTGAATGCTTTTCCTTATCTCTGACAAGAAAAAACTCAATCAATTTTCTTAGTTGCATTTATCACAAGCAAAGAAGAGCAAAAGCAATTGTTCCTGAGGATCTGTGAATTTTACTAAACACTGACACATGCACCAGGTGAAAAATGAAGCAAACAGTATAGCCTTTGGCAATACTTTTTCTGATAACACTATCTCTAAATTGGGTGTTTGTAACATGCATGGGAGGTACATGTGTAAAAAATAAAGAAATTAGTTCCCAACCATTCATACTTTATGTTGAGAGCTTCATAAATGAAGTACATGATCACTTCTTTGCAGTTTGTCTTGAAATAATGAAGGTTGATAACGTGATTATTAGGTTATTCATTATGGAGGAATCATTCATTTGCAATAATCTGGAGGCGTTAAAGCTGAAGATCTCTAATTATGATGCTTTTAGAGGAAACATACATAAAAGAAAAGTAGGGGGTAGCTTGTAATTCTCTCCATAAAATTAGTTCCTAGATGAAAAGGAAAGGGTCAGAAAATTAGTTGGTGACTTAATTAGTTTAGGGAAAAACTGTAAATCATCTGAAAAAGTAATGTTGGAAAGCCTTAATGCACCAAAAGGGCTTGCAGTATGCAGAATCACAGTAGAAATTTGAATTTGGCAGTGATTTTATTAGTGTGATGGAAACACGTTGGACATGAAGAGGGGACAACTGCCATCGATTTCTCTTAGGGTCCATTTGAAGTTGACCGTGTGGCAGAGGAGCACGTCCCATCAGACAGAACAGACTCAGTCCTCGAGGCCGCCAGGAGACTTCTTCTACTCTGGCTGCATGTGGAGGAAAGCTCGGGAGCAGTATTCCCCCCCAAGTCCTGCCATAGGACTTGGCCGGTGTTCCTCCTCCAGGTGCTTTCCTACCCTCCGCCCCAGCTGCTCCCAGAGCTCGCTGGTGATGCCTCGGTTCTTTCAGCCGCCGCAAAGGGAAGGTGCGAAGGCGACACGTGCACACATGTAAAACCTCTCTCGTGCACATATAGTCCCCATGCTGGGTTAAGGCACCGGTCTCAGAGGAAACGTGGATTTCTCGCTCACTTGAGCTTACTGCAAACTGTAATGTCAGGTTCAGGAGGGAGGAGGCTGGGTGTCCTTGCTGGATTAGCACAAAAAGGAAGTATATGGGCCTGTTTGGACATAAAAGGTATGCAAAAACCCAAAGGGATACTCACTTACGGTCCACCTGATTTCTTCAGCAAAATGTAAACTTCTTTCCTGCTGTGTGTCACAGGAAATCTCTGTTCCTGGTGGCACAGCTGCAGGACCGCAGGACTGTTAGGAAGCTAACTGAAAGACCTAAAAGCAAGAACAGGTACAGCCTACTGCTGGACCCGGGTTATGTCTACTATACAAGAGGAACTTGAACCTGAATTTATCTCTATTTGGTGTGTGATAAAGCAGCACATCGCCACTTTGAATCACGAGTTCCCCAAACGGTTCCAGTGTGGCAGCCTCATGTCTAGGTTGGAGTTTGGACCTACATCCCAAATCCCTAATGGCTCACAACCCAAAGAGCAGGGAGATTCCTAGACTAGATAAGGTATGGTTCATCTCAGTCCAATGTCAGGTGTCACCTCTAAACTGAACAGTCACACACCAAAGGTCTTCTCCATTTGTTCAAAAAAAGGGTCTACCTCTTCTCCAAAACCAGAGAGCTTTGGTCCTCCCAAAGCATTTAAGTGGCTTAATCTAAACCTCCAGAGCTGGAAAACACCCACAGGTGAATACAGTGAGGTTTTCATCTGTGCTGCAAACATATCTTAAAATTCTCACAAAAATACAACCCCGTGGCCATGATGAGCTTTTTTCAGTCTAAATTCTCTCCCCAACATTTGTATCACAATTGCCAAAAAGCAATAAACAAAATGACCCATCAGAAGTGACATTTATTCCTTCCACCTTGTTCAAAATGGTCCCTGCCCTCCTGCCAAAAAGGCGCGACCTCCTCTGGGATCACCCTGATGGGTGAGGACACGACCCGTCTCCTCCCCAACCGTGCTGGACATGTTTGCTTGGGACACTGAAAGTGAGTCACCATGGAATTATGTTTCCCCACAGGACTGAAAAATAGCTGGACACTAAATCTCAATATAAATCAGCCAAGAGTTAATGTTTATTTTTTATCAGAGTAATGGGAAAAGTTCGAGCAAGCTGGCTAGATTCAGGGTGAAGTCGAACTCCCAAACTTTCTCTTAAATTAGGCCCAGCGGGGGCGTAAAAGCATCCTTAGGGACCACAGAGCTCTGCAGAAAATTATGCCAGCTCCACCAACTCGTGTTCATTATCAGTGTCGCTCACTCATGTCACCTCCACAATTATTTTAGGACCTGTCACCAGTAACATTCTCCCACCAGCAAATGTTTCCAGCTCGCTCTAACGGGGAGGCTGAAGTTCGAAGCAGAAGTTACCTCTGTGCCTACTCCTTCGCACTGACTGCCTTTTCGCACTCCTGCTGAGCAGAAAGCAGCCGAAGGCTCCTGCAATCCCATCTGATGGGAGGCACTTTGGAGCAAGGGGGCTGTGCAAATTACTGCGCTCTAATAAAGGAGTGGAGTCGGGGGAGGTGGGATGGATGGGCAGTGTCAGACTCTGGGAATCGGACCCAGGGCTAAGCTGGGGTCTGTAATGCAAAAACTTAAACACAGACTCCATAATTTGAGGGAAATTAATGTCAGGCTCCTGTGGAGGTGTTAATGATGTAGGGAGAGGACAAAGAGGAGATAAGCAAAGTCGACCCTGTTATAGGGCTGTCATCCAGATCCTGACAGCTCATCAGCTTGGGTACACATTTATTAGCTTTCAGAAGATTTGGGGAATATTGTGGAAGATGGAAGAAAAGACCGATGTCACGCAAGCACACCATAATACAGGTTTGAAGAGACCCCACACGTCTCTCATCCAGCCCCCTTGCTCAAAACAGGTATGACCTCAGGGCGAGATGACAGTGCCCAGGGCTTTGCCTGGATGAGCGTCCAACAGCTCTGAGGATGGAGTCTCCACACCTTTCCTCTGCCCCTGTGCCGGGACTTAACCCCTCTCACTGGAACCGTTTTCCCTTGCATTTACTTCATATCTAGCTGCAAGCTCTGCCTGTTGCCTCCATCCTGGGAAGGATCTGGCTCCATCTCTCCTGGAAGCCCCCCCGTCCCCCCACCAGCTCTCGGCTACCGGCAGTTCCCCCCTCTCTGCCAGTGCAGGCACCGTCCCTGCACAGTGGCAGTTTGTCCCACGCTGCTTCTTGGCTACTTCTGCTCTGAAATAGTGGAGGTTGTGAAAGGTGCTGGCTGCAGCTTGAGTTCAAATGTGAATATGCCAGATGAGCCACCGTCGGAGGCTCTAGGGATGAGCCGTGTGCTGGAAGGGAGCAGCTTTGATTAAGTGGATTATGCTGGAAATAAGCACCAGACAAAGCACTGAAATGTTGACATGAGCTATAGCAATGAGAAACGGCAGTGATTAATAAGCTGCAGTACTGTAACTAATCAGTGTTTGCAAGCACTTTGGACCTGGAAAGCATCTGCTGAGAACCGTTCGCTGTGAACATTTCCTATACGATGTTGACAAATCATATTGATATCTTCACAACGGGGAAAGGGGCCGATGACTCCTTTGGTGGAAGGGATGTTTTAATGATGTTTGCTTCACGTAGGCACACCACGTCCTCATCATGGGCTGCAGGATGTTACCCACCCCTTGGCCCGCGGCTCCATGGCTCTCTGCACGTCGGGGTTTCGGGCTCCTGCCATGCCTTCGGTCCTCAGCGTGCTTCCAGCACACCCAAACCTGCACGGGATCACAGGCTCGGGTGCGGGCAGGACGGCTGTGAGGTACGTTGGCCCACAGGAACCTCCATGGACGTCAGCTGGAGCCAGGATTTCTGTTACTTCTCTTCCAGCTCCATCATCTCCCTCCTGTCCCGTTCTCCAGCCAGCAGACAGTTTCCCTGGGTTAGCATGAGCAGCGCATACGGATCAGAGCCCATTATCAAATTTTTTTTCATGCCAAGTTGAGCTGGAATGAGATTTTCTAAAGAAGAACATACAATTTCATTACTCTATAAGCCAGCAAACAAAAAGCCGCTTGCTTGTGAGAAATCTCTATCCTTCTTGGAAATATTTCTGGGGAAAAGAGTCCTTGGAGTTGAACTGATGGCCCCCTCTTGCCGCTGTCGGCGCAAACATCCCACCTCCTTCCCCTGTCACCCTGTCCTGAGACAACAGGTGAAAAGCAAGAATTTTTTCTTCCTCCAGTTTCCCTTTTCTTTTTCCCCCTGTCTCACCCGCCTGCCTTTTATAGTGTAACACATGTCAGGGTTCATGTAACAAAAAGAATTTCCAATGTCAGGCAAATAATTTTTCCATCTGTGGTTTTTTTTTTTCTCCCCATTTTATATTTTTTAACGGAAGTGGCATCTGCGAGGTGCTGGCTGTAACCGATACGTCCAGGAGTTGCGCAGTTCATTACCAGCAGCCCGCTGTCGGCATGCCATTTTTGGCTGCTCCAGCTGTTGTTATGGAGAGGGCATGCATCAGTTCAGCTGACAGCTGCAGGCTCGCAGAGAAAATGAAAGTTGTTTTTTCCTGTTCAGCAGTTGTCTTATCCTTCCCAGCACACCCTGGTGGGGTTTTCTAGTAATAGGCTAAGGTTAGAAATCATGAAAAATATGCACAAATGTCTTCTCGACATGGGCCGGGTCTTGCTTTTCCTCCTGTCCGTTTCCAGAGCGGCATATCCCCAAAGGTGGGTGCGTACGAGCCTGATTTACCTGGTTGGGAAATGCTCGGGACCCTGAGAAGGTATGAGCTGCTCTGGGTTGTAATAATTCACATCAGATGCTGAAGGAGTGTGATGAGAAATAGAAGTGAGCGCTGGGGGAAGAAGGTCCTCCAGGTCCAGTGTTTGAAATGTTTCTGTCAAAACGAGCTCTGAGCACCAAGAATTAAGGAATTGGTGTTGCTTCCCTGGAAAGCCATTAGAGACAGACTTCACTAGACAGCCCCTGCCCTTCTTCCTGCTGATGCTGAACCATCCAACGGGTGTGTAGGAGAGGTGGTGGTAACCCTGACAGTCCCATGGCCATGCCATTGGTCACCCACACACCCTTCGTTCCCCTATCCCCATCCCTGGGAAATGCCCTCCAGGTGTGTAGGACCAGGCGGGGCTTTGACCCATTGACAAACCTGAGGAATACAGAGGACGACTGGCACAGGTACGGGCTCACCCGCCCGCGTGAGCCAGCGCTCGCTGAAGGGAAGGAAAGGCTTTGTCAGACCTCGAGCAACATGTGTGTGCTATTAAAGGCACGTTAATGAAGACAAATCTTTTGGAATGTACTGAAACCCTACCTGCACAATATAACAGCAACAGCAGCCATAGTCTGACAACCCTTCTGCTTGCACTGCTGTAATGTAAGCAGATCTTATAATCTAGCTGGCTGGGATGCTATAACCCTCATGGTTCAGCATCAGAGACATGAGGATCCCAACCCAGAGCCCTGTGTGGGAGAAGGGGGGTGACAGCATCCAGCATCCCACCCCGCATTGCAATCACAGCTCTGCCCTCGGTGCGGGCGCCCGTGGGTGCCACCCCGGTTACACAACCCCAAGCCTTGACAGCGGGTCCTTCGCCTCCAAAGGAGGGCCTGATATCTCGTTAAATGCCTTGTGGAGGTGGAAATGCTCTTTCCATTGCTTCCCTGCCCACACTCCTCCTGTGAGATCCCACACATGTGGCAATCAAAGCTGGGAAGCCAGCCTGACTTTCCGAGCATTTCTCACCGCTTTCTCGTCCGTGGGGGGACGCGGCAGGGGGAGAGCACGAGGGGATTTACAGCTCTCCGTGCCCTCCTCTGCAGTGCTCTGTGGTGTCCAGGGGCTCGCACCTACGATGGGAATGGCAGATTGGGTGGTATCGCTTGCCGCACACTGCTGTCGAACCTGCGACAAGGATGCAGGAGGAATATTTCTCCCCAGCAGAGTATCATAAGGCAAAAATCAGGAATATTTGTTTATCTTTCCAGTAAAGGCATCATGGAAGGATAATTTCCTACATGCTAAAATACAGACTGTATCACACTGAGAAAATGGAAGGAAATATTGCTCATCTATTCCCCTTTAACTGCCAAGGCATTTTCAAGCATCCTTCTTTTATTAAATGCCACATGAGACCTTTTTTCAATACTACATGAAAGAAAGGTACTTTATTAGGTAAATATAATGAAATAACCATGTGTTGTTTCTCACTTCATGGCAAATGTTTCTACTTCCTGACGGTATTGATTCCAGATCGAAAAATGCTGCTTTATCCCAGTACCACTTACCTTTCACACAATCTGTTAAACTCAGCCTAAGAGCTGTGTAAAATTTCCTTTTCCATCAAGTTTCCCTGACTTTTTTAGTACAATACTTGTGGAGTCAAAAGATATTGCTCAAACTCAAATATTCGTTCCAGTGCAATGTATTTTCTCTTCATATTTTCTTTTTCTGTGTCCTACCATTTGCACACCCATGAAAAGAGAATTTCTAGACTCAATTGTGGAAAACAAATGACAAAGTACATTTGATGGTAACTTTATTAAAAATTTGCAAGGTGCTGGTGCTAACCATGCATCACCCAATAGTAAAAGATGGAAACCATAAAAACCTTAAGTGTGGAGTGCTTGCAAAGGGCTCTTCTTGCAGGCTGAAATACTAAGAAGCTGTGGCTCGATGGATACCCTGGACCAGCAAAAGAGACGAGATTTCCTCTATAGAGACTGTTTGAATTCATTACCTGAAATTACCACATCCGTGCCACATTTAATGAACTACATTATTTTGAGGGTACATTCTATCAAGATCGCATTAACAATTTCCCATGGAAACCATGTTGATCATGTTGCTGATAGAAATGAAGCTGAACATTAAAACCTTTGTCACATCTATTGAAAATGTGAATTTCAAATGATGTGGGATTTTATTTTCCTCCAGATAACCATCCAGAAAGCCAAATGTTCATACGGACTTGCACAGATCTGATTAAGCCATCAGGAAGGAAATCTTGTGATGGTGAAATCAGGTGCCTTCCCCAGGGAATCTCAGTGCTTCATGATGATTTCTGATAAAGAAAAACTGCCAAGACCTTTTTTTTTTTTTTTTTGAGACACTCTGACCACAGAAGCAATAGTTTTGGATGGCTCTGCACACTCACACACTCCGAAGTCATTGGGAAAACCCGAGTGTGCCCAATACCTTCCAAATCCAGAGTACAACCCCGAGGAGCTTGGGCTCGTGAGGTCTCTTTGGTGCTGCAGCACCTGCACTCAGCAGAGGATTGATGGACTAAGGGAAGGACTCATCCTTTTCTGTTTGGCCCCTGGTGCACAGTGGTGTTTTGCAGAGCCGGGGGCAGGCATCTCCCCAGTTGCAGTAAGAGCTAGTCACAGCCCTCTGCCGTGACCTGACGTCTCAAACCTCTCATGTGCCTGCTTTCGTATTGTGTGGGGAGACCCAGAGCCAACTCCAGGTGAAGCTGATGATGACTTAGGATACAAAAAGACGTGGAAAAACAGCTGCTACCCCTCTCCGTCCTGGACAGCACAGCCCCAGGCTGCGTGGCTGGCTCCTGCAGCTGAAGGTAAGGTTAAGGTGTGGAAGGAGGTGGCTGCTCCGCGTGACAGGGGGACAAAAGCCCCAAAGCATCTGTCGCTTCCCTCACCTCTCCCAGCTCCCATCTGGCCAGGAGCAGCAAGCTCATCTGTGTGGATTGCTCATCCCAGATGGCCACCTACTGCGGCACTTCTGGATCTTCTCCCCGACCTTCAAGATTAGTTGGCAAACTCCAGGCATAGAAGCAAGATTGAGAAGAGCCAAGTTAGACTGGGAAAGGTTGGAGGACCCTGGGATTAGTGCACTGAATAGCTCTCATACCTTGCATGCCCTTAGGGTTTTCCCCAGCTCTTGGGTTTTCTGCCAGGCACAAGGAGACCAGCCACCCCTGCCTCTGCATGGAGTGGGTCTCCTCACAGCTGGTCTGGGTCATCCTGTTCATGCTGGACATCCCTCAGCCTTCCTTGGCAATTACTGCTCACGTGTGCAACCAAACATACTCTGATCCATACCCTGTGCTGCATGACATAATCTCGTATCAGTTACTGCTTATTTCCTTCTTTTTGTCCCTTCTAGCCTCGTTCAGACACATACAAATTCTTCGCCTCCTACATCAAATGCGTAGCGACCCACTTCCTCCAGACACTGACTGGGGAAAACTTGGCACCAAGAGCCCACTGCATATGAGATGATTTTTTTGTTTTTTTAAGCCGTTTTAAGCTGTTGATTTATTTAAGGCTCCACATCTTCTCAGCATCACCAAACATCTGATGATTTTATTTCGATTGCCTGGTTATTCATGGCCAGCCTGCTTTTCCACTCACCCAAGCCCCTTTCAGTTATGAAAAAAATGAAATGGTGGATGTTTATTTTATCTCTTTTCCCCAGAGAAGGAGTTTAATAATTTAGCAGCAGATATGAAACTGCTCCATGAGGAGTAATTTGTTTTAGGGGGGAAAAAATGAGATGATTTTTTTTCTCTCTCTCCCAGATCCCCATATATAAAGGTATGGTTTGCTTTGGATCATATTCACTCTCTGAAGACTTGGTTTTGCTATTAAAATCTTTATTTCACTACAGATTATTCTACCATTCCTTTGTCTCTCTGCTATTAGTCTGCTTTTGGTATGCAGCTGTCACCATGGCTTTTAGTAACCTGCTTTCTATTGGTTCCCAGAAATGGTTTATATCCCCTTAGAACAAGCCAATAAAGGATTTCAGGTGCTTTTTAACCTGCCAAATGCAGCTCATCAAGAGATGCATGGAAAGGAAGGGCAGGAAGCAACAGATTTTTTGTCACAACTTATTTACTCACCCTGTATTTTGAGTTTATTGCTTGCTTGGTCTCTTCAAGAACTTTTTTCCCTTATGAAACAGTACCTTTATGCTTGTAGTGACCAACACAGGGATGGACAAGTCCAGTGTCACCAAGTGAAGGTTGCCTGTGCCTGCTGCCACGTGCATCCAGAAAATGAGCCCTGCGCTCCCTTCCACGGTGATTGCAAGAGCGGAGCTCAATAAACTGCATTTCTAGACTGGGGACTGTCAAAGGCCCTTATACATATTTCCCAGAAATTTTAAAGGTTTAATGGCCTCTGAAATCACCAAGATCTTCCAAAGATCTATTCTCAGAAGACCTGTAAGAGCTCAGTATCTTGCCAGCCTTGGCGTCTCTGTCAAAGGGGGCTGAAGTTGACTGAATTATTGCCGGAGAGGCAGACAGACGGGCGCATTCACAGCAGCCACACAGGGCTCCTTTCACCAACCAGGTGAAAAAAAAAAAAAAATCCAAACCCTGCAAGTCCACGCTCTGCTTTTCCCCAGGATCCTGAGCCCAGCCCTGATACGCGGGTTCCCCTTGTTCCCAAACGTGGGACCCCCCTTCCTGAGGACACCCCCACTGCCATGGATCGCCACGAGCTGCTCGCATCCTCCTGATGGGAAAAGCGGGATTAAATAAATAGCAGGTTCTGTAACTGCTAACTCCTAAATAGTATCACTTTTGGCAAAGCTGTTTCGCATTCTGACCAAATGGAAATTCTTCTTTATAGCAGAGGGTTGGATTTTTTTTTTTTAATTTGCTGCTTTTTTTTTAATAGTTCTTGCGGGTTCCCCCCCTCAGTCATTTTTAATGTGCGGCACATAATAATATGAAGCTAAGGACACTGTTCTGATAATTCCTTGAGCAGCCCTAGCGAAACACTATCCAGATGTGTTGCTGTTTTTCTGCAGGGGGAATGTATTGTGCATGTCAAAAAAAAAAAAAAGAAAAAAAAAGGCAATTTTCCCCTCCGCTTGGCCTTCAGTTTTAAATGAAGTGAGGTAGGCCACCATTTTGGGGCCAGAAGATGAAAACCAGCACACCCAACCCTTCCAATAACCTAATGAGGAAGGATCCAGAAGAGTTCATTTGAGGAAGAAAAAGCGGGAGAGAGAAAGAGAAGGGGAAAAAAAAAAATCCAGGCTTAGGAATCAGGAGCAGAAATACGAGCCTTGTTCCTTGTAAGCTTGGATAATCTAAGTCAAAAACCACATGAATCAATTCAAGCTGAGTCCGGACTGCTGTTCTGTACACACACTCACACACACTGCATTTGCTCTCTTTTATAACATTTTGGTGGCTGCTGCTTTGTTGGGAACTGTTGGGAAACACATTTGCTCTGTTCCCACTCACGAGGAGGGCTGAAAATGTTTTGATTTTATAATAATTGGAGTTTCACACCCTGAGTGTTTTCAAAGCACTGCATGAGCATTATCTAATAATCCTCAAGGCAGCTCAGTGAGGTAGGTAAAAGTCAGCATCATTATCCTCATTTTACAAACCCGGGCAAAACCAAGACAGGAGTGATATATGCCTTGCCCAAGGCCACACAACACGTCGATGGCAGAGATGGGATTAGTGCTAAGGAGCTGCTGGCTCACGGCCCAGGATCGGGGCTCCGTCCACTGGCCCGGGCTTCCCCTGGGATGGAAATGCATTTGTGCGTGAGCGAAAGAGGGGAGAAAGGGAGGGGAGGGCAAGATGTGCAGGAAATATGCACCGTAATGAGTAGCACAGGGGTATTTTTTGCTCCAAAAGGATGGGCTCAGAGAACTCAATGGTGTTTCAGGTGTCCCGTCTTGCAGGCAGAGCTGATGCTGATGCTCGGCTGGAAGGAATGCGTTTTCCCAAGGCAGAGGTTGGTTGGTTGGCTCCTTTCTGACGGCCCTCCTTCAGACAAAAATGAGTCGAACTCAGAAAGGGAGTGAGCAGCAGGTCTCTGCTAACGGGGCTTCTCCGGACAGAGATGGATGAGGGAGCGCTGACCCCAGCGGCTCTGCTGGCAGGGGAGCAGTGACAAGCAGCTGGTAGTTGCAACTACCTCCCCCGAAACAGCTGGATCTGAGGGAGGACATCTGGATGCAGTCTGGGTGGTTTGCGAGAAACGAAGTCCACTGAGTCACCGAAGAGAGGGAAACCTGGCTCTTCGGGATGCAGAACACCCTGCGCTACGGGGACGGGGCTGCAGGGCGGTTGCGGAGATGGACTGGGCCTCCCGCGGCGCGGAGGTGGGAGGAATAACTGTGTTAGAGGGTTACGGACTCTGAACCCTGCCCCGATGTCCGGGGACTGTGGCGGATCAGAGCTGCATGTGAACCGCCAAAATCCTATAAATCCAAAGGCGAGCACAGACACTCCGCAACCTACGAATGCACTGGGGCCAAAAAGCCAAACAGCGATGTAACAGGTGGGGGAAAACTATTAAATCTCTCCAAATCTTCCCTGTGGCTGCCAGTCCCAGCTTGGCTAAGCGGCTGAAGGCTTCTGAAGCTCCAAGAGGGCTTTTTTTTTCCATGCAGGGGTGGGTCTGCCAAACCCGCATCCCACTGCCAGCCATGGCTGTGCCCAGAGCCTCGTGGGTGATGGGACCCTCCAGCAAAACACCTGAGGACCCTGATTTCAGGAGTTTTCTAACCCCTCTCTCTGGCTTTCAGCAGCAGGCAAAGGTGAAGCTCCACACACGGTAGTGTGATCGTCCCTTTAGTTTCTCGATTGCAGTCTTATTGAACACCTATGCCAAGCAGTGCTGCATTTAGCCAATTCACGGTCGCTTCTGTTGAGCTTTCGCTACTTCAGAGCTACTGCCTGACTTCCCAGAGCAATATCACAAAGTAGTAGTGTTCATGAAAAATCTCCCGTAATATCAGACACCAGAAAATCCAATTAGTGACCACCTCTGTGGATGCTTCGTCAGGGAGGAAAATTAAGTCAGAGCTTGCACCTTCTTAGACATCAAAGCCTCAGAAGAGCAAGAAATCAGCATAGGAAACCAAGTTTTACTAGTTCTGGTACTCAGGGTTTTTTCTTACCAAGATCATAGAAAATACCCTTGGGGTGTCCTTCTCCACACTAGGAAGAATACTGGTTACAGGATTAAGTCCAGCTCTGTTTCCTTCAAAATTTTACTGTCTGCAAAGTGGTTACATGGTTTGCATCAAATCACTGTGTTTGCTCTGCAAGAAACCAAATGTTCCTTGTTTTAAGGCGCCTTTTACCTTCGATCCCAGGAGACAGCCTGCAGATGACTAACTTTTTGCCAGCCAGTTTCCAGACCCAAGAGACACATCTGCATTTCTGAAGTCAGCCACGGGACCATAACGTCAGATCCACCACCTTCTCCCAAACTGGCACCAGAGCCCACCCTTAGGGCAGGTATTTATTAACTACAAATGCCCATAAAGCCTGTGCTGGCTGGGTACACACCGTGTGAGGTGTCTGGACCTGTGGCCACTGCACCGTGCATCTCCTGAGAGTCGGAGTCCCTTCTCCTGACTTTGGCTGGAAGTTCATCTCAGTTCATAACAGTTGTGTTTTACCTTTGTTCTGCTTCCCTACGCATAAGCCCGTGGCCTAGAGGGAGAAATGCTGCTTGAATGTGCAGGAAACCTGGGCTAGATTCCCATTCTCTTGCTCCCTCAACTTCTTTAAAAGGAAAAGGAGTGGGGTTTTCCAGCCACATGCGTGTCACATTCATGCATCTCGTTAATTCAGCATCGCAGGGAACTTGCTCTCCAAGCCTCATTACCTTTTGTCTCCAGTTCCAGGAACAGAGCAGACGGTTGCCAGACCGTGGTATGCAACACTTACCCCTTGAAAAATCTTTAAAGAATTTAAACTTTGCACAGACGTTTTAAGCAACCCCAGCTGCCAATTCCACATGAGACAATCTTAAGATAAATGGATGTTTGTAATCATCCAGGCGCTGGCGAAGGAGAGAACCACCATTCAGGTAAGCAGCTTATTAAATTTACCGGTGTGCCCTGGGTGATTGCGCTACAGGGTTCACCCATGTCTGTCCACACTTTCTTACAGTGCCACTTCTACTGTGCTCAACACTGCAATTAGCTTGATTTATATTGAACATTGTTACCGCTCCCTTTCCCTGTGTTCCCCTCTTTGGGAAGCCTGGAGAGTTTTGACAGGAGTAAACCATAACTAATAGGAGCGGAAAATGGTCCAGCGACTGGGGATCTGGGCTCTGCTCCTCGTGATGCCACAGACCTTGTGAGGGGGAGCGGATAGCCTGAAAAAAAAATCAAAAAACAGTTTGGCTTGAGAAAACCCACAGCAGCTGTCTGTGGGTGCTCCTGGGTCCCGCAGAGGGGAGGGAGTGACCCTCTCCGGTTGCCCTCCCGGCAGCAGAACACTTGGAGCAAGACTTCAAGCAGGTAGAAATCACCTGGCGTGGGGATTTCATGGCAAACCCACCTCTCAGGGGAAAAGTTTGCTGTGTGGGGTAAATCTTTCTGAAGTGGGATTTGCTGTCGGGCAGAGGGCCAGCCCCGAACTGCCAGAGCCCTCGGGGCTCACTTAACCCCCGCCTGGCACCCCGAGTGCCAAGCCCACGCTGCCGCTTGGCTTTGATACGGCCTCGCACCCCTCAGACAGCACACGGGGGCATCAAACGAAAGCCCCCGAGCCCGCAGCGCTCAGCCCTGCCTGCGCTGCCGGCACCGGAGCCCACGTAGCACGTTTCTCCATCCTCGCCCGGCAAGTGTTTTGCCAAGAGCCATGGGCAGATTTGGGGACAGAGCATCCCCCTGCCCTTGCTGAGCATCCTGCAAGGTCCCTTCGCTGCCGCTGGTGCAGCAGGAGCTGCCGCCGGTGGGCTGATTCGGTAGGATATTTGCAGAAACCAAGGACACCGGGGCAGCCGAATGAAGTGAATCCAGTTAAAAAGGAATTTAAGGAAAGGCTGGTGGAAAACGGGCTGCCACTGTCACCCAGCTGCAGCCATGACCTCACTTAACCGCACTTGGCCTCCTCTGAGCTGACACCTCATGGCACTTCTCCCATACGCGCTTGTGCTCAACTAAACCGACTAAGCGATAATGCAAATTTACTGCAGCCAGGCGAGCAAGAGATGAGAAAAAGATCTTGGGTGTTTGCCGTAGGGCAGGACCGAGGGGGCTGCAGAAGTCACTGCTCTTGTGTTAGGACCTTGTGCTAACCGTGGACGAGCTCCGGAGGGTGGCATTGACCCTGTGGACAGGACAGCTAGCCTGCAAGGCTTGGGTCGCTCTCCTTGCCCTAATCCACACTGGATCAGCTGATTTCATTTCTAATTTCCTCACACATGTGCTCAAGCACAGCTGTGGAACATGAGCTGAGTCTGCAGAGGAAATCCTGAGATTTACACAGGCCCCAGTGGATTATAAAAACCTGGAAACCGGACAGATAACACTCATGTAACAGACTCGAAACATGCTGAGGAGAAAAAAAAAATCACAATAGATTAAAACCTGCTGTTCTCTGCAAAATGTAAAAGTGTCTTTTCCAACACTTTGAACTACTGTGTTAAAACTTTGTAGGTAGCTATCGTTTCAAAGGTGTAATCTTCAGGAGGATTTTTTTTTTTTTAATGGATTTGGTAAAGTCGCAATAAAAGAGTTCTTAAAAGGGCTTGACCTGGAGGGCTGCAAGCTTTTTGCCTGGCGAGGTTCATTTCTAAACTGTGTGCAGCTTCCAGAGCTTCTGAGAACTTCCAAAATCTGAACTGGCTGATGGTGTTAAATGCACAAGGTAGTGGGAGTGAGTAAACATTTCTTGTTGGGAGATGTTACGTCTTCCATCCCAGTGGAACCAGTTGGACATTGTGTGGGTTTCTGACAGGGGACAGATAATCTATTTTCCCAGCTTCTCCCTGCCTACAGAAAGCACAGACTTTTGAGTGTTTGGCTTTACAGCAGCCTGGGAGATGACCCAGCTAGAAAAGATTTCATTCATAGGTTGGATGCTCAGCTGATTTCACAGTGTGAATGCACCATGGTGGCTGCATCAGTCTACACCATTACCTGTATCTTGTGGTTTTGTGGCCCATCACATATAGAAATGCTTTTCTTCCCAACTGCAAAGCAATAATGGCCATAGCCACCATTTTCCTTATGAAATGTCTTTGTCCTGGTTCATGGTTTCATCTGTTCTGTGCCCACTGCCCCTGTTTCTCTGTGTTTGCTCTTAGACCATTTTAATATCTGCAGCTAATGGTTGGTCTGGAACTGATGGCCACTGTCTCAGAGAGACATTTTCATATTCCCCATATCAGTAGTGCGTGAAAGGCTTTTTCCACATATTTTCCGGTTGGCTACTGCCTCCGAGCTGCCATTTTTGTGCTCATTGAGGTCTCCAGCTGCATCAGTGCTGAACTCAGTGGGATCAAAAACAGGCACAAGGTCAGACGGTTTTTTCTCAAGCTGTCAAATGTGATTTATTGCCTTTCTCAGGATCAATGACTTAAGAATTTGGGTTGCCAAGCTGTGCTGGGTCACGTCCATCCAGGGCAGTTAACAGGGCCAGAACCTCTTACTTCGAGGCCCCTTCTTCCCCCAGGACTTTGTGTGAATCTCAGTTCCACTTTATCTTGGGCATCAAAAGAATTTTGAGGAGGGGTCAGATAAAAGTTTGGGGGGTTTCCTCCCTCATTTCTATGAAGACCAAACCAAAATGGTTTGGGGTTTGTGAAAGCAAAACCAGGTTGACTTGGATCTCAGATCTCTTTTATCTCAGTCACCAATCTTTCATTTGAATTTGGGGTTTCCAAACCAAAACCCAGCTAAGACTTTGTAAAAAAACAAACCTGAAATCCAGCCTCCTCCACACATTCCAGGTGGTTGCTGAGAAGAATTCTCCTCTAAGTTCATTTTAATCAAACTGTGACAAGAAGAAACCTCAGCTGACATCCACCTCCCCCCAGAAAGAGCAAATCCCATCCTGAGAGGGGCAGAAAGAAGAACAGAGAAAGGCAGACAAGACCTGACTTGGTGTCTGCACTACCAACATGCTCCAAGACGGAGCTATTTAAATGCAAAGCAAGAACTCCAGGCATCTCACGACCTTTAGCATGGCTTGAGACACTGTGAAATGATGTTGCAAGTATCATATGACAAGACAGAAGAAACACTGCTGAGATTTGCCTGGACTGCAGAAGCTATTGGGGTAGCCAAGAGAATAGAGTGGTTCGAGCCTTGGTGCTTTACAAGACGATAGAGAAGGTGTGAGGTGCAGAGAGTGTTGCCTTGAAAGATGATTGTCTGAAGGACGTGGTAGTGTTGTCCTCAAAAAGGGAGCCACTTCTATCACAGATGAGGTTAATATTTGAGGACGCGCAAACCTGGGGCATGTAGGAAATGGGGCAGTGCAGAATGCTCAGTTTTAAAAGGTGGAGTTGCAGCATTTGTGTTTTGAGCCCTTCTCTTAATATCCAGAAAGAATCAGGTCTTGGCAGATGGTCAGTGACAGAAAGAAGGAAATCAGTCTCTGCAGGTCAATTTTTCCACCAGTAATGTGATCCCACAAAAAAAAGTAGTTTCCGTCCTCTCCCCCAGGAATCTATGTCTCTCCTATTGGATCCAACTCTTTAAAAAAATTGCTTCCCATTCAAAAAATTTATTTCCTCAACTCTAAATTTGTATGTTAAGTCCCTTCTATCATGTTTTCCAAGGTATCTGTTCTGCTCTACGCGTCAGCTATCATTCCCAAGGGTTTTGTGACATAAACTGTGGCTTTTGACCGAGAATCAAAGCTTCCTGGGGTGTGCGCTGTGGGTTTTCTTTTGCATTTTGCAGTTCTCCCACTTCAGTAAGTAATAAGTAGCCAAATGAAAAACTGCCCATTCAATGCAACTAGAACACATTTGCACAAATGATTTTTTTTTTTTTTTGGTACTCTCTATAGCATTTATTTGGTGCATGTCACAGGCCCAACTGAATGGGAAAGTAGAATGAGTCAGAATCTGCGGTGGTGCCTTTATTATTTAGTTCAGCCTTTCAAAATTACACTGTGAATAATCCAGAGAGCAGAGATCCTGCAATGGTCTAGCGAGCAAAGTCAGTGCGAAGTCCGACACCGAAATGAGTCCTCAGGGAGGGCTGTGCACACCATCCCTTTAATTGCTTCTTCAAGTAACGGGCTGGCATGCCCAGCTCTTGAGCTTGCACTAGCACGCATGTGCCCTCACGTGTACACCCACTTGTTCATGCCCACCCCAATATTCGCTCCGATCTGGGCACGTTGCAGTTGACCACACGCTGCAGAGAGGTCCACAGGAGACACCCTTTTGCAGGCAGAGACCCCTAAACCCCAAATCCGACACACGCTGGCACACACGCTCCCGTGCCCAGCGAAGGGGACTGTCCCTGGATGAGCGCAGCCGCCTTCCGCGCCGCGGGCGCTGCAAGCACGCTCACCGCACGCCGACACGCGCGGTGCCAAACGGCGTCCGACGCGCTGCACTTTCACATCTATCCGAGGAGGATCGTAACGCACTGTAACAACCCGCTGGAAAGCCAAAGGCCCAGACTTGGGGATTTTATTGGACCATTAACTTGGACAATGAAATTCTTCAGGGAGGATATTTCTCGAGACAGACAGTTTCGTCAAGCAGTTTTTTCCATCTGACCCTGGGCCCCGAAAGTAACGACAGCTTGAACACAGAAACGCTGTTTGCTGATTGGTACCACGATCCCGTGAAAGTCAACCATGAGCCTGGTGAATTTTCCTTTTTAATTAGGTGTGAAAAGTCAACGGAGCCGCGTGGCTCTCGCAGGGGAACCGTAGGGAGGCTGTTCCATGGACAACCCCTTTCCACCCTGCTGCGCTGCAGACCTCAGCCCCGTACAATCGCCCTTTGAAAGCCGGGCCACAGTTACAGCCCTGCTTTCCTTCCCCTGACGGCAAACCGGGGAGAGCCTGGAAATCCTGTAACCCCCGGAGAGCTGAACGGTGCCTGGCTACATCCATTGCTCAATAGGTTTCTCTGCCGAGGGGACTCAACCACCAAAATCACTTCTGGGCTGGTTTTACTTTTCATTTCAATGCCTTTTTGCTGGCTGAGAATTGGAAAGCACTCTGTGTGCAGGGTGAATTTTGTCCTGCAATGCTCGTGACACAGCTGGGAGGGTCACGGTTGTGTACTGTAACAACACAGGAGACCAAGGTGCTGGGTCATTCATTATTTCAGGGTTTCCAAAGAGCTGAAATCCTATTTAAATGCCAAAATCAGGGTGCTGTGGGCTGTGCTTCCCAAGTGAAGTGGCACAGCACTGTGTGCCCTCACCTCCAGAGATGAAGTGTGCCATCACTTCCAGAGCCGAAGCCAGGTAACAGGAGAAAATATTTTCACAGGTGCTTATTGTAGAGAATTACAGGTTAAAGTGACCTGCACGTTGCCTTTCTTGGGGATTTCCAGTGTACCCCAATGTTTGCCCTACTGAGTCTGAGAGGCATGAGTCCCTGCTCACCTGAGAGCAGGAGCGTGCAACAGGGAGCTCTTAATCTCAAACAAAAGGACATTCCACCCAAATTGCTCTTGGCAAGTCGGTGGCACAGCCAGGAAGGGATCTGCCTCCTTGGCTCACCGACCGGCTCCCCAGCATCAGCTCAGGTTTTTAGACATTCGCTATTTCCTTATAAATTGCAGCCCTGCAACAACTTCAGGTTGTACAGAACAAATGGCAAGACTGAGGTGAAGTAAAAACTCCTGAGCAGGAGAAAGGAAGAGGAGGAATAGGAGAAGGAGCGCTTTTCTTTACCAGCAAGAAGAAGAAGGATGAGGAAGAGAGGGGTAACTGGCCACCCCCAGCCGATGCGCTGCGAAGGGAAAGGCTCTCTCCCGGTCCTGGATGGGTGAAAGGAGCTGTCAGCACAGAGCAGAGAGGTTTTTATCACTCAGAAACCCCATCTTGCACTGTGGGTTTGAGCAGCACCCAGCACAACAGCTTTCTAGCCAGAACGCTAATTAGCTGTGACCGTACAAGAAGAGAGAGTGGGGAAAGAAGGAGAGAAATTAGGTCACTGACACCAGATAGTTTAAGTCCAAGCAAGGCTTAGCCACCAGCAAGAGATCTGCTGACTGGCTTTGGCAGTTATCTTCAGACAAAAACCTCAAATCTTATGAGATTTCAGGTCTTAAACTGCATAAGTCTTCATGAAGAGTCATCCTTGCTCTACCAAGTGGCCTATTAGACAGGCAGTTATATCGGCAATATTAAAATACAGTCAAGGTATCACAATTTTTTCTTACAAACATATAATTTATTGATAAGATCAGACACCCTCACCTCCACACACGGCAATATGTGATTGCGGGAGTTAACCTTCCACATGTATCTGATGTTTTGGTTCAAGTTTTAAGTGGCTTCCGCTGCACCAGTGGGGAAAAAGAGCAAGCCAGCAACAAAATGCAAGCAACCTCATAAATCTACAGAAAACTGAAACTTGGGAGGATTTACATGGCTGAATGCAAAACAATGCAGTGTGTGCAGTGATTGAAACATTGCATTACAATTAGACAAGGAGGATATTTGGTAGTACCTTCAAAGTTAGGTCTGAGAGCGTGACTGCATGGCACAGTTTCAGTGGCATGCAGCGATGCTCAGTTTTGCTATAACCCAGCTAACCTGAGGACAGAAATAAGGACAGCTGCGTTATTCTGGCATCTGCCTGACTCTGCTTACCTTACTATCACAGCTGAACAGCTGCTGCTGCTGGAGCAAACACAGTTATTACCACTATCATTAACAGCAGCAGTGCACTAATTCCTATGCAAACATACCTTACACAACATAAGCCAATACTGCCCCAAGAATATGCAGTATGAAGACCTGATGGATAAAACAGGAGAAGCAAGTTTCTGCAAAAGAAAGAACGCTAGATGTATCCCTCTATCAAACTACGACCAATTTGTAAAGTATGGTGAAAGCTTGGAGCAAGTTGCTCAGATCGTGGGATAGGACACGTGTTGGGATTGCAACCAGCTTGCACCATCCACGATGCGTCTTCAGGTCAGGCAGCCAGAGAAGGGTGCAGAAAATGAACAAAAAGCCATTACCACATATACACCACAGAAAAAGGCTTCAGCATTGCAGCCTGAGCTTGCAATTTTCCAAGGAACTGCCACAACAGTGTCTGGTCACCAAACCAAGTGTTTGCAGTCTTCCAAAAACCTTCCACGAACCACACCGTAGGCTTCCTGCCAGGAGATGCAGTGCCTCTTGGCATCTTTAAACTATTTAGACGTCTAGTTTGGTGCAATTTGGTGCATGAGAGGACCCATCTGGCCAACAGAGAAAGAGATGAGACTGAAGTCTGTCACATTCCTGGCATAACCTGACTTGGATGGGGCGAGCACTCCCTGCAGCTACCAGTATCTGCCCTGGCAGCCGAGCGAAGAGCCACCAGAGAAATATGTGATGAATGAATGATAAAAAACGAATCAGAAACTGCTCGTGGTGTATGCCCAAAGAAAGCGGATACCTGGCTCAGCAGCCTCCAAAACACGGTGCTCTGCCATCTGGGAGAGGACGGTGGCGGGGAGGCGCGAGCACATCTGTAGCCTCAGCCCCAGCTAGGACCACCCCAGGGGATGTGGGAGCAGTTGCTCTTGGCTCTCGTTTTTCCGTGCAGGAAATCGCAGACAGAAATATGATGCATCCACCATACGGCGAGTCCGGTGCGTCCTGGACAAAGGAGCGGCTCTCCGCGGCCGGGTGTGCGGGGTGGAGCGCGGCCCCGGTAGCCCCTTTCCCCTCTCCCACCTCCAGCGAAGCCGCCCCACGATCAAACCACGGCACTTCACCGACACAATGAACTCAAACATTCCTCTTCCGGAGAGGATGTGGTCAGTCACCACACACATCTTCTGGGGCCCGACCACAGATCCAAACAGTCTGGTCACACATCACATGTAATCTTAACAGCAAACTTTCTGACATGCAGTTCAGACCTACCCCTGTCCTTGTGGGATATTTCCCTTATATCTCCATGATAATAAAGAGTGAGACTTGTTCAAAATATTAGTATCTGGGGAGAGAGAAAAAACGCTTCAGCAGACTATGACTCACACAAGAATTCCCTGAACCTGAGACGTGGGTAAGTCGTTAGGAAGAATGAACTCATCCCAGCTCGGAGGTGAGGAGTCAGGATCTCTCCCCAAGATGAAGCTCCCAAAGCCTTTCCCCACGAGGCCCTTACCGGGGGATTCATGCTGGCATCACGCAGCAGATCCCACCCCACACAAGGCTTTGCCGGCTGGGAGATGCTCTCCAACACCGTGGTGGAACCCCAGGCTTACATCTGCAAGGTGTAGCGTGCTGAACACATCTTGTAGCAAGGGATCAGCTCTAAGGGCACCATTTCACGCTCCGTGGCAGGACATCGGCCTGGACATGATGTGATGACACCCGGAGTTGACAGATCCTCTTCCACCAGCAGCACGTTGGGGACTCTGAGCTCCAAATTTCTTGTATGTCCTCCCTTGTACACTGGCCCAAATGCTCTTGCAAGTTCTGCAGCACCCACAGCACATGCCAGCATCGTCTCTACATAAAAAGGGCGATGTTTTATACAGTAATACTCTCCTCAAAATATTATTGTCCAACCTGCAACATGTATGACTATGCGAGTCTGTATAAAAAGAGCAGAATGGCATTCTTCTGGCCAGATTTTTTTAGAAGAAAATAATGCTTATTACTACACCTAACTTTCCTCTTTTTTACTTCCATTAAAAACTGAGAATGATTTTATAAAAATAAAAAGTCTTTTGATTATTTTTCTTTTTGACTGAAAACTTTTATGTGGGGCAAGAAGTATTTTTTTTTAAATCTGAAGATGAAAATTCTTTTTTTTCTGATGTGTAGTTTCCAGGAAATATATGAGGATTTGGGGGATTTTTTGGTGAAGCTTTCTGCAGTTGGGTGAAGTATGTTTTCCCATCAACTGTAGAGTGTATATCCACACATTTTGTTTAATCAACCTGTAGTTTCCCTGTTTAATATCTCCTGGTGTCTACTAAAATCCAGTTGGTAAAATATGTAGTCTCCACCTTCCAGCAGTTAGCACAGAATATCAGTAATTTATCATTTTCCCCTATGCTTGGAGCCACAGGTATCTGCAGTGACTATTTAGTAATTACTTTCTTATGGCTTCTGTTGCAGATATGAAAGCTTACAATGTTGAAATGATTGGGTTTTATCAGTCAAAGTATTTTCCAATCTGTCCCATTTCCTCCACCCACATATTTTGTTTTGTGTGAGGAAAATTAAATAAACAGGATCCATTTTTCCAAGGAAAACAAAATTAGTCGGCAAGCCAAAAGTAACTCAGCTTGAATGCAATTGGGCTTTGAGCAATTTAAAACTATTTCTGTGCTTGTGTTAATGAAGAAATTAAAAATTTAGAGGGAACAAAATCACCATGAATGACGCATTGGAAATAGCGTAACTCAGCTCTGCCGGATAGCGCGTATCATTTGGACATGGCCCTAGTTGTTGATAACATCTCAGGAGCATAAAGGGCATGTGGCAACCAACATTTTGGAAACCAAAGAACAATACCAGCTGCTTTCACGGCTCTGGGTCCAGCTGCTCAGGAGCCAACAAGCAGCACTTGCTTCTCTTCAGCCTCACAAACAGCAGAGTTGAAGCAGCAGCTCCCGAGCCCCAGGGACGGTTTTTCGCAGCTCGTGGACATGGGTCAGGGAGCCGGGAAGGGCAGAGTCGGGAAGGGCAGCGCACGGGACGGTGCATCCCAGGACACTGTCTTCTGGACCCGTGGCCTCATCTGCAGCTCCCGGAGATGGAGAGATGAACTTCTCAGTCTGCGAGCCATGCGTTTGCCTAACTCCCTGGTCACTGCTTAATTTCTCCCGGGCTCTCATTAATGCTGACCCTGGAGGAACCACCCTGGCTACTAGCCCCTGTCCCGCTCCCAGCAGCCCTCTCTTGCGGCCCGTCCTCTTCACGTGCAGCAGACGATCATCCGGCTGCGTTCACATCCCTGCTTGAAATTTAGAAGTGGCTCGTGCCCAAGAAAAGGTCATTTCCCCCCCAAACTAGAGGAGCCAAGTGCTCCTGCCTCCCCGACACTCCCACGTCGCCGGCCAAGTGCAAATGGTGACGGATGACTTTTTTAATAAACACGGCCAACAGCCCAGCGAGCTGCAACCAACCCTGCAATGAGCCCGAAACACATGGCGTTGGCCGGCGGGTCCCTGGGGAGGATGCTCAGCGGTCCAAGGGTTTCTTCAAGAGCTCCTGGCCGTTCCGGGCTGTCCCGGGATATTTCCCCACCAGGACTTTAGCGGTCGAGGAGAGCTTGCACCAAAGCAGAGGAGATTTCCATGAAGAAGGGAAATATCTAGAAACATCTCTGAGGGTACAGGCTTGCTGAGAGGGTTCGGAAGCAGGGTGGGGGCTGCGGGAGGGAGGGCAGCAGCAACAGGTTGCCTCCGAGCTGCTGCTGGCACATGCTCCCGACCGCCTGTTGCTGTCTCCGAACAGATGTGGGCAGTTTCTCAGATGATGAAGTATTGAATATGTTTCTCCTTCAGGGATTATTACTACTAAATAAATCTGCAGGTTTATATGTTTAGCAGCTGACGGAGATTCTTTTTCCCTCCCCTTCTCCGTTATATTATTCCTTGCAGCAAGAGCCAAAACAAGGCTTTTAAGCCAGGGAGCGGAGAGAGAATGATCAGGATGTGATTTGGGAAATTTTAGAGACAATGCTACAGCAAATGGGGGCAAAATATCCTACCCAAAACATAGCTCATTTATGCATTTAAGCTTGTTTCACGGTGTATCTTGGACTTCATGAGCATTGGTTTAACCACCAGTTCATAAATTCGTCTGGTATCTGTAGAATTTGTGGCCTGGGAAAAGATCTTTCCCTCTCTCCTGGTGGTATTGGATTTATTTTTTTTTTCCTTTCTTTCTTTCTGAGCTGACTTTGAGCAACATGGGGCTTGGATTTACAGTGTTTTAAGTTCCACTGAAAATATTCCCTGATCAGCCCTGAAATGAAAGACTGAGAGCGTGTGATGACGGAGCCCAACCATTTTGCAAGGGCATTCCAGCTCCTCTTTGGTAACAGCGGGTTGATCCAGGGGCATGACCTGAGTCATGCAGTCTTGATGTTTTGATGTCTACTTTTTTGTTAGAGGGTCTAGACTTACTTGAAGGCACCTCTAAAACCAGCCTCGAGAGAGGCTCAGTGCTGTTTCTGTGGCCTCCGTGGCTCCTGGGTGTCTGGCACCAGAGATGCCCTCCCAGCACCATTGCAGGACTTTGCTTCCTAATTCCTCCTTCCAGTTTCTAACTTCTCCTTGTTTCATAAACATTCAATTCAGACTGCTGAAACGCCCCAGCTCTGGAGAAACAAGGGACGTGCAAGAAACACTTGCCCATATACCGAAGCTGATGGCAGCCGTCGCTGCACCTGAAAAGCTCCAGGACTGTTTTACCTGTGATGGGATACGGCTCAAGGGATGGGGGACTCCTGTGAGACAACACATTGCTCAGCTGCTCTGGTTTAGGAGCCCAACCCAGCACGTGGGAGCGAGGAACCCCACTGCGTGCCTAAGGGTGCCTGCGTCCTGACACTTGGCCGTAATAATAATCATCATAATCCCAAATGCACTATGAAGAGAGGAAAGCGGTTATGAATTCAGCTCATCCAGAGCCTCAGTAAGCCAAGGAAGCAGATCCCACTTGGGTGGAGCAGGAAGGCGTATCATGCTGCTTGAAACTCCCTGCTAGTTTGACCACAAATTTAAAAGCTGAGGCTTCTGCAGGAGAAAGTCAGGAGAAGGGTGCGAAGCACAGGGCGGGGTGGCTGGGGCTGCTGTTTTGGAGAAGGATGAACGCCATGCACTGAGCTGGCAACACCACCTCTGTGACAGGGGACACAGCTGGCTTCATGCATTGCTTTTCTCAGCTCCTGTGCTTGGGATGGGGATGTGGCCATGCCCGTCCAGCCCCCGGGAACACAAGGACCGGGCAGTCTTTGCTCCCTTCCCGGCTCCGGCTGCAGCCCCATGCCCGGGGGAAGAGGCAGGTGCTGTGCGTGGCCAGGTCTTGGGGCGTTTTTAGGAAAAAGGGGATGCTTGGAGTAAGTCTCGTACAAATCCCTGCTTAGCTCGTGGGTTTTCAGAAAACACTCTTTGCTGCCTTTCCCTCCTCTCAGGCACGGGCTAATTAAACCCTGCAACGAGCACGGAGTCAGATAAAAGTAACGGGATCCACGTGGAGATGGGGAAGCTGTTGGACTCATGGCTGTATTTCTGATTCCTGGCTCCTAGCTGTGGTCAGCCCAGGGAACGTGCCTCTGAAGGTGTCTCCTTGGTGCTTGCCATGCGGGAAGCATATGCTGGGAGCTTGGCTGGTCCAGCCCTCCTCTCTGCTGTGAGACTTCGCTGAATCACTGAGCAATTAGGTAAGAATAAAGCTGAAGTGGGCTCTCATGTTACCAGCGAAAAGCCAATGCAAGTAGTACAGAGCAACTTACATCACAAGTCTGAGGTTAATGCATTTCACAACAGCACATGAAAATCTTTTAACAGATTGTTCTTTATTTAATGGTTAAAATCGGGGGGGGAAGGTGCTGCGTAATCCCACGGTTGTGGGGCGAAACCTGCTCTTGGAGTCACCCCCCCCCCCATCCCAATGCAAAGCTGAGGAGGAAGGAAATATTATTTGTAGTGTGTTTTTGACAGAAATATATTTGGGGTTTTTAATTTTTACGTCCCAGTTTGCGTGAATGAACATGATATTACACTGGTTTAAGAGAACTTTGGCAGCTTTTTATTGCTGTTTTACAGCACAGTTGTTCTTAGAAACAAAAGGTTTGAATTAATGGTGTTTTAATGTACAGGATATGACAGAAATGAAATGCAGAAACAGTTGGCTTGCACACTGGGATCCAAGTCAAAATAAAATTTGGCCGTAAGCCTGCAGCGCTCCTCTGGGACACCCAAAAGGGGTGTGAACATTAACTCATACAGCAATAACCCTGGCGATCATGAGCCTGCTTCAGACTCCCACTAATGCAATAATTGAATAAAAACCATCTTCAATTGTCGTATTAAAAAGTAACCTTGAACGCTGGATAAAGACACAAAAGCAGAACAAACCGCACGTCCTGAGCCATTCAAGGTTCTGGTTAGCTACAGTTTTCCTGCTAAAGGTAAGCCTCCAACAGAGTCTGAACCTTTGGTTTGTATCTATTAAGATTTAGCAAACTAACCCCCAAAAAAACACTGCAGATTTTGGTTTTTTGTTTTTCCAAGGCAGCATAAATCCTCCAAGTACACAAATCAGAAGGCAGGGATGATTGTCATCAAAATATCTCTGACATTCCCTTCAGGGTTTTTGAAATACTCAAGACCTCTTTCTATCTTTGTCAGTGTCTTCCTCTGCTGCCTACAACCACGTGCCTTAACTCCTCCATCTTTCCAGCCTCCAACTTGCCTCTGATGTTTCATGCAAGAAGGATGCATTGTGTAGTTGACGACCGCTTCGTTGTGGTGCCAGCTTGTTCCGCAGACTTGACTCTGTCTTTCTTTTTCCTTTTTTTTTTTTCATTTTGGTAATTGGGAACAGGCAGAAGTTTGGGTATTAAAAAAAAAAGAGCGTTCCACGTAATTTAGAGAAGTTAACAAAGCGTGAAACTAAATAAAAAACACCATCCGGTGCTGATCTCAACGTTTATATATGCATGAGTGCATATAGCCATATAGAATATGTTTGAACTAGACCCCTGGTTTTAGAACAAGCTTGTTGCTGTTGCTGTTGCTCTGACACTGCACAGTATTTTGAAGACTTTTTGACCAGATCATTTTTTCGAACCATGGTATCTGCTTGAATGCTTTAGGTTTCCTGCTTTGGGTACTTTGCCATATTACTGGCATCTCTCCAAACTATCACAGCGGTATCTCAGAAACACAGTCCTCTGGGCACTTTCTGGAGGTTTGATTAGATGAAGTGGCCACCTTGGATGGGCTCTCCTTGCCTTCTGCTCTTTCTGAAGATCGGAAAGGCCTATAAGAAGGAAAAATTAATAGGGGAAGAGAGTCGATGAGTCATACTGCCTACATTCAATGGCGTTGCTCTTGCATGAGAGGATGCAGAAGCACAACAGTGGTGCTGTCAGGCTGGGGAGCTGGAAGCTGGGAGGTCCAGAGCCAGAAGCCATAATTTGACATTGTCACTTAATGAGATGCCACCAAAGGGAGAGGAGCCAGTAGGTTCCTCCAGCAGATTTCCCAGTGGCCGCATCCACAAGCACGAACACATCCAGGACATCCTTTGTCTACGCGGACCGTGCCGCTAATGCCCCTTGCATTCACTTCTCGTCTCCGGGAGGATGGAGCTGCCTGGAGCTGCGGGTGTCCCACTGGTGGATCTGGGCCCCAAAGAGCAGAGCGGTTAGGTCAGGTTATGCCTTAAGCATTGACACTGGCAGCTGGCTTGTGTCTGTCAGTGTGAGGTTCAGCATAACATGGTAAAAATTGATTCCTTCTACGTTTCTTCTGTTCCTACCCCAAGCCCCAGATTAGACACATGCCTAGCCCCTCGCTAGCAAAGTTGATTTCCTGGTTGTGATTAGGGATGGTTTACATATATTTCCTAAAGTTGTTTTCCTTTTATTACTATCATTTAAACAGAATTCTGTGTATCATTGCTTTTCCGAGACATCTGCACTTCAAAAGACCCTTGCCAACTTTGGTCCTGAAATGGGATGTTGAAATCCACGCAGCCAGGAGGACTTGCACCGGCTGAGGCTCTAACCCAAGCTTCCTCCTGGGAAGTCTCAACCTCCCTGTCATCCCACCACTTCAAACTCAAGCTGCAAGAGGCACTGCAGAAATTAGAGCACGTTTAACGGAGCACTTAGCGGAAAGTGCAATGTTAAATCACTACATGAGAAATAGCCACCACAATGAGTAATAACGAGGTGTCAGAGTGTTACTTCTCCTCTCCCCCCAGGATGAAGGGTAGGATGGAGCTGGGCCAAGCTGGGCACAGGGAGAAGGAGCTGTGGGGCTGGGTGTGCAGCTCCTTCTTTGCTCACCCTCCCTCCAAGGAGAAAGCTGGCGGCTGCTGGACAAGGTCTGTCACAGATTTCTTGCCTCAGCTGGCCAACGCTTTCAGCATGAGTCTAATCCTCCCCTGCCCATTCCCATGTCCATGAGGAGTGAGAGGGAAGGTGACAGGGAAACTGGCAGTCCCCATGAGCTCATTTTTCCCTCCTGAAATTAAGTCACACTGCTGAGTAAAGAGATGGAGTCACTTCTTCCATTAGTCCCCTGCCATGGTACAAGGGTGAGTGAAGCTCTTCCCTTCAGCGCTGAGCAGCTCTGTGTTTGGGATTTGTCTGTCCTGCATTTCAGGACCGTCTTCACCTTCTTCAGAGGGGCCATGGGAGTTTATTCCTTGCTGAAGGCAGAGCAGGACTTTCAGATGCATTAGGAGGCTGCACATTAATGTACGCCTCGGTCATGTCTAATAAAAGGACAATGAAGTGTCCTTCAAGGGCAGAGCACCTAATCTGTGAGAGCAGGGTGGATTCAGGATCAATATTTCTTCAACCCAGGCTGAACTGGGAATGATGGTTTGACTGCACCCACACCTCATGGGACTGTATCCTTTCGCTCAGACCCTGGCTCAGCTGGGAATCGCAGAGCAGTTGGATTCTGGGATTTACCTCCTTCACCAAAAAAATAGTCAAAATATTTCAACATTGTGTCCCATTATGAAAGTCCCAATCACGCAGCCAAAACAAAATGTTCTGACCTTATTCACACAAAATTGCTTCATAAGCTTTGATTCCTCCTCCACTCTTCTTGCGACTGTAAAGCTCAGTCCTTTTCCTTTGGCAGCATCCCTCTGGTTTTATGAGGTCTGTGGGGAGTTATTAATGTAGTTCCTGACTCCCTGACAATCCAATAGAAGAAGTGGTTTTCCCAACTGAAAACCAGCCCTCGGATCCCAGCTGACCCCACAGAAACAAGCAGCATTCAGATAAAAAAATGTGCACACCTGAGCACTGCCCTGCGCTTCGTTGGAGGGATGCTGCAGCTTCCAGGGGCATTGCCTTTGCTCTAAGCCATTACTCATAATCAGGGAAATTTCTAAGCATATCTCCTTGTTTCAAGTTCTCCTCCTCTCCTGCTTTACCCTCCCTACTGTTCCCATTCCTGTTTGATGGATACCTGCCTCTATGCTATAAAAAACCCCAGTTATTCTGCTGCGAATAATGGATTTAAGCACCTGCCATGGTGTCTAAGACTGAAAAACCGGCTTCCTCTGTGGTTAAAGGAGTTAAAGATGTAGGTGTGACAACTAAACTAGTATGTGTAGAAAGCAGCGGCGTGGTTGCAGCCCCTAACTGTCTCCTATAGCTGTTTAGGGAGTTAGAGCCACACAGCCTATAGACCCAGTGGTTTGAATAACTTTTTGACATATATGCCTACGCCTGCCCTGAATTCACAGATAGTGGTGTAATAGCCTGTGCACCTTCCCACACCAGATCAGACCAAGTTTCTGTCTTAACTCTGACTTTGTGAGACAGAGCAAGGTGATCCCAAGGAAAGAGCAAGGCGGCATGCCAGTAATACAGATGCAGTGATAATGGGCAATTAAGGGGACATGAGCCAACAAGTTAGAAGCAGGCATTTGTGCAGAAATACTGGCATCACAAACCCTATGCACTGGAGCACAGTGAGGTCTCGTTATACATAGATACATCCATTCCTCTCTTGGATTTTACAGCCATTGGCTATCAGGTGATTAGACTCAAACTGGATTAGTTACCTGTTCCTTGCTTAATGACTTCTATCTCTTTCCTACCTACATACCAAGATGGCAAAGGGGGAAGACGTCACGAAATCAGACTCAGAACAGAAAGAGCACCCACACTCCTGCCCTCAGCTGCCATCAGCATCCCTTGCAGGTGTGTCATGGCAGACCAGCAGCATTGGTCTCTCTTCACTGACCCCAGCCATAGGAAGAGGGATGGGTGGGATAAATTTATAGATGCCACAAAGCAGTTAGGTTCTCTATTTGCATTTTGAACATGTACCCAAGAATGGGCTCTTCCCACACATGTTCCTCAAATGCAGGTGAGATCCTTCCAGAGAGCAAGGTAGAACTGAGAAGATGTTAAGGCACAACCTACGTTCCTCTGGAGCCAGATAAATCCTCCCACCGATTTTGCAAAGACTCCTGCAGAGATAACCCAGCCGTGCCTCGGGCTCTTCCACCACGCAGGGCGGGAGATGCAAGCCCTGGGACTACATTGCCATGGCAATGGGCATGGGTACAATTTCCTATTGCCTCTGCGCACTGCATCCAGAAATAACAGTTCGGAGGCAAAAGTGTCACATTTTTTAAAATGTGAAATTCCACAGGCCTTGTCCATGAAGGATCGATATTGCCCGGAACAGGAGAGGCTCGGTGGAGAAGGCAGTGTTATGTTTGCTGTAGCAAAGCAACAGTAGCTAATGCAAAAGACCATTCCAAGGCTGTTTTTTATTACTTGAGGTCCCTTTGAATTAGAGTTTTAACAAGCATTACTGACTCAACCGGTAAACATGGTAACTGTTGCTAACAGCGTGCAGCAATTAAGCAAATTAATCTCAACACAGCCACATGCTGTCATGCTCACAGGCCTGGTAGGCTGCCTTCCCCTGTGAAATCAGAAGGGCTTTTTGCCCCTCTCCTTGATTTAAGTGATGCTGTTTTTTCCAACCCCAAAATTTTGAGCGTAGTTGGATGAGGCACCTTTGCAGCCTGATGTGCCATAGGAAAAAACCTGCCCTTCCAGGCAGGGAGCTAAGTGACAAAATGACAGTGATGTGGAGGCAAGATCTTGTCCTTTGCATGGGTCACATCAACTGACCGAGGGCAGCAGAAGAAACCATTATGGTGTTCGTTACCTTCCAGGCTGTTGTTACACCGCCAGAAATCTCTCATTCACCTTGGGAAGGCTTTAATTGCTGCCAAAGTGCTGGTCAGGCTTCTGGTGTAGAAAACTGTGTGGGCATTAGGGCTGGAAATGGAGCGAGTGCAGAGACCGACTCTGTCAGCAAACTCGGTGCTCAAGAAAACACCATAATGGACCCAATTCCCAACAGTTAGGAATTTTGCCCAACCTCTGCAACCGAGGCTTTTCAGGGCTCCGAGTATAGGCTGCAGTAAATCAAAGCACCCAAAAGCCGGAGTCATTTTTGGCAATGGAGAACACAGGAACAAGTGACCGCCCGGTGCCAGCGCTGTAGCTCAGGCTTTGCTGATGTACGTGAAGATTATGGACCTGCCAGCTGTGAATGTTCACAACAACCCCATCACCCTTCCTGCCACCAACATCCAAAATGAAAATGTAACTTTATTTAAACCTTAAACGAGGCCAAATGAAGCCAGATGATACATGCAGAGCTGCCATAGCTCAGCTGAAGTCCAATAAATCACCCTGAATGATACTTACCTGTTACTAACTTCTGGGTTTCAACCAAAGAGAAGCCACCGACAAAAAACAAGTGACAGAGTGCCCAAGCGGGTATGAGAAGACCCTTGGAGATGATGCATATGTGTTATCTGCACCCAGCTGTACCATCCCTGCCATTTAACCACGCTCTATTCAAAGAAGTGCCCTGTTACTGCACAGATATCGCAGTACGGCCCAGGAGATCGGTCCGCTGCCCCTTCCCCTGGTTGCCGTATTTCTGATGTGCACCGAGACCATCAGGTGAACAAGAGTTTACTGCATGAATATCCAATATCTTTCTCTTCCCAACAGAGAAGGCCAAGGTGGCTTGTGGACTGAAATTAGAGAGAGCTTGGTCAGCCCTCCCAAGAAACCAGAAGGCAGTGAAATCCAACCCAGCTTAGCAGACTCAATAAAGACTTTAAATGATGCTTCATTTTCATTACTTATAGAAAAACAAAAAACCAAGACATGAAGAGCCAAGACATTTACTAGGAAATTCTTGGCATTTCTTCTTGGAACGTTTCATGATCATTCTGGGACATGGGTTTTCAGGAAAACACAGAGAGGAAGGATATATTATACAGGGAATGTTGCAATGCCACACAGCTTTGTGACCAATGTTATTTACAAAATATAATTTCAAGAACAAACAAAAGAAAGGAAAGAAAAAGCCACTGCAGTGTAAAGACGGGGAAATTGAGGCACGGGCTCACGTAGGTGAGCAGGAGAGATGCAGACACCCCACTGTGGTCCGAGCGGCTACACTTGTCCGGAGAGCTGACTGTGCATCTCGAGGTGACTGTGCATCTCTGTCCTCCCCACGTGGGTCCTGCACGACACATGGCTGTGACAAAAGTGACCAAAGGGTGAAAGTTGGACGCCGCAGGCAAATCTGGAGACAGCCCATCGCCGGGAAGCCAGAGCATCCCGTGGCAAAGCAGGGATGGCGGTGAGCATCTGACAGAGCAAGGGGCTTTGGAGAAAGTGCTTAGATATGAGTCAGGCCACCGATCCAATGGGACTTCGGTCTGCAAAAAGGCTGAGAAAAGGCTTCACTATTTGGCCCGTGACAATAGAAAACCATCCAGATGAAAATCTGCGGTCAGAAGCTCTCTAGCTTGGAGGTCTGCACTGGAGCAAGTGAGCTTTTCAGCAATGCAACATGAACCTCAAGCAGATCAGCAAGGAAATCACTCTGTGACAGTAGCTAAAAATACGCTGGAGCAGAAAACATTTCAAGGCAGGCCAGGGCCGGCTGGAGCACCCTCTCCCCGGCAGACCTTTCCAATCACTCTAGCGTGCTTCCTTTTTCTTTCTTTTTTTTTTTTTTTTTTTTTTTAAAACTGAATTGGATGGGACATGACTTCCTATTGCGACCAAAATTGCTTCCGTAGGATTGTGGGGGAGAAACCAGAAAATAAATATGTTAATTTTTCCTCTGAGGCCAGAGAAGAATATGAAAAGAGAGGCTGGATATGCAGATGGATAAATGATTAACCAGGCGCTGTCCTTTATCTGTCTGGAAGTCTCTGGAAAATAAAGGTTAAGAAAAGAGTACAGAAGCAACTGGCCGTAGACCTCATTAATCTGTCTCTTTTTGTTGGCACCAGCCAGGTAGCTGGACCCCCAGGGGCTATCAGCGTCCACTTTCAACATATTTCTTTGATAACCAAAGCAGTTTTTCATGTCCAGCAATGACTAAGTGGTGGATTTTGCACTGTTACCTTACCTTACCCCCAATGTTTTCGGAACACAGGACAACACAATAGTCAGCTCGGAAAAGGAGCTTGGCCAGGCAGTGTTTTTAATATGATTTCCAGAAAGAAAAAGCCCTCGAGTTTATATGAGAGACAGCCCGGGTTTCTCTAGAGTTAAATTGTAAGGGAGAACTGAAAAGAGAGGAAGGCATCTGAAAACACAACTCTCCTTAATGAGGGAGTCTTGACCAGCATAGCTGGTTTTTTTCCAAGTATTTTCATTGTTTTGCTCCGTTAGAAAAAAGCAGCCTATGTTCCCAATATGCCGTACATGCAAAGTTGAGAAAAACCATCACGGGAGGTTCTTGAGGCAGCTAACATCATCCTCTCCTGTTCAGCCAGAGCTGCTCGATTGTACTTTGCAGCTGTACTTTGCACTTCTCCAGCAGCCCTCGTGCCAAGCTCCCCGTGCGCCTTAGGAGGATTAATGCCCACGGCCATGTCCACACCACGACACGTTCCAAACGGGGCAGCCTGGGAAGAACCAACACGTCCCGGTGTCGGGGCCTCTGCAGCAAAAGGCTCCTGCCACGCAGCATCACCCCCCCGAGGCTCCAGGAACTGGGGAAACTGAGGCACAGCCTGGGGATGGGCAGAAGTGTCAAAAGGGCTGTGCTATCCCATTTCATAAATCGCTGAGCCAGCACGCTCATTGACTCACAGAGTCTCCAGCAAGTTTGTCAGAGGAAAATAAGTAACGGGGGACGGGGGAAAGAAAAGCAAAGCAAAGTAAATCCACTTTTCTCTTCCTTTCATCAGGGAATGTGGCAGGCAGCGCACAGGGAGGGAGGAGAACGGGTTAAAGTGATCTATCCAGCCAGAGATCACAGGAGACCCCCCTTTGTCAATCTGGAGTGCTTGCCAGATATTGGGTTGAATAATTAAACAGCTACTTAACCCTCGGACAGCGTGTCTCCCGCTCCCTCCCCTGCTCCTGACAGCCTGTACTTAAGTAGCTATGGCAACGATTTGGGCGCCAGCCTGTTGACTGAAGAATATGGAAATCACAAGGATTTAATTTTGCTGTGGCACAAAAACTTGTTTGATCTGAGGGTTGTGGCTTTTCTGCAGCTTTCAGCAAAGAATAATTTCTATATTCATATCTCCCATTCAGATGTCAGTTAACAGCTCAAAAAAACCCAAAACATGAAGAAAAAAAAAAAAAGGCCAAAAGCTTCTCAAAAAAAATCATCCCCTTTTTCTGGGCTGGATTAACACTTGAGATGCCAGCTGGAGGGAGCTACCTCTGCTTCATCCTGATGTCAGAAGGGCTGGAGATGCATCTGCCCCGCGTGCATCCAAAGGAGCAGGGCAGTGGGAAATGTGCTGGGAACCACTGCAAGGGAAGAGCCAAGGAGGGCTCAGAGGACACAAGAAAGAGCCAAGGAGAGGAGCAGTCTGAAAAACTTCAGGGGCTAGAAGGGACCCAAGCAGCTCCCAGGAAGGCTGTAGCAGAGGAAGCTGGTGGGGCCAGGGAGTGAAGGGGATAAACCAAAGACCAGAGCCCATCTGGTTCTGCAAATCAAGGAGATAAATCCCCAAAGTGGGGGCATCCCTGCAGCAGCATCTGCTCCGACACTGCAGGGAAACCAAACTGGAGGCAAATGGAAGAGCTGAGCCGCAGCCAGGACATGGCTAGTCAGCGCAGAGCTGCCAGCTGGGGAGACAGGATTCATCCATCGCCAAAAGTGGCCATTGCCGAGCAGGCTGCAAGTGGACAGATCAGGTGCGGATAACCCGTCCACCTGGAAAATGTTGTTTCCAGGCCAGTTATCTGGGGGCTGGTCAGGTTATAGCCATATGAGGAAGACACAGAAGGAGGAGAACATATCAGGGACAAACGGAATTTTGTTTTCATCCCATCTCTTCACCTCGATAACAACTGCCTGGCAGGAAGCTCCTGCAGCAGGATCTATTCACACGCAAAGACCAGAGGCATTTAGCTCTGGCCTTGGGGAAAGGACCTAGGAGTCCCACATCACTGCTCTTATCCTGGTTTTCCCTCTGTACCAGCTTGCATCTCTCTTCCAGGCTGCTTTCCTAAAGGAAGCTGATTGATAACCTGAGTTAATGAAGGAATGACAGAAGTATACAGGCATCAACTGTTTGCTAAGACGCTAGTACTGTATAGCCAAAGGGACTGACTTAAACTGTTCTTGCTATTTTTGTTTTATCTTTCTTGCATGTTTGTGGGGTGGAGGCTGAAGCAGAGAGAAGAGGTTTGAATGCAAAAGCTGAAATTCAAAACACATGGTATCAAAAAAAGTCACGTGCATCAAAGTGTGCACAATTGTAGGCTACCGAAGCCAACAAACCTTTGCCGCCAGCAAACCTTTGCCACCAACAGCAGTGGGAATGGGACTGGTCCCAGTGCTTGCATTACAAGCTACTGCTGATTCGTATAAAAAGGGTCTTCCCGCAGTCTGTCCTTTAGGTCAGCTGAGGCTCGGAGCCCTGCAGCCAGGACTATGCCCCCACATTTTACATGTGCTATTTCTTCTCCATTTTCAGAAACTCTAGGCTATGAAGAAGAAATAAGGCTGGGATTTAGACACTCTCCAGGGCCAAAACAATCAGCACCCTGCCTGGCCAGGAGGAAAAAGTGCCCAGCAGGACCCAGCTTTTCCCTGCAGAAGACCTGCAGACACCTTCTCATCATAACGTAGCTGCTTTGCAAGCAGAGTCGGGAGGAATGCAGGGAGCCAAAGTACCTGACATATCTGATCCTCAGAGGGCAGGATGGGATCAGCAGGATGCGGGTACCACCTTCACGAGCTAAACTCTGCCCATGGGGAGCCTGCCTCACTGCCAGCACTGTGTGATGCTGAGGCTGGTGGGAAGAGCTCAGCCCTGCAGAAAGCTATTGCTCTCAGTGTGATATCAGCGCGCAGACAGCCCCTTCAGAAGCAGGGTCCAGCATGGTGGGGCTCGTAAGTGCTACAGAATTACAGAAAAATCATAGTCCTGGCACTGGGGCTTCTCACCAGTGGAGCCGGTGGGCAGCAGCTGACTGCAAGCTGCCAAGGGAGCAAGAGGATATAGTTAATGGGAGAGCTAAAGCTCATTTTTCTCATCCCTGGTAAATCCACTCCTCAGTTAAAAGCTGTAACAGCTTGAACCAAAGAGCACAGGCTCTGCAGCTGCTGGCTGTGACAACTTGTGACCTCTGTGGATTGGCAAAGATGGAAGGCTCTTGTAACACACACCCCAGGAGGTTGCTCTGGCTCCTACGTGGGCTGAGGTCTTCAGGTCTAGCCTTATGTTGGAGCTGAATTTTAAATGTTTAGTGTAGGAGTTCCCTGGGGTTTGGGGGGGTTCCTCTGAGGAACTGCTGCAATGCAAGAAAATTGCATTTTTTTGAAAAAAAACCCACACTACAGGAGTGACAACTTTCACCAGGTTGGCTCACCGTTTGGATGGAGGTTGATTTGCAGGAGCACCCAAGTGCCTGTCCGCCTCTCTGGCTCTTCTTTCAGCCATCCAGATCCTAAAGAAGGCAGCTGGGTATCTCACAAGAGCAGGTTTTCTTAGGAAAATTTAGACTTGGTTTTTGTCTTTTGCAAGCAAGCAAGAGAAACACAAGAACAGGTCTCCTAGGACTAACACAGCAAGTTTTTTTAACTGGTCCAAGTCCAGAGAAGCAGAGTTGTGCAGAGGGCTTTGGTGGACGTGTCAGGAGTGTGGAGGAAGGTAGGACCTGAGTGGTGTTAAATTTACCCACGATTTTCAGACGCAGCGTGAAAAGGCAGCAGAGGTTTCTGGACAACTAGTCAGTTCTAATGTCTGCATCACCTATTTCATTCTTAGGATGATGGAAGACCCTTAAGGCTCCCAGAGTCGGTTCTGGTCCATTGAACACATAAATTATCCTACGTTTCAAAGTTGTCTGAATAAAGTATGCACAAATAGCCAGCTGGCCAGAGGACACTAATCCCATGCTGTAAAAGGTTTTCGCTTCTCGGCCATCTGCCTTTTTTGCTGTCCATAACTATCTGTCAGCTAAGTGCAGAATGGGTCAGGCTTGGTCATCAGCCATCTTTGAGCGGAGAACTGCAGGAGAGTACCTCACTGGCATCCGTCCAAGAAACTCTTTTTCCTTTCTAGGAAGGCAGCAAGCCCGCGCCGTGCTAAACGTCCTTCTCAATTCCCGGTCTAACAGCTGGTGAGGGCACCTCCCTGGTGCAAAGTGGTGGCCTGAAATGTGTCAGCTGCAAAGAAAGCGGTTCAGCAATTAAATAGAACTCAAGCAGTTACCTGACCTTGAAATATCTGCAGCAGTAGAGATCAGAAACCTTGGAACAAAGTCATGCAATCATGAAAACATTGACCAAGCCATTTGCTGATGGCCTCTAATTTGCTTGAACAACCCCTAAACAGTCCTACCCAAAGACCACCTATCTGTCACTGCTGTGAACACTCTTCCACCCCTTACTGGAATGACTGGGTTGAGTGGATTGGGCTGCACGGGAATTAGCTCCTAGGGACCAAACCCCAGACCAGACTCCACACAAACCCAAAGGGACAAGCCCATGCGCAGAGTACGATAATTGTGCCCCGTCATTGGCTTGTTACATGTGCAGTTATCAGCCAAAGCGACTCAAAAATAGAATTTCAATTTATTGGAAATTCTAGTATTTCAAAGTGGGGGTTTTTAATACCAAAATAATTTAAAAAGGAAGGTCAAAGTCAGAACAACGAAATAAATGGTACAGAAACTTCTAAATGAATGTGTTTAGAAACATTACAAGAAAGCCTACTGATATTTAAAACAAAAAATCCCAAATCAAAAGTTTTATTGATTACCAAGAAATATGGAGTTAGAAAAATCACCATTTTTACTTGAAAATTGTTATTTCAGTGAATTCCCAAGTCTTCTTAGAACATTGTTTCAATCAGTATATGTCAAGTGCCATAAAGAAGCAGCAACCAAAACCAACTTTTGTTGACCCTTTGATACCCAGAACAATTTAACTTCCCTGACATAAACAGATCAGGCTTTTCCTTAAAACAAAATTCCTTAAAACAATATTAAAGAGCATTTACTTTAAAAAATACCAGTAAGTAATACGATTTCAGCAGAATTTTTCCACTGGGCTGACATATTTGTAAATACTAATCTGTCCATGGTTGGATGAATTTTGCCTTTCCAGTCTGCAAGTTTATTGTCCATTAATAATTATCAGTATCCATTTCATTCTGTAGGAATGAAGGGATTTAAGCGCTAATGTGTTACTGTAAGCAGCACTTTGCTGTTTTCTTGAACTGGAGAAAATTATTCTGTCTCTCCTTGTCATCCTAGCAAGGCTGGGGTGGATTGATTACACCACGCCATGAAAATCGCTCGCGGTTCAGGAGTTTAAGTATGTGCTGGGCTGTGGGGGAAGCCGCCCACCGGGCTGCATTTTGCTTTCTGGCACCGGAGCTCTTTACTTGCGTGCAACTCCCCATCAAATATAGGAAGTCTGCAAGACCATGGAAGTAGGCTTTTCTTTCCATGCTTTGTACACACACTTCCAAACACCTTTTACTTTTCTCCTCTCCAAACTACACAAGGTCATTTTAAGCATTTTCGCATCTTCAGTCCTTTTTGTTGCCCATCGCTGGCCCCTTCCAAAATCACAGAGTCATAGACTGGTTTGGGTTGGAAGGGACCTTTAAAGGTCATCTAGTCCAACCCCCCTGCCATGAGCAGGGACATCTTCAACTAGATCAGGTTGCTCAGAGCCCCGTCCAACCTGACCTTGAGTGTTTCCAGGGATGGGGCATCTACCACCTCTCCGGGCAACCTGTGCCAGTGTTTCACCACCCTCATCGTAAAAAATTTCTTCCTTACATCTAGTCCAAATCTACCTTCTTTTAGTTTAAGACCATTACCCCTTGTTCTATAGCTACGGACCCTACCAAAAAGTCTGTCCCCATCTCTCTTACAAGCCCCCTTTAAGTTTTGAAAGGCCTTCTGTCCTGCTAGACATGTGGCAACTGAAGGGTAATGCAGTATTTGAGCATAGTTCATTCTGTGGAGTGACATTAAAATACCTGCGGTCATGTTTTCTTTAAGTATTGTTAGATCATTGGGCTATCAGGTGGCAATACTGGTCTTAGCAGAAGGAAACGGCCGGTCCTGCTGCCTGCGAGGGGTCCTGTGCCGCTGAGCAGAGATTATCAGGCAGGACCGTGGTGAGAAGCGGGTGGGTTGCAAAGGCTGTGATTAGCCTTAGTTCCCAGGGTGGAAAAACTGCTTGGGAAACAGGCTGTGATTTTCAGCCTAGATTCCTGGAAGACGGCATTGTCTCTGTTCCAAGACTGGTATCAATAAGATAAATTAAAAAAAAAAAGATACCAAACCAGCCCCCACGCTCAGTATTAGAGGAACGATCTGCAAAGTCCCAGGTTTCTGTTGCAGCTCAATAGAGTGAAGCAGAGTGACAGGGCGAGATGAGATACCAGAAGAAAAGACCACCCAGATGAAAGCTTGCATCCTGTAAGTCATTTAGCAGAGACAACTGTGAAATCTGCGCTCACTTTAATAAGTTTTAATGGCTTTTGAACACCAAAAAGTTTTGGCAGATTTGTAATCCTCTACCTCACTACCTGCTATACCCCAGCATTTCATATGAACATTTCTCTTAGCTGCGGGAGCACACAGAGCAGCCGTTAGCGTTGGACTCTCCTTAGTGGCAGCCAGGCATGTCCTCTGGGTGACCAAAGCCACTGTGCCCATAATCACACGCAGAACTCCCTCCAGAAACGCGTTGCCTTGCGTTGCAAGGGGTTTCATTTTACAGGTCATCGGATGATGGCTCCTTCCAGCTGTGAAGCAGTTCCCTTTCGAGCCGTACCACGAAACGGGGGCTGCAATCCCCCAGTTTTTCTTGCAGTGTTTTTCTTGCAAAAGATGATGAGCAGAAGGAGCGGCTGCACTCCGCTCTGTGGCAATAGCTCCCCGAGGCAAACTTTGCTGGCTAATCCTTGGAGCCTGTCAAAACCTCGCCGGAGCCAAGCCGTGCCGTGGTACGAGCCTCAGCCGGTCCCCAAAGGGTCTGCTGCTGCACAGGGAACAAGAGATCCTGTGACACAGATTAAATCGGGAGATCTGTGGGTTTTCATTCAACTCTAGCCTGAGTTGTCCTTTTTACTACTTTTTCTTAAGAGTAGCGGGGGGGAAAACCCTGCAAGTTCTTTGAAAGGCTCCAAGCCCAGCTGTAATTAGCTGATAAGTTTCTTTATCACGAGTCAAATGGCAAAGGCTCTGGCTGCAGCCAGGTTAATATTTTGTCTCATGAGTTATCTCTGCACCAATGCCAGGTACAATACTCTTAGTTAGCAGTAGTTAAATCACCCTATGGACCTGAACAGCTCAAATTTAGGTTTTACTGTGGTCTGCTGCGTAACATCACTTAGGTTTGCTGGGGGAAATGGAGCTCGGTGCAGAAGGGTGAGCCAGGCCGAGCACCGGTGGAGCAAGAGGCACCGTCAGGTCCAGGATTTAGGGAAAAGTCAGGAAAGAGACCTTCAGGAAACCCTTCTTTGTCATGGTAGAATAAAGAAAACAGGGTCACTTAGGAAGAAAGGCTTTGGGAGCACAGAACTCCAATGGACCACACTCAACATCCACAGCAGTTCCTTGACTTTTCAGGAAAACGAGAGGCATTTAGGGCAGGGAGGTTCACAGGACACCCACTCCCCACGTTCCCCATTCATTGCTATCACAGAAACCTCCCAGCACCTTATAACACACAAACCCACCATTGTAATGTGCAAGAGCATCACTAATGTCAAGTTTCCTGCAATAGCAGGGAATTTGCTGGGGGAAATCCGCAGTGATCCTCTGCATGCTCCAAAGTCCTCACCCATCTGACCTGAGAGAAGTCATTTCTGCACCCTAAAGCAGACAGTTTGTTTAACCCAGAGCATGGAGGAATGATCTATCCACCAGGCATCCAAGAGATTTTAATACCACTAGGAGCATAAGTGCTTTGCTCAACATCCTGTTTCTAGCTGTGGCCAATTTCCACTGTTTCAGAGGAAATAAAAAAAAAAGAAGGAAAAAAAAAAAATCTCAAAGCCAGAAGCTAAATCATGCTAAAAGGGTCAGAAATAAATCCTTTCCTGCCCCTGTGGATGAGCTGTAGAACCCTGAAGAATGGGATTAATATAATATAAAAACAGTGCAAACAAATTTGAACAAGCAGCTAGTAATTCTCCTTTCATGTCTCCATCTTCAGAATACATCAGACAATGGGATTTTATTAAATCAGAAGGTAATCATATTTTCAGATTTTTTTTCCGACTGCCTTCATACAAAATACCCTTCTGATTTGCGTAACATTGAGTAAGACAAAGAAAACGGAAAGTAACTGGCCTCTCTCCTTCATGCGTAAACTGGGGCCATGTGTCTCTCGTCCTCGTTACCTCCACCAAGCCAAGCAGGTATCTTCTGACCCCAGCCCAGCCATACATGCATGTTTCAATTCCCCCCTTTAGGTTAGATATACAACAAGCATCACCTAAACATGGTCCTCTTCCTCCATAACAGACCAACTCATAATTTCTCTCGCACCTCCTACAATATGTATTTTATGAAACTAAAGAAATGCTATCTGGATACAAACCAGAGGCAATTACCTTCAAATCTTGAAAATCCTGATTCTTTGTAACCTGGCATGCATCCCACACCACCTCATATACAAACCAGGGGAAGCCTGGGCACCGATTCCTGCTGCCTCTACTCAGGAAACGAGGATCGTTTGAGCCTTCATCCCTTCTCTCTACCCAGGCGCCCGTGAGACAACGGTCGTGACTTCATCCGTTCCCCAGGGACCTGCAAACATGGAACTAAAGCAAATAGATAAGAAATAGGCAGATAAATATCGTTCCATTCCGCAGACCACCCAGGGCATATTTTCAGAGTCCCCATAGCTGGTGTTGGATGGGACCTGCTTTAAGGTGTGATAAGTCCAATAATATTATGTATACTTCTGTACCTATATACAGACACATCCATGTATGTGTGTGTATATATATGCATATATATATGCATGCATATATATATATGCATGTGAGTCTGTATATCCACGCATACACATTTATAGGAAGTAACCAGCAATTACAAGAGAAAAGCCACAAGTTAATGTATGTAATCATGTCAAATCCCCAAAGCAATAAAGGGGAAACCGCCTCTGCTCGAGGTTTTTGCTCGGTGAAGTCGAGCAGTCAGCTGTGCAGCGGAAAGCCTCCCCGAGACGCCGCCGTTCCCATGGCAAAGCGCTCTCCCACCCTCCAGCCACCCACTCCTCCCTGGTGCCACTGGGCACGTCTCAGCCCAATCGGCCCCCGACCCTTTGCAACCGCTCTCTTGGCTCCCGTCTCCTTCCCAAACTGCTCGAGGACACAGTGGCCAAAAACATTTCCCTCCGACTCTCTGCGTAATCGCCTTCCCCACCCCCCCTCTCCCCTGCAGAACAGGGTAATAAAAAAAAAAAAATTAATGGGACGTGAGCTACTTTCGGAAGCTGCAAGCCTGGAGCCTGAGGTTAGTGAGAGAGAGGAGAAAAAAACGCACCTAATTATAAGTGTGCAAAAAAGAGTTCGCCTGTAGGAAATGGGAAGATTACATGCTGAAGGAATTGGCAAATAGCTGCAAGACAGGCAGTCTGAAATGAATTATGTCTCGGCACGGCGACTCCCCACTTGTAACTATTTTCATTTAAAATCGTTATTGTCTTCCTTCCTGACGATTGTTCAGGGGACTCCAAATCACCCCTGGCCTAAGGAGCAGCGTGGAAATTCCTGGCCACAGAGCAGGATGAGGGGGAAGAAGGGATGGATGGCACGTTTGGTCCTTCCTCTGGGCCCTCCAGGTTAGGCAGAAGTAAGAAAGACCATTGGGATAGAGCCAGAAGGGAAGGTTACACACCCATCAGACCTTGGGACTGCACCGTCTTCCCTCAACCTGAGCCCAGGACCATGCCCGCATCCCAGCCGGAGCCTCAGGGCTGCATCCGCAGAATCCCTGCGGCCGCTGCAGCCAGCGGCGTGGGAAACGCAGCTCCGGCGCGAGCAGCACTCGCAGGGAAGAGCAGCACATCCCCGTACTGCCTCCGCACCAAGCAGACTGGGCTCGAGGTTTGCAGCCATCTCAGGTACAGCTAAAAATGACTTTACAGGAACCTTACTGGGCTGACAGCCCCTAATTAACCACCTAGAGGTCAAGTTAAGTTTGGAGCTAATTGAAGAAGACCCCACCTAATTATCACTTACCTTATCAGGGTAACAGAACCTTTTGCTTGAAAACATCTCAATTTGCTGTAAGCCCGAGCAGGCAAAATAGTTGCAATTAGACATGGCCTATATATTTACGCTCTCTCAGATGCCAGCTTCTCTGCACCGTCCACCACCGTAACTCAACTCAGGGCTGCACTTGCAAGAAAAAATGCTCTTTCAGTTGGGAACCTTTTGCATTCACTTTAGGGCTTAATTTCTTTTCGGTTGCCTGGTCGTTTCTCTTCCTTTAAACAGAAAGGAAATAATTCAGCCAGCAGACATTGCAATGATGAGCAACGGAGGAAATGGATAAACAGCTGGGTTTGTGTATGGTATTTTTATGACCTCTGTCTTACTGGTATTCTCCTTCCATCAAATACTCATTATTGAATTCTGATGCCTTCCCTTTCATATGAAACTGCAATTATTAGCTCTACCTATGAATGAACCACAAATATGGCATGCTTGAGAGAGTAAGCAGGCTCAGAAATCACTGAAATTCAAATGCAAAATGTATGCAATGATCTGAGCCTTCCCAATTAGCAGTATGTATTTAAATGTGAACCATCACCTTAACAATAGGTTCGACAGCAGCCGTGTTGTTAGGAAAAAAACCCAACACTGCAGGAAGCCCATTTCTGAGCAGAAACAACCACCAATTTCATGCAACAAGATTTGGAGTTGGTAGTCAATCTTTTTACAGGCCAAGTAGTCTCTAGTTTTCTCCAGCCAGCAGCGGCAGGCGCGGTCTGAGCCAGAAACAACCACAGCCTCATTTATCGCATGGATTTACCCCTATCAGTCATAGACAGAAATCCCCCCCCCTACCTTGGGCACTGCCAATGGAGAAAGTGGCTTTCCAGCTTGTTGTGGTAGTTTGGTCTTAGCCAAATGCTCTGCTGCACATTTTAGCAGTCGCCCAACAAATCCCAGACCGAGATGGCAGCCTCTGAACATTGCATTATTGGCTTACAAATAAGGCACAGTTTAAGCCTCTAGACTAAGGCGCTGCAGGGCCTGAGCGGTTTCTGGACTGTAGCAGAGCACGTCTGCTCTGCTGGGACGTATCATTTAAACAAGGGTTAACTCTGGGGAAGGAAACCACACGCCGAAGGCCACTGATGGCAATCCAATGCTAGTAACAACAAAGCCAGATGCATCTGCTGGATGAAGAAGCTCTGCAACCAGCATCACACGACGAATCGTATGCTGTTGTCATTGAAAGGTGGAAAACAAGGCTGGGAGGGATCTGTAGAGGTCATCCCAGCCGTCATCCCAGCCATCCTCCCACCCTGGCTGGAGCAGCAGCTCTCAAGCAGTGCCTGGCACTGCTAAGGTCAAACCTGGCACCGTGGGTCAAACCTGGTCTCAGTGAGCTTCCAGGATGACGACTCCGCTTCGAGCCCAGGCACTTTCTCCCAGGGCTTAACTCCCTCCAGTTAGAATGATTTTTCCAACTCGAAACTCCTTTGCTGCAATGTAACCCATGGTTTCTGGACCTCTCCCCAGTGGGCATGGAAAGGAGGGCTGTTCCCTATCGCAGCAATCTCTTACCTACTGGAAGACTTAATAATACAAAGGAGTGAACTCTTTTTGGCCTCAGCAGGAGATTGGCTTAATAATGACTATTATCACTGACCTGCAATTCATCCTTTCCTTAGTACTCATCCCCTTCAAATGTCCCCCGGGGATATATTGTCAAATTTTAAGCAACAGACTGTGAATCCCTGAGTCAGATCTCCAGGCACTGCTTCCTCTTCACCCTCCCAGCTCCTGCTCCCCACGCTGTGGTCCTCGGTTCATGTGTCCCTTTCCATTTGTTTGTCACTTTATTTTTAGAGCTAAAGAAAAGAAACTCTACAGAGGCATTATTCTTTGCAAAGAAGCTGGTTTCTGCTGGGTGGTGGTGCCATCTCTGTGTCCCACTCGGGTCGCTGGCCGTGGGCTCACATACCAGCGAAGACAAGGAGGGGTTGTTTTGTGGGCGGCCGGCTTCCCGCGGGCCAGCAGCACGTCAGGGCAGCTCTCTGCCTGCCCACGAGCCAGCACAGAAAAGTCAAGTGTTGTGGGCTCCTGCGAGCAGAGAGCTGTAGATGTTGAGACATTTGGCCTCATTCTTCATAAGCCAAATGTATCTTGATAAATCAGAGCCAACTTCGCATTGGGGACGTGCAGGGACCGTAGAGTTTGTGTTTGTTTAATTAATGCATCTGGTTTTGCTCCACTTTGGCTCTTTGTTTTTACTTATCAGAATACGAAATAAGACCAGAGCTTCCCCAGGACCCCAGAAGAAAGAAGGAGTGTGTTTTTCCAGGAGAGGGAATCTCTGCAGACCATCAGTCTATCTGCACGCTGAACAAACCGGTACGGCCCGGAGGTCAGGCAGGATAAGGTCAGAGCCATATCTCACGTAGGAAGGCGAGAAGACCTCTTATAAACACTGTTCCTGCTCCCTCCATGGCTCTGGTCTTGTCTGACCCATGCACACCCTAAAGGCTACTGCTGCCTGCAGTATTTATTAGTGCCAGTCGCTTGTAGGGAGCTGAATTTAATCCTGTGCTTGCTTCCATGTCCTGGGATGAGCCAGTGGGAGGGAGGCTGATGGGGTGTCCCTGGTGCGCGCAGGGTAACAGCCTCCTCGCAGCTCTGCCATGGGGGCACCTGTAAAGGCAGAAGGACTCCAAATACAACACTGCACACATGGGAAGCTTTAGCTGGAATTTGACCCTGGATGCAGAAAGAGGAAGACACAGAGGTTTGTTGGAGAGGGATGTCAGGGGCTTGAGGGCAAACCTGTTGCTGAGGCACTGACTGAGCTTCAGGGAGTCACTTCTGGTCGTGCTTGCAAAAACAGCTGCTGAATTTGTCACCGACTTTTAAATTGATCCACCCAGACCCCATCTGCTGAAATTGTGCAGCTCCCCGTAACTTCACTTGAGTTGGGAAGACCCCTGGAAATCCCTCAGGGATGCACCAGCCTCTTAAGGACAGGGATTGCAGCTGGTTCTGCTTGGGGAGAAGGGATTTGCCTCCTCCCGGACAGGACGCCAAGGGCAGGTAGCAGCCCGGCTCTTTGGTGAGCAGAGAGCAAAGGGATGACATTATCACTCCAGCTGCAAGGGTGCGATCACTCCCTGCGCTCCTGCCTGCAGCTGGAAGGGAAGAGGGATGCAGCGGGAAGAGAAGAGAGATGCAGCGGGAAGGGAAGAGGGATGCAGCGGGAAGAGAAGAGAGATGCAGCGGGAAGGGAAGAGGGATGCAGCGGGAAGAGAAGAGAGATGCAGCGGGAAGGGAAGAGGGATGCAGCGGGCTCCCAGCCCTGCTGGGCTCAGCTATGTGTGTTACCCATCCCTTTGTCAATACACATTTTTGGCACGGCAGCTTCTCCTTTGACTGACGGCTCTGAAGGAAAGGCGAGGGTGTCAATGGTAATTTCTCAAAGATTTCCTTGATGTCTTTAGGTTTCTACAAAAAAAAACCCAACACCAAACAACAGCACAAAACAACACCCCCACGCCCCCCCAACTTAACAGCTTTATCAATCTTAGAGGAGAATTTTGCCAGAGCAAGGATGGAGAGCACTTGCCAAATTATTTGTTGTCATTAAAATAAATTAGGTATCAAGTTATAAAACAATAGCGTGGTGACAGAAAGCTGGAAAGCAAGAGCAATTCTAATCAGAGACAAACATGCTGCGTGTTCTGGAGCCGAGAGCACGGCGCTGTGACAGGATCCTCATCCGGTGCGGGCGATGCGGATCTGCAATCCATCTGCCGGTCCCGACGGCTGGGAAATTAACTCACAGGGACTAATTACCCCAGAAATGGGAAGGGAGTGGGGAGGAATATGTCTTGCACTGTTTGCTCAGAAGATCTCAAAGCACTTTGGGAAGAGTGGGGGTGATTTCAGCACTGGTACCTACGTGCTTGAGCCTGAAGCCATACGTGCTGCTGTGGACTGAAGGGATGCAGCCAGGATGACGAAGCGTCGCTACCTTCTGCTGTGCAAACACGGACCCGACAGGAAAGTAGAGGATTTATCAACTTCAGATCGCAACCATTACGTGTGACCCAATGTGCCAGGGATGTCCAAAGGGAGAAGCGAGGAGGAGGAGGCTCAGCAAGCAGAGCTGGAGGCTCGCACACCTCCTGGACCAGAGCCCGGCTGCATCACGCGGATGGGGACCAGAAACCTCCGCTGATGGCCGAGTTTCTCCCGCAGGTCAGAGGATGCGGGAGGATCCGGGCCGTCCCGTGGCGGGCCCTAGCACTGTCTCGTCCCCCCCCCGGCCCCTCGGCCGGGCAGCTGGCGCACGGCGTGTTGTGCAGACGGATTAGCAGTGGCGCGCATACAGCTGTGCTGATCCGACACACAGGGGTTGCATTCGAGACGGGCCGGGCTGGCAGATTCCCTGGGAAGGGCTGGGGGAAAGGACACCCACAGTTGTTGCCCGAGAGTTCGTCTCTATCCACCGGCACTAATTCCCGCAGTAATCCCCCTCCACAACAGGCGCAGTGTTGGGGGGGCCGGGCGGCCCCTTGCCTCCCCGGCTGACCCCGCGGCTCGGACCCGCGCCAGCACTCGCTGCCCCGCTCCACAACTGGATGCCGTCCCCGGGGAGGGGGCGACGGGCGATGGGGGCTGCAGGCGCAGGTGGCCTGGCCAGCTGCGGGGTTTCGGTTTCCCATTGATTCGGGAACGGCCCTCGGTGATGGCAGGAAAGGAGGAAAGGCAGAGCGGGCTGTGGCGAGGACGGAGGAGGTGGTTTCCTCAGCTGATGTTGAGCCTGTGGGTTACCCCCGTCTGTCGGGGTGAACGCCTGCGGCGTCCTTTCCTGCAGACCCTATTCAAGATCCTGTTAACCTGCAAAAACACAGGATGCAGAAGGACGGTGGTGCTTCTCTTCCATTTCTCTCTCGGGATCGCATCTTGCTCCAAACTGCGCTCAAGGAGCCAGCCGGTGTCTGCACATCATCCTGCAGCTAAAGGTGCGTCCCCAGAAGTTTTGTTGATGTCCCCTCTTACAGACACTGCTATACCTATTTTTATTTTCCAGTACCTTTGCAAGGAACAGAGCAGCAATCTTTGCCCAACTTTCTTACTAAAAGTAGTCCTAGACCGGCCAACTCCCCCCTCCGTGACCCCTCCCGTAGTGCCTACAGGTATTTATCACATGATACATCACTCTCCAGAAATGTGTGGCAGCCACGTTTAAAAGACCAGCCAAAAGATCATCCTTGCTTTAGGTTCCGTATTAGCTGAGGAGGTAGGGACTGGGCCAGCCTCAAAACCTGGGCAAAAGCAAAATCTTGCTTTCCAGTGTCCACTAAGCAGCTGCTGCTTTGCTTAGCCAAGAAGTTCAAAAGCAGCCGGTGAGTTGGAGTAGTGCCAGTTTTGGCCACTCAAAACACCTTAAAGGTATCCGATTTTCAGAGGCAGAAACTTCCTGAAAAATGTACCTCTTTAGTGAAGTCTGCACAAATCAAGAGATGCCTAAGTCTGCTGATTAAGAGAAGATCATGGTTCCACTGAAACAGCTCTTCTCTAAGCTGAGATTTTCCTTTCAAAACACCCAAATACATGTATGACACATAGACTGGAAACAAGGGCAACGAGGGTGCTGATTTTTCTCCAAATAGAGACTTATACCTGGTATCCGGGATATGTGCCATAGAATTCAGCCTTAAAAAATGTGTTTGTCTTGGAAGGAGCCAGATACGGTTTTAACATACCCCCATCGGGGGACTGAATCATATAAATCCACTGGAGCATGGCACCGTGTCCAAACAGTTGTCTGGTGGGGAGGGAGGCTGGCAGAAGGACTCATCACTTGGCATGTGGAAACAGCTTCCTACGCATTTCTTCAAAAAATTAAAAAGAAAAAAAAAGAAGAAAAAAAAGAAGATACTCCTAATATACACAGTTTGAAATAATAACCAAAAATGGATGGCAAATTCCCTTCTGGTTTATTAGCTGTATATCCTTTTAGTATGGAGACCAACAGCTTGTTGGTTCCCCTTTACCAGGCAACATCCCTGGAGAGTGTGAAACGGGATGTGATTTTGCAGTGGTGGTAATAATCCCTCAAAACTGATGGATCTTTCAGTAAATTTTTCAATTTCTTTCTGCTATCAAGTACCTAGAAGTCTAAATTTAGAGTTATTTTCCTCTTTTTCAGCAAAAAGATACTACTGGATTTTAGCTTTCCCTTGCAAAATCTTTTCTTCATCTTTTCTGCAAATTTCCCACATCCTCTGAAAACAAGAACAAGGAAGTGAAAATGGCCCAAACTGGCCAGACAAGTTTCACTGCCCAAGTTAAGTAAACTTGAAAACTGGTCAAACAATATCTTTTTGGCTAAGCTAGGTTTCTGTAGATCCACACGCAGGCTCCATGCACTCCCTATTGAATTCATTGTCCTTGTTCCAGCTGGGGCTGTGCTTTCACCCTGCTGTACTGGGGACACTTGATTTCCAACCTGCTTTCCTTCCTTTGTGACACTGTAATACGATCTCATTGAAGTCTTCTCTTTAAATTAGTTTTTCATACCAGAGCAAACAAGAATGAGAATAGAAAGAAAGTCATTAGGCAGGATATAACAATAGCTCTGGTTGGTAATTAATTAATAAATAGAAAAGGAAAGTACCTTTATTAAGGGAAAAAACAGAGTTCTTAGGAACTGAATCTCCTTTGACGTCTCTGTTAGTGAGTCATCTGCTGACCTGCAGGTTTATTTCATAAGGGATTTGAGAGATTTCCTGATGCAAGCCTTGGTGAGACACCAGGAGTACAAGGTAGTCGTAGTGACCTGTCGCTGTGATGCTTCAGTGATGCTGTTGCTTTGCTGACTTAACTTGGGAAAGGAAGAAGGACCCATGCAAGAACACCCAGGCTACCCGTCCTGCTGAGACAGGCGACATTTGCTAGTGCAGACTGACTGCAGCGGCTTTCTGTTCAGTTACAGGCTTGAGATACTGGACCTTTCACGATGGTGTCTCACCGCCTTTAATAAAAGAAGTCAGGCTGAGTTCCCACCAGCTTTCACAACTGCAGATGTGGGGCGTGCAGGCGGTGTTGCTCCTGCACAGGTGCTGGGCTCCAGCCCAGCCCAGTCCTTGTCCCCAGCTCACTTTGCAGCATGGGCTGCCAAACCGGCATTCACCCTCTGGACGGGAGACAGCTCTGGTTCCTCACGCTCCAGCCTGTCTTGACTTTGACGCCTACCTCCATATCTCCTCCTAAACGTGGAGGCCAGACCTCCCTCTCCTCCTGGTAGAGATTCCATTTCAACATAATCCAATTTCTGTAGCACGCAGAGACTTCTGCAAAGGAATCTGGGTTAGGAACAGCTAAGCTGCTTAGCACCTTCAAGTAATGAGATGGAGGAATGGTTGGGGGAGAAGGTAAGCAAACGCTGCCTCTCTGCAGAGCAAATCTCGGCATTTGGAAGCTGTTTGAAGTGTTTTGTGTGCTGGCTGGCTTTTTTTTTTTCTTTCCTCAATGAATTTCTGTGGAATGCTCACTGGAGACAGGAATGTTGGTTTCCCTGCTGCCCTTCCCAAGCGTGCAATGGCATTCGGATAAATTACACACGCAGCACTTTTTTTAGCTCTTTTTATTCTTTTTCTAGCTGGGTTTTGCTTGGAGTTGGCCAGCAGTTTGGACTAAAAGCAAGACACAGCTCCTCTTTTGTGGGGGTTACTCAATTATAGCAATCAGTACACCAAGGCTTCCAAAAATATTAACTGTTGACTAAGTGGAAAACAATAAAAAACGTAAGGAATGTTTGCTTCTTCTTTTCCCTTGTGAGTCTAATGGTGATTAAAGGTACCAGACCAAGAGCCCTGGAGAGGATAGCCTTCTAATTTTCTACAAAACAGCATTGCAGAAAATTTCCCTATCAATGTTCTTCAACCCTGAGCAGGAATGCTCAGCTTTAACAACCCATGTCTTTTTCGTCCTGCTTGGTTGAGTCTGCCAGTTAGCAGAAAGGGGGCTGGTGATCACAGAGACATTTAAGAACCTCAGTGTCAAGAACTCCAGGTCTTCCCTCTACCATTTCTTCCTCAGTGCAGCCCTTCCGATGTTGTCTGTCTAAACAGAGAGGGGAACACACATCTCTGAAGTGAAGCTACCCACGTCATCACCCCAAGCTCAGCCTGCCCTCCGAAGAGTAGACGAGAAGTGATAAAGGGCCTCCTTCGTGAGGAAGTGCTCCTATCGCAGCCCAGCTAGGAAGGTATCTAGCACACAGCTTTTCTTGGTGCTAGGTCTGGGTTTGGTACACTTATTTGGACTATTCACATATATTTATGATCAGTGTTCATTCAGTTTGTCTGAACTACTGTCACGCAACAGGACTTGTAATACTTCTCCAAAGTTTCAACGCCGGGTGGAACTGTCTGGACACAGCTTTGAATTATCGACCAACACCGACTCCGAACCCTTGCATGCGTTGGCCCCAAGACCTGAAACAGGCCATCAGATTTGCCCTGCAGGCAGGGGCAGTCATCCAGCCGCCCCCCCATGAGCACATGGAAACGGAATAGACCGATACACCTGCTCACTTGGATTTGATTGAGGCCAAAGCTTGTTTTCTCCTCCAAAGCTCATTGGAAACTGTAAAATCACTTGGAGTAGGAAAGTTGGAGGCGGGGGGCAGTTTGTCATCTCTGGTACCTCCTACTTCTAATGGAGTTTCTTTTAAACTCTTTCCAGCATAATCCCCCAAACTATGTGATCTTTGTCCCAGAGGAGCTGTGCTGTTTCTATGGAGTCCCAAAGATACTATCCATTTTTCCTTTGATTTAATTTAATAGGTTCAAGAACTCAAGTAAAATAGTAAAGGATGAATACAAATACTCATCAGGAAAACGCTTTGGAGGTTGCACAAGTGGCAAGAAAGGTGCACGCAACAATAGGTCTTGACTTTGCAATTCTCTACGCTTCGTACCCCACAGGGCACATGTCAAAGGCTGAAGATTAACACCCGCCGAGCGCTCTGCTTGCATACAAGGCCTCCCCCAACTCACGGCAATAAAAGCTCAGCCTCAAATCAAAAGCTAAGCTTGCTGAGACTTCAAAATAGTTCACAGCCCGGGCGCTCAGCCCAAACTCAACTCAGCAACGCGCAGCCTTGTGTACAGGTGTGAAAGCCCGTGCCTATTGCCAGGATAAACCTTGCCGAGGATCTGCAGGCAGCTGTCTGAAGGTGGTGGGAAGCCACCAGAAATGCACAACGTGTCCCTGCATCGGGTTCTGCCCGTGGACCCTTCCCTGCAACAGCTTCCACCTCTTCCAAAGGTGGCCAGAAGTGCCAAGGCTCTCTGTTAACACAGGAGCTACTTCCAGCTGAGGATCTCCAAGTGGCCTGAAAGCCCTGAAGTTCATTATCCCAACCCTTCCATTAGACAGGAAATTATTAAGCGTATTTTACACGTAGGGAAAGTGAAGCAGGGAGGCACTGAAGGGAGCTGCAGGACTTTGTAAGAAAAAGGTGGTTTGGGGGCTCACTGGCAATTTTGGAAAAGCTAAGGAAAAAACCATTTGGGGCTGGATCAAAACCAGTCATTTTTTTTATTTTAACTTTTGGCAAATCATGAACTGAAAGAAAAGTATAATGGGTCATATAAAATGTTACATTTCAATCAAATTGAAACCATCCCTCTCATTGATTTCTTGAAAATGTCTTGGAACCACTTATACAATTAAGGGAAAGCTTGAAACAAGAATTGAAATGGTACATTTTGAAAAATGTCAAAACAAGACCTTTGAGTGCTTTTTCAGGGTTCTCTGCTTTTTCCGAAGCTAATCATTGGGCAAAATGATCAGAAATTCATTACGTTTCACTGTGATGGAATTTGCATTTTCCATTTAAAAAAAGGCTTTAGGAAAAGAAAACAAGTTTTTCTCCAGATGCAGCCAGTCCAGCAGGGAAGCTGGAGCAGAACCCAAAACTCCTCCTTCAGCCCAGTCTGGAGGGCGAGTTTGGGTTTGGGCTCAAACAGGAATACACGCCTGGAGACAGCAGAGCCCCAAGGCTGCATTGTTGGCCTCTCCTCTGGATCCTCCCATTGGCCTTGCTCTTGGATTTCATCCTCCTCTTCCTCACTTTCTCAGCCTCTAGAACCAAGACATAAATGTTTCCCCATTCTGTAGAGCATTTTGAACAACAGATGAAAAACATGACTGCTAAATATTAATATGTTCAGTGTAATGATCTTCTCTTCATGGAATAATCATTCATATTTATGGGGCAATTAACTGATGATAGATACTATTGAATATGCAATATGGGGACTAAAAATCCTGCAGCAACAAGGGCCTGATGCTGCATTTCTGACCCTTGCAAACCACTCGGTGAAGGAAATTAGTCTCATTAACTTTAATAGAGCCCTTAACCAGAGTTAACGGCCCTTACACAACCAAGTCTTCCTCACACACAAGGAAATGCGCTCCATCCCTCTACTTACAGCCTCTCCCAGCTCCACTGGCTTGTGCTTTGTAAACCCATGGTTTGTTTAAGGGCTCAATTGTATTTAAACGACAAAGACTCATCTGTAGCTGCAGTTCCACCATTTCAAAGCCATATTAAAAAACTGAGCTCTCATTTAGCATTTAAATCTGCAGAAGCATTTTCTCAGTTCCCTAGATGATTTGATTTTGCACAACTGGGATAGGAGACAACCTAAATCTGAGATACTGGGGAGTCGGGGGGGGAGGATTGTTTTTTTTTCCCACCTGACTGCAAAACCAGCAGCACGAAACAAGACCACAGGGTGGCAATTAAAGTAATTACAAAAAATTAGATCCCTCCCTCTTTTTCCCTCGCATAATGGCAGGTCATTAAAGTTAATAGTCAGGATCACATTTGTACATGTCAGCAAAAAGTCATTGCAGCATCTTTCATCTCCGCTACTGCACGCAACTTTCCTCCCATTCCTTCAGTCTCCGAGGGAGCAGCACGGTATGTTGGCTTCTGGGTTTGGGTTTTCTTCGTGTTACACCTGTTGCTGGGACTCGCCAGCAAAGGCTTCAAGGTGCTAAAACTAGTCTGTTGGGATAGGAAAGCTTTCAAGTACTCCGAATATTTCGAGGTCGGGGAGGAATTTGTGTTAGATGTAACCCCAGAGACGGCTCTGTCTGGAGCCGGAGGTGGGTATTCGGCAGAGCAAGGGGAAAACCAACTTGAAGCGCCTTTGATGGTGATGTGCCACTCCAAGGGGTTGTCTCCACCCCGCGCAGGCGGGTCCATCCCCGTGCCGTGCCACGGCTGCCCCGCGTTGAGCTGGCGGTCCCTCTGCGTGGGGGTGGCTTTGGTTTGGAGCATCTCTCCACCACCACTTCCCAACAGAGCAACCCACCCATTCTTGAAAAGACCCTGTGGGGTTTCCCGAAAGGAGAGAGCAGGCATTTGCATGGCAAAGGGATGATGCCAGCCGCTGCCAGTGCTCAGCGGGGCCATGTGTTTTCTAAGGGAGGGCTGACAGTTGCACAGGATTAATTTTAGTCCTGGTGACCATGGACGGGACCCGCGCATGCAGCATGGACCAGGCACAAGCCCTGTGCAGGATCAGTCATGAAGGGAAGCTCGTTATGGGAACTGAAGGGCAAAGAAGCCATTTTATTTCCGCTTTTTCCCTTGCAGTGCTGTGAGCCCAAAACAGACATGTGAGATAAATGAAATGTGCCTTTTGGGTAAGGGATCCAGGCAGAGGCATCGTTTGGGGTTCAGACTGAACGGGGAAGCCCATGGGTACCACACCTATCGTGTCTGATTAGCACAGAAAAGGGCCTGTTCTGGGTACGGACACAGGTCTCTTCACCGTAAAAACTGAGTATATCACAGTTTGTAAACTGGCCTGGGGCTCCCCATCGAGACAACGGCAGAGTCCAGCGTGCATTCCTGAGGCCACAGAGGGCTAAAAAGGCTGGAAATCAGGCACAGTCCTGCCTATATCCTCCTGTGAGCAACAGAAGATCCTCCGGAGTACTCTGCCTTGGCCCAAAGCATAGAGAAGGGCTGATGGATGTTCTCAAAGGAGCCAGGCCCTCCCGTGGCTGTCAGCACCTCTGTGGACACGTACACAGATGTTTAGGGTTGACTATCAAGCCACTTTGCTCCATCCCAAGCAGCACAAGCTGCTTTTCCCCTCCTAATGCCTCCACTCCCTCCATGCACACCAAACTGTTCACATCATGCTGTTTGTGGCGAGAAGCAAAGTCCTTCCAGGGGCTCTTGGCAGACGGCTTGTCTCTCTTGCTGGGCTCATTTTGACTTGCAGAAAGGAAGGACAAGAAGTGGGGTGCGGCTGGACTTGTTGCAGTCATCGTTCTTCTGCCCTTCTGTCCGAGGACGAAGCTTGCTTCTTTTCCCCGCTGGCATTTGTGCCTGTCTGGAGCAGGGAGGAAGACTTTGTCTCAGAGACACAGGCATCAGGGAGTAATAATCACTAACAAAGGGAAACTACTACATGCAGCGAACATGCAGAGAGATTGCTGATTTTATAGCAGCAAATGATACTAATAAATACGTGGGCCCCAGGGGAATCTGCCGTCACGAGGGAAGTTCCAGGTTTCAAACCACCAGCTGCTCCGGCCGGTCTGGTATCAGAGCATGACCTGAAAAAAAAAAAAAGGATTCTTATTTTACATTTGATCCCGGAGAGATGGATAGTGTCTGTTTTTGCTGAACTCATCAGCAGGCCTCTCTCGACGGCTGAGTATGCCAGAGGCTGTTGAATGATGCAGGCTTGATGTTATCCTAGGAGAAAATTTCATTTCCCCATTTTTACGCTGGAACGTCTCTGAACTGTTCCAGCTGTTTGGGAGTGAAGGTTCTTTGGGAATGATGCACCTCAGTCATACTCCTTTTCCTCTCCACAGATCAAAACTAGCAGTGACATGACAGCATGAGGCTTTCTGGAAGAAGGGAAGAAGTTCCTGCCATGGTCCTTTTGGGGCAAAAGGTGCCGAGTACTGAGATGTGTGCCTGGGAGGATGGCAGGGTCTGGAGCTGCTCTCCCTGCTCCTGCCATCCTTGGGCAAGGGCTACACTTTCCTCTGGTCCTCACTTGCCCAGCACGGATTTTGGGAGCCCCTTTGGAGACGTACACCCTTTCCTCTTTTGGAGGAATAACCTTGCATGGATTCACCAGCACGCCTGACTTCATTTGGGAACCAGCTTCACCTTCCCCTCCCAAAACCCAGAAGAGACGATGGCTTTGAACCCAATCTGATACGTTCCATGTAGCCATCGTAGAGGGTGACTGCCCCCAAAACTCTTATTTGAGCGAGGGCTCACAGCTCGGTTTGTCTTTTACCTTCTCTTCACACCTTGTATAACAGAGTATGTCTTTTGCAGCCAGGACTGCAACAGACAGTTGCAAGTCTGTCTTGTGGCTTCCAGTGGCCCTAAAAACTGCAAATAATATATGCTGGAAATTCCCTAGCCTTGCCCATGCTTTTGCTGTGTAAGCCTTAGTACCTCCCATATCATTAGTCCTCCTTTGGCAAACAGCTATTGTGCATTTGATACTTTTATCTTTTAACAGTTTTCCTTTACATTTTTCATCTGCTAAATTGCATTTTTGTGGGCTTGTCTCTCTCTTTTTATTTTAGTTTATGTTAGTTCTTTCCCCGGTGTAACTGTACTCTTAGGAAGATTTTAATTACCTTCCTTTAAAGCCAAATGACAAGTAGAGCATGTCATTTGTAGCTAAAGTATCACTTGAAAATGCAAAAGCCACGGCTTTATCGGGCTTAAAAGCTTTCCTGGAATATGTTCAAAAACTGCTGACTGGGCAAGATTAAACATCGCAATGTTAAGTAAAAGATCTCCGCATGTGGTATTCTTTTATTCCCCCGGGTGATCAAGTTAAACTGCAATGCAGCCCTCAGGCCTTCTTCTAAAATATTAAGTTTTTTTTCTCCTTTGTGCAATAGGGAGAGGGGCTGGGGCTTTGGTGATGAGAATCTCAAAACAACTGTACCCGAAAGCACAGGGGAGCTGAAGCCACGATGCCTTCAAAAGAGATCGGGTGTTTCTAGAGCAAAGCAGCGACAACAGAGGGCACCTGAGGAACAGCCCTTGTCCAAACACGCCGCTCCCACACGTCACGCTGAGCAAGAACCTCCGGCAAACCTGGGCGGATTTGTAATCCCGCGGCACAGAAACAGCCTGGCTGCATCAAGGCGTTAAGGGAAACCATTTGTTAAGATGATTTGTCGCGTGGGGGTCAGCAAACCCAGCAGGGAACCCATCTCTTAATTGCCGGGACAACGACTGAAAGTGGGACTGTGGCACGAGGTGAGCGGGACAACAGGAGCCCAACAGCAACGAGCGCCTTCCCTGCCTGGGGAGCCTTGTGCTTCGGAGCAGGGCCCCAAAATCCATAAATGCGGGAGGGATCTGCCTGTTTGGGTGTGCCGAGGGGATGCCCGTCCTCCCTGCACCCAAGGCTGCCAGGTCTGGGCTACTCATCAGCGCAACCTGTATTTTCTGGGACCAGCAAGCAGGTTATCCCAACCTCTTCTATCTGAGACCTCTTCTAACCAAGTCCCTGGGATCACCAACGGGGCTTGCACCTTTCCCCGTGGGTAAGACGCTGCGTGCAGACAGCAGGCAAACAGCCCGATGCAATAGCAGGAGCAGTAGGACAGCACGGGGTCTTTGCAAGGATCCAGCGGGCAGAAAGCTGGTGCTGGGAGAGAAAAAAGAGGTGGTGATAACCGAGATACCCGCGCACACCTGCAGACATGCAGAGGTGGCTCTCACAAGGCCCCGAAGCACCGCAGCGATTTGTTACGTGTCTGCGGTATAAACCTCCTTAATGTCAGCAGGGTGCTAAGAGCATCGAGAGAGTCTCTGCTCCAACGTAACGCAGCGCAACGGGCACTGAACAGCCCGTGCTGGGGTATTTCAACCAGGCGTGAGCATAACCCATCCCAGCGTAGCTACTAGAGCTTGGAGGTGTGAGCCATGCTGGTGGACCCTGGGGAGGCTGGGGATGGAGTGGGGACGTCACCCCATCAGGGGCAGACCCTCCACCCACCACCCGCAAGGAGCTTCGGTTTAGATTTCCCTGAAGGCTGTAGGGAGCGGAGGATCTCTTAATTTATGGTAACAGGTTTTCCCCTCCCTGAACACAGTGAGATGATCCTGATATGCTGGCCAAGAGCTCCTTAAAAATGCTTGGAAAGAAGAATTCTGGGATGTGGAGGGGAAACACTTATGGTTTAAAAGGCACATTGGACTTCCAGGTCTGTCCAGATTGTCTCTGAAGAAATCCTCTGAGAGCTTGGATTATTCATTTTTAATACGAACAGGAACCACCTGCCTGCAATCACACACATAAACTGTTTGTTACTTTGCAATGGAAGAGCAGCTTGCATGCTTTTTACTGTAATGTTTAACCCACTGTGTGTGTTTTGGAGCTTTTTCTTCTTTTAATTGAAAACACACTTTTCAGATGTGCCATGTGCTCGCCCCTATCTCCCCCCAGCCTCCCCAAAAAGCAGGAACAAATCCCAACCCTTGCAGAGGGTGCTCCGTGGTTTGAAGCGGGGCGATTTTGGCTGACAGAGCGAGTTGCAGGACTCAGTGTGCAAACAGCACCGAGGCAGGGCTGATAAAGGGCCCAGCTCACCCACTACATCGTCATGACAAGAGATCCACCGCACCTTTGCCCACTTCTCCTGCTCGCTGCCGACGAGCCCGCGCTTGGCACCCACCTTCACCTCCCTCTGACCAGCTTCTGCATCCCTTTGAGCCACTCCTAACAGCACAAACACCGAGCTGCTTCTCCCTTTTGCCCTCCTCCTTCCCCAAAATTCCCCAGGGTGATAGAGGGACACATCCTCATGTCTTCCTCCAATTGCTGAAACCTCCCGGGCTCGGATCTCCCAGGCAGGGAGCTCAGCCAGCAGCCGGGAGATGCTCTGTGCATCGTGTCCCACCGGCTCCCAGGCAGGACCCTGCAGAGAGAGGACAATCCCCAACGGGCCACCTTCTTCGCTCTCAATAACTATTTTGCATCACTCAAAGTAAACCTCAGAAAGTTCATTTTCACTTTTTAAAAACTCCTTTCAAAACCCACTGGAAAAAGAAAGCAGCTGACCAAACAGGGAGAGAAACAGGCAGAGGTCTTGGAGGAGGTCGCCCAGAAAGATTTCCATTTTTCTTTCTGCAGATTCATTGAACCTGATCAAGTTTCCCCAAAAACACCAATTAAGACTTCTAGATCATTTTCCCTTCTTTTTGGACAGACAGGCCAAGCAGTGCTCATCACCCCAAATTTTAACCAGCTGGGAAAACGCGGCGCTCAGTTTTGAGCCAAACGTCCAACATTGGGGTATTTTGTTGTTGTTCCTTCTTTTTCCTCTCCCTCCAATCAGGGAAATGCAACAGTTTGGCATCCTTGACCTGTGTGTATGTGTGTGTGTGAGTATGTGTGTAGCTGTGGGTGTCTTAGCAGCTAGAATCGCCTTTTGTCCCATTGGGTTTCCATAGGGACTGAGCATTCCCTTCAATAAAGGGCTCCAAATGAATGTAGCCTTCTCAGGGATATCATACAACCAGGCCTGCAAAAGCCTTTTATTGGGACATTCACCTCTGATGGGATAATTTTACCTATCGGATCACATAATCTCTTCCCCTGATGCTGAGCCAGGAAATGAAAAAAGACCAGTGGGGAGATTTTTGACTCAAGAGCCAGGTTCTGCTGCGATGACAGCCTTGATTACTTGGTCACAGTCGTCTTAAAAGACAAATACATCGAGCGAAGCCTAAAATTACAATGCACAACTAGACAATAGGTGGGGCAAGAAAGAGAGCAGTGCCCAGACACTTTTATATCAAATTATCAGCGTTTAGTCTATTCATAAATATTTCAGTGGGTTAGCTAGCTAGTGGAGCTCATCAGGCTGGAAGTGAAGATATCTTCTTTTGTTCAATTTTTGTCCGTGCCAGTAATATTTGGTGCAAACACAGGTGATTGAAAAAAACACAGAGGTTAAGAGGATTTAGGAGAAGAGGATTGAGATTAGCACACAAGCAAACTGAAATGTTAGCCTTCCTCCGCTCCCCGTGCCCTGACTTGTTACCACATATCCTTTTTCATGGGGTAACATAATCATAGCAAAGCGAAAGGTTGCGCAGCCGGGCAGAAGGTAATTAACAAATACCTGGTTGCGAGAATAAACTGTTTCTACCCCAGAAGAACAGAGCCGAGGTTTCCGCTAAACCCTTTGGGTGCAACTCATCAGCCCCACGAAAACAAAGCTACTAAGAGGCTGATGGCGAGTGCTCCCGCTGCTCTCTGCCCGGGGAACGGGTAATCGTGCTGCCACAGCACCAGTCCCGGGAGCAAGGAAGGGCTGAGTTGGTCCTTTCTGCCCAAAGGCAGGATCAGCTTCTCCTCTCTCCTTTCTGGCCAGTCTGCTCTTAATGCAGACAGACCTTCACAGGAGGGTGCTTCCCTGTAATGTTGCTTCGCTATCCTCCCCCCTTAGCAGCTTTCAGCAAAATTCAGTCTGAACCTCTTTTACTGAAATTTAAGCCCTCTCTTCTCTACCGTGCATGTGGGGAACTGATCGGTCCCTCTCTTTTTTTGCAGCAGTGTTTTGAAGATTGCTCTCATTTGCTTTTCCAGTTCTCTCTTCCTGAGGCCAACAACCCTCGTCCCTTTACTTTCTCCATCAGGTTGTTGATTCATGCTCAACTTGCAGCCTGTAATAATCTTCAGGCTGTTTTCTGAAGAACCCCTGCCTGTCCCGTTGTTTTGCACCTTTTCCAGTTGCCCATGGGTTATTCCTGCAGCACCTCACACGTGTTCCTCGGTACACCCTGCTTTGGGGGTCACCCACTCAGCCTTGTTGGGAGCACTTTGAGTTCCCACTTGGCACCCAGTATGAGGCAGTCCCTCCAGCACAAGGGTCACCTGCTCATTTAGTAAGCATACACTTAGTTAGGGTATCCTGATTGTTAATTAGAAGATTGAATAGCATCAGACCTTGGGCACATTCCTCAAGCCCATGGAATCCACTTTCCATATCCAGGTGAACCACCACTGGCTTCTCCCCCTGAGTTCCTCATTTCACACCCACCCTGACATAGACAGTGGTTTTGAAAGGCCAAATTGCAAAGTCTTGTACATCCACCAACAAAGCAAGTCCAATGTAAGTAATCTGCTTCATGTTTGCACTTCTGTCGCTGCACCTGAACAATTCAGCTTTTGAAAGATAAGGCATTTCCCTTCCAGAATGTCAGTGTTTTGCTGGAAAATGGTGGCTTATACTAAAATGTCACCATTGTTCTCCCAAAATAACTCATATGCTTGTATAACTTATTAGCTATAACCACTGAGCTGCTTGTCAAAACACCGGTTGTGTTCCCACTAGCCCATCTGAAAGGGCTGGGTCCTGTTCTTCCATTTTTCACTATAAATAAAATTACATTTTTTATATGAAATTCACATTATGGTTGCAGAGTTCATCTGACTCCTCAGTTAGGAAAATATCCCATTTGGTCTAAGCAAATATGCCAGAGCAGGGTGGCCAGCCTTCCTCGCCCCATGAGCCACAATGCAAAATCTCCACCACAGCAAAAGCTGCAAGATCCACGTCACATACAGCAAAAACCCTGAGGGGAGAAAGAGCTCTGGGGCATCATAAGGACTAAAGGCTGGGGGAGCAGAAAGGAGAACTACGGAGAATACATCCCTGATGGAAACTGGTCCCTTGACCCTGGATGGAGTCCAGCTCACCCCACCTGAATTCAAAAGCATGACTCCAAATTGACAGGAGTGCCACTCAATCAAAAATGCCTGTTTATAGCTTGTGCTTAGTGGAGGAAAGCCCTCTCCTTCACTGACAATCTGTATCTATTTATAGGGATCTGAGGGGTGGAAGACAGAAAGTCTCTTTGTGCTTACCTCGGGCTGATAATTTCTGGGAATTCCACCTTTCCCTTGCCCCACAAGTTCATTATTCACTTATTATGGGGAAGCAAGGCAAGGCAAAGGCATGCGATCCACTGACAAGTCACCTCCTAGGGTATTTTCTAGCCAGAGAAGGAAGTTGCAGCTGGGTTGGTAACAAAGACATCTTCCCTTTGATTTTCCCCCTGAGCCATTCCCTGCAGCTTCAGCTTGTTGCTTCAGTGTTGATCTGCCATTTCACCTCCACTGCGAGCCTTCCTTGAGAATATGCCTACATGAAAGAGAAGGAAAACCCACATGGGACGTTATTCTCTCACAGCCAGACAGAGCCATTATGATCATCAAGTCTGACTTCACACGTAATACAGGACATACCTTTCCACACCAAGCTTAGAAGCCCTGCGTGAGCCGTAGCAGATCTTTGTGAAAAACTCCTGGGGTTAAAGTCTTCAAGCGACGGAGAATCCGCAGCACACCTAAGTAATTCCCTGCTTGCTCCTACTGGTGTCTGCAGCTTGCAATTCCTGGAGAGGGCAAGGACAAAAGGCAGACACAGATCCTCGTTCCTCTGCGTCAGGAATGTTTAAATCTGCTGATGGGCACTGAAGGCAGTCTCCATTCCTGGAGAGACGAGAAGATCAGGCTCATTGCTAAGCTGCATCTTATTTATCACACAAAACCAGCATTTTGAGCTGTTTGTAAATTAATCGCTTTGAAAACAAAAACACTCCTGAAAGTCAGTATTTAAGAAAGGTCTGTGGTGGAAATGGGGATTTGGAAGGACTGGAACGAATGGGGAGGTCTTTTCCATGCTGTTTTGGAAAGAGCTAGAGCACCTCTGTCAGTACCAGGGTGGCAAACCAGCCCACCCGAACAGCACAGACCCTTAACTCAACCCACAATTTCCTCTCTCCCCCTTGTTGCCACTCCCAAGAATTAGCTAGCCAACAGCTCAGGGTGGGGACCATCTCGCTGAAATGCTGCCGCAGCATCATGGTGCTGTGCCGGAGGTTGCCCAGATCCACACACCCCCATAGGATTGCATATCCCCCGAGCAGGTCATTCCCAAACTTTGACTTACCGCCTCCTTCCTCTGGAACATCTCAAAACCGTGCCAAGGGGAGCGCCGGGTGCCGAAAGGGTTAATTGGGGCTATCTGCCGGTTCCTGGTGGAGGCTGGAGCATGTATGCCAGTGACCAATTAATCAGACCGGCCACTTTCCCCGGCTGCTCCAGCTGGGCTGTGTTATGATCCTGACCGCAAATAAAGACAGCAAGGAAGGACAACACAGGCTTTCAGTCGGGCAGATAACCCGGCCTCCATTCCCAGGCAGATCCCCCCAGTATCAAGCCCAAGAGAAGCAGATCACCCCCTCTCCCGGGGGGGAGGTTCAGAGTTCAGGCTCATTAGCGCAGGCTGAAGGAGAGCTAATCAGGGAGGAAGAGCTGATGTCAGAGCCCTGCTCACCCTGCCCTCTTCCCACCAGGGAGGAGAAGCCCTGGGCTCCCACACTGATGGCACGGCCATTAATTAGCTCATTGATGAGCCCTGGCCGCCCTGCCCTGGCACTGCCTCTCCTGCGCCCTGACCCTGGCTGGGGTGCAGGTGTGGGGCTCACCGTCGTGTGTCCCCCCCGGATTCCCCGCAAAACCCCTCAACCACATCGCAATGTGGGAAGGGAAAGGCCATGTCCACAGGTTTCATCACGGGTTGGCTTGAAGGAAAAAGTCATGTTTCGGGTGAAACACAATCTTTGTAGAAGCTGAAGGACCGCGTAGAAGCATGGCATTCGTTAAGGTCAGCGGCAAAATCCACACTGACTTTCCCAAGGTTGGGGTTTTAGCCTGGGGAGAAGGCAAACAGCAAAGCAGCGTCGCTTCATATCATCCGTGCAGAGCTACGGTATCATCCTGCAAACACTGCTTGCTGCTAAAGATGGACCAAGCTCCCCCCCCGCAGGAAAAGGGTTCGTTGCTTTGAAAATCATTACGGAAAGTTGGTGCAGTTGAGCAGTCCAGTCCGTAATAGCTTAATCCAAAAAGGGCTGCTAAAACGCACGATTTCAGTTCAGTCCAGCTGGGTCCTTGTGTTGCATTCGTCTCGGTGGTATTAGATGGCAGAGCAAGGGAGTGATATCAGGCGGGGGGTGGGGGGGGCAGAGACGGGACTCCCAGACATCTGCCACGCAAACCATATACAGCCAGTTGGCAGCAGCCAAAATCCTGAATCCATTGCACAGGGCAACAATTTGGGAGCCTCGACCCCGCTGCGGTGGGTTACTCAGGTGAGCCAGGTCTCTGCAAACACCTTCTCAGCCCAGGACAACTCGCAAAATCCTGGGTCTACACAGGGGGTTCACCTCTGGCTGGTAGAACCCCAAACAGACCACCGTGCCAGACCAGCCTGGAGCCAAAGGAGCATCACTTCGCTGTTAAAAACGTGCAGGGGAAGGGCTGCCCCTGGCTGGGTGCAGATGTCCAACTGCACCCGCACATTCCAGGCTGAATTCAATTTTCTGCTCCTCACCCAGGGCCCTGGAGAGCAGCAGCTGCCTCAGACTGCACCTAAGATGCATATAAATAGAGGCATAATACCTTATTATAAAGGAATGCATGCCTAAGCAGGAGATACTGTTACCTTCTGAGGAGGAAGGGGGAGGAGGCAAAATGCTGCACAGAGGAAGGAAAAGTAGGCTGACAGAGATCTAAATTGTCTTACAGTAACAAGATACTGTCAAGATAAAAAAAAAATCACATTAACCCACTCCTTTTGCATTGCAGCAAAATAAAGGGCCGAGTGCTGGCACCCCGCGTTGTGCCGTGCTGGGGGAGGTCCTGGGTTTGCTTCCAGGATGTTGGGATGAGCCCTACGTCCTCGACGGTGCGGCACAACCACGCACGGTTCCGCTGACGCCTCTGCACAGGGATACAGAGCAAAATCGGTGAATTGTGGAAACTACCACCACTGCACTGCAAGACTCGAGGCTAGGTTTTAATTGAAGGGCTGAAAGTTACTTTGGGTATAGGGGAGCATTTGGTCCATCCGACATGTTCCTGGGCATCCTGCCTCGGCAGCGTGTCCCGCGGCACGCAGGAGCCGGTACGAAACCCCTGCTCTGTATGACATCCCCACCGTGTGCGTGGAGCGTGGGAACCACCAGGCTAAGTGACATGGCAGAGGCCATGTGAGAAATCAGTGGCAGAGCAGAGCTCTGACCCTAGGTCCCCCTCCCCAGTCTGCTCTTTGTGCAATTTGGGGACAATCCTGCCCCTCGTTCGCAGCCAGCAAATGCAGGCAGACCTTGGTGCTCTGCCTCAAGATCTGGCAGAAATCCTGCCTGACATAAATCAGTGAGCAGCACCCAGCGAAGGAGAGCCGAGCCAGAGCCCGGCGTTCCCCAGCTGTGTGCCCTCTTCCAACACAGCAGTCCTTGAGGACCTCGTGGGTTTTTTCGAGGGTTGCCTTATAATTGCGCAGGTCCCTGCAGAGCCCCGCTGTCCCCACGGGCTGCGTCCCCAGCGCGCCGCACGCATGGCTGCTCAGGTAGGTTAGAGCAGAAACAAATCTGTGTTGGGCTGAGCTTGCCAGCGCTTCGGCTTTGATCTTCCCAGCTGGGGATGTGATGTAGCACCTGCAGAATTATACAGTAACGAGGGAAAGGAAAGTTTCTGGCAATTAAAAGGCACCGAAAGAGGAGGTTGGGAACCCATCAGGCAGCCCCGGCTCAGCGCAGCGCTCTGCGTGTCTCAGGTTTAGGGAGCTGGTTTTCAGAAGGATTTTTAAATTGTGTTTGCTTTTCCAAGACCTATTGCCTCGCCTTGGCACTTGCGCTCGAGCACCAGTATCCCCTGTTAGCTATTGCCATTGCACATCGAGAAAGGGAGGACGGGGCAGCCCCCGCAGCTGGCGATGCCCCTTCCCGGGGCTGCGGGGCAGTGGCCGTGCCCACCCATGCTGGTGGCCCCGCGTGGACCCCGGGACATCGCTCCACTCCTCTGGCCAACTTCTGAGGTTTCCTAGCAATATTACGTGCTACCTCAGAGCAAAGAAAACACATTTGTGGAGCATCTACTTTAGAACAAGGACGCAAACTGGTGCCAGCAACCATGGAAACCCCAGAGAAAACAACTGAAATTCATGTTTATGTGCAGCTCCCGGTAGCTGCAGCAATTGGATTCCCACATGAAAGGGGACCTTCGGTGGCCGCCGTACACGCTGACAAACCCTCCGGCTGTGACCTTCCATGGACGCGCTGTTTAATAAAGCCAGGGAGAGAGGGGAAATGTAAAGCTCTGTGTTCATTAGTTAATGTTCGCTAAAGTACTTGGTAGGTGAAGCTGAAAAGCCTTGTACAAAGGCTGGACGTTTCATCTTTTAGAGATATTCCTCAGCAAATTCAGGTATCAGCAACTTTGGGTTAGACAAGGACTGACTCAATGGCATTACACAGTGGTAAGGGAAGAGCAGGGCCTGGACCAGTTTAGTCTGCGGGATTTACACTGGGATAAAGCAGAGGGATGGGAAATGCACTCGAGACTTTTACCAACTGTCAGAGAGGTCAAACAAATTTCCAGATTGAACCCAGCCAGAGCAGTGAGTCCTTATTCCCTTGCAGCAAAACTGGATTAAGCCAGGCTCTGCAGTCTGAGTATTTCTATGTCCCTGACAGTGGATGCAGACTGTCATCAGCAGTCATGCGAATTTACACCACCGAAGACATGGCCCCCGGCTGACGGAAGCAAACATCCCGAGTCTGGTTGTCTTTGGGTTTTGTGAGAAGGCTTTTTGGGGAGAGGAGATGGTTTTCACGTTAAGGATCCTTCCATTTCTGATGGTTTGTGACAAGCATAATCCCATACTAATTAGATTTCAGTGCGTGTGTTGAAAGCACTGTGCACGTTTAGATCGGTTGGGGTTTACGGAGACTCTTGCTTGTTCTGCACAATTGTTTCAAAATTAATCCTTGGAAGCCAGAAAGCTCAAACAAGATAGAGCAGCCAGAAACCCAACAGCAACAAACAAAATCACTTTTTGTTTTTTAATTCTCCTGATCTAGTTGGGTACTAGGCAGGTTACAATTTCTGACATTACGCTACCACTCAAAAATGTCCCAAGCTGTCTACTTTCATTGCATCAATGATATCAGCTGTGTTGACCTGCTCTTAGATAGTTTTAATTCTGTTTGCTCTTGGCTAAACTCCGTTCCTAATCCTATTTTCACCCATTTCTATCCAATTTAATACAGCTTCTGTAAGTCAAAATTAATTACTCCATGTGCTCTCCCAGCCCTGTGGTCTAAAGGAATAATAGAGAAATCCCACCTCGTCATTAGCGGCACCTCATGGCTGCTCTCATCCAGGGAAGATGTGAGAGGGAAAGGGAGCTGCATAAAAAAATCGTAACACATTGCTCATTTTTGCAATTAGTATTTCATCCTCACAGCTCTCTCCTCAGTATGTCTCCACATGCCCATTTTCTCCTTATTAGATGGTGATACCCATGGAGGAACGCTGATCTCTTGGGGCAAAGCAGCAAGTCAGCACCTCCAGGTCACCTTCTCTCTTTTCCTTCACCTACTCAGAAATAGTTCATTTGCCTTTCATTTCCAGTATTAATTACTCCTTCTGTCCAACCTTTGCCAACGGGGCTCCCAAGGGGAGGAAGGGTAGTTGTCTGGTCACACGCGTCTCATGTTTCTTTAGTCAGGCCTCCTGGTTTATGACTTACCCCACCTAAAAATTGGGTTTGCTCTTTGCAGGGGTGTTGTATTTGAAGTAACTGAGATTCGTAAAGTATCCCGAAGATGTAAAGCAGAATTCTTACTAAACTCTAGAATAATTATTTTATCCCTGGTTTGTAGGCACCTAGGAGCTCCCCTATATTTATGATGATATTTATTCCTATTTTTTATTTCTAATTGTTTTAGCCTATGTGCATTCTCATGTCCTTCTTTTTCTTCTCTCTCTATAGATATCTCATAGACACACTACATAGCTGAGAGGTATTTGAAATTTGGGGTTCATTCTCTGGTTTGACTTCCATTTGACACACCACGTCAAGGACACAAGAGCTCACCCGGCCACTTACACTTGTACGACACATCCACACATCTGCAAAACCACCCTATCGCCAGGCACCTTGTGTAAGAGCAAACATTTGATTAATATAATATAATAAAGAGCTATATATGCAAACATCTTTTATCCTTCACGCAGACCACCAGAAGATTTTTTCATTACACACAGACCATGGATGGGATTAATCGTAACTTCAGTCACTGGAATTACAAAACTTGGGTAAAAGGAAGCTGTGCTAACTGGCCAGCAGTGCTCTGGCCAGGCACTGGACTTAGAAGAGGATTTGGTCTGGTTCTTAGGAGGATGGGCTGGCTGGAGCAAGGGGCAGCAGGGGATATTTTGGGGTGTTTCCTGAGCTCCTGCTCCTAGGATCTGTGAGCAGGTCCAAGTTATTGGGATTCCAGGGGGGCATCGCTTGCCTGGGGACACTGGTACGGGGTCTGCATACCCTCAGAGGGGAGAGCTTTGTTGCATGAGCCCTCTAATTCAGAAGGGGAAAAATTAAGGAAGAGTAGAGCAATAACATGGTGAAAGAGAAATAAGAAATGTTTGTGTCTCTCTGTGTAACTGTGCACACCCAGCAACCAGTCTGGCCCAGACTATTGCCTGTGTTGATGTGTTTCAGAGCTAATTATCCTTGTTGGAAATATACAGTGCAAAGCTTTAGAAGGAAACTTCAAACACAGTGTGACGGGATTCTCAGCCACGAGATGCAGAGGGGAAATTTCCTCCCTAGTATTCAGTAAATTGTATGCAGAGGGTAGTCAGAGTCCACCAGTAAAAATCAAATGGCTTTTCCTGGGAAGTGGAATGAACCACAAATATCAACTACATGATATTCCAGGGCTAAAAACATTCAGCCAATATAAAGGTTTGAATTTTCTATGTCAGAGAAGAAAATAAACCCACACTATAATAAAGCAAGGAGTTTACTTTCATATAGGATTAGATCAATCACGCTGGCCCATGCTCTGTACCAAAGGGTACGATCCAGTTACAGAAAAAGCTACTAATAATGTAAAAATCAGCACCATTAAGAAGATGCATTTCTGCCGTGTTCAGCTTGACACGATATCACTGCAATGCTCAGACGCATTATGCAGCATAGGCCATTTGGCATTTGAGGAAGCATTTGCTTGTCTTCTTTCTTAATCATCTTTAATGCACCTGTTAAACCTTCATTAGAGGATTTTGCATGCTCCAAAATATGGTTTGCAAGCCACAAAATAGCATTACAGATATTAGATAATCACGAGACATTCAATGTGAATATCTTTGCAAGAGCAGCACAGTATTTATGTGATGTTTATGAACAGCACGCAACTTCAGTTTGCTCTCAGAATAAATGCTGTGGTCATAATTTTTCTTTTACCGCCGCAGACTTCTTATTTCAATGGCTTTGATGAAGATACTTATAATTAAGCTGTTACAAAAAAGTCAGAATTAAGAGCAAGATGTTAAAGAAGAGAGATTGACATGCCAAGAAATTACTTTTCTATGCAACACGTGAGTGTCCTGCAGCTGACTATAACAGAGACAGATACTCATCTTGAGTAGCTGCGGTGTCCCAAGTATCAAGGAAAACATGTTTGGAGGCTGGAAGTCATCATTTTCCTATAACATTATGCTAACTCATGTAAACAAATTGAAAATGAAAGCTTTTGAAGAATAAACTTGACTTCCATCAATTTGTTTCCATTATATATGCTGCATTGTTTTCCTTTTAGCCTCAGTAGATTGTTCCTCTTTCAATTTTTCAGTAATTAGCACATCAGGGGCTATTGGTCAGAAAGTTGTTTTAGGATTCGCTTGCCACAAAGCGGTAAGACAGAAACACGCAGAACAGTATTGCGAGGCGTTGTGCCTTTCCTAAGTGCCTGGGTCTTATAGAAAATAACCTACTGTAGCTATTTCTTAATAGCGTTACCCCTTTAGCTTCAACAGCAGAAGTTCATGTTGCAGAGCTGACGTATTTTGCGCAGGACTGGCCAGAAAATTATGTTCCTTCCTAATGAAGAATGTCAAGGTTTCGCAAGTCCTTTTAATCCCCACCAAGGTTTTTGGAAACTATTTGTGAAAAAAAAAAAACAACCACAAAGAAGAGAAAGACCCTGATTGACCCACCCGTGCCACAGGAGCCAGTAGCTTGCTTGGTGGTAAAGCAACTCCCAAGGGAAGCAAAGAGTAAAACTGCTTGTTATATTTCATATGCTAACAGAGTTGTGTTCCTTAAAGATGATACTTAAGTGCTAAAATACAGCAAGCACAAAGGTGCTCCTTCATTCGTGGAAGCCATCATCTTAAAGTAATTAACTGGGGATTAGTAAGAAATGATGCCCAAACAAATGAGATACGGAAGGGCAAGAAATTGTATTCCTCTCTTGAACCTTGCGTTACGTGGAGAGCTGCCAGTGCAAACAGCAATGAGAACAGAGCGTTATGTCTTAAGAATAATGAAAAAATAAGATTGGCAATTAGAGCTGGATGGTTGTTTTCAAAACAAAGCATCTTGGGGGCGGACAGTGCTCCGCCTGCGACCAGCACTGTCCTCTTCTGCTGTCTGGTGTCCCGAGAGCTCGGCCTTTCTTCTCTCTCCGGTAGGATGCTACCATGGATTGCACGGGACTTGCTGCAGCTTCCACGACTGTAAATCAAAGGCTGTGTCAACAGCATGTCAGCGGCATGAAGGAATGGCGCTGCTCCTCATGCGAAGTTTTCTTCAAACAATCTCCTCCTTTCATTTGCCTTCCCGTGACTGATGCATAATTCAAGAAGCGAGCGCAGGAATCGCGGGTTTGCTGGGAATAAAACTGCACCGGCTATTGCGTGGGGAAGTTTTATCGCTGCGAAGCACCCATACGGCAGGGCTGGGCTGCCCTTGCTGGGAAGGGAGCGTAAGAACTGCTCGAGCACCACGTCCAAGGGTTGCTCCCATCAGGTTCTTTGCAGACTAAAGCCCCGGTCTGGCGTTGCCCCCCCCAGTGCAAATCTGGCCTCGAGCTCCCCCCCGGAGCTGTAAGCACAGCGCAGAGACCCAGCGCTCCCAGCCCTCCGCACGAGCCGGAGCACCCCAGGGAAATGACGAATCGACACAAAAATCCCGACCCCGCTCTCAATGAGCCCCGTGCCTCCCCCAAAACCTTCACGAGGCGCACGGGCTGCTGTCAAACCCCAGCGGCTCGTGTGTCCGTGCCACTCCTGTTGCCGATGTCCCGACAAACGCTGAATTTGCTCCCTTGGGAGCAGCCACCAGCCCTGCTGCTGCTGCTATTGAGGAACACCACAACCCAGCGCCCCGGGGCTCTGCCGGCAGCTATAAATCCGCTGACCTCTGCCACCCGCCGGCTCGGCAGCCCCTGGAAATCCAGCCTGCGCTTCGCTGCGCCGCAGCAGCCGAGCTCCCCCGGTAAAAGGCAGGCGGTCGCCTCGCAGACGCGGCGCGCGGCGCGGCGATTGCGCTGGGAACGAACCTGCCTTATTGGCAAGCCCATGTGGAGGAGAAGGAGGCAAGTTGTATAACCTGAGACCGGTAATTGAGTGTGTGTGTTAAGTAACTTTACAACCATGCTTCGCTAGGAAGCCAATAAAAGGGCAAAACACAATTGCCGGGTTTTAATTAAGAAGCGAACATTTAAATGAGGTGCATCATCTGTTTGTATTAAACGTGTTTAATTTAATTTGTTATAGTACACTTATTAAATAAATCAGCTTTATTGAATTTGCTATGCTGGTGGCATGCTGAACAGAAGTGAATGGAAAGAAGCCGGGTCTGGAATTTTCTTTTTAAATCAACCAAGGTTCTGTCTGCGTGCAGCGACACTCAGGAAGATTAATTCCAGTTAATTAAAGGTGTGAATTTAGAGCAGATCAGTTCAGCCACCCCAAAACTCTGAGCAGACCTCTTCATTCAGAATTCAAACGCCATTGATTCAGCTCAGCTTGATTCACTTGGCATGCAATGTAAGAAATTGAATTAAGGCCATTTGAAATCTGAATGAATGTCTGCACTGGCCTTTCTCGGGGTTTAATTTCTCCCCTTCTTTTTCCTGAGCATCTCCGTGTGGACCAGAGGTTTGCAGGAGCCATGCAGGCTGGGTCGGCAGCCTCCGCTCTCCCAACCTTCAGCCTTGTTAGGAATCGCCGGCAGCCAGAAAAGCAAAGTGCTGATGGTAATAAACTCCCCTGGCTGGCACTGCCTGGCTGATCTCTGCCCCGCTCTGTCCTCTCCCATCTTCACTCTGCTGTGGAAATGCAATATTTCAGCTCATTGCTACGGGAGATCCAGTATAGAGCTATTAATACGTACCAGCTGGGAAGAAATTTTCCTGCAAACTTCGGCCTCTGTCCAGACCGCAAATCACTGGATGCAGCAGCTCCTGGGGCCAGGACTCCGGCTGCCCACCGGTACCTGGCCTCGGGCTTCGGCTTCTGCATCTGCACCACGGATGGTCTTACACCTCGCCCGGGGAGCGGACGGACCCCCAGCTTCAATTCCCCCGGGCGCGGGGGTCAGAGACGCGTATCCAGCACCGGCGTATCCAAATGCAACCCCACCCCCCCCCAGCATCTGACATTTTGAAAAATGCCATTACGAGGCTCGGCCTTTTCCTGGCTCGCCTCCATCCCTGCGCACAGTCAAGTAATACCTACTTATTTCACAGGATAGCCAGGAAAGTTTCAAAGCCGCTCGCAAGCCCCTCCGAACTCCCCAGCCAAAGCAGCGAGGCCGAAGCGTCGAGCGTCGGGGAGCTCGCGAACACGGCATGTTGTCTCCGTTCCGGAGGGGAGAAGCAGGCGAGCATCCCTGCCGCCGGCCGCTGCCTCCCGGGGGGGGCCCGCACGCGTCGGAGCCCTCCCGCCACCGCCCCGCGTGAAAGAGCCCTTGCGGTCCCCGCTGCCGGGCGGCGAGGCAGCCCCTTGTCATCCCTTCAACTTTGTGCGCGCTTTTCCTGGGAGGAAAATGAAATTCCTGCCTTGGAATTGGCGCCGCCGTGCCAGAACGGCAGTGACCTCTGTAACCACACAAGATTTAGTGGTTACTTTATTTCAGCTGTAATGAGGCTTTGTAAACCACTAAAAGCCAAATGTTTTCTTCTCCTTTAACTCTTGGTGGATCGCGCGAAATAAATAACAGAACAGACGTGCTGTCTGTGCATGAATTGAGAATTCGCTTGAAATTACCCAGCGTCTGAAGTGGGTGAAACGGTGGTACTGAGAGCAGGTAGGTGCTGAGTGAGAAGTTATTTGGAGAAATGAGCCCTGAGCTCCTTCCAGCCGGTGCAGCCGCCGCTGGCCGGGGGCACGGGGAACGGCTCTGGGCGCACCGGGGAGAAACCAGTCTTCATCCCTGCGCCGAGACCCGTGGGGCGATTTCCTCCAAGCCTCGCTCAGGCACACGTGAGGGGTCACCTAAGCTCAGCCAGCATCATATCATGACTTTCCCGAGAAACGTTTGCTCATCCTTCTGATTTTCTCTCCAAGTTGCATCTGCAGGACGATCCCTTTGCATTAAAAAGGGGTCCTGGCTGCAGTCTGCCAACTAACACCACCTGCCTGGAGTACCAAAGACAGACACCGGCTGATAAATACAGTTGAAATAGTAGTTAGGGGCATGTTTTCAAAGATTAAATGCTCTTTCTTTAAATATACTCCTTATTCCAGAGCCTGCCTCGCCACAGTGGATAGCATTAAAGATGGTGATGATCAAAACACGCTGACGTGGCTGTGCCTTGTAGTGAACTTCTTCACCCTTTGCTGCTACTAAAAAAACCCAACCAGTTTCTGTGCTTTGGAACAAGTGTCCAAACGTTTGCCACTCCCGTACCAGCAAGCTGCGAGGGCTGCCGGGGCGGTGAGGTGGGATGTTTTGGGATTCAGCAGAAGGGCTGGGTGGCGGCAGTGTCTCCCCAGGACACAGGCGATGCCACCACCATGCCACTGCCATGCCGTTGCCGCTGGGAGCAATGGAGCCACACAGGATTCAGCCTGGGCGACCCAATTAATTTGGAACAACTGGAAACATCTTTCTCCAAGTTTAATTTGCTGCATGACTGAATACAGCCGGTGTGATGATTTAACGTGGGAGAGGGGCAGGGCCCCAGGCAGGATGATGGCACTGCATCATGGAAATGAGGGCTCATTTCAAGGTCCCTTCCCCAGATGGGCCATCGCGGGGTGCTGGGAGGCACGGGGCACCCAGTGATCAGGCTGCTTGTCTGTAAAGCCAACGCACGGCACCTGGTGCAGGGCACCGAGACCAGGGATCTGCTGCACAGCCTGCACCCAAAACGAGAAGGGCATGACTTCTACCTGCTGTTAGCAGAGACAGGCTGCTCATCACGTGTAATTATTAATTTATCAGAAAACGGTATCTTCTGCTATCCAGACAGCTGCAATGGCCTGTGCCTGCTATTCCTCCCCACAAGGTGAGTTCAGCTGCACGACTTACCCTCTGCTGTTGAGATCAGCCCTTTTGGGTGGAGATACCAGGAGTCTGCAGAGGGTGAATTGAAAGTCAGGATTGCTGGTTTCAACCCCCAGCTCGACCCCAAGTAGATAACAACAAGGGAGTAACGAGCTTTCATCAGAGGACTGATCTGCTCATGCTCAGCGAAGATCAAGAATTTCCATTAAATTCACCTTGTGGGTATTTTGTGCCCAACCCTTTGCCCAACCAACGCCGTGGAGCAAACAGTGGCTGGAACAAGGGACTGGTTTCAAAGTGTTGGAGGGATTCACCAGATTTTTTCCAAGCACACCGTCTCTTTGTTCGTGTTCTGGTAAACTAATCCAGCTTGATATTCCAGTTTTTGTTACAGCCATGACCTTTTCTATTCTAATTCACATATATAAATCTAACCATTTTGGCATCTGTTAACCTATTTGCTGTAACAATAATCTTGCATCAGTAAGTTCCACAAGTTTATAACCTATTGTACTGCACCAATTTTATTTAAATAGATAAAGTCAGATTCTCACCTGCACTAAGTTGGAGTGAAGTCAATTTATGCCATCAAAAGAACCGGCCCAAAGTTTTAATTTCATCAAACACCTCTTTGATCTTCTATTAGAGGAAAGGGAAAATAGAAGCACTTTATAACTGGAGGGCATTATGCCACACGTTTTATCTTCTTCTGCCTCTTAATCTTTCAGAGTGGAACTGTGCTGTCCCTTTTAACCGTTCCTGGCTAGAGACTCCCACCGCTGACTCTCTGGTCTGTACCGACCTTCAGGAAGGCCAGCGGATCACCTCTTTGTCTTGACCTGCAGGACGAAGCTCCTGCTGGGTTGTCCACTGTAAGAGGAGAAGACACCTACACATTGCAAACCTGTTTTAGGAAAGGCAGCAAGTAATTCCATACCTGCAGGGTGCCTTGCACCTCTCGGCGGTGTTGGGTGCAAGACAAGATTCTGCGCTACATGGACGTGGTCTTATCTAATCTCACTGCTCTCAGGTTAAGGAAGGACCTTATCCTGTCATTTGTTCTTGCTACTAGGAAGAACCATCTTCTCCGCATCTACGGTGCTTCACACGTAACACCAAACAAAGGCTTTACTGTGCAATACCCAGCCACATTCTCCTTCTCACCTTCCTCTTTAGTCCCTCCCTTGACCTCCCCGTGTTCCCCCAGATGAACCAGCTCTCGTCCCATCGAGCAGCCCCTCTGCAGCCAAACAAATTTCCTGTGTGTGCTCCCAACGTAATTTCTCTGTGATATGGCCTTTGGGTTGAAGAGGAACCTGGGAAGGTTTCTGGAAAGGCATCTTTATGCCTCCATTGTTGAGTGGGCCAAGGAACAAGTGGGCCAAGGAACACCATACGACAAGGCATTTTTCCAGTTAGACTCCTGTTTTTTATACATTTTTTTTGGTGTGAGATCAGTCTGAGCTACTGAAAGGGTCTGAAAGCTCAAACTAGGTCAATGTGCAGTGATTGCATTGTTGGATCGCTGCCTTGGTGATATGTATCTCACCAAGGACAAAGCCACGTTGCCTTGGCAGGCCTCTGAGCTATCATCTAAAGCTGATCGTTTTCTATTTCCACCAGCTGGGGCTGGATCTGAAACCCCAGGCAGTGATGGATGCATAAGCTGCCTACTCAATAAAACAGCTTACCTTGGAGCCGCAGGAATCCCCATGCTGGGCTTTGAGCAAGGAATTTAATCGAGTTGGGTCTCCCTTGTCTTCAGGAGTGACTCAGGCCAACTGCTTGAGAGGAAAGTGCGAACAGGCAGCCATGGGCCAACGTACCCAAAAGGGAAGTTTTGTCCTTACCCCTGTTAATTAGAGCTGTGCAGAGCACTGAAGCATGAGGATTTATAACCTTTCCCAACTATTGCTTCTGCGTTTCTCCTAAGGCTCTCCAGCTCAGGGTGCTGGTGTTACACCACCGTTCCTACTCCCTCCTGGAGCCCTCTGCTCCAGCGCATCTCTGGATCACCTGCCATGGCACAAGGCATCAGCAAGCCCAGACGGTGGTTGTGCAATAAGCTCTTGGAAACTCTGTAAGGTTAAGACATCCTTATAAACAGAAGAAGTGTTATAAAAATTGTATTTCCAACCCTTCGCCTCTCCCTGGGTGCCTTTGAGTCATGTTCTTAATGGCAAGGCAAAAACCCCCGAGCTTTTCATGTAGATGCTCTGTGCTGAGATCCACTCAACACTAGGAAGAGGGCACTGGGTTCTCTTCTGCTTTTACAGAGCCTACACAGGGGCATGTAAGATTTTTTCTAGAGGCTCTCTTGATGGGGACAGGAGGTAGATCTCAAGAAAGATTGATTTTTGGCATCTGACACTCATGCCAAGTTGCAGCCTTGTACTGCAGAAGTGGGGAGTGGAAGTCCCGAGGACTCAATGCGGGAAACTCTTATGTGCATCACACCCAAGCAGTCGCAGTGAGTTCAGCAGGACCACACACATGTGCAAGTACCACCTGGCTGAACAACAGGTACAGCGTCAGGGCCAAAGGGAGAATGAAGACAAAATCGCAGAGCATGGGTAGGCAGTGGTCTTCCACACCCTGCCCGAAGGCTTACCCAACAGAAGGGGAACCCTGCATTTATTCCCCACCCCCTACAGTTAACATAAATTAGTGAATCCAAACCCTACCTGCTGACCCAGTGTTGATGCAGCATCGTCAAACCAGCTCATGCTATTGACCTTGGCCTGTATTCTACACTCCTTTCAGCTAAAGCTGCATCTTCAGAGACAAAACAGGTGAAGTCAGGCTTAGTTAATTCATTTTAACTAACTTTTTGACTAAGTCTGATTTTTTCTTTGTCTAGGCAAAAGCAAGAATGGACTCATTCATGGTGTATAAGACCGTTGCCAGGCATACACCTGGAGCAGCAGAGGCTGTGACGAGAGCAAGCGGGTAATTATCACACAACCATAGCTGTGACCCACAGCAAGTCCCTACCAGCCAAGAGCTGGGGGTTACTCCCTGCACAGGCAGGAAAATCCATTGCGACCGTACATGAAGTAAGCCTGCACACTGAAAGAAGGTGTCTGCCACTTGGCTGTGCAACAGCAATCACGACAGAAGTCCCTGGCTTGTGAAGTTGTCAAACTGTAAAGTTAATGAGGTAGAAATGAGAGTTCGGTGCAGGCGTCTGAATGTTCGAATTACTCCCCAACGGGTTTGCCCTCCTCTTATTGCAGCCTGCGTAAATGAAGTGACTAAGGGTCTCCTTGGACTCTGGCCAACTTGCCACTGCTGCTGCAAAAAGTGTGCAGTCTTGTTTTGCAGATTAATAAATACGAAGTTGCCGGTGAAGGAAGAACATGTGGTTTCTAAGAACTAGACAAGCAGGAAAAGCAGACAGACATTACACTGCTCCTTGTCCTGGCGAAAAAATAAAAGCCATACAAGCCATGCATGCACAAACACCCTTCCACCAAGCACGGGAAAGCAGTGTTGGTGTGAGACAAAGCAGGGGTGTTTTCAGGAGGCTGGGGGATGCTGGGGGAGGCAAGGGCTCAGGTGCTAGATGGAAAAAGTTGGAGATTTTTGTGCTTTGCCACTGAAAGAGGAACTTAAACTGGATGCCTTTGGTTGGAGTTGAGGTCTGCTTTACCTGTGTGGAGGGACAAGTTGATGAACACACGGCTGGCATGCCAGCAGAAGAAACCACCTGGTGAAGGAAGACCTTCCCTTTTGGTACTGGTGAGTGGGTGGCTCTGTAGATAAACTCTTAGTAAGCATAGGTGTGCCTTTGCAGGAGCCCAAGGGCAGGACGAGTAACACCGCAGGTGGAAACAAAATCAAGAGACTTATGTGCTACGGAAAGGGATGAATTGAGACATCTGCAAACAGCCTTGCTGGCTGAGTAACTCATATATCCTTTTGGGAGCCCCACCATCTGACCTGCAACACTATGTTGAAGTGTAGGAAAAATATTAATCGTAGAGAGCAAGAGTAGAGTTAATCCCACAGAGACATTCGTGTCTAAGGATTGTGACTATGAGATTTTGTTCCTCAAAATCCTACCAAGTTCGCCTAGAGAAGTGGATCGTGGTCCTCATCATGGTCCTGAAAAGAATCATGCAAGACCTCCATGAGAAAAACTGAAGGAAGAGCACACACCACAAATTTTGAATCATTTCCTTAATTGACAGAAAGCTTAGAGAAACCTGGAGCAGGCGCTTGCGCTTTAGTGCAGCTTGAAGCCCCAACATAACCAGAAAGTTAGAGGTGTGCTGGTGATGTCCATGAGCTCAGTAAAATACCCTCCTCTTGAAACTAATTACTTCAAATAAATCCTGACTGCCCCTGCCTTACTGCTAAAGAATCAATGGGCCCCATTACAAAGCAGAGGCTCAAGGAACAACTTTTAGCTCAGGATACAAGCAAGTTCAAAGGGATTTGAAAGTGAGAACAAGGGCTGGAACAAGTCTTTCACTACTACTAAGGCCACAGGAGTGATCTAGTTAGGTTTAGAAGAGGATTTGGAGCCCATTGTTGTGTCTTCCCCACACCAGAGGAACTGATCCGTATGTCAACTTTGAGAATAGACATCCCAGCAAACCCAAACCATTACCGACGTGCTGATCATCATGTAAAACAGGCCAGGCCCTCACTGCTAACATCTGTATGCTCTGCATTATCAGCACCATCAAGTTTTCTCTACTTAAGGCTCGAATCCATCCCCAGTGCGTGTTATTTTGATAAAGAAGCAGCTGTTTAGATCCTGTATGGTATCCAGTGTGCAGACAAACACATGTAATGGCAGCCCAGGGGTACTCTGCTCTCTGCTGATGACACATACAGCAACAGGGAAATTGTGAAGATCAATTTTACACCTAATTTAACATGAGTTAACTTGTCTCTGTAAGTTTCCTAATGGAACACAGTCCCACTGCGTGTCACTTACAGCTGTTTCCTTTATTTTGTGACTTCCAAAATTGCCGACTTGCGACTTTAGGAAATTGCCAAGCTGTGACTTTGGATTTTGCCGACTCGTGCCTTCTAAGAGGCTCTGGAAAAGCTCCAGGGAAGCTCTGCGACAGCTCTGGGAGAGCTTTGAAGTGTCTCTTTGGGAGTGGGGATGTCCGAGATGATTCTAGAATATGTCCAGCTCTCAGATACCTCTAGGACAAGGTCAGCCCGGGCTCTAGAGAGGCTCTGAGGTGGTTTCAGAAAGTTCCTATGAGCTCCAGGAAGGACTCCCAGGAAGAGCCAGGACTGCTTCAGGAGCCTTTGTACTTGTGCTATGGGGATGGCCCTGTGGGGGTCCAAAGAAGCTCTGGGTAGCTCTTGGTTGCCTCTAGAAAGGCGCTGGGGTGCTCTGGAAAGCTCCAGGGAAGGTTTGGTTTGCCTCCAAAGCAGCTCTGGAAAGGCTCGTGTGAAGGTAATGGGGAGCACCATGAAGGGTCTAGAAATTCTGCAGGATCTACAAACCTCTACAGATCTGCAGATGCCGCAGTGCTACCCTGCAAAATCCAGTTGCAACTCGACAACTTTGCAGAGTTTCCACTTGGTAGCCTCAGGAGGCTGGGACTGCAGAATTCACATTTGTGACTCAGTGAATCACAAAGTCTGTGATTCACCGTGTTTTACTGATTCTTGCAAGTGTTTCACATTTGTGGGTTACAAATCTGAGGAGCTGTCAGTTGAAGGGCAATTTTCAAGCATCCTTCTGTTCCGTTGCTGTTGCTCCAACACCTCTGATGCTTCCTTCTCTCTCGGAGAGAAGAACCGGAATGCAAAGAGGACAGGGCTTGAGCCTTCCCACATACCTGCAGACCTTCCTCCTCTTCATTTATTTCTCCACAGATTCAGCAATTTTCCATGCACACAATTTTATTCTAAGTTACTTCTCCATGTTTAATCACTACTAGGAAGTCCGCACTTTCCTGCCTTCCCTTCTTCTCCCACAACAGATGACGTTTTCTTACAGGTTTCATACCAGTGTCCAAGGGCACAGGTTTTCATCTGCCTTGCCTTCTCTCTGCTTTAATATCTGCTTCCCTCCGTATCCCTTTACCTTCCCAAGCAGGAACTAGGGGCTTTATTCCACGTGTCTTCCAAGTCTTGCTGGATCTGTGATTTTAACTCCTGTTTTACCGCTAAGGCATTGCTTACACTTTGTATTAACCCCTAAAGAACAGGACTTCATGAGAGGGATTTCGGAAGGAATCAGATTGCAAAGTCAGCATGCCAGTCCAGTTTAATATCATACCAACATTTGCTTGTAATTCTTATTTAAGACATTTTCACCAAAGCACATTTTGGCCCCAGTCATTCAAAAAGGCACAAGAGTCTTATTTCCAAAGCACAAATCATACGAGAGATGCCAGTTCACGTGAGTCAAGTCAAGCGGGCCAGATTTTGTGGATCTGGCACCTCCTTAAAAGTGCTTTGCTCCATTGCTGGACTGGCTGTCCTCACTTGGGGACATCTTTCCCTGGGTCTCTTTTGCCACTCCTGGCTGTATTATACCTGCCCACCGCCTGCTTCTGCTACAGAGAAGGAGCCGAAGCCCCGTAGCCCTCGCCCGGTGCCATTAATAAGATGAGATCATTTTGCAGAAAAAAATAATCATTTTTTTCTTTTGCAGAAAGCCCCGCTAGCCCCTAACGCGCACGGGCTGGGACGTGCGCTGGCGACGGCTCCTTCCCACCTCCCCAGACACGGCTCCTCCGAGGAAGGCGAGCAGCCGCTCGCTCGGTGTCTGCCTCGCCTCGCAGGGCACGGAAACACGAGATCTTGTTCAGGGGGCAAATAATATATTTCCAGAGCGCAGATGAGTTTACACACTGCAAGGCAACACTCTTTTAAAGTGGTGGCAACAGCTCCTGTTCTGCAAACCTCGACTTTATTAGCTCCCATCCCAGAGCTGGAGCTCGAGGTTGCTTGGGTTTTTTTTAAACACAGGTTAAATGCTGCAAGGAATCAAAGCGCTGCTTCTTCCAGCTGTCTTAATCCTCGGAAAAACAGCACAGCGGTTTCTTCCTATTGCAGTAACTAAGTCTTGTTTCTGCTGTGTCCGAAGCTTGATCTTATGCCATGTTCCCAATTTTACATGCCAAAATCCTCATCTACCCAAAGATACAAATTAGGCACAGTTCGCATCGCCTTCTGTCTCTCCCATGCCTGTATTTCTCCCTTTTTCCTATGAGGGCCTTTTCATGTAGGCTGAGCCACCGGGAAAAATGTGAGCTGCCTCTCAGCTCCTTGGCTCCGTTGTATGGATGCTGGGATTATGTTGCAGATGTTGCGTGCGCTGAATGTGTAAGGATACTACATGGTGGTGTCACAGCTGGACATCCCATTAATAGGAACAATATTTGGTTTGAGCCATTTTAATTGAAACCACGGCTGTAGCAGCATGTATTTTTTTCTTAATCGTACGCAAACGTGTTCCTCTCGGCCCTCCCCGCCTCCTGTGCGACAGTTATTGCTCTAAGACATCTGGTTTCACAGTTCAACAAGCACAGGCGTATTTCCACCATGTAGTTCTTTGCTTGTTGACAGGGCAGAATTTTTTAATATGGGGTTACTATCATCCAGACTTCCTCCACCTCCTCATTTATGTGACGGATACCTCTAAACAGTCCCTCAGCTCCTCCATCTTCAATCTGCTGGCCCAGTTTTATTAGCTCGCATACATGACACCTCGATGTCTGATTTCCCGCTCCCCTCCCCTCCTAGGTGAAATCCAAACCCCAAACATGAACCGGACCTAATACTTTCTTTTTTTTTCCCTTTTGTTAAGGTCTGTTCCACAGAAACAAGGCCAGCAGCTTGGAGCCCCTTCGTGTTGCAAGTAATTTGCAAGTGGATATGAGGGCAGGACGAGCCCCCTCCCCGGTTCCTGACCAGGGCTGTAGGACAATGCAGAGCCGCTCTGGAATCTCTTTTTTTTTCACTATAACCTCAGATTTTGCACAGACTTTATACTTTGCAAACTGCAAACTGGTACCTGTGTGAATGCAAAGGGTACCGCCAGCTGCCAGGGCATTTCGGGCTTTGGCATTTTGCAACACAAATGGTTGCTTCACTATGTGCCACTGTCACCAGCTTTGCTGACGTCCAAAAAAAAAAAAAAAAGCCCTGCTCGGTGGCAAGGCCCTTCTCTGCAGGGTGGTTTGCAAAGGGGAATTGATTTGCAAGGGGAGAGGTGCCCTTCGCAGGGGAGCACCCTCACCCCCAGGACAGAGACACCAGTGGCACTTTTTGCCCCAGGCTGAGCTGCCCATCCAACCTCCCCCTTCACTTCTGAACATCAAAAAAAAGCAGTTTTATCACCAGCACACCCCAAGGCTCACCCCCTTGGTCCCTCCTGAAGAGTCACGTTCTCTCCCATCACGCTCCCTAATTTGTGCCTCACGCAGCCGAGGAAACCTGCACCAGTAGCTCCAGTCCGGCTCCATCCCCAGCATCCCGGAGCTGCTTCCAGCGTTTCCCCGTGGCACCGATCGGAATGGCATCGCACGGTGTAACTGTGACATCTCACGTAGTCACCGCGCTCAGCGAGTTAAGGTTTGCATCCTCCCGTCTTGGAGGGGTTTCTCCAGATACGAATTAACCCCTTCAGCATTGGACGAAAGCGTTCAGCCCCGGTCTAGAGACTGAAGGTGGGGACGTGACTTGCACGGGGCAGAGTGGAGGTGACACGAGCTACCAGCAACAGGGACACACATGTAGACTGTGAAGATGGAGTTAGTTTATGTAGATCATTGAGCAAATGAGAAAAGGCAGAGTTTATATTGCATTGGCCTGGAGGGAGCCCGGTGGCAAAGCAAGGACTGCAACCCAGAAGTCCTCGCTCTCCAAACCATCTTTTTTTCCCAGCCTAGAGCTGCATGTAAAATAACTCCAGCAGATACTCGTTATCTGAATTCATGCTCCACCTAAAAGGGATTTAAGCCTGGCTCACAGAGGTGCACTTTCACAGGAACAATTGCACCTGCTTGCCCAAGGTGTGAACTTGGGTCTTTATTTTCTTTTTAGGCTTTATTGTACAAAAAGGCAAAACTCAGAAAAAAGTAAAATTATTAGGTAAGGTAAAAACAAATTTTACCTTTCATTCTTGGTTTATTGGTTACTGGAAAATAAGTTTTACAAACTATCTCTTGCAAAGGACTTGTTTTCAGCTAGTTTATATAGTAGCTTTTGTTCACATAAAAATTTAGAAAGCTACTTTCCTCTTCTCCTTTCCCCCCCTCCAATACATAAGGGAGGTATTACAGTGTGAAATATATCTACCGCTAGCAGGGCTGTGTTGTGAAGCTAAAATGAACACAGTAAATTCTGAGAAGGAATTTGTTTAACCTATAACCTTAAAGTAATAAGTGGAGTGCTAAATGTTTTGGCTCACACTGATATATTTTTATAACACTTGGCAAGGCAGCTCGGAGTCTGAAAGAAAAACTTGAGTGCTGGAGAAACAGCTCGCTGCCTCTCCATCTCCGGGAGGCCGAGCCTTGGCCCAGCACAGACCCTGTCCCTCCATACGGGCACCAGGAACACGCGTGCGGCCACGTGTGCCCACGCGTGTGCACACGCGTGTGCCCGCGGCGGCCGCGGGAGTGGGACCGCGGGGGGATGGCGAAGCCGGCACGGCTCAACCCGGCGCGCCCCATCCAGCCTGCCTGGTTCAAGTTGCATTAGTTGCATTTGCTTTTTTTTTTTTTTTTTAATTTAATTAAAATCCCTCTGGAGGGTTTGGGAGAGAGCTGGGGCACTGGGAGCCGGTGCTTGAGATGGTGAGGGTCTTGCGGTGCTCGGTCCCCTCCGCGGGCAGCGGTGGCTCAACCTCGGCGCCGGCTGGGACTGACCCCGGGGGGCCCCGGTGCTCCCCCCCCAGTCCCCATCTGCCACTGGGAGCAATAATTACCCTCCTCCCTCCAGCACGCAAACACGTTTTCCCAAAGATTTAAGGGGGATTCAATACGCAGGCCTGGTTTTCCTTCATTAACACCCATTTGACATGGATTTCAATAACATCACCCCCTGCTCGTGCCACCACCGGCGCTGAGCAGCGGGAGCGCGGATGCTGCCGGTGTTTTGCCATCATCTCCCTCCCGTTCGGCACCAGCTTGAGCGGCGGGGCAGGGGGCAGCGGGTTGACCTCGGCTCCCCCCGCCGCTCCCTGGGTGGAAACCTGGAGTGACCTGGCCTGAAACCACGGAGCAGGAGTTTGCACGGCTGAGATGCAGACCAGGATTCGGCCCATCGCCTGGCGGGGGTCCAGGGTACAGTCTAGCCTGAAGCCCGCCTGTATACTTTGGTTGCAAACCCACGCGCCGCAGGTTAAAGCAAATCCTTCTTTCTTTCCAGACAACGTCACTCCTGTTGCATCTCAGCCCAAGGTGATATTTTTCCTGGGGAGAGACCAAGGGCGCAGCGTTTGAGCCGGGATGCAGAGCCACAGCGAGGTGCTGCCGCTGCCGGGGCAGGGCTTGCAGGGGGGGATGCGGGGATTCGGCTTCGGATCTCCATTTCTGGGGTCTGCAAAGGTGGGAAACGAGGGGATCTCCCACCTGGGAAACACCCCAAGGACCGTGGGCAGGCTGGATCCTGAGCAAGGCACTGGGGAGGTGGTATCCTCACAGTGCAGCAGATGGGAAAGTGGATTTTGGGGCGATCACCGGAGAGCCATGAGGTTTCCCAGTCCTCCCAGTCGGAGCTGCAGAGGCACGGCAAAGGGGGCTCACCTGTAACCCCTGATGCTGCCTTGATAAAGAGGAAAGTGTCTGCGCTCAGCCCAGGACAGCATGGGTCCCCTCCGGCGCTGGGTGCTGCCTGCCACCCCCTTCACTTGGGAAAACAGCATCTGACAAAGACCCTTCACGCGTCCTTAACTTAAATACATCTAGTGGCGCCCATTGCCGTAGCTGTGAGCATCCATGCCTCTCGTCCATGCAGGATACTGCCCTTGGGAATTAGAAAGCGTTAATATTCTGTGTTCAAAGATGGGGAAACTGAGTCACAGCACTATGAAGTGACTCTCTTCGGGGCTCATAGAAAGCCCATGGCAGGTCAGGGGGTGCCATGTGTCAGGACAACCTGAGAAGCTCGACCCGTCTCTGTCAGCCCTCTAAAGCTCATGGGAGACAAGGGGGGATCCATCTTCTGAATGGGGGTATTTGCCCTCCCGTTAGCAGCCCCCCAGGAAAGCATGCTGCTCCCCCAGGACCCCTACCCCAGGGAGCAGGGATGGCGGCAGCAGGAATGTTTCATGTCCCTAGTCCTCTTCTTATTTTTTTTTTTTTAATTTGGCATTATTAATCTCTGGGGGGGTATAAATAACCTTACTCACCCCTTCCCTGCCTCCACCTCCCAGATCATTTACTGTGGATTAATATTTGCTAGCTCGTTTGCACAGTAGCCTGTAGATTTTCAGCCTCCTCGCTGGAATGATGTTGACTTGCAGAGAAATTACAGGGGCTTTACCCTGGTACAAAGCAAACAGTGTGTGCTGTAATCAGACTCAACACCTCAGCAAATAATGAAAAGAGATATTATGTGGCTATAATTTCCACGCGGGATTAGGTGTTTGTCTTGTAAAGCATTCAGGTGCCGCCGGGTGTATAAACGAGTGTGTAATTATGGTCATCAGGTTAAACAGAGGGAGCAGGAATCCGACCCGGGGTTGGGGCGTGCACAGATGGGCCTGACGGTAGCTGTTAATTTGCAGCTATGAATGGCTCTTACAGGTCCGGGGTATTTGAGTGACTCGGCTTCTATTTATGGTTCCCGAAAGCGGAGCCCGATCCAAGGCTCGCGGGGGTCCGCAGGAGCCTTTCCACAGCCCTGCACTGAGCTCCCTTCAGTTTTGCTTATCTTATTTTCGGGGTAAATCAATCACGCGCTGTCCCCCTGGCTGGCACAAAGCCACTTTGTCACAGACCAGGAGATGGACCTCATCTGCCTGCGGGGTTTTTGTTAGATCAAGGAGGAAGACCCGGGATGGAAGAGCGTGGGGTGACACTGCTGTCCCAGAGACACATCCCAAAAAATGGCTCTTTGCTCTTCGGGTATGTTCTGGAGGGGTGTAGGGCACCAAGTGGGAAGGTGTGATGGGACAGGAGCACACACTGAATTTCCTCCTGAATCGGTGCTTTGTTCCCTAAAGGCTGAAGAAGGACCTGCCCATTTTGCCCTGGCCAGCCAAGAGCTGACAGCTATCCCTGGAAAAACCACCAAAGGCACCCAGGGCAGAAACATCCACCCACCACGAAAAGGTGGGGTGGTAACAGGCTCTTGCCAGCCAACCCCAACAGGGTCCAGCATGGGCCAACCAAAGCCCAGAAATGGAAACCAGGCAAAACCCAGACTGGGAATAGGGACTGGTTTGGGCTGGGAAGAAGTGTTTGTTGCTGTCAGAGACCCTATGGAAAAGTGATGGACTCAGCATCTCCGGATGGATAAAGGGCATGGGCTGCTGTTTGGACAGCGAGGCCCCACAAAGCACTCCCTCTTCGCCCCGTACAGAGATAACCTGATGGTACTTCATGGCCGACAAGACATTCCAATGCCATCCCAGCCTCTGGCTCTATGAAACCAATGCGTTTTGCCCTGCATGGGCTAAGCCTACCCAAGCAGCTCAAACCAGCGATCCAGCGTTCAAGCAAAAAGCCCTCCTGGACAGTTTGTTCCACCCTGTGTCCGTGCAGGGGACTGGAGCCGTAGGGACGAGGATGACTCCCAGGAGGCTCCCAGGCAGGGAGACGAGCAACTTTGCAAAGGAAGGAGCGTTGCACGGCGGCCGTGCTCAGCTCCCGGCTCGTGTCCCAGGTAGGCAGAGCCGGGCAGGAGCCCAGCCGCCGGGAGTGGGATGGAGGAGGATGGAGAAGGCTGGGCTGGCTGCCCGGCCGGGAGGACAGGGCGCTTGCCCAGGCTCTGGCACAGAAGCTGGAGGCTGAAGGGATGGTTTGCAGCCCCAGAAGCTGCCTGGAGCCGTCCCGGCTGCCCAGCCTGAATTTACCCCGTGGGGGAAGGCAGAAGAGCAATACACCCCCTCAGCACTCCCAGGGCATCCCCCGCTTTTCCCTGCCGACCCGACCCCATCGCGGGGGTTCCCCTGCACAGAGACCCCCCCACCGAACGCGGTGGGTCGGTGCCTGCAAGGAGACGGGTCCGCAGCATCCCCCGCCACCCTCAGCCACCTCCGCGCAAGGGGAGCAGCCGGGCCAAAACGTCTCCGCCGCGTTCACGCCTTCCCCGAAACGGAGTCGCAGCTTATTATAGCAAATGTTATTGCAGCGGTGAAAGAGGCTGCGTCCAGGAGCAGGCAATATCCTGCCTGAAATGTTCAGGGACCTCTGCCATGTGCACATTCTTCCACGGCATAATTAGGGTGGCAGGCGCTGGCGACAAGCGCGCAGTCTGCTCAGGACGGGGTTGTTGGGTTGTTTTTTTCTCTTCTCTTTGCAGGAGATTCACCTCAGATGGGGAACACACTAGTTTATTGAACACAAAATGTTCCAGAGGAAATCATTAAAGTGGGGTGGAGTGACAGAGCTCTCGGTTAATGTCACCTAAGAGAAAAAGGGCTTCCAGAAAGGAAGAATTCAGGAAAGCCCTAACGGACCCACATGCTCTCGGTGAAAAACGGGGACGTGAAGCTGACGCTCTCCCGGGAAAAGGCTGCAGCAAACCGATGGTTTCTGGGATCGGTACAAATAAAGCATAGCACTCGGTGCTGTACGGCAGGAGGGTCGGAGAGCCTTGCCGAGGGGTGGTGGCAGAGGGGACCTGTTAGCCGAGCCATGCTTGTGGTTGCCTCCAGCCAGGGATGCCGGTATTGGGGGAAACTGCCCCCACATCTTCTGAAGGCTATACCTTGGCTACAACATTATTTTCAAATTAAAAATTTCAACTATCTCTTTTCGATGCTGTAAGGCCTCTGATTTCAGCAGGGCCCGTGCATCCGTCCTTGTTGGAGACTCGTGCTTTCAGTAAAGGTCCTCGCAGCCGGAGTTGCTGGAGTTTGATGAGTCTGGGCTCCCGACCAGCCCCTCTGGTCGGTGCGTCTGCCCTACCTCCTCCCGTGCAAAGTCCCTGCTGCTTAGTAGGGGTTGGGTTCAGCCCATTCCCTTAACACAGACACAAGCGGCATCTCATAGGAAACTGGGATTCGTACTGTGAGTGGTCTTGGGACCACTCGCAAGGCTGGGCTGGGCGAAGATCTGCAGATCTTCAGGCCTGCTTGTACCGTAGCCTTCATGGGCAGTGAGCCCTGGGGTGCTCTGAGGGAGGGATGCTGTAGGTATGTGACTTGTAGTGTCCGGATGTTTGGTGCCCTGAAAGAGTCAACAACATATCTAATAATAATTCACTATTTAAGTCCACTTCAGCCAGGGAAACACAGGGTTTTAACCCAGACTAAGTAACCGTAAAGCCCATCTCCTTAGATTGCAGAAGAATTAAAGAGTTTAGGGGGAAAAATTTAACTACTGAGTAGGCTTGTGTTTGCTAAGGATGTCTGGAAATAACTTCTTCATTCATTCCATGCTAGGTGGGCATATGGGGGAAATGTGTTACCCTGGGCACTGTCTTGGGTTTCACGTTAAAGCATACATTTAATATTTAGCTTGTTGTTTTCCTGTTTCCTCTCTGGGGTGACCGAGTCCCCAGGGAGAAGCCTCCACAGCTATTTTGGAGCCGAAGTATGTGATTCATTTCAGGCGACCTATGCAAACAATAACATAAGTGCCTGTCATGCCTGTCCCCAAGAAGCGGAGGAAATCTGTCATGGTTTAAGCTCCTTGGTGGGCACATCACTGTACAGCAATTTTCTCACTGTGCAGCAATTTTCTCCCAGCAACCACAGGCGTGGGTGCCACGGTACCGCTGCCAGGCGTTTGCCAAGCTGATACTCCAGCCTTCAGCCCAAGCTGAAGTGCGAGTTTGGGGACTTCAACCCACTGGGAGCTGCTCCCTTCCCAAGCATCCATCCCTTTTGCCTCGTAGCTGCCAATCCCCTTACAGCCGTGGTCTCGCCTTCCCGTTGCAGCAGCCTATCCCACAGAAGAATAGCACAAAGCAACATGAAATATATGTCCCAGAAAAAAAGGGCTGTGCCTTGGCTAGAGAATGAATAGCCACCTCCCAGCTCTGTGCCAGTCGGGTTTTCTCTAAGAGGTCTGGCAAGGAGCAGGGACAGCGAGAGCATCCAGGGCTCGGTGGCCCTGGAGCAACCCGGCACAGCGGGTCACCCTTTCAAACCGGCTCCGTGCCCCAGCCGGCGCTGAGGCTGAGCGGGAAACCTCTTCACAGCAAAGCGGGGGGGATATTTATTACCCCTGTCAGGATTTGGGAGTCAGAGAGTGGCAGGAGAATACAAAATCCAAGCCCAGGGTACAAAATCCAAGCCTCTGAGGATAGGGAGGTTAAATAAAAGGGCTGTGTCCTGCAGGCCAGAGCCCACATCTCCCTCCCGCTCTTGAAAGATGGGTTTCTGGTCTTGCTGCCCGCATGGAGAAATTCTGTAAAAGCAGTGTCTACAACTTGGCCCATGGCTGCTCCTTCCATCCCCGTGGCACAGTCCCTGCCAGCCAGTATCCCTCCGAGCCCCGGCTTTGGCTGAACTGGGAGGTGGGTGCTGTCGTAGCGATGGAGGTGCGGCGGGCAGGGATAACACTATTCAAAAGACGGCAGGGTGGGATTCGCGTTCCCTTCAGCTTTTGCACCCTGCTTTCATCCCATCCAAAATGATCGCACCTTCTGCGGGCAAGGAGCAATGCGTTTGTAGCTACACGGGGCTGTCTCCTTCAGGAGGAGCCAGAGAGACGTGAGTAACGGGACCGCGGCCGCCCGCATCCCGCTTGGGCCAGGTTTGGCTGACACGATGCTGCCCGAGCCCCTTGTTCCAGCAGAAAACCAGGGACCCCCCCCCCAGGAGCAACACCCAGCACCCTCTCGAGGACTTACAGGCAGAAGGGACCTTTCCGATGGCATGCTGGGACCTTGGGAACGGGCCAAAGCGTTTTATTTGCTACAGGCGGAAAAGTTCTTCCCTGTTACGTAAAGCAACATCATCACGCCCAGTAAAAACGCAGCCACCTCTGGAAGTGCTCGGATTAGCCATGAGAGAGCAGGTTTCGGGTGCCCTCTGAGCCCCTATGCCAGTACAGCTCCGGCAGGGCAAGCGACTGGAGAGCTCGTGGGAGCTGGAGGGGATGCAAAGCTCTGGAATGAAAGGGAAGAGTATGTTGATCAGCTAAAGTTCAGATAGTTTCACAGAGGCAATTAATAGATAAAATTTAGGCAGCTAATTGCAACAGACGCAGCTGCATTTGCACAAAGAGGAACAGGATTTGTAAAAGTTGAAAAGACAAAGCTTTAAGGTCCTCATCCTCCAAACTCTACATCCAGAAATCCCTTGTGGGCCCAGCAGCAGAGACATTGATATCCACCAAGAGAGCTGTAAAACGATTCTCTCCCACCCTGGTACAGTTCCAAGCAGCCTCTACATGGAGCAAATGATGCAAATCAGTGCCCCTCTCTTTTGCATCTCATCTGCATGCCTCCTCTCGCACCGTGCTGGTCTGCCCACGCTGCAGCCCTCAGCTCGGGGTTGGGGGGGGCAAATGGGGAGGGACTGCCTAACTGGGATGGGGATAGGGATGGGGATGGGGATAGGGATGGGGATAGGGATGGGGATGAGGCATTGGTGCCGTCTCATCCGAGGCAGAGCCCAGCTTCAGAGCCAGCACCATCAGCTGGCATTTTCCTTCCTTGTCTCCTCTGTAGGAGCTGATGCGATTCAGCTTTGATCGTCTTTTAAAAAAGAATAAAAGTTGCAGGGGAGACTGATTTCAGGAGAAGATCCCTGGGTCTGGCTGGAGCGAGACGGCAGGCAGCAGGCTGCTTCACTGTCAGCAGAGACCACTTCATCTCCCCCTTCCCTGTGCCTGTGTGTTGTCTCCAGCATCCCTCCTCAGAGAAAAGGAAAAGCAGACGCTCACAGCAAAAAACCCCCCCTTTTGCTCTCGGAGCAGTCAAGCAGCTAGGAATAACTCCAAGGGGGTCCTCAAAAACAGCTGCTCCCCTCTTTGTGATCCTGGTTACGGGCCTGGGCAGCTCCTGAGAGCCGGGGTGGCTGTGACGAGCTGTGGCGTTCTCAGCCAGCAAAGCCGAGAGCGAGGGGCTGCAGGAAACACCGAGGGGGAGCAAAAGCACAGTCCCCCCCCCCCCAAGAGCCCCCAGCCCACCCACGGCCACCCACAGCCCCCAGCGGGCATGAGGGCATTTGCAAACCCTTCATATGGGATGATCACACGGAGTAATAATATTAATAAGAGTAATAAAACTCCATTCTAACTGCGATAGTGAAGCCGGAGTGTGGAAGAAAGAAAAAATTATGCAAATGAGGCTTATCGGCTGATCAGAATAACAAGTGAACTTGATCTGGAAGGGGGCAGCCTTCCTGGGTAATGAGGATTATTTACCCATGATTTCCCTTGCAAATCAGCAGCGGGTTCCCAGAGCCGGGCGTGCACCGGGCGATGCTCAGCGCCCAGCTACGCCTCTCCGGGGCCGCGGTGGAAAGCCTGGGGAGCACACGGGGCACTTGGCCAAGTCTTCAGCTTTTTGCAATAAAACGCTGATTCTCAGGTAGGCGCTTCCCTCCGCGTTGCCCCGGGGTTTGAGCCAGGTGCCTTACAGACACATCATTTTGCTTTTCGTGGCCACGCTGTGTGTGTAAAGCAAAGGAGAGTTCATGTCGTCCGCAGCCTTTGCTGAAGAGGGAGTTGCAAGCCACAGAAGCGAGTTTACATTTTGGCAATTAACAGTGTTCATAGCTATTTTTCACGTTATTAGCGGGCAGAGCATCTGTCCTGTATCATGGAACAGCACTCGCCAACAGCCTTGAAATCCTCTGCAGCAAGGCCGGGGTCTCAGCAGGCTGGTTGTCCTGTTTCCTCGGCTCCAAGGGATCGCCCTTTATTGAATCCAGCTTCCAAGCGGCGTTCAGAGAGCTGTCTCTTCAAGCTATTTGGGTCTTACCCATGCTTTCTGGGCCAGGACTATTCCCATATGCATGATCCATGTGTTCCAAAATATTAGTGTATTGGAAAGGTCCTAACTCAATTTCACTCTGCGTTTTCCAGACATTTATTAAAACAGTGAGCTGTGAAATTCTGCTGTGGATTCCCACCGGCTCAATTTGTGTCTGGGATGGAGGAACCTGGAGAAGACCCATCCAGCGCGTACCGGCACAGGGGACACCCTCACTGGGTGCTAACGGGAGTATCTCACAGGGATCCCACTGCAATCGGTGAAGTCAAAGCTTTTTCCTTCTGAATATTCAGTACAGGACGCAAGGAAATGTCACAAATAGCTGGAGCCTCGTTGTTTCTGCAACGAGTAGGACTCCAGGGAGCATCACCTCCCTTTTTATCGAGTGCCCCGGTTCCCAGCCCCAGCTCACTCTGCAGTCTGCTGCTGCCCCACGGGAGGAGCAGATACGTGGAAGAGGGAGCAGATGTACCACAGACATTGTGCTGGTGCTGCTGGAGCCAGGCGGTATGTCAGGATCGAGCCCATCCCGAGCTGTGTGTTATCTTCCCTGTGCATGCTCTTCCAGGCTTCTGGGAGCAGGATTTCAAGGTGTCACCCATCGGTGCAATCTACCACCAGGACCCTGGACCAGGCACGAAGGTGGAAGATCTCTGAGCTGAGGCTTCTGGTGGGGATACGTGGTCTTCAGGATGGGGGGTCCAGCAGAGGAGATCTTGCCCTCCCAAAGGTTTCTGGTGAGGGACCTGCAGCGGGACCGTGCGGGACCTCCCTTCCTTCCCACCCCAGCTCTGCCGGGGGGATTTTCCATGGGACAGAGGGACGTGGCTCCTTGTGAACAAGGGTTCGGCTCCAGAGACACCTGGCCGGTGTGGGGTGGGCACGTGGAGCTCCGCCGTGGGCAATCCCGCGCTGCCGGCAGCACAGAGGAGCCGCTACAGCCCTGGAGAGGGGACGGAGAAGTATGAGAAAAGGGGAACAACATTATTAAGGCCATGTGAATATTTGGGGCAGAAGGCCAAGTCTGGCAGGCTCAGTGTGCTGAAACCCACCACACCCATGCCCAACAATGCATATTCATTTTGGCGAACCGGGGGGGCGGAGGGCAGCCGCTCACATGCTTGCGCTAGGACTTTGTTCCAGAGCATCATGCTGTGGGACGGGGACGTCCCGGCACAAACATTGTCCCATTGTCCCTCTGCCCCAGTGCTCCCACAGTCCGGAGCTGGTCTCCAAAGAACAGATAGAGGAGGCAGTTCAGGGTCGTGTTTCCAACCTTGAGGCCATCTGCGCTGCATGAACTTGCCAAGTTCAGCATTGCTCACCCCAATAATCTACAGAAGGATTTGCACCATTGTTAAAAATGTAGAGGCCAGCTCGTTACAGGAGGTTATAGTTTAATTTCGGTGATGGTTTCGCCAGGAGTTGCTGTAATAAAGAGCTCAGGGCTTCGTGGGCTTTGGGTACTCTCAGGCCAGGTTCAGCTCTCGTTACCCTTGTGCAAACCCGAAGTAACGTTCCCGGTGTCAGGAAAGATGCTGCATGTTTGGAGGCTTATAGATGAAAATGGGATTTGGCCTAAGATTTCTCCCAACAAACCTTTCTCATGCAAATATGGCCATTTTGCACACGCCTTGAATACCAAATTAGTAATGTTTTACTGCTCAGTCTCACATTTCCCCCACGTAACCCACACCACCACGGCTGTCCGTGCTGAGTACTGGCACACGGCTTTCCCTGCCCCGAGGGTGGATTTTGCTGGTAGTGATTCCGCTCGCTGCAAAACCAAATTGCTGTTGTTACACCAATAGCAATGTTGACCCATCAGACGGGACGGCCAAGGGCTGCACATATGGGAATACTTGGCCATGGAAATTGGGAGGAGCAGAAGAAATCAGGATGAGACAGTGAACCCGGGAAGCTCACGAGGAGCTTTGCTCCGGCTCTTGGTTGTAGACGAAGGTGCCCGAGCATCACAGGACCGGGGAGGGGGCGGGTGTAAAACCCCCAGATTAGGTAAATGACCATTAGGCAGAAGTGCTGGAAGAGAATGGCATATTTCTGTCACGCCGACCGTAACCAAGGAGCGGACCCCTCAGCCCCCAGCCCCTTCAGGTGTCTGTGCCGGCCCAGAGCTGGGGGAATTTACTTTTGTCTGGCTCCGAGTCGTGCTGATCCCGCTGCAGCTGGGAGGGGATTTCCCGTCAGCTCCAACCCAGCTGCTTAAAAAACTCTTCCACTAAGTGAGCTAATATTTCATGAATAAATTGAAGTGGTCAAGTCCCATTTTGTGCAGAAAGCACGGTTCCCTGCCGATTAGCCTCCTTGGTACTTTCTGGGATATAAATAACTTCACAGGCTCATTCTCTGCGCCTTTCAAAATAAAAGCAACATTCAGTTATTTGATTTTTTTTTAATTTTATGCAAATGATCTTCTGTTCTGTGTTATTATGTAAACGAGCCAACTGAAATGGTAATGAGGCAACCCAGAAGTATGCATATATTAACTGCCGCTATAGAGCTTTACACCTACAGAAATGGCACTGAATTACATTTCTAAGGGAGGGACAGGTGTCCTGAGGGTAAAGATTTTACTCCAGGACTTGGTTACTTCTGAAATCCCTGTATATGAACGCTCCTTCCTACACAGTAATAGTCAAGCATTCAATTCGAAGAGCAAGTCAGCACTTCAGTCAGAAATTGCTTATTTTCAGTGTGGGAAAATGTGTTGCATTCAGTTACCATCAGTCTGTGCAGCAGCAGTTCACATCCCACCTCCTGTGCTCCAGCAAGTCTAGCTCAAAGCAGAGTCCACCTGAGTACAGACAGCACCAGATAACCCGCGATGAAGACAGACCTGCAGGAATTTTTCTCTCCGTGTGCTCCGTTGCAATAGGGGAACCTATGGAGAAACTATAGGAGAAACTATATAGTGCACTGCTCTAGGACTGGGGAGAAAAGAGCGTTTCTGGGCTTGGGTGAGCCCATGGGGTAATAGACATATAGGATGATACACACACAAGAGCAACTTTTTGAGTGCTTAAGGTAGAGGCAAAGCACATTTCCAAAGGTCACGCAGTCTCCAATGAAGTCCATGGCAAAACTCAATGGTGTTAAAGGAATTAAAATGTTTCTGCTCCCTAAACCACATCCTTGCATGCTCAGTGGGGTCCTCTGCCTGCTCTCCTCCAAGGTGCCACATGGGACACACCTCAAGCGAGAAAAACTGCCGTGAGAATAAGACAAGTAATATCTTCATTTTCTACACTCTTCAAGAATATTCAAGGGTTTTAACCAAGGTGAAAGCACCAGTTTCTCACCTTTATAAAACACCCTGCTAGAGCTGAAGCTCGGATCACAAGGGAGCAGATGCCTCAAATCCTTCCAAATCCCCATGTTGAGCAATGATGTTTGAAGCGATTAGAGGCACAGTGAGTACCGTTCCCAAGAAGGTAGAGCAGATGTTATACGCAGAGGTGCATTAAGCTCTCCGTTGCAGCTGGACTGCAGAAATGTTGGCCAAAGTCCATCTCAGTATGTCTGACTGCTATGACTGTTTGGCTCCAAACACAGTGGACTGGACCTATAACTTAACAACACGGATCCGTTTTTCACAGTTTGTGAACTCACCGCTGTGTCAGGAGCCGGAGTGAAGTCCAGGGACCTCCTGAAGGCAATGGGAGTCTTGTCCTTGATGTCAAGGCACCGGGAAGCTTAATATCTGTAGCTTTTCTTTAAAAATTAAATGAGAACCAGCAAATAATGGATAATTCGTGATAGGAAAAACTACACCAAGTGCCTAGGTCTGATCCAAAAGCCTGTGAAAGCCTTCTGCTGAGCCGACTGGGTTTTGGAACAAGCCCGTAGTGGTAATAAAAATAAATCCCTGTAATTAGGCAAAAGGAAAAATCCAAAAGATGCCATTTGAGCCATTTAGGGCTCCAAATCTGTACCCTGGGGCTTGGGCTGGGTGGCCCTGAAACCTCAGGAAATCCAGCGAGCCCACGGGAGGTGGGTCGTGGGGGTCCTCAGCCATCCCCGTGGGAGGAGATGAGGGAGCATCTTCTGCACCCCAGGTCTCAGCCTCCTGAAATGGCAATTCCCAAGGGAGCCGGGGTGCCCCGACCCTGAGCAGGATGAAGAGACGTCACCCAGTTTGGGATCTGGCTGTCCCGTTCCCGGTCTCTGGTGGCATTCCAGCCCCAGCTCTGCCTGCCTTTCCCTAAGAAAGCTCCATCTGCTCCACCGGCTCCATCCTTCCTTCCTGCAGGCATGCATACAACAGTCCTGGCCGGGCTGCTTCACCATCCAAGATATAAATGTCATTTCAGGCAACGCTACAGCCTTTTCTGCTTTGTCTGCTTTCCCTAGATTGTATTTTCCCAGGGATCTAGAAATTTATCACTTGGAAGGCATGGCCCAAAAAGCAGGATTTATTGCTCAGAAACCAGGAAACCCTGCCTTTTAAAGCATGTTTAAAGTTTATTTTTCACACTGGGATGAGGCAAATGTCACCAGCATCAGCACCAGGAGCGTATTGGGCCCCAACGTGAAGTTAGAGACGGGGACAAAATTCTGCCCAAAGTGGATATTTTAGGTTTGGAACTGACATATGTTACTTGCTTCTAGCAGGCTCTTTCCAGCCCAGACTGAGGTCTTTTCGTGGAGGCAGTGAAGCACCAAATGGGGAAAGGAGAAGGAGAAAGGAGACTGATTATTCTTGCCATCACCTGGTGAGCCTCATGATACAGTAATTGAACAGAAAGCTGAAATTAGGTAAAAAGAAAGACTTCTTTTTTTTTTTCTTCAGAGCAAACAGTTCAGCCGCAGAACTCTGCCACCGGCAGAGGCCAAGAGCAGAGCTGGGTTCAAAGGAGGGTTAGACAAATTCATGGAAAATATGCAACTTCTAGGCATAGCATTGAGGCAACGCAAGTGTCTTACAGCAATTGCTGATTGCCAGAGGCTGGCAGAGACCAGGGGAAGGGCTATTTTATACAAGCCCTGTTTGTTTCCCTGGTTTGAGGGGGGGTTTGTTTGCTACTGCATGGCAAACCTACGTGTGCCTTTGCAGGGTACTCCTGAGACAGACCTTTGCTCTCTTCCAGTGCAGATATTTCCATCTTCCCCCTTTCTTCCAAGCAGATCTGAATATCCATGCAGTTTGGGGCTGATGATTGTTTTAGCATTTCTTTTTTCTGGGGGGTTTCACAGGATCTTTCCTGCATTCCCAGAAATAGAACACAAACATCTACTGCTCGGATGTTTTGTTAAGTTATTTTCATTAAAAAAACAAACTTGCTTCCATCTGGGAATTTTGTTAAGTGTTTTAGATATGTTTTTAACTTCTCTGTATCCCATCACCAGGCGTGGATTTCAGCCAACTATTCCAGGGCTTGAACACACAGCTCTTAAGGGATGGTCGGAATCTGGCTCTGAAGCTCTCACCTGACTTCGTTCCGATAGACGTCGCTCCAAGCTCCTCCTCCGCAGATCTGATTTCTCCCAAATGTTGCGAATATCTGGATTCCTGCCTGAATTTTGTCCGTTTGGGTCCAGCTTTATCTCCGTCTCCATCTGGTGACCAGGAGAGGCTCTCAAAGCCAACAGACCTTCTGGGCTTCAGGTGGCCCCGGAGCAGCGAGAGCTTCGGAGGGACGGGAGCAAGACCTGGGGGACCTCGGCAGCCTGGGAAATTCCAACCCACCTGCGGAGAGTCTCATCGGGGGTTGCATTCGATCCTCCTCGTTAGGAAAAGGGGGTATTTGGAGGAAGAGGTGACTCACTGGTCTCCGACAGCACGTGGGTGACTCGCGGCTCAGCTCCAGGGGCCAAGATGCCACGATGATTGCAGGGAGAGTCGTCTTCGGTGGCAGAGCAAGTGGCGGTGGCATGCCCCGGCTCGGCAGGCACCAACGCTCCCCGGCCGATGTACCCCTCGTCGCTAATAACAGCTTTTCGTTTTGCCTCCTTCCCAGCTGCAGCATGAACGGAGGAGCGCAAATGGCAGGTTTTTTGTTTTTTTTTTTTTCTCCTTTCACAGTGTTAAGAAGCTGAAGTCTCAGGAGGAACATTACGATTTCCCGTGGAACCAGCTACCTTCCCACCTCTCTTTTTTTATTATTTTATTTTATTTTTGTTTGACATGCGTGCCTTTACTTTCCCGAATGAAGAGTGCCACTAACTACCTCTTAAAATATTATTACAGAAGGGCTGTATTCTACTGAGAATGGCATTTTTTGTAATAACCCCATTTTCCTTTTCACTTATTCTTACCTAAAAAGTTTCAGATTGCAGCTCATCCATCTCCCTGACACCCAAATCCCCTCTCACATTTTCAAATTTATATATATATTTTTTTAACCAGTTATTAGCTCATAGTACCCAGGGAAAAAAAAAACAAAAACAAAAGAGAAGCGTGAGAAAGGGCCAGGCCTTGAGCAGAGGCGCGAGATGCTTGTGTGGGTACATCAATTTGGGCTGCTGTTTTGGGGAGATTTGTTGCAAACGGGTGGCTGCGGAGCCTGTTTTCTCTCTGCAGCCTCCCTCTGCAAAGGGCTTTGTGGGGACACCGCGGTGTCACCGGTGGAGGGGGACACCCCTCATTCTCTCCCTGGGTCTTGCTCCAGCACCTGGTGGGCAGCTCCAGCCCGCTCTGCCCCGCATCATGTAGGGGATGAGACCTGCTCTGCCCCCAGCCCACCCGGACAGGAAAACCGGGGACCAAAGACTGCGGAGGAGTCGAAAACCAAACTATCCCTGCTGTTTCCTCCAGCCAGGACCGGAGAGGTCGTTTTCTGAAGGATGTGTGTGTGTGTGAGCTCATCCCAGAGCAGCAGCGGGATGCACGTGGTGCTAAAAACTCCCTGACCCGGGTCCCTGGGTGTCGTGGTTTAACCCCAGCCAGCAACTAAGCCCAGCACAGCCGCTCACTCACTTCCCCCCACCCAGTGGGATGGGGGAGAGGATCAGGAAAAAAACCAGTAAAACTCATGGGTTGAGGTAAGAACAGTTTAATAGGACAGGAAGAAAATAATAATTATAATAATAACAATACTAAAATGACAATAATCATAATAAAAGAAATGGAATATACAAAGCAAGTGATGCGCAAGGCAGTTGCTTGCACTGACCGGTGCCCAGTTAGCTCCTGAGCAGCCATCCCCCCAGGCCAGCTCCCCCCAGTTTATATACTTGGCATGATGTCACATGCTATGGAATATTCCTTTGGCCAGTTCGGGCCAGCTGTCCTGGCTGTGTTCCCCCCCCAACCTCCCCTGCCCCTCCAGTTTTCTCGCTGGCTGGGCATGAGAAGCTGAAAAATCCTTGACTTAGTATAAACACTACTCAGCAACAACTGAAAACATCGGTGTTATCAACATTATTCTCATACGAAATCCAAAACATAACACTACACCAGCTATCAGAAAGAAAATTAACTTTATCCCGGCCGAAACCAGGACACCCGGGCGGGAGGGGAAAGATGGGGACGGGATATAGCTGGGGATGCAGAGGCAGAGCTGGCAACTCCGTGCTGCCCATGTGAGCCTGGACCAGTCCACCCCAGTCCATCCCAGCTCTCCCAGAAGTCGGCAGGAGGATTCAGGCAGGCTGCAGGGGCACTCGGCGGCGTTTGCTCCTCTATTCCTTGGAAATTGAGGGTTCATCCATGGCACCGCCAGCCCCTCGGCCAGCAGCCAGCCCGTAGGAGCGCAGCTCCCCGGTACCCGGGGCAGGCGGGGGGGTGTTCGCTGCTTGTGATTTGGGAGGGGGAGGGCATCTGCGCACTTGGTTATCAAACAGCAGCGAGGTCGGGCGGCATCCTGAGGCCGGGAGGGAGTTTGTCAGAAATGAAGTCATCCTCTGCGAGCTTTTGAGCAAAATTTAAAATGTAATCTTTACCGCGTGAAAATCTCTGGGTTACGGGAAGGTGGCAGCTTTCTATTTTCAGCAGGCTGTGATGAATCACTTGCAAGGGAAAAGAAAGCTGTATCTTCATTAAAGCTTCCTTTTTTTCCCCTGAAACTTTCAACCAGCTGTGCACAGACCTGACAGTAAACTGCTATTCCTACTTGTTATCCTCTTTAAAAAAAAGTGCCTTCCTCATCAAAATCACACCTACCCACCGTGCTGGGATTTTTATTTATTCTTTCTCTTCCTTCTGTGTGTGTGGTTTTCCTTATAACTCACAGGCAACTGCTTAACATCAACAACAACAACGAAACTTTGGCAGAAGCCGCCTCAAAGGATCCGTGTGCGAGATGTTCAATGAACTTCCTAGCTACCAATAATTCCAGTTGGCTGCTTTTCCTTGAGCTGCATCCTCCCGGCGTCGGGGTGTGGAAGTGGTCAGTGCCCCATCGCTCGCGGGGGCTTCACCAGCTGCACGAGGCTTCCCCGAAGGGCGGCTCTTTGGGACCGGGGGCGAAGTGGGAGAAGTTTATTAGTTCTTTGCCTTTTTCTAAATGAAGCTACTTCTCGCAAGTCTAAATATTTACTGCCGTTTCTGGGGACACACACACACACACACGAAAATTAATAAAACCATCCGCGGAGCGAGATTCTGATTCCCAATTATTTTGCCTTCGCGAAGTTAAAAAAAAAAAAATCCCAACTTTGTTTGTGCATTCTTATTGCAAACACAATGCCAACAATGGCTAAATAGACAGCATAATAAATAGCACCACAATGCCGACATAAAGGCCTTTCTGGTACTGCATACAAAATATAAACTGTGCCATGCCATTATTATTCCGGAGCCCTTGCTGAAACAGTGCAGTTGAAATTCCACCCCCAATGTGCACCTAATCAGCCATTCAGAGCCCCTTAATGACTTGTCAGTTCTTTGCCCTGCCATTTTCTGTCCAATTAATTCTTTTATTGTGCACCGGATAAAGGAAGACAAAGGCCTTCCATGCAATAATGAATCATTAAAATTCAGCAGCTCCTCTCTTGTGCTCTTGGCTCCTCACCAGCAATTCAGGCTGTTTCGCATTCGTTATGTGTGTGGTGGTTAAAATTCACTCTACCTCAAACAAGACCTTTCAAAATGCTTAACCCTTTCCTGGGTGAAGACCTCCATCACTATATTGGGAATTTAGACACACACACACACACACACAAAAAAAAAAAAAAAAAAAGAAAAGAAAAAAGGAGGAGGAGGGGGACGAGCGAGGGGAGGAGAAAGGCAGGCAGAGGTATTTTGGGTAAATATTTTAATATCACGTCTCTGACAGTCACAATATTGCCTGCACACACAAACAAATACAGGGAGCGGGAGCGGATGCCAGCGCGGCTGTGAGAGCGGTCGGGCTGCGGAGCCGCGGTGGGACGGGTGTGCGGGTGCCGTTGCCCCTGCCCGGGCAGCGCTTTCCGACCAACGCCAGCAGCTTTGCATCGCTTTCCCTAAACCAACACAGCCCTGGGAGCGGGTGGCGGAGGCAGGGAGGGACACCCTCTTATTTTGGATTAGGAGGGGCTTGTTTTTCATTCCTAATTGGTTTAAGATAAACTGAAAGAAGCCGGCTTTTAAACCTGAATAAGTGTGTCCAACTGGCTTTTTTTTTTTTTTTTTTTTTTGCACGGGTTTCACTAAATCAGGTCAAAACCAACACTCCAGTTAAGCCAGTGACACACTGTGCATGGCTGAGCTCCGCGGCCATATGGGAGCGGCTTAATAGGGGTCAGCAGGAACGCCGGCGGCTCTTTCAAGCGCGGGGAGGGCAGAGCCCCGCTTTCGGCAGCACCCGCCGTGTTTAGCCAAGTGCCAAACCATTTCTGAGCAAAAAGCCCCGGGCTGGTGGCAACAGCCACCCCACCGGTGACTCCCGTCCCACCGCGGTGGCTCTTCTGCGGGCAGTGCCGCTGGCAGGCTGCAGCAGAAGCCGGGGGTAGGTTTGTTTTCTTGAGCCCTGTTAAAACTTTTTTTTTCGGTGCAGACCGCGTGGTTTTGTGGAAAGATGTTCCCTCCTCGTGCAGCGAGGTTCTGCAAAAAAATAAACTCACTTTCCACCTAAGCCACAAAACCAGCCGCCATTCCGGCCACAGCCCCGCTACTGAAATCTGCACTTCTTCGCAAACTCTCTGCAGCAGAAACCCCATGGCCCGAGACCCACCATAAGCCACCTGGGCTGACCAAAGGGCTGTCGTTCCCAAAAACCCACACTGGCCGTCAGGGAGCAGCCCCTGAATCGCGTTGTGTCACACCGCACTGACAAGGATCGCCCTGCAAGCGGGCTGGGGTTGCAGGATGGCAGTAAAACGAAGCAATTTGTAATAAGCACCATTTTCCGTGGTTTGGGCTCCGGGGGATTATTTTTAGCTCCTGCTGACTCATTTGGGAAATGGCTTCCCCTCCCCGAGCCTCATCCTTTGCCACTTGGTGCCATCCTTAGCTCCTGTGTATAACACATATAAAGTGAACTTAAGATGACACCGCCCTGGCTCAGCTGGGCAGTGGCAGAGGAGACGGGACCGGGGCTGGGCTGGGTATCCCTGGCTCCCACGGTCCTGTGCAGCTCCCCTCCCTTTGTTAATTAGGGTGCCATGTGACAAACCCCCCAAAAAACCTTGTAGAACCTCTGCAGGGTCTCTGAGGAAGAGCAAGGCAGTGGGGAGGGACGGGGCATCGTGTCTCTTGGGAGCTGGAGTTCCTCCCTGCATCGCTCACGGAGAGGTCAGGAGTTGACGTGAAACTCCCTGCTTCCACTCCCACCCCCCAAAAAGGGAGCTTGGAGTCCTTCGTGGTGAATTCGCACTTAGAAATTTGCCTTCAGACTTAAAAGAGCCCTAAATCACTTGGCCCCAACCTCATGCTCTCGAAGACTGAAAATAGGGCAATGTTGGAGTTTCCTTAAAGCCTTCCCGGAGGGTTGGGTTCATCCAGGCTCCCCTGGGACCAGACCCATGCCATGCTGTCTTCACCGCGGCACCTCCTCAGCTCCTCAGCCTTGTCCCAGCAGCTCCCGTGGCCGCCGAGCCTTCCCACGGGCTCGCACGCCACTGCTCCTGCTCCCAAAATCTCTCCGGCTTTGCACGGCAGCGTAGCTCTGCGCTACCTGGGTCACCGGCCGCAGCATCTGCCCGCTCACCTGAAAACGGCTTTTGCTGTCCTCCTGGTGCTTAAACACCACATACTCCAAACGACACTCACATCTCTAGTTATTTTTATTTTATATTTAATTATTTTTGCCTCCAGATCGCAGGCAACGTGTCGCCAGGGGCTGCGAGCATCCAGCCTTGGCCATGGGAGGATAAACTTGGCAGAGGGAGCGGGCGGCCGCAAACGTCTTCTCGTCTCATCGAGCATTAGGCCGGAGAAACCAGGCGAGGACAGCCAGCCCCGTGGCTGCTGCTTCCAGGAGCAGCACGTGAGGATGGCCAAATCCCTGCGTTGGGATCCCACGGGGACCAGTCCTGCGTGGGAAGGGCCGGGAAGCCCCACGTCTCGCAGCAGAGCAGAGCTGCTGGTTGGGTCCGGCGAGCCCAGCTGGAAAAGCCAGACATCCCGAGGAGGTCAATCCGTAGATGGGGAGCAGGGATATACTCACGTGGAAGTTTATTAAAACTAAACACCCTCGTAGAAATGCCATTTCAGAATTTCTTTGCCATAAACCTAATACCCAACTGTAAAAAATGTGTAACAAAAGTTGATATCACTCCAGGAAAAACTATAATAAGGAGGATGGGAAGGGACTTTTTCCACCATGCAGGAGGAATGTGGATACGGTCTATAAAATTAATTTCCTCTTTCTTACTAAACAGTACCTTCTGAGCAATTCAGATAAACAGCAAGATTCATTATTCTCTGCACCAAAAATAAAAAAGAGGAACTTTTATCGCTTGTGTATTCCTGCAATTATCTTGAGAACCCTTTTTTGTTGACAGCCAGGGGTCAAAAGCCGGTCTTGGTTTCACCTGATCTCATTGACTTCTGCAGAGACATTCCAGATTCACGCCAACACAAGAGCCATCAGAGCCGAGCTTGGGACACACAATGCTGCCATTCACGTCAGGAAGACGCTCGGCTCATGGAAAATCACTTCTCTTTCTGTAGACGATATCTACACATAAAATGGAAGAAAAGGATAATGCATGAAAATGCATTTATACAAACAGCACTCATTTCAAATCAAAATGCTCTTCTCTGAATATAAACTGTGCCCCCGATCAGTGGTTTTCTCCCAGGGAAGTTAAATGGGAGACTCGCGCGTTTAATTGTAAATCTAGGCGTGGGGAATGAACTTCGGGTGCTCTTAGAAATTTCCAGCACACCCTAAAGCCTGAGTCCCTGGGATTATTCAGGCCAGTGAATTTTACCTGCCTATCACCTTCTTGAACACCTATTTTGTAACATCTTTGAACTTTACTCAACAGCAAACGTGCAGCGAGTATCCCCTACTCTGCGGGATGCCAAAAGTAGTTGAATGTCACTATTCAGCATCAGCTATTCAAACGGGAGCTGCAGAGGGGTCTCCAGGGCTCGCGTTATCACTCGTACCCACCGAACGGCACAGAGCTAGAGCAGTTTGTTTCTGCAAACGTTAGTAAAAGCTAACTTCATCTCGCGAAGCTCGTAGAAAGCAAAAACAAGTGGAAAGCAAGCATGGCCAGAAGGGAACGGATTTAAAATCTGCATGTTTTGGACGTGCGTTTCCTCGGTGCAGCTGCCAGGCTGGTGCGGGGGCCCCCCGGCCGCCCAGGGCTCCCGCAGCCCCCGCAGGAGGAGAGCACGGCTCCGCACAAACACCCTGCGGCTCCCGGCCGTGCCAAGGACGTTGCGCTCGCTGGATGTCACCCCGTGCTAGGAAGCCACGGCTGGTACGATACACTGGGAGAAGAAGAAAAAGGAGAGAGGGAAGAGCTTGGTAACGTTCCGCAAGCCTGCGGCTGGGACTCATCCTGCCGGGTGCGCAGACCCCCACCGTGCTCTCCCGTGAGCCAGAGACGCTCGGGTGTGATTTTTAATTTCAGTATTTGGGGTGATTTACAATACCATCGCTTGCAGATATTTTAACTCTGCTTTAGAGATGAGTCCAGGTATCAGCGAAGTCACTGCAAACCTTGCTATTAAACATCAAGAAGAAAGTGAAGATAAGCACTTATATTCCCGTCTCTGCCTTTTTTCCCCCAAAGTGCGTGACTCGACCTTAACGTGCAGAACAGGCAACGCCAAAAGGCATCTATTTTTCGAGCGTGAGTTAGGATTAAGACTTGAAACTTGTATTGTAACTGGAGGGAGGAGAAAGGAGGAAAGAAAGTCTCCTCTGAAAGTTATTCTGCAGCTTTGGCTTATAGAGTAATAAAGTCATTTTGCCAGCAGTTTTGTAAATGAGCGAAGAGAAAATGGTGTCCAGTTACAGACACTCTGGCAAGATAGCTCTTGGCAGATACTGCAAACAGCAAATTTGCTTTGGGACTCTGTTGTTCAGACTTTGTTAATGTTCTTGAGCTTCATTAATTGTCATCACATTTATTTTCCCCATGTTAAAACATTTTCCACAGTGCTGCACTGCAACCAAGTCCTCAGCGCGTTTCTCAGGCAGGGGTGGCTGGATTTCCCTAATCCCAACCTTTTCCTCCCAATTAGGGCCCAGCCTGAAAATCTTGCACCATTCGTCTGAACTGGTGAAACCGAACTGCAACTTAGTTTATATGAGGGGGAAAAAAAAAAAAAAAGTCACAAATGTAACTATTTTAATGACTGTATTTAAAAAAAAAAAACAAACCCAAAACCCACTACATGCAACATATAATTTTGTTGCTATCATAATCAAGAGGTATTTACAAGGGCTCACCAACCAGAAAACAGAATTTGTTATTGTAAAATTCCTACGTGCTGTACAGAATAAAACGAACTTGGTCTAAAACCATGCAGTCTGACCTTGCAAACCCTTACTCATGTGAGCAGTCTCAATGAAATCCTATGAAATCCTTGGGATTATGGGCATGGAAATACACTTCTCAAAGAAGTAAAAAAAAAAAAAAAAAAAATTATAAATGGTGTCTTACTATGGGATTTTTCATGTACAGGGAAAGGGAGCACGGGAAAATAACAACAACCCCCCCCCGTCAACAAACAACAAGGTATTAGGAGAACAGAAAACCTTGGTCAAAACAGTTTATTCTGAATAGCCTGTCTCCTTCAAAGCTGTTCTCCGTGTTTCTTTTCAGCACAGAAATAGGCTCAAGCAGAAAGAAAACATAACACGTACTTGATAAAAAGCAATTTTTAATTTTATCAAATTGATCTGTACAAAAGTTAGCATTGCTTAGTCAGAAGCTAGTGAAGAGAACAGTTAAGTAACAGCCAAAGTCTTTCAAACTTTATACAGAAAAATAGATTGCATAAAAATGAGTTTTCTGTATTTTCCCCCACCCCCACGTCCCCAAAAGGAAATATGCAAAAAATATTTTTTAGAAAAAGAGTAGGAAACATAGAAAAGGTAAAAAGATGATAACCTCTGAAATGTGTTTTTAGATTTACAAAGTTTTTAAAGGCACAAGTTACCATAAAATAGATGGTTATTATATGCTCAGCATACAATGGAAGAAGTAGAAATATATCAATGAAATATTAGTCTAAAACTAAGTACCTAAAAATTTTTTAGTGGAGAAGATTTTAGTTTCACAGCTTGATGGATGATATCTGGTCCCTAGAAGCCAAAATTAAAGCAGAAGGTGAAAATTTCTCATTAAATTACATCCTCCTCTAAAGTAGTCCTGGTTCTGAAAGTGTACAAAGACTCTGCAATGCCTTGAATCCAATTTTAACGCCTGAAAGCAGGTAGCCAGAAAAATCGCCTGCTCCTTTTTGCAATCGTTTTAGCCTCCCAATTTAATTAGTAACTTCTCCCCCCCTTGGTATTTTACATTCCCGTTTGAGTTTCCTGTTGGTGACCAGGTCTGCGATGGGCAGATTCGTTCAGTCCCTCTCTCAAACACGACTGCTGCAGCGGTTCAAAACGAAAAAAACCCAAAAACCAACGAAAATCTATAGACTCATAACACCATTTTATTGTATCATCTCCACTATTTTTATGCTCCCTCCCCACCCCATCTTTAAAATCTTTTAAAATTCTACTTTTTGCACAAAATTACTTCATTAATTAAAAGACAAAATAATACAGAACATAAATACATATTTAACAGCTTTAAAAAAAAAAAAAGAAACAAAAAACAAAAACACTTTAAGCTTCCAAAAAACCAAAACAAAATGTTAATTACAGCCAAACCTTGCTTAGAAGAACTCTTGACTAAAAAAACAAACACTTCAGACATTTAATTGGTTGGTCCCACCAGACTCGTTTGTTCCCACGAGATTGTTACACGGAATAGCCGGGTTTTCAGGTTTCATCCGCGTTGGTCCGAGTGAGTTCTTGCCCTCAAGGTTGGTCCGTTCCTCACATTGCAATAGACCCTTAAAGTCTCGAACAGCTTTTTTTTCTCCCTCCTCCCCCCCCACCCCCCCTGCTCCACTTTTGCACTTGTCAACTTCCACGACGAGTAAGTTCAGTTCAGTCCTCACAGAGGAGTCGAATGGTTTTGTCCTTCATTTATTCAAAAGGAATCGCTGGTCCTTTTTTTTTTTTTTTTTCTTTTTTTCATTATTTTTTTTATTTTTTTAGGTTGGATTAATTAAAGAAAAATAGAGCTCTGTCCTTTTGGAGAGTTTTGAAGCAAGGGGACATCCAGTCGCAACGAGCAGAGTTCCCAGTGGCTCAGGAGGCACTTCGGAAACTATCGCGGCACTCCACGCTCTTCGTCTTCATTCCTTCATTAGTGCATATGTCGGGGAAGCCCTCGGGGGCTCCGCGCATCCTTTAAGGCCTCGTCAGGGTCGTATAGACCGGCTGGTCCCAGTTAGCGGTGGGGCTGTGGGCCGGCGGGATGGACAAGCCGTTGAGGATGGGCGTCGCGTAGGGACGGCGGGAGGAGTGGAAATAGGGATACTGGTAAATGCTGGAGGGGTAGCCGGGGTAAGGGTTGTAGTAGTTGGAGCTCTGGAGGTCCGTGTAGTCGCACTGGGAGCTGGAGAAGGAGGCGGCGGCCGTGGCGGTGGAGGCGGGTGGTGGCACAAGCCTGGGCGCTGTAGGAGCCGTAGTCGGAGTGCGCGGGGGAGCCGTGGGACTGGTCGCTGTAGTGGCTGGGGCTCAGCTGCTCCGTTTTGATGTGCGGCCTTTGCTGGCCCGAGTCGGCGGAGGACGGCGACGCCGAGGCCGGGCTTTTGTGAGTCCAGACCTGGTTGGTCCCGCCGGTGCCCGTGGCCGAGTGGGAGTAGGACGCGCCGTAGGAGCCGGCGGCGGCGTTGGGGCCGTGGTCGGCCGGCATGGCGGCGTGGCCGTTGAGTGGCAGGTACTGGTCGAACTCGTGCACGTCGAAGGTCTCCATGTTGTTGATGACCTCGCTGCTCAGCTCCGAGATGTCCACGTTGCTGAAGTCGATGTTCTGGCGGCCGCTCTCCACGAGGCGGCGGCCCTCGTGCTTCAGCTCCTGCTTGCTGCCGTGGTGGAGGTCGGTTTTGGGGGTGGTGGGTGGGGTGGGTGGCCCGTGGGTCTGGCCTGGGGACGAAGGGACAGCAAGGCTTTAACAAGAGCGGCCACAAAACACCCAACTCCTTCAAGAACGATTGAAAAAAAAAAAAAGCGTGTTTCGCCCCCCTCTTATCGCAAGAGGGGAAGGGGGATTTAAATCTACAGCCCCGTGTTGGAGGTGGCTGATGTCCCCCTGCGACCATGCCAGGGACGGTGTCCTTGTCCAGGGTAAGCCACCCGCATGAGTGATGGTTCGCAGCGGGGAGGAGAGGCCGGGGAGCGCGCTGTGCCCATCGGGATCGCTCTGGGACACGGCGGGACACCCCCGGTTCCACAAACTCCCCCTCGCCTGGGAAGCAGAACCAGGGGGGTGGATTTGGAGGGACCCCATCAGCCTCCTCCCCGCGGGCAGCCTGAAGCCAGCCCGGCTCTCCCGGAGGCAGAGAAGCCGGGATCCCCAGCCAGGCTGGGCGAGAGCGCAGACGCGTCTAAAGCTGCAGGACGTTCGCAATCCTCCTGGAATCTGTCAACACGCGCCCCGTGCCAATTCGCAGCGCCGCTGAGAAGCGGGGAGCTTCGGGGGGAAGCCGCCTCTCCAGGACCCGCTCCCCCAGGCACCCTTCGCGTGGCCAAAGGTTTATTAACCCTTATTAGCTCGCAATTAATTCTCCCCGCTCCCGGGCCAGCTGGGAAACCGGGATCCCTGCGCTTTGGGGACTTCCTATCGCACAGTCGGCTTTATAAGCTTTTACTACAGAAAACAGTGGCCACGTTCACAACCTGGTGCAAAACCCCAGCTCTCAGGGCAACTACTCCTGCTTTTAGATGGCCCCAATCCCACTGATATTCATCCGGGGAGCAGATGAGCCCGTGCCCGCCAGCTGGTTCATGTCCCAAACCAACGCACCCGGGACCTGCAGATTTTTTTTTTTTTTGCCCGTGGGGGTCCTTTACCTGTGTGATCACCATGATGGTGGGAATCTGCCATGCCTCCCAGCCCGCTGTCCGCTTTGTAGATCTGCGTGCCGGCGTGGTGGCTGAGCTCAGCTCCAGAGTCGGAGTCGCTCTGCCCGGCTTTTACACTTTTCCTCCTCCGTGGCTGGTATTTATAATCCGGGTGATCCTTTTTGTGCTGGACCCTGAGCCGCTCAGCTTCTTCCACAAAGGGACGTTTCTCATTTTCGCTTAACAAACTGGTTTAGGATGGATTTTTTTTTTTTTTTTAAAGAAGGAGGAGGGGGAAAAAGAAAATAATCCAAAATTAACATTTTTCCCTTAGAAGTTTTCAGCCTATTTTCAGGCTCACATCCCCACTTCCCATACACCGATTTGAACAACCAGAAAGTTAATCACAAAACGAATTTGCTGTAGCAAAAAAGAGCTAAACTATGTTGCAAAAACGTATTAAAATACCAACTATAGAGGTTCAGAAGACACCGACCGCTATGGATACCTACAACCAGACAAAACAAAATCCCCCTGCCCCATTTTAAATGCCTTTGCCAAATATTATTCCTATGTTTGCCCTACAAATGCCACCCCCTCACCGCGACAAACAACGCTGCCCATTTCCAGCTTTGTTTGGTGCTTACAAAGAAACCACGAAGGCAACAGCGACGGGATTATTTCTTTCAAAACTCTCCCCTACCCAGACCTCTCTTTGCAAACTCTTGGAGAGTCTCAAACCGCAGCGGGAGCATCGCTGGCCCAAACAGGCAGGAAAGATGCAAGTTTGGTACAACCAGACATGACCAAATATACCACACGGTAAAACGTGGCTCGTCACAGAGCCTTGGAAAGCAGAGCGCACTCATATGCCGCCCAGAAAAAAAAAAAATATTTGCATCGGTGGGCAGCGCTGAGCATGCCAGCACGCAGATAAGAAGGGAAATTAGGAAGCAGATTAAAATAACTGCTAAAAATCGGCTTGTTTGGTTGTATAGCTTGTTAAGCAACAAGCAAGCAAGCCAGGGAAAAAAAACTTTTAGAAAAAGCCATTGCAAGAGAAGCAATTAAAAAAAAAGTCTCAATCTCCTGGGGACAGGGACACGGGAGAGGGAAGGGCCCAGGCTGCACATCTTGGTGATGGAGCAGGGAACAATCCACCCGTGACAGCGCTGGGGCAGGACCCACGGGCAGCGCTGCGGCCGTGGGTGCCCCGGCCCCTGCACGGGGGCTTTTTCGGTCCTCTGCAGCGAACCCACAGGCTCTGGGGGATTTTTGCACTTCAGTTAGAAACGCTTTAAGAATCCCCCTGCGGGCACGGACGGCCAAAAAAGTAGTAATATTAATAAAAAGAAATTAAGTAAGCGGTGGGAGAGGGACTTCAGCCGCGCACCCCCCCGAGGCAAAGCCCCCGCCGCATCCCTGGGCACCCCGGGGGGGTCCCGCCGGTGCAGCCCCGCGGCGGGTCGGGGGAAAGGGGGGGGGTCGGGGGGCTGCGGGGTCCGGGACTCACCGCCAAAGCTTGCCCAGGGTCTTGCTGAGCTCGGCGTTGTGCAGATGCGGGTACTGGTCGGCCAGTTTCCTGCGGGCGGCCTGCGCCCACACCATGAAGGCGTTCATGGGCCGCTTGACGTGAGGTTTGGCCTTGAGCGATCCGTTGCCGCGGACGGGCATGGGCACCAGGCTCCAGTCGTAACCCTTCAGCACCTGCGAGACGGCATCGCGGATGCAGGCGGGGAAACGTTCGTCCACCTCGGCCGCGTCTACCTTCGCTCCCAACGGAGCGGTACCGGGAGGGCGCGGGGCGGGAGCGGGGGGGCAACCCAGACCCTCGGAACCGGCGGGGGAGAGAGGCGAGTCGGAGTCCGAGTCCACGTGGGACATGGAGCTGGTGGTACCCGCGGGGCTGCAGGGAGCCTCCAGCGTTTTGTCGTGCTCCTCGGTCATGTTGAGCATTGGTGGCCGCGGGAGGGATGGGGATGGGGTTGGGGTTGGGGTTGGGGGGGGGGGGGGGGAGGGAGGGGGGGGGAAAGGGAGCGAGGGGCAGAACCGCCCCGAGGGTGAGGATGTGCCCGGGCTGGAGCGGCGGGGACCGCGCAGCCCTCCGCGGGCGCTCGAAGAGCAAGAAAGAAAAAAAAAAAAAGAAAAAAAAAAATTAAAAAAATGAAAAAATCTAGAAGAATAAAAATAAAAGACACAAACGCGTAAAAATCAGCCGAAAAATCAAAAAAAACACAACCAAAACCAGTCCTGCTGCCGTCCCGGCGCCCCGCTCCCCTCCGCGCCGCTCCGCGCCCCGCGCCCGGCCCGCCGCCGCGCTCCACGTCCAGTGCGAAACTCGGCCCCTGGCAACAAGTTACTTTAAGGGGAGGGCAAACGGCTCCTCCTCCGCCGCCGCTTCCCATTGGCGGAGCGGGAAGGATCATTTACATAAGGGGCGGGGCGCCGCCCTACCCGGGGCCGCGCTGTCCGCCCGCCCGCCCGCCCGCCGCACTCCCGCCGTTCCGCCGACCGGACCCGCCGCTGCCCGGGGCGGGCGGCTGGAGGCGGCCCGGCCGCCGAACGGGCCCTCTCTCGGCATGTGTGGGCGTCCCCCCCCCCCTATTTTTGCCGCTGTAAATTGTCCGGGAGGGGGGGTGCTTCGCCGCACCACGGTACTAGCGGGGGACCCCCCCCGACGGCGGGGATGTGTTTTATACCCCCGGTGTGCGGAGGGGGACCCCCCCCACCCCGTCTTGGGGGAGGGTGGGGAGCAGCGGGACGGTCTCCGGGGTTGAGGGGCTCGGCGGTGGGTTGCTGAGAACCTTTTCCAAGCCGCGGGGGACGGGGCCGGCGCGGTGAAGAGGTGCGGAGCGGCTCCGGGATGGGGCGACAGCAGCCGCCTCCCCGGAGCTCCGGTACGGCGGGACGCACCGGGCGGTTCGTGCCCTGGGGATAGCCGGTTACTTTCTGAACCCCTTTTCCGCGGGGGGAACTTCTGGGGAGGCCGGTACGCGGCAGAAACACCGGTTGCAAGCGGGGTCGGAGCTGCCCGTGTGCCCCCGCAGCCGGTGCAGCCCTCCGGCAGCCGAGCCCCGGTGTCCCCGGGGCCGCCGTGCGCTCCCCGCTCTCTCCAACGGGGCAGATAACGGAGGAAAGCGGTGGATGGCTGGAAAGAACCGAAACGAGCCCCTCCGTGCCCCTCCACCTCCCCTGGCCCCGTCTCGCCTCTCCTCTCTCCCCGCAGCCTTCCCACCGCCGGGCTCGGGCACCGGGGACCCTCCCCGGGCTGCCCTGGCCGCGTCCCGCCCGAGGCCGGCGGCTTTGCACCGTCCGGAGGAGAATGCGGCACCTCGGGGGTGAGCCTGGGGGTCTGGGGGGGGCGGGGGGGGGATTCCCTGCAAAATCTCCCCTGTCAGCTCCGGCTGCGGGAGACCCCGGTGCGGGGCTGCGCGCCTCGGGCCCCTCAGCAAAATCCCCCCTTTTTTTTTTTTTTAAACCATCTGCCTGCTCGGTCCGGAGAGCTGTCCCTCTCCAAGCGAGCCCTGGTTTTGCAGCATTTATTTGAAGCATTTGATTCTAATTATCTGCGGAATCCAGCCTTCTAATTGCGACTGGAAGAAAGCAACTCCCCAAATTCCAGTTTTATCCGCTGCTTCCCCCCAGCCCCGCTAACCCCCCGGAAAAAGAGGGTCAAGTACAAGATTTACAGGAAAAAAAATAGAAATTGTGCGAGTGCTTCAAGCATTCCAGCGTTTAAAAACTAACAGGAGCGTGGGGGGGGGGGTGAGAGCATTTTGTTTAATTACTGCAGTGTATAATCACCTTGAAATAAAGCGTATGCTTTGAATTTAAATGTAACACTGTTTAAATGTGCCTGAATGTCCGTATGCCTTCTGTGTGAAAATGAATATATTCCATTAAAGTGCAAAGTGGGATTTTATTTTATTTAAAAATTCTCTCATTTCCTTATTAGTAATTTTTCAAGATTTCAACTTTTAGTTTGTAGAGTCACAAAGTGAATTACCTTTGGACAAAGGTTGTTTGGTTTTTTTTTAAATATAATTTTACAAAGTGTCATTTTAAAAAATACTGACTTCAAGGCTCAAGGCATACTATATGTGTTGAACTTGCAAGTGAGGATTAATTGAACTTTTCTTCCAGGGCCCAATCCAAAGCTTAACGAGATTGTGGACAAGTTTCTGTTTTCCCTGGGCTTTGGACCAGTGGCTTTGCAGTGCTGTTGGACACTTGGCAAAACTTTTTTTTTTTCCCCTCATGTGACATATGATTAACATACATTTCTGTAATGCCTGTCTCTTTGGGTTCTCATAGCTCTTTAAGAAGTTTACCTTATTAAATACTGTGAGTCAGGTAAATTGTCTTTCATCTGTTTTAGAGGTGACCGAGTCAAAGCAATAATCACTATTTTTAGTGTATCATTTCAAAGACAGCCTCTCCTGCGGAGCACCTTCCTCAGAAGAGTGAACCTCATTGCGTGACTGAGGATGAGAAGGGATTTGTGGGACACTCGGAGCTTTGGGGCAAGCCCACGGAGGTAGGAATGAAAACAGAGTCCCTATTTTCTGATCCCTGTCTTCAACTACAAGTCAAATTCCTGCAGAAGAAGCCCCCAAGGACAGCAGGAATTGAAGACATTGCTTTTCTCCCCCTTGCATGCTGCTGCCTTTCACGGCTCCCCAGCTCTGCCTGAGGCAGGGAATTGCATTTCTCAGCCCACACACTTGAATTCCTCTTTGTCCAAAGCAGGTAGAAGGAAGAGGACAACTTCTGGTAGTCGCTTCCTCTCACTCTGGAGATGGGCACGGGGAAGAGGTAGTGCCTGGAACCACAGCAGGATACGTGTCCTGCTTCATGTCTGGTTTTGTGATCTTGCACAAACCATTTCATGTCTCTGAGTATCAGTTCTCAGCCGAGCTGGTGGAGGGAGCAGTGTTGCCTTGCATTTCAGACAATCCGACCTGGGCAAGGCTGCAAGAAGCTGAGATGACACAGGGAGAGGAGGGAGCTGGAGCAACTGGGAAACTTCAGTAGCTCACGTTTCCTGAGAAGTTCACTCATCCATGAAATGGAACGAGATTATGCTAGGACAAGAAGTGGGTTCAAGTGGCATCATTTGTCTTACAGGGTCTTTTTCAATTTTTGTATGACAAAGTACCAGCGATGTTTGCACAGGGATGGGCAAGTGATGGAGCTGCAGGGCAGGTCTTGCAGTGATCCTGCATGATGCGTCATCTAGACCCGGCCTAACGCTTCTCTGTCTTGACCCAGACCTCTGCAGGGTGGGCCCTGACATTGGGATTTCCAGGAAAAGGGTGTAGATCTTGGAGGGAAGAACCGAGATTGCTGTTGCCCAATGGAGCCTTAAAGAGTGCACCCAAGCGGGGTACATTTGGAGAGGGTTTGTGGAACAGAGCTGGCTGTTCCTGACAGAGAGCGGGCACAGCAGAGGTCCACCAGCTGCCTGTCAATATTGGTAACACTGCTTCATTTTCTTTAAAGTCTGACACGGTCTCCAATAAAGCTCCTGGCCAGCTCACACCAGTGTTGCTGGGGATCAGGCACTAAATACAAGGTCTGCATGCTTGGCTCCATCACATTGTCACTTGTCACCTGGGAACCCTCAGAATTCCCACGGGACAGAGGTGGCTTGATCTCCTGTCCTGGTTCCTCTCTGCCATGCCTATTTGTTATGCAGGAATAAGTGTGTGAGTGCATTGGCTTCAGAGCAGTCAGAGCCCCACTAATGTCAGGGAGGAGAAATTTCATCTTCTGTAGAAGACAGGGAAGGCGTTTTCAGAGCATGAGAGCATGTGGGAACCACTGCACGCGAGCGGGTATGCTCTGCAACGCGTGTACGTACTGCACTCCTTTCCTGGCTGGGTGGAGGCCTGGCCCAAAGGTGGGCTCTATCGCTTAATCTGATCGAGTGGTAAAGTTATCATTTTTCAAAAAATGGCTACCTTTGAACTGCGAGCTGATTTTACATGGGAATTTCAAAGAGCAAATAGAAAGAGCTGTACAGGGGAAGAAAAAACCACCCCTGATCAGATAAGAGTAACCTATGGGTGGTGTTAAAGTAAGCCTCTGACATCTGCAGGATTAATGCTCTGCCCAGAGGATACAGCAGTTCAGTGGCAACTTGGAGATTACTGTGAAACAATGTTCATTCCTTTTCAGGAAAGCTCCTGTTATTTGAAAAGAAAGGAAAAAAAAGACCTGTGGTAACTTTCAACTAATTTCAATTGAAATAGCAGTAGAAGAGCTGAAAAGCTTTGCTCTCAAGATGAACTGTAGTGATGGGTTGAATTCTACGCTGTGTGCTTGTGAAGGCCCCAGCACATAACCTGTCCTACTCATGCAATTTTAAGGCTAAACTTACATGGCTCAGCTGCTTGCAGATCAGTTTAGGTCCAAAATTTGTCCTCTGTTCACACGAAATGAGCCTCGCTGCTCTGAAAAATTCAGGAGTAAGAGAGACAGAACCTTTTTGCAAATTTTAATTAACACCTGGGGTATTTAGTCCTTGGCATTTCCACAGCTCCCACCACTGTGCTTAGCTGTGCTCTTGAAATTCTTGTTTTCACCTGCACAGCAGGAGTGAAAAATTACCGTGTGCTGTCATGAAAGTCACTGTGTGCTCCCACCACAGCAAGAACAAGTTTTTATTGCACAGCCTCATGCAAAGCCTGGAATTAGAGGTGTTTCCATGGATTGTGAAGAGCTGGGGAGTCGAGGCTCCCACCACCACGAGTGGATGCAAACTTGCACCCCTTGCACAGCTGCTGCAGTCTGCTGAGAACAGGGGGGAAAGAGAGAGGCTTAAATATTAGTTTAATATTAGTTTTTACTGTGTTAATGGGGTGCCTAGCTCCAGCATCCCTCCTTTTTCTGGACAGGAATAGTTTGGCAGCTGCAGGGCGAACAATGGAGGAACACGTCCCCCAGCAGCTCTTTTCCAACCCAGGAACATTTACCTGGCGTTGATACAAGAAACTCTGCACACCTGCACTGGGCAGGACTCCACTGACCTCTCTCCTGCTTGAAACGCAAGCAGAGAGCAGAGCATGGGATTCCTGAGCCCTTTTCTAGGTTTCATTATGCCCGCAGATATCAGAGAAAAAGGCCATTTATTTTTAGAAAGCTTTGACTTCAGCGTGAGTCAAAGGCAGTGAGGGCTTCATGAAAATCTTTACATGTTACATTGGGCCTGGTGTGGAATTTCTGCTAAAATAAAATAGCCTTTACTAACAAGTGCTTTTATGATTATTAGTTCTTTAATATCCCAATTTAAAAAGTTAACTAGTGGCTTCTTCTGTGTTTTTATCTTGCAGCTTTCCCAGCCTGAAGTTGCACACCGTCGTGCTGACAGCCAAGGACCCAGAGGTGAAAGCAATTGCAAACCCAAAAGGGACGGACTTCTCTTTGGGTCTCAGAAAACATGCATGCATAAAGACCAAAAACAGTGGAATTCTGTTCAAATATTCTAAGATACCAGCAACAAAACAAAATTTGCTTTTGCGGGATCAACAACACACAGGTATGCGTTACACGTTAAAGGCCAGGTGAGACACTGGCAAAGGATCTCTTCTTTCCTCCTGCACAGCACAGGCTGGACAGCATCTTTTCAAAATAATGGAGAAGCACAATTCTATTAATTATGATTACTGTGATTATTAATTGTTTGTCCTATGGCACCGTGTAGGAATCCCTCTTCTGAATCAGCACCACCTCATTTCAGATGCTGTACAAATACAGGAGGAATAAAGGTAATTCTTCCTCTGAAAATCCTTTTCAGCCTTAATCCTGCTAACCCTGGAGTTAAAGATCAGATTTCCATAGGGAAGGATCAGGGATTTTAATGGAAAAAATATTACCGCTGGAAAAATCTTAACTAGTAGAAGGAAGCTCCCAAATTCTTTGCGAGATCCCCACCTCCCATTTAGCGAACGCAGCTGAACGCTCAGCAGGATTGTGTGTAACTGCATTATACATAATTGAATGTATGTTTTCTTTAGAGGAGTCCCCAAATGTTAATGCTGCTTTACAAAATAGTTATTTCTGCACACATTCACTTTCTCTGTTTTATTTAAACCCAATTCCTGGCAGCCAGAGGGGCGAAAGACTAGACCTGAATGAACACAGAGTAATTTAGGGTGCCAGGGACAGCAGGGTTGAGGTGCTGGTGGGGACAGCTGCTGGGTGCTGTGACAGTAAATGCTTGTTTCTCTGTCACTTTTGCAGCTGTTTGGAACACAGCAAAATAGGGTCGGGCGGGGGGACGTGGCGGCGCGCATTTTGTTGAATGAAGATCTGCATCAATGATGCCTCAGCGCCTGCCTGCCAGCCTGACATTTATGAATCGCTTTCCCTTTGAGACTTTTAAGGCTCAGAGCCTCGCTCTTAAATATCTTGTTTGCGTTACTTGCTTGGTTTTTACATTGTTTTCTTTTCTGAGACCTTACTTTGAAAAGAGGGAACGCGAGGGAAAATTGCGACATGAAGATAAAAGCTGACAGTAGGTAGGTGAGCAGAAAACCCGACGCAGATGATGATCCACACAAAGCTGCATACCAGCAGGAACTCAGAACAGAGAGGAGGTCATTTGATGTTCTAATCTGCCGTTTTATTGCACGTTTTCCTTTATAGCTTGAACCATCTTCCAGTAAAGCTGAAGGAAAGGCTTCCATTGCCTTTTATGAGAGTTGGATCGGTCCTGGAGAGTAACAACATTTTTCTGCCATTTAATAGACTTAAAACTTTGCAGCTCGTATTGTTGGAAGGTGCTATTGACACACGATGTCCCTCGAGCTCAGGTCGGCTGAGTTTGGTGTTCATTCCTGCTACCGTCCCAACTTGTGCATCTGGCAGATCTCAGAGCGATCTTCAGCAGTGAAAACCGACCCAGTGCAGCGTTCCCTTCCCAGCTCCAATTATTCCTTTTCTTTTTTTTTTGCTAAATCTTTAGCCTAAACCCTCCTCTTTTCCTCAGTAATTTCCTCAATTATCCAGTTTGTTTTACAGACATTTCCATTTAATGTGGAATTTGCTGTAAAAGTTTCATAAAGACCCCACAAAGGAAACCATTAGCTTACATCTCTTTAAATTTATCTAGCCAACCCTTGTGGCTAATCCAAAGGGAGAGCGAAACTGCAGTATACCAGAGGCCTTTAACAAATAGCTTATTTTTCTTTCCCTATACAATGCACCATTATGTAGGGTTTTTTTCTAAGGAGAACAATGCAAGCAGCGGTGATGGGAAACTGGAAAAACAAAAGAGGCATTTAGAAGGGACCGCTTTACAGTCTGAAAAGCATTGAATAACGTTACACCTGATAACATACTTTCTCAGAGACCATCGAACGGTTTAGCACGGCGGTGTTTAGCACGACGGACACCTAAACTCGCTGGTGACCGCCGAGGCCGCTTTATTAGTGTGGTTTTGCTAAAAAACAGCGTTTATGAACTCATAAACGGAGTCAAGTGCTTGGCGGCTATGGAGTACTATGAAGTAGAAATCACGGCAGCATCAGAAGTGCCAAATATCGAAAGCCTGAGGAATTTAACTTAAAATTATTCCTCAGGGACGGAGCCCGGGGACGGCAGGGTGAGGTGAAGGGGCTGCGGCCAGACCCTGCCCGTGCCAGCGGACTCGGCTCCACAGAGGGCCCCGGCCTCCTCGGGCGGGAGGTGGGCGAAGGGCTTTTGCAGCCAACTCCTTCCGTTTCTTTCCGGTTTTGCGGTGCTTTTTTTTTTTTTTTTTCCCTTTTTTTCCCTTAACTTTGCACTTCCTCGCCCTTTTCCAAAGGTCGCTCCCTGGGGCCGAGGCGTACAGACGCCATTTTTCCCACAGAAACCGCGGCTGTAGTGACACGGCCGGCCCGGGACAGTCTCCCGCCATCAGCGCCTCAGCCCGGCGGCGGCAGCCCGCGTCGCGGCGGGGGTGGCGGAGGGGAGGGCGGGCCGGCCGCACGCATGCTCGCTGCGGGCTCCGACATGGCGGCGCCCAGCGCGGCGCTGAGGCAGAGGCGGGCGGCGGCGGCCGACGGCGCCCGCGGGGCCCCGGAGCGGGTTGTGGCGGGGCCGGCGGGCAGCGGGGTCGGGTCGCCGCCGCCGCCGCCGGGCACCTTCTGGCTGACCCGCATCGTGCTGCTGCGATCCATAGCCCTGCTTTACTGTGAGTCTCCGGGCGCTGGCTGCCCCGCGCCTCTTTCTCTCTCCGCTGCCCGGGGAGCGGGGTGGGGGGCCCGGCCGAGCCCCGGGCTGCGGTGGGGCGGCCGGGCTCGTCGCCACGCCGAACCCCGTGAAGTCCTGGCGTTGCCCCGTCCCATCCCTCATGGCCTTTCCCCGCTGCAATGCCTCAGGTGGGGCAGGCGGGAGCCCTGCCACGGGGAAGGGGTGAGCCCCCCCCCCCCGGGTGCCCCCGCCGGCGGGTGCTCGTCCTCCCGTGGGGTCCGTGCTGGTGCTGCGGTGCGAGGTCCCGCCGTGGTGGGAGAGGAGGCCCGTGACCGTCTTACGTACTCCGTGGTGAATTTCGGTTTGCGGGACAGGGGGGGCTGCGGGGTGTTTTGCCCCAGCTCCTGGGTGCAGACCCCGGCCCGGCCCGGCAGGGCTGCAGCAGTTGCGCTGAGGAGCCCTGCCGGCCTTTTACCAAAGGACTGCTTCGTTTTGGCTGTCGGGGGCACGTGGTTGCGTACCCAAAGCTTGAGGGGACGAGCGAGATGCGAAATGGGAAGCGCCTTTTGTTTTCGACTCTCGCTTTGCTGGTGGGACGGGGACCCTGGGGTTGGCAGCTGGGATGGAGTTGGGTGATGTTGGGGCTCCCGTGTTGGCGGAGCTGAAAGGAGAGGTTGCTCGCACCACGAGGCTGGTACCTGTCAGCAGAGCTGGTTGGGGCCGGTCGTCCTTTTTCTTCAAGGTAGATGTTGTGAGCTAACTGTGCAAGAGAAGAACTCTTTGTCTTATGCAGAAGCAGATCTTTAGCATCTTACGTAGGACTGGAGAGAGATGACGTCCTTGGGTGCCAACGCTACCAGTCGGGACCTAGAATTGACGTGACCTTAAAATGGTTAACGGTGAAACCAGTTTCCAACCTCAGCTGTGCTTGTTTGGCTCTCGCTTTGGCAAGTAACGCTGAGAGCCGTGCTCAGAGCCCACTAGTGTTCCACTTAAAAAATATTCACAGTGAAACCTAAACTGACATATAACACACTACATTACAAATTCTAAACTTGCCCCAGATTTGTCCACAAAATCGTTAGGATTTGTAGGCTGCCAGCCTGCTTAGATTATTTTGCATCAAAACCATGCAGAAGTTGTAGTTTTGTATGGTTTTGACACGTGCTCTGTTTCTAGTTTGGTTTCAGCTCTCGGTGAAATGTGGGGTTATGACTCTTTCAGTCAAAATGAAAGCGATTCCGATATTCCCCCGTGTGTAAATCCAGACTGCTGAGTTTCCCGTAGCTCGGTTTGCAGTTTCCTTATGAAAAACTGATTAGCGTTCTCCGCCGTGTGTTCGGTGGAGGCTGCCGCTTTCTGATCGCGGCTTTGGGATTATAAATATGCCGCACCTGGGACCAAATGGTGTCCTGTTGGGCGGTGGTGTGTTCGATGGGAAGGGAGCAGGTGGTGGCTGGACGGGTGGGAGTTGGTAAGGGGGTGATGAGGCAGAGGAGGGCAAAGAGCGACTCAAACGTATGAGACCTTCTGGTGGCTGGGTGACCTGATTAGGGACAACGAGAGCAGTAAGAGGTGAGGAGCAAGTGTCCGATTCAGGGTCAGGTGAGTTTCAGTGTGGAAATGATTGAAACCTATGGGCTGCAGGGAGAAAGGGAGAGTGAGGATGCGTAAGCCAGAGGATGAAGCTGAGATTGCATGCTGATGAGGGAAAGCGGGATGACAGAAAATAGGGAGAGGAACTGGATTCCGCACTTTTCCAAGTAGGAGAGGTGAATGGGAACACCTGGCAGTGGCAGAAGCGGGGAGGAGACACCAAAATGCTTCTGCAGTCCAGAGTGAGGAAACCTTTTTGAGAGAGGTAGCCTCAGAGGAAGGGGTTTGGGTACCAGAGCTGGAAGGAACAGGGTAGGAGGATGGTTCTGTCCTTTGAAATGGAAGAGATACAAGAGAGGAAAAGTTTACCTGCTCGTTATGCAACTTTTGCTTGGTTGCAATCAGGTAACAGTGATTTCTGCTGCTTGTTTTGATTGAGTAACAGGCAAACAACCCAAAGCCAGAAACCTGGGCCAGATTTGAGACAGGTCAAATTCTGACTCAGGCTGTCACTTGCAGCGGTGTTGAGGCCCCAGCTCTGATCCCGATGCAGGAGAGAAGCTGTGCAGCCTACAACCGAAGCGTTTGTAGGGTGGAAACTAATTGGTGTCTCTGAGATGGAGAGATTGTGAACAGGCAGATTCCTCTGTCAAAGGCTGCAAAACCATGACACGGCTGTTGGGATGGGATGCTCCTGAGGGAAGGTGGGTTGCCTTTTGATCTCTTCTGAGAGCCTGGGTTTAGAAACAGCAGAAAACAATTTAAAGCTTCTGTGCCAAGCTGCTCTTCCAAGCTCTTTTCTGAAGATGGAACCATTTACTCTGACAGATTATTTTTTTTCCCAGGCACGGCGATTCTACACACGCCGAGTCTCAGACTTGCTGAGGAAATGGTTGATGCCGTTGTGACAGTTTGACATTCCTCAGTCGTGGGATGTTTTTCCCCCTTCTTTCATTTCACCCTTTTAAACGTAACCCTTTCATTCCTGCTGTGTTAAGCAACAAATCCTTGGGGGGAGGACTTTGTGTTAAAGTATCAGGGAAGTGGTCACTGCCTGATGATTGTAGCTCCTGCTTATTAGTGCAGCTGTGTGAGCTGAAAGCTTGTTCTCCCTCCTAGGTGGAAAGGGAGGGGTGGGAGAGGGAAGGACCCAGTGAATGGGGTAGAGAGAAACATTATTTGGGCTATACAGTGATGCTGAGGGGCAGAATCACTAAGCGTGATCTGGGGGCCTGTCACCTCCTTCCTGCCCCCCACTCCACTCTCGAGAGGCTGCTTTATTGCTTGATGCGAGCTGGGGAGATGCTTTCCCTTTGGATCTTCTCCTGTGGAAGGAGGACAGGCAGTGCAAGGCGGGTGTGAAGAGTCCTTCTGTGTGCCCTCCCTTCTCCTCCACCCTGTTTGGTTATAACTGCTCTCCTCTTCTTTTTTTGAAGGGAGTTTCCAGAAGCAGCCAGAGCCTGGGAAGTCCCTGGCAAAGCAGCTGTTGTCTGAGAGGCAGGTTAGAGATGAGGAGGTGGGAAAGGATCTGATGATTCGTGGAGGTCAGTGACCAGAACCACCTGCTGCTTGCAAGAATGGGAAGGAAGGGGAAAATGGATCTAAGCTGAAAGTGCTCAGCGAGGTTTGCTCTTTGCAGCAGGGCTGGGCCAGTGGGGACCTCCTAGCTGAGCACTAAGGTAAATGAAATGCCTGTCTGTGTAATTCTGTTTTTAATAGTAGCTAGCACTGTGCGCTTGCAAATTCAGTGACACTTAAGTTCTTATAGCTGCCAGCCCTCAGACGCATTTTCAGATCCGAGACCTCTTTTTCCAATTCACCAAGTCAGTGTGGGCAGACCAAGTGGTAAAACCCTTCTGGAGGAGGAGAGTGTGAAGTAACACAGAATCCAGCCCTGAACACTGAGGAAGAGAACAACTGTGTAGGTCTTATCCTGTGCTCTGCTGCCCAGACCCCTCTCTCTCTTTCTGTAGAGGCATCTTTATATGCTACTGGTGTGCCAATGGAAGAGACTTGTCTCACAGACTTCCACCATTGCAGCGGCTAACTGCAAACTCTAATACAGTAATTCATGGGACAGGGAAGTTTGGAGAAATGCTGTTTTGAGATTTGAAGGTTTTCCGTCCTGGTCCTGCACTGTGTGTTTGTTCTTTATGGCAGGGATTGACATTTTGTCAATACAGAAAGTCTTTGAGGTCTTGTTGGAAGTGCTGTAACAGGTAAATAGCTGGTCCCAAAGCTCTTGACAACAGATGTGCATTATTTGCTCCCTTCACCCTCCCTCTAAATCATTGTTAAGTGCCCTTTTTGGATGATTACTATCATCAGATTCCAGATGTAGAAGTTTAAGTAATTAGATACCACTCTTCCCAATTTCAGCCAGGCTCTGTAGAGTGCTTTGAAATAAAAGCTATTATTTAAATCCAGTTTATCTTCCTTCTCCTTACGTATTGTTTAATAGTAGTATTTTCTTTCCCCAGAGCTAGAGCTACGGGAGGTTCATGCTACTTCTTCCTAATTCTGAAATCCAAAGCCTTCTCAGGGGGGGTTGGCTTCCTGTAGGTTCCTGGCTCGCCCCGGTGTCCTTCCTCCTCTCTTTCTCTGTCATCTCCCCTGCTTTCCCCCTTCTCTTCCCTCAGTTATATTGAAAGGCTCCCAGTAGCTTTCAGCTTGCCTAGTCAGGATTATAGTACATCTTCTGATGCTTTTTCTCCCCTGGAAGGTTTTATTTCAGCGCAGCGCTTGTTAGCAAGTCTGTACAACAATGGCAGTATGTTAGCATGATGTCCTCTTAGCAAGCTACATGCCCCCTGTTTAACTCTGCACGAAAGAGCCGCGTAAGCAAGACAGAATTGCGTTTGGTCCTGAACAAAGCACTTTCACTGTGGGAAGATAAATTCGTAGCAAGCTGTGATAGTTTAAGGGAAGTGATAACAAGAACTGAGAAGGAAAGAATCTATCTCCCAGTCTGCTGCTTGCCTAGCGCTGGTTTGGAGCAGAGGGATCTTCTCAGGGCATCCTCCAGCTGCAGGCTGGACTGCCGCTGGTGTGGTTTTGAACAACCTGGGTCCTATGGGGGAGCTTTTTAGCAGTGCCACAGCCCAGCCTTTTCTATTTGCTTTAACATTATTTCAAACAAAGAGGCAACGGGGAGATAAGCACTTAAAAGCCTCCAAAGCAACCACCCCAAAGTCTTTAGCTTTGCTGTGAATGGCAATAAAACAAAAAAAGTGTTAAGAACAGACTACTTTGTTGTGTGTTTATTTGTGGCTGTAGGGTTGCAGGATGAAGAGGGGGTGTTTGGTTTCACTCTGGCTCTTTGCTCAGTACCATGGTGTTGTTCCTTCTGTGTTGCAAAACTTTGCAGGGGAATTTGTCAATTGAAAACTTATTTGATTCATTTCTCTGATAATAATGAAAATACCATGAATATTCTCCCCCTTCTTCTTTTCAGTAGTACAACCTCAGCTTGCCAGCATCCAGCATAGGGCCTTTTTGAATGCCTTGTTGGGTCAAAGGTGCACGTGATATATGGCTCCAGGCAGATTTTTTTTGTGTGTGCAAAATGTAGTTTGGTTTTTATGCAAAGCTCTGTGCTCTTGGTTCATTTCTTCTTGCGGTTTGGGCTTTAAGTAAAAGTTAAGACTTCTTTTAATGGGGGGAGAGAGAAAGCCATATGACCGGAAAGTTTTGGATTTCACATCTTTAAATCTTTACAGAGCATGAAGAATGGGATTCTCTCATTCTCCTACCATGACAGGCTGAGCCTGGACCAGGGGAAAGGAACTGAGGTGACAGGGCAATATGGATAGACCAAATCATTTCAGATGGGTGACTCTTGTGTTGCATGCTTGGGTTGTGTTTATTAGTAGCATGTGGGTTTGAACAAGGAACCCCTTCAGTTTGGGGAGAGAGAGGAGGCTGGGAGGGGAAGGAGAAGGTGGAGGGGGGGAAGTTAATGGAAAAGTACAGTAAAGCACCTTCTGAGGTGAGAATAAGTAGTGAAGGTCTATTAGCAGTTGATGACAATTTACATGTATTACTTATGTAAAGATCAGCTCGCAGCAGGTAGAGGAGCGTGCTCCCATGTGAGCTGTCAAAGGCTCCGTCTGCCTCCTGAGTGGGAGGGAGCATGGGAGTCACTGAGGCTGTTTTTTCAATCCGCAATAGTCTGAAGAATGGCAAAGTGCTTCAGGTGCAACAGAAGAGGCTGGCATGGGCTGAAGATGCCCAGATCCAGAAAGTATTGGTAAAAAGTCCAGGCAGTGAGCAGCCATGGAGGTGATGGACAAGGTGATAGGGTTTCATGCTGGGTCTGGAGACTTGGAGGTGTGCAGAGCTGTGCTGGCAGTCTGCAGGGGATGTCCCCGGATTAGGAGCCCAGCCACAGCCTCACGTCATTCCCAACTGTGATGCCGGAAAGGATAGCTATGGGCAAACGTCGGCTTCTGCATCCTGGTCGGCAAAATGTTTTCTGAACTCTGAAAAAGCGCCCTTCCCAGATATGCTCTGATTTTGTAAGTTGATACAAGACAGTGAGAGTCACTCTGAGGAGTTTGGCCTGCTAAAGGGGCTGGAGGGAGTGGGTGACTGGACCAAGCCCTGCCTCAGCTTGCTCCATCCTGAGGGAATCTGCTGTGGACTCCTCAGTGCAGTACGTGCCTGAGCTGGAGGCAGCTTGGGAGCTGGTGGAGGCAAGCTGCCTGGTGCATACGAATGCAAGTGTTTGCTGTTCTTGATGGAAGAAACAAATCCTGAACTGACAGGAGATGCTGATGAATGCATGGCCCGAAGTTTGCAAATCCAGGAGTCGGGTTTGCTGAAAAGGAAGGCAGATTCTCCTGAGCGGGATGCAGAGCTTTGCAGCTCTGTTGATGACTGAGATGCTGCCCACTTGCCTGGCTAACAGTGGTGCTCAGCGGCTGCCCACTCAGACTCTCTTCTGCCATTTCAGCATCCCTTTGGGTGAGACCCTTCTCTCTTTGCTGCCGAAGATCAGAACATCCCTGGGCTGGCATGAGCCTTGCAGACAGCCAAGAGCACAGCTTTACAGGGTGTTTGGAGAGGCTGAGGTGGATGCAGTGCCATTGCTTGAGCAGACTCCATCCGTGCCTTGGACCCCACGGCATGGTTAAACCCAGCATGCTGCGTAGGTGGGTCCCCCCAGCATCAGCTGACTTACTAACCGCTGAATTCTGGTTCATGTAATAGAACTGCTCTGCCACCCTCTTGCCAGGAAGAAGCTACAGGACAAAGACAAGAAGCGATTAACCTCGCCCCATGCCCCGGCATTGCAGCGAGCATGCCAGCCAGTGCCCCAGGTGGAAGAACACTTGTTTGACCATGTTTACCTGGAGGGAGTGGGAAGATGGAGAGTGGAAAATCCCCAAATACAAGGCCAAAGGGAAAGAGGTTTCAGAATAGGGGTTAAGGAAGAAGAAAAAAACCACAGGCTTTGGGGGCAAAATGGACTTTCTGCCCCCACCCCGCCCCGACTAAGCCAAGATCAAAGGGAGAGAGAAGGGAGCAGGGTCTGTGTTACAGTCAATTTAAGGATACGGTTTCTCAAGGGGGGTTCCGGGAGAGGAAGGAATGACAAGCTGATAAGTAACTTCCCTTTTTTCCCCCTGGATGTGTGCATCTCCTGTGTTGCTGAAATCCTTTGCAGTATCTGTCTTTAGTTTCAACTATTACATGTGTCCGGTAACACGGGAACCGCTGCCTACAGGTTGATGCCTCTTGAAGACTTAGCTGGCGCCCTGGGAGAGTAGGTGTAGATGATTTGGTGGTGGGGTTTGAGAAGCGGGTGCTGCCTAAAGGATGCGCCCTTCAAATTTGCTCCAAAAGATGCTGGAGATAAGTGGAGAGGGAGCACGGAGTGGTGTGAGACAGCGGCTCAGCTTGGGGAGTGTCCAGGAGAGGGAGCTGGATCCAGGACGGAGCAGCACATCTAGGAAACGCTGCACACGTGTGAGCAATAAACGGCGCTCGCCGGACGTGGGCCCCGATGGCTTGGGAGAGTGATGGATCGAAGCGTAGGTTGGAACGGTCAGGATTTGTGTTGGGTATTACGTGAGTTCTTCACCAAATTAGGGCTGTTGCCGATGGGATTTAGTCATGAAATGGTAACGTGCGAAATATCAGCAGCGCAGCGTCTTGTGAGAAATTGGTGCCCTGGGAGAAAACCACTTTGGAGCCCAAACTGGGCAATCTTTAGATGTGCAGTTCATGCCAACCTATAATGCAGTCTTTGCTGCTTTCAGACTTAAAAAGGCTGTACAGTATTTTGTACATACAATGTGTACTTTTCTGCAATTGCTATAGTTTGTTTTTCCTAATTTACCCTTTCCTTGTTTATCTTGCATACTGTGCAGGGGTCTAATTTAGACTTTTTTAGAAAAAAAGCTGCTTAGCAGTTATGGGTTGGGGCAGCAATTTCTGTAGCATTTAGAGGTGAATTTGATTAGCACTTTAGGAAAACTGTGCAGCAAATTGCAGTGCTAATCAAGGGAAATCAAGCCATGGAGTTCTAAAGCAGAGTTGGTCTTTATTTTTTTTTAAAACCAAAAATGAAGATATTAAGTTGTTTGAGGCTCAGAAGCATTATATTTCTGCTGGTTTCACGTGTCAGGCTTTCTGATTACACAGTTGTGTCGAACCGAGTGTTGGTAGAAAAATATGAATACTCTGAAATATAAAACACTTAATTTGGGGTCCCAAACTGATTCTTTAATGTTGCGATCAGTTTTTCTCTTGTCCTTCCCTGTCCATAATTGAGTAAAATATTCTATGTGTCTTTTATCAGTTTGTAAAATCCTTCACTGGGTGTAAAAGACGGAGGGAAAGAGACGCAGCCGATTAAACCCCCAACTTTATTGTGTTAGCGCTGTGATTCAGGATCTGTTGAAATCAATAGGAACCTCCCAGTGACCTCAGATATGCATTGGATTGTGAGTTTTAGTGCTTTTTCAAATGAGAACAAAATACACGCCATGTGCAAAGAGATGGAGTAAGTGCTAAGTGGATTAACTGAAATCCACTGGAGACCTTTGTGTGTGTCTGGGGGGAATGGGACATTTATTTTTATTCCCTGGGGCTGCAGACTTTGGGTTGCTAGTCAAACTTCAAAGAAATGGGAATCCAGGCCTGAACTCCGGGTATGGTTTCACATAGACTTTCCACCAGCATTCCCAGTGAGAGACACCAACCAGATGGACACCAGAATTCTTGTTTGCAGAATGACAGTATTCAGATAAGGAGGAAAACAGATTTGATCATTAACTAAGAACAAATCGGCCTTTTGCAAGACCTCTGGTATTGCTGCGTGTGACGTGGCTGGTGTTTGGATAATGTTTGAAAGATGGGTAAGTTAGCTGCTGGGAGCAAAATGTATGGAGCCTAATCAGGAAATGTTGGCCTTCATCATTTTTTTCTGAGAAACGGAGATTACTGCAGTTACGAACTGCAAATTGGTAACCGGAGGAGATTCCTAAAATATGAGATAATCCCTAGAAGCTGACCAACTTTCTCTGTAGAACATCAAATTCTAGGTCTATGATCTGTAATTAAATTGCTTATGTGCTGTTAAAAAAAGCATCTGGCTGTTCTAAGATTGTCCAGTGCAAGAGCATAGACACTATAAATGAGAGAGCTGTAGTGACATGTAAAAAGTAGCAATTTAGAGGACAGGAAAATATTAAGACTTTGTATTTCCAACCTACCAGGATGTGAGAGGATTCAGAAGGTCAACCCATAGCATAACTACTGTATTCTGCAATTGCAATGTATAACCATTAACTGTTACACTGCCAAAAGAATTAAGGTGTCCTTTGGATGCCTCTTGAATGGTGTGTATGAGTTTAAGCTGTCTCATTAACAATATTTTGAAATATTAAGTGTTTTCAATATAAGGAAATAATCCAATACTTGACAGATGCACAGATAGTGTTACGTAAAAGTGGAGATACATTGTCCTCTAAAGTCAAAGCATAACCTTGCAGGCACAATCTGCTATCAGTCTGCCCTGGGTTGTTTGTACTGGGAACAGCAGACATTGTAAATCACCATCAACAACAAAACCCATGCTGGAGCTGTTGTCTATTTACACTGCAAAATGTTTTGTGAAACTGAAATAGGAAGGGTCAGAAAGTACAGCTGTGTCTGCTGCTGCAGAGCTGAAGGGAGTTGTGTGTGCTCTGCTGGCTGCTTCAGCTGTGCTCCCCGCTATCTGTGCGTGAACTGAGGGTTTCTCGGTGTCTCCTTTCCACATGCTTGTTGTAGAAAGGAAATTCTGTCTGAAAGTCTTGAAATTAATGCATTACTTTCACTCATAGGCTGCAGTGCAATTAAACTGCAATTAAACTGTTTTCCTCATCTGCATTAGGAGATGAATAGGGTATGTGACTAACCTAGGGTCATGCAGAGTCTAATGGAGCTGGGCTGAGCCTACTGTTTCTACATTGGGTCAGGTCGCTCAGTTACAGGGAGCTTTTCCCAGAAGTGCATTGCTGAGTTTGCCTGAAGCAAGTGGCATGTCCCTTACAGCTGTTGAGGAGAAAATTATCTCAAAACAGACTCTGTGCCGTTTCCTGGTGTGAAGGCAGAGACAGTATTTATAGAATTCCTCTGCCTTCTGCATTGTGGTTAATAGAAATGACTGTGTTGTATTTTAATGGAGATGAGGACATGTGAATAAATTCCTTCCCGAGGCATGAATATATTTCTGTAACTCTGGACTCAAGATATGTACTTCAGCCTGGATGATTTCTAATACTGTTTGGTTTTTTTTCCCCTCCTTGTTTTCGTCTAGTTATGGCCTTTCTGGTGGCATATCATCAAAACAAGCAGCTAATAGGAGAGAAGGGGCTGCTCCCTTGTAAACTGTACCTGCAGAATGTCAAAAAGTATTTCAAAGGGAAGATAAACCTGGATGCTCTGAGCTATGCACCAACAATCATCTGGTTTCTGGACTGGTCAGACATGGACAGCACCTTGGACTACCTCTCCCTGCTTGGCCTTGCAACTTCAGCCTTCGTATTGATAACTGGATGTGCAAACATGGTCCTCATGTCTGTCCTGTGGGTTCTCTACCTCTCGTTGGTCAATGTTGGACAGATCTGGTAGGTTAACAATCTCTCTGCCCTGTTTTTCTCTGTAATCTCTTGCTGTTCATTGTACACATTGACTTTCTATTACCATTTGAGGTTGGTAATCTGGTAAGGAGTGATGTAGGAATGTGAGATAAGGAAAGCATTTGGCAGAAATGAGTTATGGGCCTGCCCCTGTTCTCTCTCTTACCTGGGATATCTGCCCTAATTCCCCTTGTCCTCTGTGAGAGGCAAATTGGCTGCATAATGTGCCACGTTACATGTTGTCCCTGCTGTGGAGTACTTTCCCTTATGGCTGTTGCAAGGGAATTCCCCTAATAATTGCCTTTGGGATGGTTTCTCAGTTTTCAGTTCTATCCAGAAGAGAGCTGGAACACTCAAGATAAGTACATAAAGCCTGTGGGGAAAAAGTAAAGGAGAAATAGTGACTGTCTGCATATTGCCTTGCTGCAGGGAAAGGCTGTGGTGCAAAAGGAAAGGCTTTATGTGGTCCTTGCACTTGTTAAGGCCCCAAACACATTGGTTAAAAGAGGATGGGCCCTCAGAAATCCAAATTTCATTAGTTCACCTCTCCAAGTACCTCTCTGCCTGTAGCAAAGGTGATGTGGTAACTTTGGGGATGTAAAAGGCTATGCCATGAAGAGGTGCCCAAGCTGTGGACATGATACAGCTGTGTCACTGGGATGTTCTTCCTAAATCTTCATGCTCTGTGACACGACAGGACACCTTCCCTATAGATGGGCTCAGTGAATTTAATTTTAAGGATTTGCATGTGCTTGGGCAGCCCTGCTTCTTGTCCTGTCCCATTCATTCCTATCCTACTCCAGATGGTATGCAAGTGGGTGAAGGATAACAGCTTCAGTTTTCTGAAAAGCTCTATTCTCTAAGCTCTTAACTCAGCATGAACTTAAGACTGTGAAAGCAAGCCACAAAATTTGAAAAATAACTTGGTGGATAGTTTTCCGTTGCCCATTTCCAAGTTATTCCAAAATCGCTTGTCTATTTTTCTAGATGTTTTATGTTACAGGGCAAGAATTCAAGCATCATCCTGCTCTCATTTCCACAGATACAGGAGACTGTGTCATTGTAGCAGCAAAATCTGGATGTGTTCCTTGACTTCTTTCTCTTTGTGTTTCTGTTTGGGGGGGGGAACCCTAATAACCTCTCCCCTAAGCTGCAAAGGTTTTGTGGCTGAAAGCTGGACCTGCAGTGATTCCTGAGGCTGAAGGTTTGATCTGGCTTGTTCCTGAAGTAGTGGTCTTACTAAGACATTAGCATGCCAGGCTTTCTTTAGTGCCCACAAGGCACTCTGGAGTGCTCAGTGTACTGGTGCTGTGGCTATAGTGGTGCTATAATGTTGTTACAGTTTTGATTTAAAAAAAAAAGCTAGCTGGAATGTGTTCTCCGTGTCTCGTTGGGCAGTCACGTTCTGTGCTGGTCCTCTGCTCCCAGCTGCTTTTCCTGGTACAGGCAGACTGAAGGCAGAGGTGTGATGTCTTCTCTGCCAGTGCTGGAGGGGTGACAGTTCTGCAGAACTCTCGAGTTTTTTGCCAAAAGAAATCCAGTTGTGGCTGTTGAATGTGTGTCTGTTTTGTCATCTTTCAAGTCTTTAAGGGAGAGGCGAAAGGTAGGGGATAGAGAGGGGAGACTTTTTCCACTGCTGCACTGAACCACAACCAGTGTCCAGCAGACCATGTCCAAATGCTTCTTCTTGAGGGGGGGTTGAAAGCTCGCAGCCAAGCATTAGGTCTCTGCAGCTCTGAAGACAATGAGCTGGCCAGCAGGAATGCAAGCGGAGCCCAGAGTTTGCCTTTTGTGGATGCTGTGGTTGAAAGGAATTGACTCTTGATATTTGAGATAAGGCTGTGTTTTTTCCTCCTTTGCTACTTTGGATTTGGAGTTTAAAAGTTACTCTGGAGCAGGCAGGTGACTCCTGGTATACAGCAGTAGCACACCGAGGGAATGGGTCAGGTTCTTCTGGGGAAGGGGTGTGAGAGAGATTGAAAAGAGGGGGGATAGGAGGCATTGCCTCAACTTCATCTCTTCTTAATTATGGCCTTGAATATATTAAACAGGAAATTAGGTTCTTCTTGTAAAGGGGTGAGGGAAAAGAATCAAAGGAACCCAGCAGTACAGTTCATTCAGCTGTGGTTACATTTTTCATTAGATCTTCTGAAATGGGTCACTGGGTGGTCAAAACCATATTATTATTGTGCATACAGTGTGACATTCAGTTCCTTGAGAAGGGGACGCTGGGTGGCTAGGTGCTTATAGTGCAAGTAAACATGGGGAAAGAGCAAAGTGGGGATTAACTAGTTTCTCATTGTCCTTTAGGGAATTGTGGTGGCACGAGGGATGAGCTGAGAGTACCTGAAATCTCATGAATTCTGCTGCTGATCTTGGGTGGCAGCACTGGCCTTAAAACTAAGGCTTAAAACTCCCTTTTCACAGTGGTTTGTAGGTAGGGTTAGATGGTCCATTAACTTTGTCTTACTCTCAAATTTGGGCAGATTGAGAGAGTTTGATGAGTTCTGATTGTTCTCCAAAGCATCTGTTGAAGACCACAGTGACTTCTTATAAAGGGGGAAAGGACAGTGTTGTCAGGCATTCCTGATTAGAGTTACGGGATAGCTCAGCAAAGAGGCATCTGAAACGAAGAAGAAATTCCTCCTGTGGCCACATTGCTTTATAGTTATTGTACGGTCTTTCTTAGTGTTCCTCTTCAGCTGGCAGGCGTGGACTCCTGCGAGCTGGCACTGCTGGGCTGGACATGGACCTGTGGGCTGACCCGATCCAGCAAAATCCTTTGCATTAGTTGCCTAGGAAGCCTGTTCAAGGAAGATACGGAGTGATAAGGAGGAATAGAGCTCTCTTCTTTAGGCCTGTGAGGAACAATTTATTCCTTTTATCGCCTTTTCTTTTTCTATTTTAATTTTAAATGTTTCTATTTGTTTTGGGCTGGAGTATCCAGATACCGGGTGCTGCTGAAGGAGTGAGTCTTTCAACTGCTGTCCAGCTGGCTTGGGCTCAGAGTCAGAGGAAGCTTTAGAAGAGCAAACCATCTCCTTTGAAGGGCAGGACGTGTTGCCTGCCTGCCCCGGTACTGCCGACCTCCACCTGTGAGCTGGGGAATACAGTGTGCCTGGGGACAGCTGAGCCTGCTGTGACAGCATGGCAAGGGACCAGCTAAAGGTCTTTGAGGGTGTTATAACCCTCAAGAAAGCTGCTCCTGGAACAGGCTGATGTGAGCTGTTTGTAATGGTTTTTGCGGGATAAGGATTACTTTGGCAACCTAAAATCCTGAGAACTGGGGCCAGGACGTTGTCCTGGCCCTGAATTCTTGACTTTGCCAGTTTACTGTTGGCTCTGCCAAAGCACGCTTGAGCTGTCTGAAATAGGATGCACTTCGGTGGTTCTCAAAACTAGGCTAGCTTTCAGAGAACAGCATATTAATTTTGGTACCTGTGAAGTGCGGGGCCAAGATTGCCTTTGCCAAATTTGGAAGTGGAATGCACCAGGAAGCTTTGCAATTCTGGGCACTCTGTTCCCAAAACAGCTGTGGTATTCAGGGTCTGCTCAGACTAAACCTGGACGTGTTCTTTGGATCATGGGGCGTGCGTATACTGGTGCTCCACTTGCATCACGAGTTCAGTGCGTCTGTCTTAAAATACTGGATTTTTTTTTTCCCCCTCTGCCATTTTGAACTTTTCTTTTTGAAGTAGGAGGAGACTGTCAAGAATCTGAAAATCTGCCAGTGTGAAAGAATATATAATGTCTGACCCATAGGCTGGGTGAAGTGCTTAATCATTATGTTAATTTTAGCCTTGATTTTTCTTGTAATTTCTGCAGACTATGCCTAATTTCAGTAAAATAATAATAGTAAAAAGTGTCCCAGTTTGTGTATAATAGAAGCTATTTAATGAAGCTGAAGATGCCTAAAAAGATTTTGTGGGAATTCCCCATACTTCAGCGTCAATTTTGCAGAGTGCAAGTCCTGCTTGTCTAGGTTCAGTCACTGGAAGACCAGTGCAGCTCCACAGGTCCAACATGAACGGCTTTGCCTTTCTCCCCGCTTCCTCCCTCCTGAATATTGATATAATGGATTGTCGTATATTTAAAGAAGAATGGGAAAAGCTGCCCCTTTTTTTAAAAGTAAAAATGCTTGTTGCAGGTGACCTCATGAAACCTCTATTTGTGGTTTTATTCCCTATGGTTTCTGCTGGGGCATATGTCTGCAGAGATGGACCATGGGCAGTAGAGGTCCTTTGTCAGGACAAGCTCTCCGGGAGAGGCATTCCGGCAGAAGTTAAATCATTTTTGCACCAGAATAACTAATGCACTTCTAAAGTGAATTCGTAATTCTGGAATAAAATCACTTTTATCCCACAGTAAGGTGTCTCCAGGGAGCTATTATATTTTCTTATATAAACAAACTTTTAAACTACTTTGCCACTGATCTCCTGTTTCTTCTTCTGTTGTTTCCTTGCTGAACCCCCCACCCCACCCCCGGCATTTTCAAATGTCATCTGAAAACCCTTCCTTTCCCTTGGTTTTTGTGTTGTTTCATTTTACAAAGCATGTTGCCCACTGTTAGAGAGTGCAGTTTGTAAGACACTTGATACAAAAGCTAGAATTGTGGTTTTTTAAATCCTATTGCCTTTTTTTCTTTCATGACTAAGATTCTGGTAGAGTTACAAGAGCTCAAGGGAATAGGTTAAACAAGCCAATAAATAAAACGTTATAGCATGAGGTGGCTACAGCGTTCTTTTCAGTGTGTTCTTCCCTTGTGGAAAATGTTGGTGGAGCTACTGCTAACAGGTATTTAGGGTAAAATAAGACTAAGCAGCATACCTTTTTTTTTCTGCAAGGAATATGAAACTGAACAGTGCTTCACCACTGTACAACCCCAGAGATTGCGGGCGAGTGCCGTTCGAGCTGTGCTCACGCGCCCTTCGAAGCCCGCACGCCCAGGTGGTTTCCAAGAAGTTGCAGGTGCTGCAACGCTTTTCTAGAGCACGGAGGGGAGGACATGCCTCTGTCTTTCTGGCCCAAAATGCCTGGTGTTTTTTCGTATTTAGCTGATTGAACATAATATTAATAGATTTTAACTTTAATATTAAGGACTTATTGGAGGGACAGGTATACTGCAGGTCATGAAAGCATGTCTCTGAGGCATGTAATTTAATTGCAATTAAATTACCGTCCTCAGAAGTTCATTTGCAACAGAGAAAGAAGAAAGACTTGTATGTCATGAAGGTTTTGTGGTTTATATGTCTCATTAAAAACCACTTGACCTATGCAGGACTTTAATCACAGTCTTCTGTGTTCTAGCAGAGGAACTGGCGACTGGTTCAGGCTGAACTCCATTAAATGCTAGGGGGCTGATGAGATGTTCAGGGCTGTGTTTTCACTCTCCAGGAGGGCATTAGTAGCTGTTAAATGGACCTTTTCCCCACTTTCTTTCCTCTTATATTCTACAGCTTTGGTTTTTCACTCTAAAGCACTTGGATTTTTGTCTAGTGTCATCCTATCCAGTAAAGGTTAGAAGCAGATCTCTTCCGAGTTTCTTATTCCAGCTTGTAAAACAGCCAGTGTGTGAATTGTGGGCTGGATTTGGCAAAACATCATTCACATTTTTAAGTGTACTCGTTTGTGACCCTCTTATGACGAGGGCACAGCACTTATGGAGGTACTCATTTTATGACTGGAAGAGTCCTAGTCTGACATGCAAAATACAGATGAAAGAATCACCCTTTGAGCTTCCAGTAGACCAGAGCCAGATAAAGGGTGAATGAACGTATCCACACGGGTGCATTTGAGCTAATGCACATTTTATTAAGTAGCATGGGTAATTCGGTAAGACTTTTTTGTCTGCCCCCGAGCAAGCAAACACTGAAAGATCAGGAGCTGTACAAGTAGGGAATAGGAACTTGTGTGTCCTGGGTTTCATCAGTACACTTGGTTCACTTGGGAAGTTCTCCGAGACCTCATTGTACGGGCAGGAATGAATGTGTCAGGCTGTACTTAACTGTGTGACCTGGGCAAGGTCTTTCCATCAGTCTATATCCTGCTTTATCTGCCTGTCTGGAAGTAATTCCCTGCTTGTACTGAGGGACTGTGAGACTTAATTGATATCAGCTTTACAGATATTAAAGTTTGAAGTGCAAGCAAAAATTAATGTTGTGCCTGAATCCAGTGTACAATTTTGTGTATTTAAAAAAAAGTGGCTAGGATTTTAGATGAATCACATTAACAAATATCACCTTGATGCATATGCTAAATTGGAGTTATTTGAAGTTTGCTAGGGGCTTTGCAAATAACCCACTTGCAAAGAACCCTTTATGCAACCTGGTTTTATTTTTCCAGCTCTCCAAAATATCCCAATGACAACAACAACAACAAGAAAACTTAGAATATCTTATTCCTTTATCTGGCCCTGGCCTTGGCAATAAACCTCAGGAATTTCTTTGTTATTGTGGATCGCAGCCTCGCATCCCTTTTACTCCGAGTTCCCCTCCCTCTTTCCCCAGAAAGAAAAGATTATCTCTAGAAACGTAAACCAAAAGTTGAAGGATCTCAGGGGGTCATCCTTCCTGTCGAGGAAGCTGCTTTTTGGCACTTCCTACTCACACAGAAGAGAGGGAGCGTATCGGTTTCAAAGAATGCTGTGAGCAGTTGATATGACATATTAATGAAAACAAAGATTAATACCATGTGACACTGTTGCCTTGCAGTACAACTGGGAACTAATGAGGCTAATGAGAACCATATTTTTGTTTGAGAGATTAAAATTTAATCATGGCTGATGTCAGAAATGAATCATTTAGCGTTTCCCCTCCCAGCATGTGTAAGGTTTCCCCTCCCTGCTCTGGGCTGGCTTTTGGTTTAGCAGTAGTTCTTGAGAGGGGCCAGCCCCTTGCCATCTCCTCGCCTGGCATTCAGCATGGCTGGGAAGGAGGAGGTTGATGCAGTGGCTGGCTGGCCTTCCTTAGTCCCCGAGACCCGTAAATGTGTGCTCTGCAGCGTGAGGTTGCTTGTCTTGGTTGAGGCAGTTGAGTTAAATGCAGGTGGCAGTGGGTTGTGTGCCATTAATTTAGCTTGGCCTTTTTTGAGGGGTAAGGTGGAGCAAAGAACGCAGTTGCCATAGGATGTCCGAGGAGGTTTGAGTGTGCTCCTGCGCACATCTGCTCCAAAAACCATGCATTAGTCTGTGAGAGTCGAGTGGACTGAAAAGGTAGGCGGTGATGAACCTGATGAAGAAGCCAGGTCCAGCTATGTTATAAATTTGAGAAGATCTGCATGAGCTGTCAGTAGAAGAAGAGCTGCCAAAAGCTTTAAGGGCTGTCAAGGGATGCTTCAGTGGGGTCTCAGGCTGCACCAGGTCTGGTCGTTGCCTGCTTCCGTGAATATATTCCTGGAGAAGAACTGACCCGTGGCAAGTCTAACTTGCCGTTGAAACATGATATGAAAAACAAGAGAAGAGGCTTTGGTAAAATGGTGTGCCGGGGTTTCTTGAGCAGCTGCAGCATGGAAATTGCAGCATTACTGCTGAAGCTATTGATTTTGTAGCAAGTAGTGCCTCTAAGATTAATGTCATCTGAATAATGTGAATGCTTCCCCTGCCCCTAACTTGATTTCATGAGAAGACCATGTTAAAACATCAGTGGCAATTGGAATGGGATATGGGGTGAAGCCATGGCACAGGGAGCTGTGTATACTCTATGGACAGTTAATAACACCCCGTTGTTTCCTTTGCACAAACTGTCTCTAGATTCCAATCACTTCTGCAAATCACAGCCGATGAGAAAATGAGAGCAAAGAAATTATCAGAAGATTATGTGGTTAGTGGCATGGTTCTGCAGTGTCTGATGTACCACAGGGCTTTGCCAGAGACTGAGACAAATATTTTTTAATTGCTTATTATCTGGCACATCTAATTGCCAGCTGTAGCCAGTATGTAGACTTGGGTATTGATTCCACAGCTGAAAGACTTAGGACAAGAATGAATAATGTTTTTTCTTTTTTTTTTTTTTTTTTTTTTTTTTTTTTTTTTAACTGTAACTTGCCAAATAGCTTCATGCACCCAGTCTGGTCCAGCACACGTTCATGTTGTTTAACTCATCTAACTTCTCCAACAGCTGTGGTTGGAAAGAATGTTAATACAGTGATTGGTACAGCTGAAAAGCAATCACGGGTTAGGGAAGGGTCCAAGCCATGGTGGGATCTGTGTTTACTAACTTCCCTAAGGGTCTTAATCCAGAAATTTATTCTTGAGAACAGTGTTTGCTACCAGTGGTGCTGGCTCATCACTGGGCTGGGGCTACTGCACAACCAGAGTTATTTGCAGGGCTGAGCTGTGTTACAGGAGAAACGTTCCAGGTCTGTCTGGGTAAACAGGAGCTCTGTCCTGGAGAAGGGGAGGCAAGCAACTGCAAAAACAAGCAAGTTCTCTTGGGGGGTCTGGGGTAGAAAGTAGGTGGAAACTTGCACTAGAATAACTCATGTCTTTGTGAACTTAGTGTAGAAGAAATCACCGTGCTTTCACTGAAACCCATAGCCTTGCTGTAGGCTTCTTCATTTAATGGGGAATTGCACTCAGTCTGCAGAATGGTTGGCGGTGGGGGGCCAACCTTCGGAGAGAGATTAATTAATGCAATTCAATTGCCCCTTTTTTTTTTTTTCCCCATCAAGGAATGGAATTACGGAAATGCAGTTTTCCTGGGATTTTACCTGCCAGCATGCTGGCAGCAGAAATACAAAACCTTTCTGCTGCTGGTCCTGAAAAAGCAGGATTGGAGCACTCATTTTGTTCTGCCTTCCCCGTGCATGCACACACACCAAAACACTGCAGTGGGACTGACCTCTTGTTCTAGGCCTTGAAAGTGTTCAGGCTGATGCTTACCCCTTTATTTTCCATCAGTGTCTGTTTCCACTTGCTGTGCACATGCTTTTCAAGTTTGTTCTTGCCTAGGGAGGAAATGCAGCGATTTCGCAGGTCGGGCAGCCTGGTGCGTCTCCGGCGGGGTGAAGACGGGCAGAGGAGCTGCAGTGCTGCTGTGGTCGCCTTTCTGCTGCCAGCTCCCATTCTCACCTTTCCTGCCTTGGACTCACCGTCTGGCTTAAGGAGCAGCTCAGAGTAGGGTTCCCGAGGCTGCCGTTTCGGTATCTGGTTTTGGCACTGGAAGGATTTAACCAAAGCAAACTTTACTTGAGTTTGGCAAATTCTGCAGTCGCGTAAGCCAGGGCTGGGAATAAGTTTTAGCTTTGGAAATGAGCATGGACAGAACAGTTGGCGAGTGCCGGGGCTTAGTTGGGTAATTCACGTTTGGTCTCTTAACCAAGCCTGGTTCCCTGCCTTGCAAGGGGAAAATGAAGTGGTGCTTCGATGGTTTGCCGCCTGGGAGCTGCCGCTTGCTCGGCCGCAGGGAGAGCCGTGCGGCAGTGCCCGACAGCGTCGCGGCTGCGCGGGATGGGGCATGGGTGCGAGCCCCCGGCGTGGCTCCAGGAGGGCGGCCGTCCCGTCCCTCGTCCGCTGGTTGGCTCCATCTCTGCTCAGGCACCTTTCCCAGCACCATGTGCAAACCAAGGAGCAAGCCTCATCTTCGAGCGCTCTTTTTTTTTTTTTAATGTTATCCCTGTTCCTTCCATTTAAATGTGGATCTTGTAATTACAGAGCGCAGAATCCCAGTTTTTAGAGATCTGTGACCACAATAAAGTGAATCCAGAAACCAGACGAGTGGTTTCATTTACTACCATTCTAGCTTATTTCCTCCCCCCACGACCGCTGTGCAATACTAAAGGCTTGGCAGCAACTGAAACCAGCTGTCAAAAATGTTTCTTACCCCCACACTTTTAAGTTAATGATGTTCTGAAATTAATGGTGCACTAGACTAATTCTGTCATCTCATTTTGATGGACTCTCGGTCTCTTGCAAGTGATGTTTGCCAACTGGCTTCTTTGTTTTGAGGCAGTGTGCTGAGGAAGTGGATCCCCAGGTGCCAGGTACTGTACGTATATATACATTGAAAAGTTGGGGTTTTTCGTCCTGAAGTGTTTACAGCTTTAATTTGGTTGGTATATTGTGGTTCACCAAACAAGCTTTCAGGCACGTAAACCAGTAACTTTTAGGAGCGTCATGTGCAAGACAGCAGTGGATGAGGTTTTCCACTTCTTGGAGCTGCGGAGGTGTCAGCCAGCATCTCGTGTCTGGTTGTCACATTGCGCTGGAAGTGGCTACGGCCCCATGCTGGGCAGAGAAGAGGCACAAGCCTCGGCGGCGGGGAAGAAAGTGGCCTGTTGTGGTGAAAAGCTGAAGGAGCTGAGTTTGATTAGTTGAGAGAAGGGAAAACTGGGAAAGGAGACAAAGATCTTCAACTGCATGAAAGCAGCAGAGAGGATGGAAATTAGCTGTTCTCTGTGTTCGCTCTCTCCACGTGGATAGGACAAGAAGCTGTTGGTTTACATGGTGGAAAGGAAGATACAGGTGAAACATAAGGAAAAGCCTTCTAAATGTACATATGGAGGAACACTGGGTTGAATATCTGGAGGGGGAGGTGGAGTCTCCATCGCTGCTTAGACAGGCATCCATCAGAGGTGATTCTCACACAGTCAGTCTTGCCTTGGGGCAGGTGGATTTTCCACATTTTCTATACTTCATGGCTTAGCCCTTCTTTTCTCCCGTAATGCAATGCCTGGATTTATGGCAGGCGGCTCATCCAGCTTTCCCTGTTACTGAAATTTTGGAAGGAAGCTCTTCACTCTGCCAGCTGTGTGTCCATTTGATTGCCCACTGCGGTCTGAGGCTGCTGGTATCTCCTGGGAGGATGGTTCCCTGCTTCCACTTCTCCCTGGCTGGGTACCCGAGGGAAGACCGGGGCAGTTAATGTGTCACATTTCTATCCTTCACAAGGAAAGGATACCTCACGGTGTAGCTTCTGCCTGGTTTCCATTGTGGAGACGTGCTGTGGAAACCTCATCAGAGCAAATTTTGGAGCTGTATCCTGATGAAGAATAGAAAACGTCTCTGTATTATCCAAATACCTTTTCCCCCATCCCAAGTTATACAGCCCAGAGAATAAGGGAAATTCATAGTGGAGATGAAAGTTGACATCTGGGTTCACTTTCCGTAGAGGATGTTCTCCATGGAGAACAGTGAGAGAAGCTGTTAACACCAGCTGCAGATTAGGGATGCAGCAGGGAATTATCCTGCCTGTGGAAATCAGTTTAGTTGGAAGGATCTTGTGGTGTTGGGTGCTGCCGGGATGTGAATAGTGAGTAGGACTGGTTTTTTTCTTTTTTTGGATTATAAATACAGATGTATTTTCCTAGTAAGCATCAATAGATGTAAAGATAAGAGTTCCTGTCTATGTTCTAGAAGTATTTCTTAATAGACTCTATTTAGAATTTTGTCATGCTTTACAGACTTATAAGAGGAGTCCCTGTCCCAGAGAACTCATGCTTTAAATAATCTGTGTAGCTATGGGGTAGGTGAGCGGAGAAGGTATGTAAATTTGTTGGGCAAGCCTGGCCGATCTGCTTTTCCTCCTCCTTGAGCAAATAGAAACCATCATCCCGCATGCTTTGCATGCAGAAAAAAAAGATGTTATACAGAAAAGGCAGTGTTTTCTGCTGGGTTGCTTTGGGAGCTCCCTGTTCATTTGGACAGTGGTGCCCGCGCGTGGTTTGGAGCCATGGGAAGCTCTTGCAGAGCCGTTGTCTTCAAACCCAGATGAGCTCTATGCTGCCTCCGCCACGGGCACTGACGGCAGGAAGTATTTTCATCAGGAGTGATGTAGTTTAATGTAGTTTAAACTATGTTTTGCTATCAATTTTTGCTTTCCAGGAATATACTTGAGCTAGAATTAATCAGCATGACAATGTGGTGAAAACAATTTAACCCAAATATTTGATGATGTTTATGATTCCCAGCTGATACTTACAGTCTTTTTAAGTGTGACATGAAGTTTGCCTCTAATGACAAGCCATGGCTAATTACATTGTTTTTCCAACCAGAAAACAGAAATGACATCACATTTTAATTTGATTTAGAAAATCTGAATGGAATATACTTTGAATTTGCAAAATTTCTGGTTTTGACAATGTGCGGATCAAAAGTTACTCTGTTGAAATTTGCCAAAAAACCCCAAACCCGCAAAATCAAATCCATGTTTTTTACTTGTCATTATCTGTCGGTGATGTTTCAAATGCCAAGGCAGGCAGCAGGAAAAAAAAAATCCGTTTTTTTAATAAACATTTCTGTTTACTCTGTATAAGCAAGGAAGAGGACCTTGAAAAGGAAAAATGGTAATTAGGTTCCAAACTACAACCTGAAGTCTGCAGGAATTGGGTACCTGTCTGTTTGTACCTATAAAAAAAAAAAAAAAAAAAAAAATCCCTGCAAGAAGCCCTGCTGCTTTTATGTATTTGGAGTGGGCCATTTGGTTTGGTTTCCTTGGCATTTGTATCGCAGGCTTCTTCAGAGAAATAAATTCACAAGTGTTTGCCTGTCATCACATGACAAGTTATGGAGCCTAGATTGATGTAATCAGCAACAGACACACGTCAGAAAACTTAATGTGGTTCAGAAGAATACAATATTTTATTAATTCCTCATTTTGTGTGTGTCTCTGTGTGTGTGTGTTTTAAATGAGCCTCAGGGGGTTCTTAACTTCTGCCAAGAAATAAGAATAATTCGTACAAGTTTATGTTTAACTGCACCACAACTGTGGTGGAGAATAGCAAAGTTAGGTTGTCCTTAATGACAGATATCTTTATAAAGAACCACTTTTATTTAGAAAATTAAAACTTGTTGTGCATTTTAAAATTACTGCTCTCTATACATCAGTAGCCCTGTATGAAATTGTTGTTAAATACGTAGTAAAATATTTAGATTGAAGGATTGTAGAACTATTCGAACTACGTGTGTATGAGTATAAAATTTGCACATCTATTCAGGACATTTTCGCTAAAAGCAAATCTTTCTGAAAATCTTTAAAAGCCTGGGGTATTTTTTTGTTTTGGGGTTCTGGTGGGGGTTTTTTGGTTTGTGTAATGCAATATGCTGCAGATAGATATAATAAAGCCCTGATGTGGGATTGAAGCCATAATGGGAGTAAACACAAGCTGTCTGTTGAAGAACAGCATCTTAAAACTTGTTAACCTTTGCATTTTATTTTTAATCGGAACTGGTAATCTTACAGAAAATCACTATGTTGTAGCTAAGGCTAAAGGTAATTTCAGTGACAAGACCAGTTAAAAAAGCAAGTTAAATGATGCGTCAGATTGGGGCAAAAATTCACATGAAAATGATACAGTAAGTGTGTATCACTTTTCCTGAGACACTGAGGATTGGTGAGCATCTAGTACACAGCAGTCAACTAGCAGATGCCATGGTGCTAGACTTTTCTGTGTTCAAAACAGAAAAAAACTTAATGAGTAGTTCACTAGGAAGAAGTAACTTCTTGCTTTTCAGCAGTGTGGGCTTCCTCAGTGCAGAAGTATGCATTAAGCTTTGTGTTTTTAACAACTTCAGTTGTTGCCTTCTGCCTGGGAAGTGCTTAGCATGCTTTGGAAACCTAAATGAATAATCTTGCAGTGGAGCCTGGTTAAGCCGCACTATCAAGTAGGTTGTTCGCTCAGAGGAGTTCTTCAAGTCAGAGGGAAGGTGAGGAGCAGCCCTTTGTAAAGCCCAGTATCTGTTGTGATTTGGGACTGTGCTGTCTCTTCTGGGTATGCTGCTTTAGCATATTTATCGGAAGAAGGGTGGCCAATTGCTTGGAGTGCTAAATAAAAGCTTAATTTGTCCAGAAACAAGGGAATTTTCTCTTCCTGCATGTCCAGGTAGCAACAATTTACCATCTAGTGCCTTTGAGTTGCATGCTGCATGGTTCAGGCATGTTTCTGTACTATGTGTTTTGAAACTCAAAATGTGTAAAGTTTGAAATAAAGCTAATATGAGACATAGGTTTCTACAATCGATCAACCAAGATTTTAATTCTTTTGCTTTTTCTTCATTTTGTTTTGCAGGTATTCCTTTGGTAAGTGAATAAAAATGAGAAAAAATCTGCAGTTATAATTTATTGGTGCATTTGTGGGTATGTAGCTTTTACATTACTCTAGCTTGCTTTCTCTATCTCTCTCTGTCAAACTTTTAAGTTACGATTGTCTCTCTTCTCTGCCTTTCACTGAATTTCTTTCTGCCTGTATGCCCTTAAGGAAGGGAAAACTGGTGTAAATTCTGTAAATTGAGATTGAAGGAGACTTGGTGGAAGGGTTGTGTAAGTACCAACAGCAACATTTGGAGGGTGACATTAAAGGTGAATAGTTAAATAAGCCTGAGGCAACCAAGCAAAGCGAGGTCTGAAGGACATCCCCCGGGAGGGAACGTGTTCCTCCTAAATTCCAATTCCTTTTCCACTGGTAAATTATATGAACATCAAAAACTTCTCACTCGTATCATCTGCTTTCCCAGTGGTGTGTGGTACAGATATTACTCCTTTGGAGATCTGGAAGGTTGATTCGTGCTTTGTACAGGTTGGGGTTTTTTCAGCATTAAGTATTCCAACCCACAGCCGGAGTCTAAATGGAAAGTTAGAAATCCCGGTAGAAAACATTCCTCTCTGTGGAAGTGTTAGGAAAACCGCTACTGTACTTCTGATGTTCTGGGAAGGACTGCCATGGCATAATGTCTTAAAACAGCCTATTTGGTCGTGTCTTCTCATCCCTTCAGCCAGATGCTCATGCTGTTGCATGGGTGGGTGGAGAAGGGTGCTGCATCATTGTGTGGATGAAAAGGGGATTCATATTCCTAAGTTGTCACTAGCCAGTCACAAATAGAAATTTGGTTATTCTAATACAAGGCACAAGAATAGATAAAGTTCATTTGTGTCTGTGTATTATGGAGGCTTGCAAAAGAAATGACTGAGCGTGCCTCCCCCTTCTCCTTCAGGGAATTGCATCTGTCTCCTTGTTTACTAATTGATCATTTTAATCAGTTGTAAGTGAACGAACTGTTTAATGTATGTGGGATCACTGAGACGGTGCTTCACCAAGTGGAGAAGCAGAGCAGTATGGAGAATTGTTTCCACTCCTGTGTGGTTTTGTCATTGGATGTGGGTATTTTAATCAGCTGGACTTTACAATACGAATCCAGACTTTTGTTGGGTTTAGTGAGGACACCCATCTTAGTTTTAATTCAAGTTACTCATCTTCTGTGTGTTTTTTCCACTCTCACTGGTGGTTGTAGAAAAACTGCTTTTTGCAAGTGGTGTTTTATCTTTCTTTGGCCTTTCTTTATGTCCCAACTGGATAGCCACCCTATGAGGATTACTGAAGTCCTTTGTACGCAGTAGGGTCTCTCCCTTCCTTGTTTTTGGCTTAAGGGCTACTTCTGAGTAAGATGAATGAGATGTAAATCTTGAGTTACTTTTGTTAGAATACAGGAAAACCACAATATTTTTGTTATAATATAGCTGAAACAACAACATTGTCATCCATTGCTGTAGAAGTACATTAAATATTGCTGAGCTCTGGAAGCCTTATTCTTTGGTAGCATCTACTTCAAAGCAAGATCTTAAAAAAAAAAAAAATTCCTGGAGAGATCTTTGTAAATGCTGACTGTTTCCTATTCCCCTCCAGGAAGTGTGCTTTTTTTGATACATCTTAGGATGGATTTTGGTAGCCTCTATTAAAATTGCAGGCTGTCCCTATGAATTTTAAAGAACTCCAGAGTCTGGAAATAACAACAAGCTGTTAGGCCAAATGGGATCAACTGGTATTGCCACAGGTTTTGCTCTTTGCTCTTACTCCTGTCAGGTAACAGTTATTAAAAACACTCCTCACTTCAGGGAATGAACTGCGAAACAGCCGTGCAAGGGCTTTCACAGTGCAAAGCACCGGCCGCGTTGGACTATTTATCTTTGAAAGGTGAAGAGGTGCTCCGCAATGCAAATCCTGGAGCGGGCTTCAGCTTGGGGGTTAGGGCTGTTCTGAAATTAGCCGAGCTGTAATAACTTCTTGGCTTTATTTATTGTTATTCGGGTATAAATTTGGCTGTAGATGTAGCGTGGCGTGTTTCGGTGAGCGCGTGGCGGTCTTCCATCGGGTCCCTCCCCGTGGATAGGCACAGCTCAGGCGTGCGAGGCTCCCGGCCAGGAGACGGGAGCGCCCGGCTTGATGGTCCCTTTTCTGCCCTGCTTTTGGCAGTGCAGTGCTCTGGTTGTTGAGCGTGGACTGTACTCTGGTGGGAATGCTCGTTGGCCGGACTATGCTGGATTGCTTTGGTTCTTCCTAGCTGAGCTGAGGCTGCCGGGAGTCTCAGGGATGGATGGATGGATGGATGTGCTGCCTGTCCTCGGTGGAGCACGGCTCCGGGGCCAGCGGCCAGGCTGCTCCTGGAGAGCTGAGCTTTTGTGGCAACTTCATCCTCAGCCTAAATCTCCTCCTTGAGCTTTGGTGTACCAAGGGCTTTCCTCCATGGCCATCTCTGTTCAAGTCCCTTTCTAGGTGCCTTGGTGACCTGTGTGTGCCACCGCGAGCCAGCTGGCCTTGCTCAGCACCTTTGGTCCAGGCTCAGCTCCAGAAATGGCAGGTCTCCCTCTCTCTGAAGGATGCAGCTGCGATGCTGGGACTAGAAGGAACCAGCAAGGTCAACTTGTTATTTTATCCTTCTTTAAAATTAAGGACATCTTTTCTCCTGGCTTAGAATGAGACCAAAGCTGCTTCAACAGATTTGCGGTGTTGACAGCTTTGCTGTTTCAGACCCTTTCTGGGCAAGGGTGTGCTCTCCTAGAGCAGTAGTTCCTGATGATGCTTCTGTCTGACATAGATACCCCCAAGGATGGGTTTTTTCCAGTGGAAGCCTGATTTAATATAGTGATTTATTATTTCTGTTCTAACAGAGGCTTTGAAAAAGATTATGCTCTTTTACAGGTTTTCTTGTCCTCTTTCTTCTGCCTTATTATTGTGTTAAGTAGCCCCAGATATTCAGAAGACAGTCTGATGGCCCTAAGATATTGGTCAAATGAGATACCAGTGGGGAGCTAAGAAGAGCTGCAGAAAAGCTGCAAAGGTCGCATGAGTTGTAATGAACAGCCACATCTCTCTGTAGAGTAAAAATCCAGGTGTGATGTGGGAAAATGATGTAACTGTCCAGGGAGATTCTGACTCCACATCATCACCTCCGTGGCTGTCGGATACCTCTCGGAGCAGCAATCTGGATTCCCAGCAAGGAACACGCAGAAAAGACAGAAATGCGTCTGTTTACCTTTTGGCAATCAATGGGATCATTAAACGGAAAGGATTGAGAAGCAGCTGATCTTATTTGACTCTTGATGCACAAAAGTGTCCTATTTGGAGCCAAAGCAAATGTTTCCTTGGGGATCGTTCCAGAGCGCCTTGCTTCTGCACTCTTTGCAGGCCAACTGTATGGCTAGAATTAGAAGCATATTTTAAAAGTAAGAGCTTTTTTTTCCTCTTACAGTAAACTTTCTTGTTAATTTTGGTATGGAGAGAAGACAATCACTGAAGGTTGAATTAAACTCCTAGGTTTTTTCCATTATCTGTAAACATGGAATAAGCAAATAATTTAGTTCATACCCATGCCTGTCCCCAAATTTTATATTGCATCTATTATCTTCAGAATTTAAGATGAAGTGTGTTTTGATTAGAAGTAGAATAAAAAGTTGAGAGCCGAGCGTACGTAATTCTCCATTACTTTTTAAATCCTCACTCTTTACTTCAATGCAAATTGTTCCAAGGAGGATTTTCTTTTAAAAGGTCTTCAGGGATCTTGAATTTTAGATGTGCATTGACATAAAATTAAATGTTAAGAGTGCACAGCTGGGGTTCTGGCTTTTGCTGTACAAGATTGAGATGTTTCTCCTTTGTGAGTGCATGTTTCCAAGGAAGGAGCGACGTTTTCATATTAGTTGCACTATACTAGTGAGCAGCGCCGTGGTCACGGAAGAACGTGAGAGTAAGTTGAAATGACTGAGGTCAAACTTCACTAGTGCAGGCCCAAAGCTTAGCTTAAAAGTGTACCGAGATGGGGATGTGTCTGGGTTGAACTGTGCCCAGAGCTAACCCGTTGATTCCTGCAGGCCCGTCTGCAGCATCTGCGTGGTGGGTGTGAGGTTGCCTGAGTGCAAGAGAATTCACTGGCAGAGGTTTGCTTTTTCGCATGGCAGCACGTAAGTATCATGCTAGCACCCGGTGGCACTTGTTACCCCAGTAGCTCACTGTACAGACGGCATGTGGGAGAGACAGTGGCAGCCGGACGTGGAGGATGGGTTGGTCCGTGTTATTCCCGGAGAACTTTGTTCTGTTCGCAGCAGGAGACCATGGAGCCGCGGCGCGAGTGTCCCAGCAAGCCCCTGGGAATCGCTGCGGGGTTGAACACCCAGATGGCCATAGGCTGCTATTTATTCATCCTCCCCCTGTGCCGAGATGGGAGGGACGGGACTGCTTACCGACTGTTCCTGTTCCTGGCTAGTATTGTGATCTGCTGTACCTATTTCTCGTGTAAGAGTGGGAAACTTTTCTCTCTGTCTTATTAAATCTATTTTTCAAGCTGTCACTTAACCAGGTCTAGTGACAGAGTCGGATGTTTATGTGGCCCTGGACACTTGAACTCTGGTGTTTTCAATCACAACAGCACCTTTTGCCAGCCGTTGTGAATTAAATACTCCTCATGACCTTTTACCCTCGCCGCTCTTAAATTCATGCTTTAAAAACAGCTTAATGAGGGGTTTACTGGCCCAATTGGAAGTTTTTATTAAAACCTATTAGTGTGCTAGAGTAGCCTGCCTGAAGGAAACGATTAGCCCAAAGCAACTAAACTCGGAGCTGGCCCCTAGCCACACCAGGTTTTCTCTAAACTGTTTCCAGACCCACGTTAACCCTAACACTGCAGCTTGCATGGTATTCATATCCTCTGCTTTAATTTATAGCTTGTCTGATTCTCTCCCCAGCCTTTCTCCATGTTCACGAAAGCATTTTGTTTTAATGTAATTAGACCTGCATTAAAGGGCTACATGCCTTCATTCAGGCCTGACTCGTTTGAGAACCTCAATTAAGTGGAAGCGTTCCCCCCAAGTCCTCTGCTGATGCTGCCCGGGGAAGGACCTGCCCTACGGACGAGGTGTGGAGCCCGCTCGGACAAAGCCACGGTGCTCTCAGGGTCCTGGTTAAGCTTCCCGTGAGGAGCATCCCAGCATCAAGTTGGTGATGGAGTTGCATTGGTGGAACACCCTGGGGTTTGAAATGAAGCCATCTTATTTGGAGGACACAAACCTCAGGACAATGTGCAGGAGCTGGAGGGTAGAAATCCCAGCTGGCTTCCACTGCTAACTTGCCGTTGGATCTCAGCTTGTTTGCTTTACATCCATGTTTTATATTCAAAGCTGGGCCAGTGGTTCTTGACCATCTTCAAAATAACTTTACAATGCTACTGAAGCCCTGTAGCCATTACCTTTGTGTTCTTGTGCTCATGTCTCCATGCAGCTGAGACAAGCAGGCCAGAGCTTCTACTTGTTAAGAAAATTGCTGTAGCAAGTCCTATGCCCCAAAAGTGCTGAGCAGCTATCAACTTTGTACCTATTCCCTCCCCATCCATGCGCCCAACTGCTTGTCCAGGCTTCCTGGGATGTCTCCTGAAACCACAAGGTCTTTTGAGAAGGGACTTCCAGTTCTTTTTTTTTTAATTTTTTTTTTTTCTTTTTTTGTATAGTAGTTTGCTTGTTTGTAGGTGTCTGCAACTACTGAACTGAAGGCATGAAATAATACAAAACTTGTAAGCTGTATTTAGTGTTTTGCTGGTGGTGGTCTTTGTTGGCTGGCTGCTGAAATGACTGTCCATGTGTTAATGGTACATCCCCAAAGTAACGATACATCACCCAGCAAGTCACTGCTGTATGTATTGAATGCACTTGTCAGGCTTTACATTTTCCTTTGCTAACCTATAATCAGGGAAGGCAAGCTGAAGAGTGAGACATGGACTCTCACTTTTAAGACCTTGTTTTAGCCTGGAAAGAAGCCAGATTCCCCCATAATAAGATTACAAACAGTAAATATCAAAATTAATATAAAAAAAAAACCGGGGAGTTGCCAATGTACCAACTAGGCTGCTGTTTAAGTGACAAAGGTTTATGTTCTGGGATACATTTTGAGCATCATAAAGCATAAACAAAGCACAAACCAAAAAGCAACTGGTCCCTCTCCACACCATGCGTTTCCTGAGTGTCACCTCCTGTCTTTGTTTTTACTGGCATATGGATGCACCAACCTTGGGAGGTACCTTTTAAAAAGAATGTTTAAGGAAAAATCTGCCATTAAAGTTATTACTGTAAAGTAGTGCCTTTGATTGCAGCAATTATGCAAATGATTTTAAGGGATAAAATACTTCTTAACAAGGACTGATGTAAATGGTGGTGCTGCAATGAGTGCATAACTTCTTCAAACAAGATCTTTCCATGCAAGTAATTTTCTTTCAGCCCTTTGCCATGTTGCCTGGATGTCGACCTGTGTAACCGATGACCGGCCTGCGGATGTGATTTTTATTTTCTCTTAATACAGGAATGTAAGTGGGTGGAATGGGAACGCTGGTCTTGCAGAAACTGGGAAACCCTTTCCCTAAGCAAATTGTTTCTCCACAGTTCTTGTGACTGACTTTTGTCCTAGCCTTAACAAAAAGGAAACAAACAAAAATGCTTCTTGCAGGCAGAGATTTTCCTCAGAAAAAGGCGAGTTGGACTGGGTGACTAGCAGGAGTGGAGCTCTCCTTCATTAAGGCTCTTGCCTTGATGCGTTGCCAAAGTTAAGTTAAATGAAATTTCCTCCAGTATTAGTTTTAAAGCAGAGAAGTTGGATCCTTGTCTCCCATAGTTTGGAAGAAAATTGACCACCATTAGTAGCCAAGCATCTGTTGTTGGTGTGGCTGGGACACTTATCTCCTATTTCAGTCTGCACTGCTTAAACTAAGCTTTTGGCTCTTGGTGGAGCAGAAATGCAGTGCTGTATGGTGCATGGCATCAGTTATGAGGCGGTTTACTGTTTCAGTTAAAATTATTCCCAAAAAGTGTCTATGCATGGTCAGTGCCTTGAGTTTGGACTAGGTCAAGGATGTTCTCCCCTTATTATGTTGTAATTGGCCCGCCTGCAGCTGGCATAGAAAGGCATAAAAGCCAAAAGACTTTATAAAGTCATTACAGTGAGCAGTCGTGGAGATACAGCAGCATGGCAGGGTGCCCACACGTGACCTGAGTGCTGTTTGTGCTCTGCGAGGTCGCCGAATTGCTGCATCCCTTTGAAACCTCGGCATTAAAGGTATGGTGGAAATACAAAATGAGTGCGTGTGTTTTGATTAGTGATGTGTCTAGTCTGCCTGAAAACCTGCATTGTGGGCAGAAAGCTGCAGGAATTAAAGATACAACAGCAAGAAAAGGAGGTCTTGAAGGTCTGGTGGCATAGATGTCATCTACGGGTCTTGGAATGCAGTGGATTACAGGGTATTTTGTTCAGCGTGTGCTTCAAAAACAGGCACAGCCTGCACGAGGATGCAGAAGCCTCTGTCTTTGCCAGCAGCGGCGACAGGCAGCCCCGTTGTTCGGTCGGCGTTGGGCTCGCACGCGAGCGCTGCGCCTCTGGCGAGAGCTCAGATGCTATCGCCCAGATCGAGCTGCGAATGCCCAGTTTGGCTGGAGCAGGTGTAGTAATTTGCAATTATAATCGTAGCTTCTGTTTTTGCAAATCTGTGTGCAAATAGCGAGGGTATTGTATTCAGAGCTTCATAACCTCCACATTTTCTCCTGGAATGCATTCTCCCTTTTTGGGTGCTTTTCCTCCTTTATAAGGAAAGGATTTAATGTGCTTGCTGCAATGGTATTAATGTCTGCTTAGATTTTTATCCTTTTGACAAGATTCTAATGAGAGAAAATTTGTATATGTGTGTATTGATTTTAAATCTGGGCATCTTTGTACTAGGAGAAAGACAATGCAGTTCGATTTAACTCTAATTGCTATAAGCGTGTAAGAGTGCACCTATTCACAAATATACCTGAACAGTTTGGTACTGGCACTGAGTTAGCTTGTGTGCGTTATAAAGCCAGCGCTTGTTCTCCTTATCTTGCATTAGTGTCTCTGTTATCTGCTATCTTGAGCTTACGTTGGATTTGTGTTAAGCGTTTCCGTTAAACTTGGGACTTTGTGCAGTGTTCCCGGTTGCGGCTTCCTGTGCAAAAGCAAAACCAAGACTAGGGTTAATAAAAGTGCCAGCTCACTTCTTATAAAAATAATACTAATAAAAAAAATCTTTATAGTAGCCTTTTCATAGAGAGGTATATCTGAACAAAGGCACTGGCTCTGATCACGCTCAAATTTTTGAGGAGGATTTGACTTATGTCCAAACATCCCAGCTTGGACTGATTGCTACTTGTTTGTGTAAAAAAAGAAGGCATTTCTTTTGCCAAAGAAAAAAGCTTGTTCCAAACTCACTATAGGCAAGGGGAATGCTGCCCACCACCAAAAGGCTACCACCACTTGGGGCTGAGGTTTAGCACTGTCTAATAATGCATGGGGACGGTGCACAGCGTGAGACAGGGTGACCTGAACACAATGCCCACTTGTTCGGGGGGGTTTAAGGAGGTCAAATGTAATTACCCAGTTGGAGTGTGGCCGGGAGAGGGTGATTAATTTTCCCACTCCTTCAGAAAAGCCTGTGGGAATTTTAATGACCCCAGCGATAAGATCCTCAGTTTTGTGCATCATCCAGAAAAGCGGAGCTCCACCTGCCCAGCCCTGCTGTAACGTTGGGTGTGCTCGGATTCGGGACCAATTCGGCAGTGAGGAGGGACGGGGAGGTGCGGCACGGGCGAGAGTGCCATCTGCAGAGTTATCATCCGTGTCCTACAGCACAGACGGGTTTCCCAAAGGTAACCAGGCAGGTATGACCGCTCTGACCTTGCTCAGGTTGTGGGTTACCGAGAGGTTGCAGCAGTTGTACTGACTGTTGGGAGTTGTTGCTTCTCCCTCTTTTGGTTGTTCCTATTGAATTACACAAAAGCATGAATTTTCCCTCTGCAGAACTGGAGCAAAGTCTTTCAGCAAGGCTAAGCTTGTACAATAGCCACAAAAAATGTTCTTGTAAATACTGTACTATGCGATTATTTTTTCCTTTTGTTCTATTTTTAAAAACAAAACTCAGACAACTGTTTGAAATAGGATTTTTTTTTTTTTTTTTTTTAAGTGTTTAGGCAATTGCAGAGGCCGTCAGCTTTATTTTATGTCCTCACCTCGTTTATGGGTTACTGCTGGTTTTTCTGCTTCTGAATAGTGCCTTCTTTCTGGCCGTAGTGCTCACCTATGTGTCACCGTGTTTGAAGGATCTTGAGTGTTCTGTTGCAAGCTGCTGAGCAGGAATAATGGCACTCTTGTTGTCCCTGTGCTATTTGCCAGTTGTCATAAATGCCAAGAGTCAGCACAGCCCAGGCATAGTCCACTTACTTGGTTTTACCTTTTAGAAAGCAGTCAGTTCTAGTGAATATGTCTTGCAAGCCAGAAGGCCAACATAAAAGCATAATACACCTCAAAAGTGGGAGATGGGTAGTAAAGTTTTTTCTGATTTTTAGTGTGAAAGAGAAGTTGGGGAGAATCCAGTGAAAACAATGGATTAGGTCCATGACAGCGCTGGCTTCAACAGGCTGACACTTCTCAGCAAGGTGCTGTTTAAATTCATTGTGATATCGCCAGGCTTTTGATAGAAGGAGGCTGAAAGATGGGCAGAGTTGTCTTCAAGGCATGCTTCGATCAAAAGTTCAAGTCTGGCATGGGAGAACAAGTTTTATTTTTATTTTTCTATTTTTCTGAAGTTAAATAAACCTTGATGTGCAGAGTAACCCCTGAATAATAATAATAATAATAAACTGAAGGACATCCAAGGAACTGCTGGCATTTTTATTTTCCATTAACCACACTGTCATTTCTAACGTGCATCTGATTTATCTATGTCTGGTTAACCATTCAAATGCCCTTTTTCTGACCTGATATATATCACATAAAAGTTTTATGGCAGTAATTTATAGAGGATGATTACAGCTCTGAATGTGAAGTTTCGGAGCACCATTCTTCTTGGGGATGGTGGGTCTTGTTGGGTGTTCCTGAGGTATATGGTAGAATTACAAATTAAAGGGTTGAGGTCTTGGGACGTGGCATCTCTGGGCAGCAAAAGGAAGTTGTGTGTGGAGCCCTGAGGAAGGTCGGTGAGAGTATGGGCCCTTTTTAAGGAATCCAAGTCTATGGGGATGTTCTTCATCCTTCCTTTATTCTGGATTTGATCTGGAGTGTGGAAGTTTGAGTAGAAGTCCGTAGGTTTCTGGATGCTTTCCATCAGGAGTGTTTGATGAGCAGAAACGCACGGGAGTTTGGGTCAGGTTAAATGGTCTAGATCTTTTGTCTTTTTTAATCAGTCATAGGATTTAAAAAGGTCTTTGTCTGGAGAATCATCAGCAGACCTGCACTGTACCTTGAATGTCTCTGTACAAAATCCCAGCTGCTCAAATGCAGATGTGGAGGGAGCAGTAACAGCATTGCAGTGGAAATGGTGTTTTGGAAGGAGGAAGAACACTAGAGTATTCCTGCCCATTTGTATCTGGTACTAACTTTTTTTGGCCATGCGTTAAAAACCAGTATTAATCCACTGACTTGACCAATAAAATAAAGGCCCAGTTTCAGGACACAGATCCTAGTGTGCTCTCATCTGCTTTTATTGTCTCCTTTTTCTTGCTGGGACAAGGAGGAGTGGTGTGGGGTTTTGGGTTGTTTTTTTTTTTTTTTTTCCTTTCTTTTAAGTTGTTGTCTTAAGGGTATTTATTTGACTGTTCGATGCTACTGAGGGCTGAAGAGGTTAATGTATTTATGCTGGCAGAGTCCCTTTTTGAAGCCTGTGTGTTTCTTCACAAGTCTGTATTTTGAAGTTTATTGCATTTTCTGTGTTCACTCCAAGTATAAAGACTGGTAGAAGTACTGGGGTTGGGTAATGGAGCGAGAGCCAGAGGTCAAGTTTGATCTTCCTCTAAGTGCCGGACTCCTTGATCTCCCCAGAGCGGGGAACAAGCTGTCACTCTTCACTGTCTTTGCAGAAATTGATGCAAAAGTGAGTGACCACATGAATGGAGCCGCCTATGGATTTCTTCTTAAAGTTCCTTTGTCCAAGAATGTCGTTTCCTTGTAATAGAGATAATTCGTGGGAATCCACCGGTTTTAACAGATTTCTGGATCAGGAAAATGAAGTCAAAGTTTTTGGAATTGTTGAAACTCTTTTTGTCTTGCCATCTTTAAATTAGAAAAAAGCGTGTCATTAGTTCAGAGAGACTTAGTATATGGAAAGTTAGAAAGCAATTGCACTTATTATAGCAAAAAGTGTGCTAGCAGTAGTGTGTTTGTGCATGCAAAAAAATGGAACAGTGCAGCACCTCAAAGCCGAATTAAGATCAAATCTGTAGGCTTAGTAGCAACCAGAAATACTGCATTTCTTGCCTCTCCCCAGATTTAATTGTGAGCAAATGGACTGATTTGTGTGAAGAAAATGATTAACAACTTAGCATCATTTAAAACCTGTATCTTTGTAAACTTAATGGGGTTTGACTGTGTTCTTGAACGCATCTGAACTTCAGATTTCGGGTAAAATCATTCCAAGGGCAAATGTGCAAAATTTGAAACAAAAGAGAGGGCGTGCAGAGAAAAGTGTGTGCTGTGCTGTTGAATTGTGTTGAGCAATGTCTCAGATACCGACCGCACCAGGGAGCTTGGGCCTTGGAGCTGCCGGTTTTCTTACTATCCCCAAAGCATCTTGTTTGACTGTAAGGAATTTACTGGGGCAACTGGGACCTGAAATATCTTGTGTGTTTTTATGTGATTTGTGGCATCGTTGCACAGAAGCCAAAGCTGATGCATCTGCTTCCTACTGAGGCCTGGGCGCTTCAGCACGCTGCTGAGTGGGATGCCCTTATTTTCTTAAATACTATACTAGCACTTGAGTATTACAGTTTTATGTTATCATTTTTGATTTAAGGAGAATGCTACCTAGCCAAATACTTCTGACCACCTCCTCATTGCATCCACCATATTCCCTTAAACTGTTAAAAAATTTGATTCATTTATTTATTTTTAGTCTAGCGAAATAATTTTTCTCATGGGTTTCTTTTCCGTTTCTAAACTGGGTGAAACCGCAGTGTTAAGCCATCCTCTTCCCAGTCGTATATAGGAAGTGAGCATGAGCCAAGGTACATATTTTATGTTAGTCAAAAGAGATAAGTGTCAGGATTTCAAAGTAAATTCCACCCTGCAATTGCCAGTGCTGAAATTTCTGCTGTACCTTGGCTCTCGTGCCTTGATTCAGAACAGTTGGCGCTTTTATTGCAACTCTCTTGTATTTTCATATTCTTTTGTACGGGGCGGGGGGGGGGTGCCTACATGCATGCCAAAATTATCTGTCCAAGTTATGATCCCTCTAGGAAGACCCTTGAATGGCAGGAAAACTGCAGGTAGCCAAGCCGGAGAGGGTGCTGGCCCGCGAGCCACAGGTGTGCCGGACGGGAGGGGAAGAGGAAGGCGTGTGATGCTGTGCTTTATCGTCTCGGAAAGAGCAAAAGCAGCTCCTCTCCTCGCTCAGCAGAAGGCTCAACACCTGAAGGAGGTGCTCCATTCCCAGGGGTACGTAGCTGTTGCGGGGAGGGAGCAGGCTGTGTTGTCGGTGGGTGGGAGATGAGCCTGGTGCGTATTAACCGCATCTTCCACGACCTGTTCCCCTTGACATCAGGTGGGGATAAGACTTTCCCTAAGGTGCTTCCAGACCTTTATGTAAAGCCGCTATATAAGAGCGAGAGGTTGCTACTCGGTTAAGGCACAGTGCCTAAAATAACAGTGTTTTAGTAGCGGGATTTTGATTTCTATCCTATGCTTTCAGGCAATTAGGTGATTAAACCACCATTAAAACCGGACTAAACAGCTCAGGGTTTAGTGGAGCAGATAGCCGAGGTGCGGAGGTTTATGAGGTTACTTCTCGATTTGCCATTTATTATGAACATTCGTCAGGGAGGAGATACGGGGCAATTTTCTGTTCTGTTTCGCGCTTGCCTGAGCCACGTTGGGTCGTGTCCGATTCGGCAACTAACCTCGAGCTCGGCTGGAAGACCTGCGGGATGGAGCCCTTTGCTTCTGTGAGTAGGAAGGATAAGGAATCCCGAGCGGCAGGCTGTGGTTTTAGCCGTGCAGCCTGAGCCTCTCAAGAAGGATTGCTCAACCTCCCTGGAGCTGGCTCGGGGCTGGCCGGCTCGCTGCGTGGGCAGGCTGGGCTCCGACCTGCCTGCTGAAGCCCATGCAGGGACGGCTTCCAGGGATGAGTGGGAAATGGCAAAGGGCAGGAATAGGTCCTGCAGCTCCAGCCTGGTCGGCTGTCACCACCCAGCCGCCTGCCTTCTGCACAGACGGACTTTTTTGCCTCCGTGAAGGAGGTGTTGGGGCTAGCGCAGGATGACTGTGCTCGCACGCAGTGGAGATCTGCCTGGGAGCTGAGCGGTGGTACTGAGGGGAAAAGTCATCCTGCAGTTCTCCAAAAATAGGGTGGTACTTTTGTGTGGGAGGGGTGAAAGGAGAGAGCAAAGGTGATCCCCCCCCCAAAAAAGAGTGAGGGGGGAATAAACAAGCTATGCAATAAGTAAGCAATGAGCAATCTGGGTGCAGGGTGGGGAGGAGACGTCAGGAGGGCTCCTCTGGGGAAAGGAGCAATGGGAAAGGTGAAGGATGAGGGGTAGAAACCGATGGGGAAATCGTTCTTGTCCCTTGTTTCGGATTGCTGAGGTAATGTTGTTATTTTCGAATAGAGAGCTGGAGTGCATGGCAGAGCTCAGTTCCCCCGTGTGATGTCTCTGCTCGGCCTCGCAGCTGCAGGAGGAAGGCTGTCAGCGATGGGAGTGACGGGCTGCTGTAGCTGCGGGACAGCCATTTGTTATCGCCAATTGTCACGAGGGCAAATGCTGCTGGGATTTTTTTTTTTTTTTTAATGCAGTTTGGTAAACACGAGGGCCAAATTCCAGGTGTAAATCTGGAATAACGTCAGTGCAGTTGGATCTGCCCAGCTGTGCTGGATATCTCGCTTGGAAGGAAGCATGGCACAGAGCCGGCATGCTGGGCTGCTCCGCTCTGCTTGCAGACACTGAAAAATTACCAGAGGGATGGGGAAGGGCAGCAAGGGGGAATTTGATGCCAGGGAGGTGTCTAAGGGGGGTAACACAGGGCTGTAGCTCTTTCCATCTATTCTGCCCTTTGTTAAGCTTTGAAATGCTACTCTGTATTTAACCAATAAATGTATTATGTTCTCATTTACGTGATTTACTTCTTAATATGACCTCTTCTGAGTTATTCAGCTTTTAAAACAGACGTGCCTGATAGCTAATGGCCAGGGAGAGGAGGAGAACACTTCAAAGTCAAGATTAAGTGCTTTAGATTCAACACTTTAAATTTGAGCTTCAGAAAATCCAGCTATAGGAATTGATGTTTACATGGAAACGTGTGTGCCTTCATCCCGAGGCTTCAGCAGGAGGTTAACCTGGTGCCCTGGGCCCATCTGGGAAATGCCCAGGTGATACTGGTGCTGAGCAGCCCTAAATGACGGCAACTGAACCGGGGCCAGGAGCGACCACGGGGCCCCGACATCTCCCGGGGCAGGCGCTGGCACCGAGCAGCATCGCTCCACGCCGATTTCCACACTCGTGCAGATCTGCGGGCACGGGACAGAGATCTTTGTCCTAAAAGGCTCCAGGATTTACAGCTGCGTTGGTTGTCGAGCCCTTGGGAAGGGAGTTGGAAGGCTTTCAGTGCTAAGAGCTGTCTTGCCTGTGTCCTTGCTGCGGAGTGGGTGAGGTTCAATCTGAAGCGTCATTTGGGCTTTAAAACTTATCCCCAGATGCAGGAGTGAACCAGACCTCAGAGCAGAGATAAATCCACATCCTTGGGGGCTTCTCATGGGCTCCTGGGTCTTGTGATCAGTGCTGCAGCTCCTTCTGTGTCGTGATACAGTACAGCTCGTTGTATAAAATCCTTGCTCACGTTTTGCAGTGTTGTGTCAGCTCTACAGTGTAGCTCAGACGGTGATTTTATTTATTTACTTGAAAAAAAAGTCACTTGCTGCGTATATTTCAATCTACAGGAATATGGAGAGCTCCAAGATCTGTGCAGTGAAAATGGTATATAGATAGTTAAGCAGGGGAATTTGGCCAAGACTTTCTGGCACACAGCTTAGACAGTTAGAATAATTTATTATAATATTTTCCCATCTGTTTGTTATTATTAAATATGAAGTACTGATGTTGCACAATCTTACCTTTTGGATTTATGTCCAGAAGAAATCGGTGTACATTTTTATTGAATACCTTTTAACTCTAACTTATGGTTACGAACAGCATTTTGAACTTCTCCTTTGTGAGTTTAAAGTAAAATTAAATTAAAAAACTCCTGACACATGCCACTCTTTAAGGGTCAGCACTTTCTTTTTGGAAAATTATCCTGTACATGAATATCTTTCTCGAGTGTTTTATTTCACTTCTAAATCCTGGGTTGCCGCAGCTTCTTTTCCTGCTCAGGATGTATGTGAAAGTAAGTAGTCGGTTTTGCAGTTGTGTCCCTGGCCATGCACACACGGAAGGCAAAATAGTCCATGTTTATACAAGCACCAGGTATAAAACTGCTGTGAACTGGAAGGTTCATGTGATTGCCAGAAAATAACTCCTGCTGCTGGACTGCTGATACCTGCTGCCTTGAACTGGTGCAGCTGGGCTGGGGGGAGCTGTAGGTTTCCATACAGTTTTGTCACACGTGCTGCTTTGCAGGGCCACCCTCTGTAATGGAAATAACTCTGTAGACCAACAGGTATCTCCAGAAATTCCAGATAATTGCTAAAAACTCCCCTCTTTGCAGATACATCGGTTTGGAAGAGGATCTGGGCTCTTCTTTTGAAACAAAGCACTTTTTCACTCCTTTTGGTCCAGAGGCTTGCTATGCTCAGTTCTCTTTATTTCCACGTTTCTAGATACTTCAAAAAATGTTTTATCTTTGATGTCTGTACATATCCTTCCATGTAGTCATTTAGAGTGGGACATTGTGTTGTGCTAAAAAGCTATTGATCTCTTTTAAGTGGCTTTCGAGACCAGCTGAGCAATACTACATTTATTAGAGAGAAGAGTAATTTTTTGTACAAAAGTTTACTGCACACGGTAATATTTAAAAATTGGCTGGTTTATAGAGTAATTATTTTAACAAATAACGCAGGTATTTTAGAATTGCTTTTGGTTCCTTTACCATGTTTCAAATTATTTTAAAATAAAACATTTTTTCTCCCTTCCATCCAGGGCTTTATTGGTGTGAGCGTACTGTGGCCTCAGGTGTATGATAAATCACTGGAGTAAGCGGTGCTGGTGTTCGGGCTACCTTCACACATGTTTCCAGTTACTGAATTTCAGCCCCCAGCTTTACTGACAAGTTTCCCATTAATGATTGAAGGTTCGCATCAAAGACTGGATGGTTATTTCTACCGATAAAAAGAATGCATTCTTTGAGTGACTATTTTAGAGGTGTTTCCATTCACTTGCAATTTCAGCATTAAAGCGGTTGCAGGATATTTTCCCCTGCTTTGGGGTACTGATAACCATTTGTATGGAAACTCCCCAAGCAGTACTTGCTATTTTGCGTTTCCAGGTTGGCTTTACGTCGCTGAATGCTTAGCGAACTACATGCTCCCTTGCTGGATCACTCTTTGTTCTGGGGCACATGCGTTTTCAGCCTGAATTAATAACGCTGTAGAGTGAGGACAGAAAAGCCAGTGATTAATTCATATGGTTCATTTTATGCACTGAAGTCATTTGGATTTCTTACAGCGGGGAGAGCCGAGCGGGTGTACGAGTCTTGTGGTATTGGGACATATGTGAATAGCTGTTTAATATCGGTTGTCACTATCCTGTGTGATTTTTTTTTAATGTGGTTGATTTCAGCGGTTTATATAAAAATATAAAAAGCTGCTTCTTCAAATTAGAAGCAAAAATTCTAATTATATGCTACAGAATATCCTTGCAAGTGAATTTGATGTCGCACGCATGGGAAACCCACCACCCAGGTTGCCGGCAGCCTAACCGTGGCTGGCTGCTTTGTGGCCGTGGGGCGGCGAGGGGCAAAGGAAAATCTTGCTGTACGCTGTGTTATGTTATCATTAAACCGCTGAATCCTTCCAACTGGCAGCTTCTCAGCAGAACTCGGGGAATGGTAATATTTGTGGGAAAACATGCTTCTTTTTTTCTCCCTTCCTTTCTTTAGCAGGAAGGCTTCACGGCGTTTGCAGCTGGGCTGGAGAAGGGCAGCGTTTGGAGTTGCTGTAGGTAGATGTTTGCTGGGATGCCCAACCCCGTGTCTTTTTTCAGAACGCTGTTGATGCAGGATCTGTCGGGGGGCAAGAGAATTGTTTTGTTGGGGTGACCTGAATCAAGACCGTGACCAGAGGTTGCATGAGCATCGGAACATCTTTGCTGATAAACTGGCTCTGCAAACCACTTTGCTAGGCACTGCTGGGTTTTCACACCGAAGTGGTGGGCTGTGCAAACCCAGCCAGCCTGCAAGTGGTGGCCAGGCCATAGTCATCCAGGCTTCTCTTCCCGACAAAGTTTGGGTGAGCAGCCTTCGTGCTGTGCTACGCCCTTAGGAGTCTGTGCTGAATATCTGTGGTCACAAACAGAGCAAAATTCTTGCTCTAAACATCTCCAAGAATTAATTTGCAATTGGTTTCAATTTTGTAGCAGAAGCGATAAGTAGTAAATGTTTGTTAAGAGCTCTAGGAAGTAGGGAAAGGGCTAATGATTTTAAAAATGCATTGCTGGGGAAAAAAAAGCATTGCCAGCTGAAGTGTTGGACAATTTAAAATTAAAGATTGCATCCTGTGAGTGTGGTGGTGGGGTTTCTTGTTTGTTTGTTTTTGTTGGTATTTTGTTTTGTTTTTTTTTTTGTTTTTATGATCTCCTGGCTAGAGGAGAGGAAAGACAGGACTGGATTTAGGGTTGTCTTTATTGCTGTGTTTTGTTACTGACTATGGGATGTAGACATGAATAAAAATAGAATTGCAAGGCTTAAAATATTAGCTGTTGCTTCATAATGTTGCTGTGTCAGGAGCTTCAGGATTCCTCCATCGCTCTCTCTGGCCCTATAGATGCTGCAACAGTTGTCCAGACCCTGCAGCTGGAGGGGCTGCAATACCCTGCGACAGAAGTAGTTAGTGTACTTAATTCCCTGTCAAGGGAAATTGGTTTGATGGATGGGGCAGAAAATAAGAAATGAAGAGCCCCGCAGTTTGAAACCTGCCGGGACTGCCGGTGCCACCGCCGGTGCCTCGGGAGCAGGTCTGTGTCGCTTTGGTGCCTGGTGTGGTGGTACCCGAGTTACCGTGCAAAGCCACCTAGCCCAAAGGACGCGGGAAAGGTGGTAAACTGAGGCAGTGGCACAGCCTGAAGGAGACTGTGGAAGACTGGAGACTTCCCACAGAGTGTGCGGCACGTGTTTAGTCTTGCATAGTCATTTCTGCAGAGTGCAATTATGTAGTTACTTTGCCTTGGGTAAATATAGATTTCAGCTAGCACGAGTTTGAAGTGGATGTTGTAATTTTGGGAACATATATCTGTTTTAATTTCCTTTCCAAGATTTTCTTGATCGCTCCCTTGATACTTCTCCCATCAAATTATTCTCTTGACAGTTGAGCGTGACAGCTCAGGTCTCTCAAGAACATTTGCTTCTGTCCCAGATGAATTTTGGCTTGGAAACTGCGTCGGAGGGGACAGGTGAGGACAGGTTGGCAGAGCAGCGGTTTCTGTGGCAATGCCTGCAGAGTGCAAGCAAAAGGGGAGAATGAAGCATTGGCCCAGAACCGTCTTCAGGCACCGAAATTGCCGGTTTTAGGGCTCGGCTGTGCCCACCACCCTCCTCTGCTTGCGGGGCACAGCCTGGGCTGCAGTGCAGGCTCCGGTGCTTGGTGGGGCGAGCGATGCTCAGCCCTCCCACCCCAGGACCTGGGCTCGGGAGGGAGCCGGGCACAGGGCTGTCACCCAAACTCCCTGATAACTCTGTCGGGGGAAGGATTTGTCCCAGGATTAGGTGACCAGTGCCACCGTGGGAGCACCTCGGTGCTGGGTCTGCGTGCCGGGGGCTGAGCCGTCCTGTGTTGAGCGGTGTCCCTGGGCTGCCAGGGGATAGAGCTAAGGGTGGGCTGAGTTACCGGGGGAAAACTCCTTGTTTAGGTGAATTACCAAAGGCCGTTGAACAGCGGCTCTTCAACCTTCGCAATTAGATGGTGTCTCCGAGCCCTTAGGCTTGCCTTTCCTGAGTATCTCAGTAAAGAAACCCTCCTATTTACCCAGGCAGGCAGTTATTACTTTTTTAATCATTGTACTCTGCTTTACTATCACTGGTTACAAATTGTTTCTTACCTGAATAATTCTGTTTAGCTGGATTTAACAAAATAGTGTGAAAAAAGGAAGCACAAGGCATGTAACATTGTGCATGCAATGATTCAGGAGGAGTTAAGGAGCGACGCTGCAATACTGTTTAATCTACTGTGGTCACTATAAATCCTAATAGCTGCCAACCATGTGTTGCTCATGTTTATACCTGAGCAGCAGGTCTGTGTTCAGACTCGGGGCCCCACCTTTGCCGAAGGTCTAAATAGTAGTTTTGGGGTGTTTTTTATGAGCATAACGATAACATCTAAGTTGCCATTTTTGCCAGGTTTGATGTTGAATTCTGCCTCCTTGGAAGCTGAGCGTGGCTCTTCAGGGAGTTTCAGGAAAATGTTTTTGGAGGAATATTTTTACTTTTACGTTTTGTTAGCACGTAATGGTATTGACTATTCATTAGTAGGCAACAACTCTGCAAAATAGCCAGAAAACAAAGAAAAATATACATTGTTTTCCAAGTGTTGGGGAAGGTTAGGCACAGTAAAAGTAATTTATCCCAGCTGGCATTCCCAACCATAAAACAAATGTGTAGTGTCTTCCAAAAAATAGGGTGGCTCACAACTTCCAGGAATCAAGAACCTTGTTTTCCTTCAGGCAATATTAACAGTGATCATTCTAATAGACAATGTGCAGTTAATGCCAGTTAACCGTGGCTGTATCATTAACAACATACCTGATCTGGTAGTTCTTAATTTTTATTTAATGATGTCCTAGGGTATCTGCAGAACTTCTGCTGATGGATGTCAATATCAGAGCTAAGGTGCAGGTCCCCCTAATGAGAAAGTGTATGTGAAAACACATATACAGTGGTCTGTTTTCCTCTAGTTTCAATGTTTCCAAGAAAAAAAAAGGTTACTGAGGAATTTATGCTCATGCAGAAAAAAACTCAACATTGGAAGTTTCCTTGTTACTTCTGTAGTGATAAATTTGGGGTTTGTTTTGGAAGTTTTTCTTCTCCTCTTCCCTCATATTTTTCCTTTGTGGCTGCATCTTTGTGTTGGAGCCTGTCCTGCCGCGCACGGTCCCCATCCCAGTGTCCCTTCTGCAGAAGCAGCGGCCGGGGGAGCAGAGGGCCGATGGCCGGGGGCCGCCGCAGCCCCCCACCGGGCACAACCTCCCTGCAGACTCCCATCGCCCTCGCTGGGCTTTTGGCAAGACCTTTTCAAGGTGCATCGAGGTAAGACCCGTTTTCAGGCACAGGAAATAAAGGACCTAGAAATGGTAATTTATCATGCCCGTCAGGCAAAGGGGAGTTTAAATATTTGGAATATATTAATGCTAAATACTCTGTGTTGCTAGGGCTAATTTCCGCTGAAGGGAAGCACGTTCATAGGTATTTTAAACCGATAAAGCAAACCTGGGTCATTGCTATGGGTGCTTCGCTGGGGCGGGCGGGTGACACCTGTAGGGGTTTAAGCAGTGGGAGCCAGCCGGGAGCAGGATGCCCCGTTGCCGCTGTTACCGGCGCTAACACCTACTGTGGCAAAACTGGGGGGACTTTGGGGTCGGGCAGCGGGTCTTAGGGTCACGTCTGCCTGCCTGTGCTTGGGGAGGTGGCAGGGACCCTGCACCCACCGGGTGCTGTGCATCGGGGGATGCGCGGCTCCCAGGAGCATCCGTAACCCCACCAGGCAGCCCGGGGGGGCACCGGAGCCCTTCGCTGGTGTCCCAGCCTTCTCCCGCAGCTGTCCCCAACCCCAAAACGCACGGTTCGGCCGTGTCTCCTCTCCAGACTCACGCCCCGGCTGCTCTTACTGGGGCTTCCTTATTTTTACAAAGTGGATTTCAGAGTTTCTTTTAAAACCATCATGAACAGTTAAAACAACTAAACCACAGCTGTCAAAATAAATAACCCTGCTTTGTGTTGCTTTATCTTTTTGTTTTGTTACCACTCTGAAACTTGCTTATTCCTAAAAATGGAATCCACAGTAATTCTCACAGCTGCTGGTTCAGCTTAATAGGGGTGTCTGTCTCCAGCTCTCTTGCCAGTGTCTGAGATTTTCAAGTTTAACAAGTAATATCTATACATGTGGGGAGGAAACACAGTGAATGGCATGTTAATAAGAGCAACACTTAATGAATGCCACATCTGGCTGTTTCTCAGCATAAACCTGATTTATATTTACCTTTTTTTTATCAGATAAAGTCTAAATTTGCTTTTTAGATGCATATTATAATTGGGTATTTACTCCTGTTATTTTGTAGGTCATAAGCTGAACTTCTGTATACTTGTGTTTGACACGGGTGGAAGCTGCTCTGGATGACTGCGGTGCATCTGCGTTTCATAGAGGGAGTAAAATATTAGGACAGGCTGAGAAAAGAGCTTAAAGAAATGACCTGAGATCTTAAGACTCTTGCAATTATTTCTCTCTCCTCCCAGTGTATCCTGGTGAAGACTGACAAGTAATTTGATCATGGTGGGGAATTTCTGTGTTAGAAGGAAGAGATAAGGCAAAATTAGGGCAATGTTTGGGGCTGCCTTATGGCAAAAAAAATAGATAAAATTTTATGGTTTTGACATGCTACTTAATAATTGTAACTGTTTCTGGGGAATGGGGTGAAGAGGTCATCATCTGAAATCTTGACATCAGGCCTGCAGCATTTTAATTAGCTCTTCTCTGTTTAAGCTGGAAATGGCTGCTTTTGGTTCGAGGTGGCTGAGCGCAGCTCTGCGTCCTGGGCTGACTGCGGGCGGTGCTGGCTGCATCCTCCTTCCCCCTCTGTCTCTGAAACCCATTAACGGATTGGCTTTAAAGGTGTCCAAAGGACACTTTTGGCTTTTTTTCAAAATGAGTAATGATGGGAAGAACACCAGCTTCTACAATGGGTGGGTTTTGTTACTGCTGCTTTGGTAATTTCGCCTTGATATGTGGCAGCAGATTCGCCAGGGTAGGACGGTCGTGTTGAAGGTTTAATGTCTCCTGCAGACTGATCATCCGAACGGTTCCTTACAGATCCATTTGCTGTTGCTGAAAATAACTATGTTGAAGTATTTCTGATTTCTTTTATTGTTTATAATGTTCAATGCATTATATGTTAGTTTAGTTGTTCAGGCACTGAATTAAATGATTGCTGATCTAGTTCATCTCTTTCTTTGTATCAACAGGGAGATTTCAGGACTTGGAAGACTTGGTGCATAGTTCAGGTCTCTGACCATCAGCATTTCTGCTTGTTTGTGTGTTTGTTCATCTCTTTGTACTGTGGAGGGAGAGAAAGACTTCCTAATGCAGTTGACTTTTTGGCATTTGTCCCGTAATTGCCAAAAAACTGCTGCTTCCTCCTACATATCCATCAGATCTTTTTAAAATCAGATGGGTTTTGAAAGCGGCTTTTTGATTTCCTGAGGTCCGCGTTTGGTCTTCCTTCCTCCTGCTCCCTCTTTCTTCCTTTGTTCTTGGAGGTTAAAGCTGTGGGTGTTGAGGTCCCGTTAGTCATTTTGGCCACTTCTGAGCTCATCATGTTGAAAAATGCCTGGATTAAACCATTCCTGAATTACAGCAAATTTACATCACTGAAGCTTCGTTAAAGTTAGTTGAGTTACTTCAGAGTGATGTAGCTGAATGGAGAGTCTTGTTTACTTCTGCTGGGACGGAGATGTCCTAAAGGACACGGCAATATCAATTTTCTTATTTAATTGTAATCCTGAAAAATAGCCTTCACTCCGGACAGAGCAAATCCCCTTTTAGAATCAGAAAATTCATATTATAGGTACTGTAGTGGTTTTCTCATGCTGTCTTATACAAACAGTATCCTGCTTTTTTTGTCTGTTTGGGGTTTTTTTTAAGGTTTTGAGTGTAAAAGATGGTGCAGGAACGTAACTGAAAGCTCCACGTGTGGGTTAAAGTAGTTTTTGGAGTTCGCCACTGCCGAAGGAAATGGTTCTCTCCCTCCGGATGGCTGTTGGCTGGAGCGCTGCTGCTGTTCCCTTGGGTGAGCGTGGCCGGCGGGATCTGGGCTGTGCAAACACTGGCTCTCCCCAGGCTCCCGCTCCGTACCTGCTTCGCGGGGCTGATGATGCCTCCTGGGCGTTTGGAGTGCGCGTTCTGTAGGCATCTGACGATGGGTTGCGTGTAACTGCGTGTGGATGAGTGTTTGTCATGCTGAATGGTGGGACCATGACCGTGGCTGGCATCTCCAGCCCATACACTGGTAAGAACAGCTCGTCGGAAACCAATGTGCCGTGTCTGCTAGCTAATATGCAAAGTTGTGCTCTCCTTCTCTGGCACTCCTTTTTAGTGCCAGGACCTGTATTTCCTCTCCTGCACCAGGATGGCCTTTCATGTTCAACGTAAAAGTTGGCCATAACCTGCTCGTGGTCTTCTCACATATCACCTTTGAGATTACACCTTTGTTATCGCTCCTGTGATCCTGCGGCTGTTGGGGTGTTGGATGGGTATATCTGCCTTGAGGTTAATGAACTATGCAGGTTTTTTTTCCCTACTCAGTATACAAGCTGTACTTTAAAGGCACTATGTTCAGGCAAAATTAGGGAGGCAGAGAAAATTGTAAATGAGAGGTCCACTTCAAACTGATGGGGAAGCCCAGTGAAGGAGTCGTCCCTCGGTGAGTATTTATCATCTGCAAATGTTGATGGTAAAACATGTGCTCGCATGAGGCTAAAATGTGACCTCTCTAGGGCAATGGGAATCTCACATGATACGGCAGGAAAAATTTGTCTAATATGCTTTTTATTTCAAGACTCGCTTTCTGTCTGCTAGCAAAATAGCTTGCCAGGTGCCTTCATGGTATTGGTTTTAATTTGTTCTTGCTTCAAGTGTACAAGTGGGGAATGATAGTTTTGAAATGGTGAAGAAAGCAGGCTGGTTGAGCTGTTAGGCTCAACGTTGCCATGCTAACCATGTTAACAGCTGCTAATGGTTTCTTAAGCTGCCAAAGCAGCCTGAAGATAGATTTAACACCCAACAGACACCTGTTTTTAGCAATTTAACTCTGCAGGCACATGGCACAGTACTGCAGGGGTCCTGTCCATAAAGAACAGATAAAATGTGTCCAACAGGTTGCTTGAGAAGGTGGAAATTGCTGGCTTTCTTGGTGGAGAGTAAGGAAGAAAAGCACAGTAAGAAGGAATGTAACCTGGAAGAGGCGAGCACCAAAGGGATCTTTTGGTATTTCAAACTCAGCTCTGTTTTCCAAAGCCCTTGGTGTCTTTCTCTCAGTCAGAGGACCCTCATGTCCTTGGTTGCAGTGTCCTCCCAAGGTTCAGAGTGCTTTGCAGGTGGGAATAAGGTGCCACTTCTCCCAGATGCTGGGAGGCTCCTGTTCCATCTCTGAACGAGTCCACCTGTAGCAGGACCAAGCTGCAAGATGACCTTCCCTGGAGTTTTAGCCCCAAGGCAGTGTCAGAGTCCCCACCGGCTGATCCCAGCACAACCTTAAATTTCCTAAATTAACATTTGTGCTCATTTCCACTGGTTTTCTCCCTGCCTCTTCTCTTGGTGCGGTTTATGTCCGGTGACCACATGGACTGCAGTGGCCACCAAAGCCGAGCAGAGGGCCATCCCCAGAGTAGTGGGGGGTGCTGGTGGAGGGGGGGCCCTGCTGGGACAGGCAAGCTGGGATAGGGAGCGTGCGTTGCATGCAACAGCGATGGTCTTCTGGTATATCTCAATCGTGTTGGGGTAGACTTGAACTTCTGACCCAGTCAGTCCCGTACCAGCTCTTGATCAATGCTGGGAGAGAAACATATATTTCCCTGTGAAAGAGGGCTGGGAGCTGAGGTTCGCCTCTCTAAGGCTTTCAGAGCCACCACTTCAGCTTGCTGAAGCTTTGCTTGGCCATTCATTGCGATAAAGGGGCTTTGAGAGTTTTCAGTTGCTGAATCGCTGTTAGCTTCGTGGAGGGAAGGTGCTGCAAATGCCGGTGCAGGATTTCTCCCCTGCAGAGAAGAGCAGTGTGTTTGCAGAGCTCTGTACAGACCAGCTCCGGGCTGAGCAAATGGGATGTTTTTACGTGAAGTGGATTTCGGGCTGTTCCAGTCACATAGCAGGAACGTGTATAATAACTACTGATGCCTGAACAAACCTTGACTGTTCTGGTTTGGTAGGTGAGGGTCAGTCTCTGCCCTTCTTGTCTTTTGGGTATGTTCTGGTTTTGCTTATTTTTTTTTAAGCCAAAACCTCCTGACTCTATGCACTTGGCTGTGCCATCGTGTATTCTTTTCATCTGATCAGCATGGATTTCCAGAAAGAAAACTCTCCAGAAAACTGTAACTGGCTTTTAGTTATATCATGGACTTCAAAGCAATCGGCACAGAGAGGATAATTGGAAAGCAAATCCCTTCCAGGTTATAATTATTTGTTCCAGGAACCGGAGTTCCTTAGTGATGATACATATTTTCCCTTTTGTTTTCCTAGTGCCATGGGAACCTGGCAGTAGATGGTCTCTGCTGGTATGTGCAGCATATACCTGAACCTCCGCACCGGGGAACGGAGGAATCATGATACTGGATTCAAACCAGTGATCCATCAAGACTTGCTTCCAGTAGTACCAGAGCCAGCTGCTTCAAAGCAAAACAGAGCTCCGCAGTAGGCAGGTTATCGGTTTCGCAGGGAAAGCTTCCCTCCCACAGCTCCTGTCAGCCAGGGATTGTTCTCTGCCTTCAGGCTTTTTTGTTTCAAGCCTTTAAAGCTGCTTTCTTTTCTTCCGCTGAGAATTGATTGAGTGGGAACACGCTGCTGTGCCCTAATGCAACGTGTAGCACCAATGCTAAATGGATCGTATCGCCTGGTCATGGTGGCATCACTTGTCCTTGGCCGCTCCTTTCATTCTGCGTCTGTTCCCAGCTCTGTTCGACATCTCATTTCACAGTCAGTCCGTTCTGTCGCTTCCCATTTCATTTACGAAGTTCTCTGTGTCGCACGTGGTTTGTGGACTGTTGCAGGATGCCCAGCTTTTTTTCTCCCCCCGTCTTTGTGGCCAGCCTAAATCCTGCTGATCTTTGTCTAAATTTATTGATGGCCATCATTGACCCTGCTCCTAGTAATCTGTTAGGCGGGAATGGGGTGGATTCCCCACGGTGGGAGGTGAGTCCAGAGGAGCTGTTAAACCTGCTGTTGGGTTGCCCTGGGGCCCAGCACCAACCTCAGCCGTGCCTGCAGGAGGATGGTGGGGAACACTGGGAAACCACTGTTACCTCCTGGCTGTGAACCACTCCTGGTGCTCGCTGCCCTCAGCTCACCAAGAGTTGTGGCACAGGTTCTTGTGGCTGTTGGCCGTGTGAAGATTTTGAGGGATGGCTTGAGATGTTGAGAAGTCCAGTGAGTAAGCAGAAGCTGCTGTGGTTACGCATCTCCAGAGACAACAGACCCCTCGCTGACAAGCAGCAATGCTTGCGTGTTCTCCTTGCCTTGATGGCCGTGCTTGAGAGGTGCTGGCACCCGCGAGTTCATACGAACACAGATGAAATTATTTTCGTTACTTTAAGACAGAGTAATTAAATACAGTATATACGGATCCCTCAAAATGACAGCCGCCCACAGAGCTAAAAACAGGAAATCCATTAACTTCATTATTTAAAAAATAAAATAAAAATCCTCCCAACTGATTCCTCTGTCACTTAAAGTTCTGCATGGAAGGAGGGCTAATTTAACGCTGCATTAACTCACTGTTATCACCCTCCTGTTACCTAAGTAGTTTCTAATGACTACCCTGGAGAGCACTTGGAAGCTTTTAAAAGTTTTTATGCTAAATTTTTTTTTCTGTGTGGTTTATACTTTAAGAACAAAAGTTATTGATAACATTTTTCCAAATCTTTTAACAACATCAAGAACTATTCTGTTGGCTGCAGAAGTGTGAAGTATCACCAATCTCTTGTCTCTTTGGCAGATGAGAAATCTGAAACATTTAATAGAGGTGGTGGTTTGGGAAAATGGATATGGCAGAGTTTAACTGCGGGAAGCTAGTTCAGATCTTGGGCATGTTGGTGTTCGTGGCAGCAGCGTGTCCTGAGGGTGGGAGTGGAGGATTGGGGTTATCTACTCTTGCCCAGGACAAGGTGTCAAAGGGGACTCTGTCCTTCAGCCCTCTGAGCTTTGGCTTTCATAGCTCTGAAAAGACTCGAGACCCCATGGGGCAGGCGGCTTGCAAGACATCTCTCTGTGTTCTGGGATCTGTAAGTGAAAGGCACCACCAAACTGAGAAGCAATAAATCATTGTCTTTCCTCATTTTCTTTTCCTCAGAGCTGTGGTGGACCGATTTCTTCCTTTTTTAAGCATCTCTCCTTCTTTCTCTGCCCTAGTTCAGATGTGCTTCTGAGGTCAGCATCTGTTGTGCTTGGGTTTTTTGGGGGTGACTTCAGAATGAAGCATTCTTGTTGCTCTGCAGTATTTTCAAGTCTTAAAGTTGAAACTTTCTGCTTTATAGCCATCGAAAAGAGAGCTTTGCTGTGCTCCTGTGGTGTGTGCCATGCTAATGCCTGGGCTTCAATTTCCCCCTGATTGAAGACCTAAATTATTTCAAAGTTAAGTCTTGCATGTGTGCTCTGCCTGCTGATGGAGGAGATTCAGAACTGCTCTCTGACATTTTTAACAGGGTTTTCATGTTTACAGACTGACTATGTGACTGCAGAGAGACCTGGTCTTTCCATCAGGAATCACCAGGAATCCTGTCCATCAGGAGCCCTGGGAAACTTTTAAAACTTGACACAAACTTGTGCTCTTTGTGCCTCTACTTTTTACTGATATTTGGAAAGCCAGAGAGCGAGGGGAGTGAATCTGTCCCCCTGATAGGTTTGTTGTCCTTCTGGAAAAGGAAAAATGACTGGAAAAAAGGCAAAAAGGGTCAATGTGGCAGGGGAAAGACAGCTGCTGGCGATGCCTTGTGGAGGGTCCAGTGCTTCTGGGGTGCAGAGCATGAGCGATCACGGTGTGAACTTCTGCACAGCGAGATAAAGCCGTTCACTGAAGATCCTTTGCTTTCCAAGGGTTTACTTCTTCTGTAGTCTAAGCCATTTACATCTAGCTGTTGCTCTCCTTAAGCCTGAAATGGCACAGCAGCGGATGGATCCTGCTCACTTGGGTTTTTAGCGTCATCTTCAGCAGCGTGATGCTCTTCCCCTGCCTCAGGGCTGGCCGGTGAGCCCGCTTCCCTGGCGCTTGTCTTCAACGGAGAGGAAAAACCAGCATGTTTCAACAGGTGGTAGCTGAGACATATGAAACTCTTGCGTGAAAGCCAAACCCAGTTGAAACTGGTGATAATTTTGCTATGGGTTTTAGTGTGGCCAGTATTTCACGCTGGAGATAAAAAAGGTATTTGTAGTTAGCTGGCGGGCGCAGTATTTTAACTTACTAGAGGACATGTTAGCAAGACACTTCAAAACAATGCAGCTCTTTTTAGGATAGTTAGGAGCTTTGCTTTCCTTTGGGGAAGTTGTTGCTATGAATGATGAAAGTTGGAAAGATTTACAGAGTATTTTGTTTTTAAAAAAAATAAAAAAAGTAAGGAAAAAGCAGAAACATCTATTTTTCATGGGTGGGTTGAGGGGTTTTTTTGTTTGGTTTTGGGGGATTTTTTTTGAGATTTATCTTTCATAGCTGGAAAAAAGGGCTAGGTTTGACCTGACTGTTCTCCTTTAAGGCAGTATGTTCTTATTAAAAAAAGTACTGATATATCAGTACAGTTCTGAGCATTTTCTAATTTGATCTGCGTTTCTGCAAGTGGGAGATGAGTACGGATGGCAGCGTGAAGGAAGAGACCCTGACGGGGAAGGTGATAGGGATGAGCGGTGGGTGCAGAAGCGAAGAGCAGCCCAGTGCCCATGGGAGCACACTGGCAAGTAAACACCTAAATACTCAGCGTATCGCTCGCTGCCAGACACGGGTCCATTTGCGTCGGTTGAACCGCACGTGGTAGTTGCGATGAGTATTTGCAGACTAAAGTCCTTGGTCAGAATATCCTGTAGTCATCAGCGTAACCCATACTATTTTCAACAGGTGTTTTAACGCTATAGCTGAAATGATATCATACTAAATTTCAGGGAGGTAGGGAGGAGAGGCTCAGGAGCAGTTAATCTAATTCCAGTGTAAGTCAGTCCGTATTGGGTATCTCCCTTGCTTTGGCTGCCGGGGAGTCTGACACACAATATTCATAGGGAGACAGCTGCACTGTCCGCTCCCCAGCTCCTCTGTGTGCTGGCTGCAGAGAGCAAGCTATAAAACGCGTGTACGTTGTAGAAGCATTTGTCTGTGCCATGCAGACGTGCTCTCTATAAATTTTATGTATGGATATGTATACGCAAAGAGAGATGGTTTGCTGTTTCAACTTATCCCGTATTTTAGGAAGGGGTATTAATAAAAATAAATTCTCTGAGCTATTGCTACCGTAGCTAGGTATGGGTTTTGATTTCGACCAGATGATTTTTTTTCTCAGAAAGTTAGATTAATTGAAAATAAGAAACTTCATTATCTTTGGACCTGACTGTTTTGTATTTAGTTCTGAAGGCTTTCTGCCCTTCTCTGTCTAATTGCTTTCTCCGCGACTGTCCATGCAAACAGAAGACTGGTTTGGGATGCGGGAAGGCTGAAGGTGCAGCGTGCAGGGCTGGGTGGGAGGGGGTTGCACTGGCTTTCCTCTATAGCCATGGACAAGCTGCGATAACTTGGCTGTTTTTTTCATCAGGTATTTGATGGTAAATAATAAAGATGAAAATTGGAAACCTTAATGATATAATGTTATATAATCTATATTCCATTAGAAATAATACTTTCTGTAGGGAGCCATAATGGGGCTGCTTTGGACTTTTTGGAGAACGTTTATACCAAAATGACTCCTTTTTTTTTTTTTTTTTTTTTTTATACATGTTAAGCACCAGTAATGTTTTCTACAGCGCATCAGATGTTCCTGCCAACGCGTACGGTCTCTGCCGAAGGACGCGGTGAGACCGCACGGTGCCGGCTTTCACAGTTCCTCTTTCAAACAGCAAATGGTTTTTGACTCTAGAGATCACTTGAAGTTGAGCTGAATTTCCTAGCTGAAAAGTTAAACTATTGGAGGGTTTATATAATTTTAAAGAAGAAAAACATTTGAAAACCCTAAAAGGGATATGCGAAAGCTCTTTTTGGTTTTGTTTTTGCTTCCTCCCCTTCCCTGTCTTTCCTGCCCCACGGCACATCCTCCCCGCTTCTCCTCCTCCCCTGCCCCAGCAGAGACCTCTAGAAAATGCCAAACTATGGATTTTGCCGCATCAAGTTTGGAGCATGTAACAAACATTTGAAACGCGTGTAGGGCAAGTGCAGCCACCATTGGCAGTTTATTTTATTTCAATTTTAAAAAAAAAAAAAAACAACAACAACAAAAAAAAAAACCACCACCCCGTGGCTCCCTCTCCGGCTGCGCGGGAGATAACAATGGGGCGCTTTGTGCTGCTCTGCAGCTGCTGAAATTTGACTAGATCCAACTGAAGAAAACAGGAGCAGGTGGGTCAACAACGTGACCCTTTCGTTCCCAGCAGTATCAGTGTGCGCCAGGGCCGGAGGGACCGGGGCGGAGGTGAGCCCCGACATTTAGCCCGGGCAATAAGGATGTGTTGGTTGGCGCTTTGAGGATGGGAGCTGCCTTTCTGAGATAGCCCCGATGCCTCTAAATATCGTGGGGTTTGCTGCCATTTATAAAATGGTTTTCACTCCAAAAATGCTAGGATTGGGAAATGTCACTGTGCATGATAAACTGGCATTGCTACAGGCAAGAGATCTTTGCTGCGTTACCTGTGCTTTGATTCCCACATTGCCGCTAGTTTCTCCGTTTGTGCGATGCTCCGTGGCTGCCACACAGATAGATGTTCCTAAAGCTCCCGATGCCCAGCACTTGCCCTCCCCTCCCACAGCCCCAAAATGGGGGATCATTTAATTCTCCCTCTAGGTCCCCCACGTCACAGAGATGACTTCCTTCATGTCTGTGTTTTTGCTGTGCTAGAACTGTCCTAAAAAATGTTGAGGGTGGGAATTCCTGCATCTTGGAGGAGGGTTCGGTACGTGGTTCCCAGTGTGTTTGGTGGAGATGGAGGATGCGTTTGTGTCGGGCTTTTTCGCCTGGCCCTGCTGCATCAGCAAATACATCCCATCAACACTGCCTACTTGATAGCAGGAAAAGGAGGATGATGGTAGGGAGAAAAATACTGTTACTGCTTAGCTGAACGGGTCAGCTAAGTACCAGTTGTTCCTAAGGTTTTCCCTGCCAAGGTGTGATGACTTGGTTGACTCCTTGTAGGTGTCACAGTGTGTTTGGGCTTTGTGAGCCTCAGAAGTGGTGTTAAAAGGTGGCAAAGCTCAAACTTCAGCAGTGTTCAGCAGACACATGGTTACAGCCTCGAGCCTGTCTAAGATTGCAAGGGATTTTGAGTCTGAGGCTTTTAAGGGGTAGACACGAACAACTGTTTGCAAGTCAGCAGTTAAACGCAAGGTTTCTGTTGATGGATCTTGTAATCTTGCTTTCTAATATCAACTTACAATAAAGCGAATACAATACGGAGCAGAGCTCCCCCCTTTTACGCTGTACTGTGGATACAGTTGTGATGATCAGCAACGTGTTCACGTCGTTTAAAGTCTTCCTGATTTAGTTGTAATTTTTAGTAGAAAACATGACACACGTATCTCGGATAATCCTACCATCACAAGCGCTTGCATTGCTTATGGGTAGGATCAAGCATCAAGGCTTAATTGTTGGCACATGATGAAGCCTGTAAGAGGACTAACAAGTTAGTCAGGATGAGATCCATGCTAAATGGGAAGGGAGAAGCAGTGACAGCTTTGGCAGTGGGTCGGGAGCGGGAGGGCTGCCGCAGGGAAGGGTCCAGGGCGAGGAGCTGCCTGGGGTGGAAGGAAGGTGGATGGAGGCTGGAGAAGGAGCTTCTGCTGCTAAGGGCAGGGTATGTGACTGTTTGGGTGATGCGTGCTAGTACGGAAAATTGATCTGCATGACCGCATTACCAGCTGTGGAGACTCAGTCCATCAGGAAGAGGGTTGTTAATAAATCAGAGGCTCTCCGTGCATATCTGCATCTTAAACTTGGTTTTTAGCAGGAACTTGCTGCGATCTCCTATGAAGGCCAGTAGCAGAGCAAAGTACAGCGCAGCAAATTTACCCATTGCCATCAATGGGTGCAGAGCAGACGGAGCTGGACAGGATTTAGCAGCGTGCCGAGAAGGTTTAGACGGAGACTTCTGAAACGGTGCTGTGACCGTAGTTTGTCCTTGGCTGCACTTGCAGTTAAACCCTGTTTGGTGCCGGCTTAGCTGCACCCGCTGCCAGCCCCCGTTGTCAGCAGCGGGTAATTTAAGAGGTTTCTCCCAACAGCTGGCAGTACTGTTTACTCCGGTCCTCCCCTCCCGCCGCGGCGCTGAGCTGTCCCCTTTGCTGGCACGGTTCGCATCGGATTATGCTCTTGGACTCGCAGCCGGGTGGTGGTGGTGCCAGGATTCAAACTTGTCCCTTTGGAACAAGAAGCACAGGTGCAGGCTGAACTCATGATCCTCGGAGGCCAGCACATACCGGGAAGGCTTCGGCATCGCTTCGGACACACGCGCGCTCACGCACGCGTCCCCGTGTGCTGGATGCGTGCTCGTATAATCCATTTAACGCACAAGAAATGTGTCACGCAGGATCGCGCGATCCTTTTGTGCCCCTTCCCTCCGTGCACGCGAACGCCTCCCTAGGAGTTTGGTTTAAAAATAAAATAAAAAAAAAAAGGTCGCTGTGTGCTGCTTGGTGAGAGGCAACGCTGCTCTCGAAGGGAAATGCATATGTAGGGATCTAAAGGCCGTTTGGAGATGTAGAGGCGTACGCCTTCCTGCTCAGCCATCCAGCGTGCATCCTATACGTCTGCAGGGGAACACAGTGATTAACATATGAAAACGCTGATAACAGTGGGATTCTTGTGCAGGCAGAAATGAAGGAGATATACTACCATTTTGCTGCCAGTTAGACCCATAACTGCTATTTGTGGCTGGGTTTAGTAACAATTAACCTTTCACATTTTGTATTAGCCATTGCTTTCCTGGTGCAGCTGCTTTTATAACAATATACTTCGCTTCTCTCAGAAGCGCTAATTTTGGCAGTTGGGGTGTCTGTTCTAGAAACCACAGGATGTATGGAGGGAGAATGGGGATTCTTTAATAGCTGTTTGACATATAATAATCTTTTTGAGAAAAAAACCTGCATTTTGATTTAAGGGACCTTGTGCATATTAAGACAAGAAAAGGAAATTGCATGACTGCTACTTAAAATATCTTAAAGCAAATTTATCATAGTTTTGCTTGTGTGACAACATCAAATCACAAGTTTGAAAAATCTCGACCTGGTGTGCAGTCAGGTGTCTCAGGCTGGAGCTGGAAGAAATTAATGCCTTTGGTAGGCGTTTCCCTGCCTGTTTGGGCTGGGTGAAGGGAGGTGTTATGGACCAAACTTTTGTCACTGCCATTTAAGAACTAGTAAAGTGCCTGGGGGACTCTTGGGAAGGAACATGGCTACAAGTGACCCGTGGGCACTGTGTGGTTTAATTTAAGTAGACACGTAGATGGGAAAACCAGCATCTTAAATGGCTCCAACGAGGTTGCTGAGTTTTCAAGAATTGTCCCTGCTAGTGTGCCATTTAGTGTCTTGGGGTTTTTGTTACTTTTTTTTTCTTTTTTAAATGACTTCAGAGTGCAATTGTATTGCACAGAAATACTTGAAAATAAGAGCGTGTAATTGGAGGTAGGACAAAGTTGGAGTAATTTTATTTTGGCATCAGTACATTGTTACTTAAAGAAGTAATGGAGGTTGGACTTCACCTGTCAAAACGGAACTGCTGTGTTCTGGCTCTTCCAGAATAATCATTTCAATATTTATACTCTGTGCTGTGCTGGAAAAAGAAAATGCAAAATGCAGATTTGCATGAAGTAGGTTATCGTCTGCCTTCTCCAAAGCGTCCGATATTGCAGGTAACAGGTTCACTGTGTGGTTACAAGGCTGTGCTCTGATCTCAGCTCTACTGGTATTCAGTCTAGAGTGATTTTGCTGAATCCAGCAATGTGTAAAACTGGCTTGATGGATGATTTGGACTTTTTTCATTATGATTTTTCTTTATGATTAAAAATTCAAAGCTTCTGGTTGCACGTTAACATTGATGATGAATAAGACTTAATGTGATTTTAATCATTGTCTTTTGAAGATAAAGACTACCCCATTTTGGCACGAATCCAGTAAAGTCAGTGGGACTGGTGCCAATCGCTCGGTCAGTCCATGGTCCGCAGGAATCAGTAGCGGCACTGATCAGTTGTGTGCCTGAGTCACCTTGCCAATTCCCAGGGCACTTAAATCACATTTTCCTTTGCTTCATAGAAGTTCTTATTTTTTCTCTTGCTTCATGCTGAGTAAAATAACCACGTAAACAACAAAAGTCTCAGTGTGTGCGCTTGGAGAAGAACACCACAACCCAATGCACCAAATGTAGATGCACGTCATTCACACTGTAGCTTAAAGGATCTGAATTCCCAGTGTGTGTGATGTGTGTGTTAGGACAGAGTTGGTACCTAAGTTCCCCCAAGTTAAACTTAAAAAGCATGACAGGTTTCTTTTTCTTCTTGGGTGTTCAAAATTTGAGAAAGGATAACTTATAGGACTTGTACAATAACTATTTTCTTTTTCATTTCTCACATGTTGGCACTACAGGATGGGAATCACAGCTCCTGGAAACGGGGTTCCTGGGGATATTCCTCTGCCCGCTCTGGACCCTCTCCCGCCTGCCCCGGCATACTCCTCCTTCCAGCATTGTCATCTGGGGCTTCCGCTGGCTGATTTTCAGGATCATGCTTGGAGCGGTAAGTGGGACTTCATGTTTTTGTGCGTTTTGAGGTGACAGCAAAAGGAGTGTCTCATCCTAGCAGAAAACTTCCCCCTGGTCCAACACACTGGAGTCCTCTGGTGTAGGAATTTTTCTGGTTGCAAGGAAGAAGCATGTAGCAGGAAATCTTCGCGCTCTGGTTCACAGAATCTTTCAACTTACTATTAGTGTTTATTTTAAGGAGGGCAAACATAGGAGTAAGAATATCTGTGTTGAAATGTTGGTGCTGCTCTTGTGATTGGCTCTTGAAAAGGAATAAAAGTGAAGTTTGAGACTTGGGCATTGTGGCTTAACGATAAGATGGGAATCCAGTGGGTAATTCCCAGGAACCAGGAGCTTTACCCTGAGTTATTTTTTCTTTGTGTGTGCTTTACTGAAATGTCATTCTCTGCTCCGCATTTTCAGAGAGAACAATTGCTGCATTACTGTCCCGGTGCCAGTGGAAATTCCCAAGTAGCTTGTAAAAGAATCCATCAGGAACTGACACATCCTTGTTAAAATAAAGGCGTGGCAGGGGTGTTACCCTGTCATCTGGATCCGCATTTTGGACATTTCAAAATATCCCCAAACTTTAAGCTAAGGATCATCACTGTAGGAAGAGATTGCAGGCGGGAGGGACATTCCTGTATGCATTTCCTCTAAAATCCTTTTCTCACCCCAGCTCTTAAAGTGCTTGAATCTGTAGTTGACCCTAATAAGCTTTAATTATCCTTCTGCTCTTAAAAAATACAATAAAGACAAACTTTTTTTGTGTTAACCTTAGTGTTACCTGTTTTCAAGACAACTTTGTTAGTGGCAAACATGTTATTGCAGTAGATATTCTTGGAAAATGCATGCTGTACGCTTGTTGCCTCGAAGGACGGCTTCCCAGCCCATGACAATTCAGCAAATTCAGCTTGAAAGAGCAGAAAGTTTTGCTTTTTCGTGTGCGTTGTGGAACTGGTATTTCAAAACCCACTCTTTGACGTTGCATTCATTTCTTTGCCATAGCTATTGTGTAGCATTGCCAGATTTCGCTCAGCTTCCTAAAGCAGCAATTCTTGTTCATTATTAATTCCTGCAATTCTTGCTCATTATTAATTAAATAAATCTGGTCCTGCTGCGGGGCGATGCAGATGGATAAAATGACTCCTGAAGGTCCACTCCAGCACAGCTTTCTATGCAGATATATATCTGCGTGTGTAGATAATCCCATATATTTTAATGCAACTGCTGGTTGAAAATATTCAGTGAGGGTTTATGGAACAAAGTCATCTTTGTAATGCTTTTAAAATGCAATAAGGCTTTCGGTTGGAGTTAGGTGAATGGTACGGTTTCTAGCATCCTGCCACACTGCTCCTGCCATACGCTGGGATGGAGGCTACTGGATGCATCTGTAATTGCAACTTTACTTTAAATGATAGAAATCCAGTCTTTTAGGAAGCCTAACTTGTAGAGAGAGGGTCTTGTTTGACAGTCCCCAGGATGAGAGCGGGAGATGGAGCTGATGGGAAGATCTCCGTGCTGGGCTGAACACACAATGTCAGGACACTCATGGCAAACAAGCTGTTGTGATTAGGTAGGTTAAGTGCAGAATTACTTAGACTCTTGCAGCCTGTTTCCTGGAGTCTTTTCCTGGGACAGATGGGAAGTTGCTATTAGAAAAAAAGCTGGAATGGGTCTTAGCAAAACTGCTGATAGGAAAGGAATTGAAGGGGAGCATCTGCAGAGCTTGGTGCTGTTTATGGGAAAACAATGTCGGAAGGGAAGTGTGGTAGCCAAGCGAAGTGCAGTGTATGGTTTTGGGGGAGAATAAGGGAAGATAATCCTTGAAAATGGCCTGCCTTAAACCAACGGACAGTTTGTAAATCTGTGCGTGGGCTCTGCTGCAGCATCAAGAGTCCGTAGCCTGGAGAAGCAGTCGGGGTGCTTCAGGGCTGGCACCACTGCGGGCTCCTGGGGCACAGAGGCACTGTCTTCATGGCATCAGGGACGGGTCTGTGGCGGTGCTTACTGCTCAGTGACACTTCTGCACGAGGTGGCCGGTTGACTTGCTGCTGGCTCCGTGCAGAGCTCCTTGGGGACGGTAATTTACAGTCCACGTGAACATCAGAGATGAGGAGATGTGGGTCTCCGTGCAGTTGATGCAACAGGTATTAAGGGCATGTTACTGGTCTAGTGAGAATGGTTCTGGTTTTTGGATGAGAAAGTAAGGGTGGTTTTGGTATTCAATTTTTGTGAGAAAGTGTCTGTTGTTCTTGATGCTTTCCCGTTTCTCATTTGGACGTCATGTTGACTTGGTTAAAACTGAGATCTTTCAAAGTCGGCTGGAGAGGGACCCCGTCACATCTACCCTTGAGCTGGCTGGAGCCACGTGTCCCCGAGCCGTGGGATGGCTGCGGGAGGTCACAGTCCCAAGGGCAGCTGCTCTCCGCCTGAGGAAGGATTTCTACAAATTTAATGCAGTGCTTAAAACTTAACACACCAGCCACTATTGAGGCATGGTTTTTACACTAGTTTTCAAGTATTTTAAGCAACTGTTTAGGGAACCCAGTTGAAGGCTGCTAACCTGCCAGGAATATCCATCCACGTTTTATTACAAATTAAATTTCCTGTCCTCTCCTTTAAGCACAGAATGATAAGCACTTTAGTAGCTGGCCTGTGTGGTTTCTTCATTATATTTTCTGAGGGCAGCAAAGGTCTAAGTTGTTAAAGATTAGTGAGTGCAGTAACACGGCGCTGGCTGGCCTTTAACGACAGTCACGGGGACCCGTGTGGGTGACCCGAGGGGTCCCAGCCTCTGCAGGACCCCTGTGCAGTGATTCGAGAGGAGCTGAGCGTGTTCCCTGTCTTGCTGGATTAGATCCCATGAGGTGACCTGTTAATCCTCTGACCTGGTGAAGTCCAAGATTCAAGTTACCTTAAATGCAAGTTAGACTTTGCTTTGACTGCGGGGCTTGGGGGGGGACGTGGTTGTGGGTGGGAGGTTCTGGGTTTTTTGGGGTGGGTTTTTTTGCTTGTTTGGTTTTTTTTCAGGAACCTCATTGTGAATGTATTATTTGGGCCATTTATCACCTATGACATTTTCACCAAATGTCAGTATAGCCCCTTTGTCCTCAATGGATGGAGGCTGACTCCTGTGGTCTTGATGCTTCTCAGCTTCTGAAATGCTTCTTCTCAGTTGTGATGCTGATTATAGAAAGAATTGACAGTCCGTGACACCACATGTAGGGAAACACAGCTAATTTTCTTAACAAGTTATATTATGATTATCAAGTTTGCATCCTGCTTTCCTTTTAAAATGGGAGTCTGATTGAGCTTTGCTCTGTTCCTGCTTATTTATAATATATATTCTGAATTATGGGACAGATTGGATATAAAGGAAAACCGTGCTCACCAAACATCTTTGTTACTGTTATCTCTGCTGCTTCTTGGTTTTATCTGGAGAGTAATAACTCTCCTGTTATTTTAGGGAGAGCCCTCTGCAGAAGAGATGCCGCCCCTTGAGTCCCTTGTCTGTCTGGGTTACTGATATATAAGTAACAGGCATGGGAGAGGAAAACATGGAAAGGTCATTAAATGGGGATCTATACAAGCAAGTGGAAATTGGTGATTGATGGTATCTTTAATGTTTTGGGGCCCAAACACATGTACGTTTCCTTCTCGGCCGGGGTAATGATGCTTGCAGGCACTGGGAAGCGAGTTTAATGCGTGAAACCGAAGTATCCTCCTGGAGCGCAGATGCACCTGCTCACAGGCCATCTTTGATTTCTTCCCTCATCTGGGCAGGAGCTGAAGCATGTGCACAAATGTGGACTGAAGGAAGTTTATCCTAGGGGTAGGATTGGCAACGATGATATCTTGCACAGAAAGAAAGTTCGACTGTCCCACGTGGTTCTCTGGGGACCCTTCTAGCTGGTTGGGGTAAGGCTTTCCTTGGAAAACGCCATCCTCCAGGCAAACGACATTCCCTTGGGTCAGCTTGGTTTTTCTCACCTTGTGCTGGATGTTAGGTGAGCAGTGCCACGTGCGGGTTTGAAACGCACCCGAGATGGGCAAGCTTGTCTCTCTTTTGCAATGTGATGGCTCCTAGTGAAGACTTCAGATTCTTGTCCCATAGCTCTTCTGCTTTCTGCAGCCGCTTCCTGTATCATGAACAGTACATGGGGGTCGATTTCACTTGTCAGCCCCTTTTTTTTCCGTTTGGCATATCATATTTGGGAACTTTTTCCATGTGGAGCTCTAGCAACCAGAGACTGCATTGAAGCACTAGGAATTCCTACCAAAAGGAATGCTGATGTGCCGATGCCCGTTGCAGCCCCTCTTGTATAAGCCTGTGAAGGAATGGAAGATCGAGCCCAGTAAGCTGCTGGCTACAAAATAAACCTGACTGTAAAGCAGGTAGGCTGGACCTAAAGGACGTTATTTCCTAACCAGAATTGGCATGATTGTTGCTATCGGTCTCCCCAGAGCACATTAACCATCATCTCAAAAGCTTCCCATATCCTATCACCCCACATGCTTATTTACAACCTCCTAGTTAAGGAGCATTGGAGCAGTGATATGTCTTTATACTTTCCACCACGTAAACCATAGAAGTCCACAGAGCTGGTGGAAGATGTCTGAGCAGCACATGCAGGTCACGGACGCGCTGCGCCTGCTCCCCTGCTTTGCTGCTGCCTTTTCTTTTGTGTCTCCCTGTTAATCTCTGCCCTGCTTAGGAGGTGAATTTTGCTCCTGACACATCCCCAGCATGGTCCTCTTTCCTCCTCTCTCAGTCTTAACCAGCTGTTTGCCGCGGAAGCATGCGAGCACTGTTGTCCGGCTCCAGACTGGTGTACGGGAGCCTTGCTGTTTCCTGACTAATCCTCCCCCCAAAAATCATGTCCAGATCTTGCTTTATTGTGCATCCCTTCCCTGGGGGCTGGCTGGGCTTGCTTGGGGGGGATACAGCATACAAGAAGTAAAATAATCCCGGCTGCGTACTTGCAGGAGGTGAGGAGCACAGGCAGGCTCTGCTTCTGGGGTTTGATTGGCAGCAAGTGCTGGGCTGATCTCAAATATTGCTGACTTTTTAAAAGGCATAATTACGTGATTCAATCTATATGTTTGATGTTCCTAATAATCCATTAGTGCAGGATGTAAAGACGGATGCTTCTTAGGAACATGCAGAGGCAACAGAATAGCAGTCCCTTTGTGTGAGTGAGCAGCTTGTTAGGAAATAAGTGATGCAAACAGACGTTTACGGGGCTGATTTGCCTCAGAAGTGCTCGGTGACTTGATGTCTTTGTCGGTTTGCTTGCGACTCTCTCTCACTCTGATTTCTTGAAGCTTGGAAGATGCAAAGCATTGTTTTGTGTTTCCACAAGAATCAAGAGGTGGGTAAGCCAAGGTGTATGCCCAGCCCGTCAGGCGTTAACCAAGGACGTCAAACAAACCGCTGTGACTTGCCGAAAGGAGCAGCCCGCGCTGTCAGTAAGGTACTTTGCTCGGCAGCATTGCTGGGTGGTAATTAGGTGTTTTGACATCTGCAGCTACCTGGGGAGGCATCGAAGGCACGATGCTGCACTCTCAAAGCTTCGGCCCTCTCTCAAGTATATATATATTTTTCAGCAGACAGAGTTTGTTTTCCAGCTGCTCCGTTCCCCGTAGAGCTGTTGTTGGGGTTTTTTTTGATGGGTTTGAGGACGGTGGGGCTGTCTGCGTGCTGCTGGCCCAGCTCCCCGGTCTGGGTCAGCCTCTTCTCTGAGCCCCTCGCTGCAGGCTGGGGGTCCTGAGGGGCTCTCGGCTCCTGGCAGCCATTTAGTCAAACTGCAGATTTTTATAATCGCCTGATCCCCAGTACTGAGACTCATCGGAGGAGTAGCCGTGCTTCCCTGGTTCGGTGGAGCAGCATCTCCCCTGCATCTTGTAGTTTTTCAGAGCCAAGTCACATTTGTGCTGTCTGGGCTTTGTGCTCTGGCCGAGCTGTTGGGGGGAGTTTCTGGTTTAATGACCAGGGCTATGATCGTATGCTGCACTAGGTGAGGCCATGGGCTTTACCTCTGAGATGGGCAAGTTTCTGGTTTGCTTTTGTTTTTTTTTTTTTTTGTGATAGGCAGCAACATTGCTCGTGAGCTCTCCTTTATCAGAAAATACAATTTGTGGCTAATACCCCATACAGCAAATGTTAGTCCCATTCTTTTTTTGCAAAAGACTTGAAAGTAGATGACAACTTTGTCGAGTTCATACATTACGTGTAATTACCTGCTGCAGGCAAAACCCTGTGCTGGGGGAGTCCAAATACCTGCCCCAGTTGTGTTTGGGGGCAGGCTGGGGAGTAGCTGTGAGCTGATGAATTGCTAACACTGTGTTGCTGAAACTTCATAGTAGATCCTGAAAGTCGTTAGTGATTGCGTACGTAAACCATAAAATATAGTTTCTGTTTCTTCATTAGTTGAGTGTCTAAGAAACATTGTGTGCATACTTGCTCAGAAATGTGAGAATTTGATTTTCGTCAACACCTGTGTGTGTAACTATAGTAACACTGATAAAACTTAGTAACTGAAAAAACACATGGAAAGGGATAGGAGTATGGGAACGTGATTTTACTGGGTTTTGGGAAGAACCCTAGACAAGGTTCGTCCTTGAGCCCCCTGCAGCCAGCGTGGGTGGGTAAGCGGTAGCAGTGCTGGGTGTCGGGGGCATCTCCTGATTTCTCTGCCGTGGGGTTTTCCTGCGTTGCACGAGCTTTAACAGCCCCCGTCTGGCTTGCGGTGTGATGCCACGCTGTGCTGCGGAGGAGCTCAGGCTGCATCTTGGCATGCATCGAGCTGAATCTTGACTTGCAAAGGCTGATGCTTTTGACCGTAGACGTGACTTTTATGATTTCCCCACCGATTATTCCCAAGCGTTGCCTCTGCTTGTTACACACAGCTCCTCCAGTCTCACACCAGAGGGGTTTTTTTGAGAAGAGACAGTTAAATGTGCGGCTGTTCCCTCCTATCGGCACATCTTTCTGTCGATAAAGCAGAGATAAACGGGTGCGTAATGAGTTCAGGTCTAACTCTTGGCGTAGTATTGCCTCTTCCAACACGAGCTGGTGAAGTATGGTGGTAATGATGGGACAGGTTAAGGACTTACCAGGTCAAAAAGCAAAGCAAGCAGCGAGTCCCCTGTAAAAACCGCCCTGCTGTTGAGGTCAGAAAATATGACTTAGGGGCTGGGATGGGGAAACGGGTCCCAAACTGAGCCAGAGGAGAAACTGGGATGAGCACAGGCAGAGCAGGAACAAGGATGTGGGAGCCCTGTCTGGCAAAGGACGCCGTGCCAGTCCCAGCGAGGTGCCGGGGCCCCTTCCCGCTTGGGCAGGTTTGTCAAGCCTGGTGCTGCCAAAATCATGCACAGCCGTGTTCAGGCCTGCCCAGCTCCGTGCCAAGATCTGTCCTCGCGTCATTACATCTTTGGCTTAACTGGGGAGAGCGTTAAATAGCAGGCAGCTTTGAGTGGAGGATACATGAGTGGTATTTAGGGGGGTGCATGATAGCGTTTGCACGTGTTATTTGCTCCATGTTATTTCAGGTTTGGAGATATTCAAAGTATGCGTGTAGGTTTTTAATGAGTGCGTATCAGCCGTGCACAGCCTGGATTGATGCCGCAGATGAAGTTAGCGGGGAAAGTCGTGCGAGGGAACCCTGCCTGGAAGCGTGAGCTGCTGCTGTTTTACTGCAGCTCTGTGCGGCTGCAACTGTGCAGCTGGCATTTGGAAGGCTGGTGCTAAAAGCAGCATGGAAATGTCATTATCCGTTTACGGCTGGTGTTCCTCCTGTAAAACATGAGGCACACGAAATGCCTTTAGGTCAGGTTGGACTTGAGGCCAATGAGAAGCAAGAGCTGAGACTGAGTTTTCTTGCACCAGAGCAAATGCGAGTGTTTGCTGCTTGCACATGGCACACGGCCGCCGTGATGCTGTCGGGTGTTGGTGGTCCCTCTGGAAGCGCTCAACAGTGATGGTGTGCTTCAATTTATGTGGCTTTTCATCATCTCCATTTAAAGCCGTCTCCTGTGCCTCTTCCCTCCCGCCTTTCTCTTTGTAGGACACAAATGTGGAGCCTGGCAGTTCTCTGTATTACACACAGCTGAGGGCTTGGTGGTTGCTGTGCTGATAATACGGATCCCATCCCAACGCACGCTCTGAGCAAGGGAGGTGTCAGTGGGAATATCGATGATCAAGAAGGTTAAATGACTTGAGATTCCCACTCTCTTGTTCTTGCAAGCCTGCTGCATCCCTGTTTCATGGCAGCAGAGCTACGGTCCAGGAGCAGCCGTCCCAGGCCAGCATGGCTGCTCACCACTATTGAACAGTAGCGGGCTGGTGCTGGGATTTGCCCGCTTTGGTCCCCGTCTCTCGGGTGCTCTTGCTCGGGGAGCGGAGCCGGTGTCACTGGCGCGAGATGTTTTCAGACCTGGCCAACAAGGGAGGGAAAACGCTTTTAGTGTGGCCTGAGGGAAATGGCGAACTGACATGCACTTTCAAAAACCAGGGAACAACAGGAGTCGTGGACCCTCTGTGATGGACAGGACCCGTCAGTGCCCCTCTGCTCGCAGGCAGTACCGTGCACCTTGGAAGTCACCGGCACAGCTCCTCTGCACCCACCTCTCCTGCACCTCTTCTCTGGGTCCTTTTCCTATTGCCATAACCAGGTGGAGATGCTGGTGCTCTGCGAGCAGCAGTGCTTTATAGACAGGTATATACGGGTGAGCCCGTACGCATCAGGATGGGTTTGCGATGCCCTGTGAGCAGGGAGCAGGCAGCACTGCTGAGATGTGTGCGTTAGTCAAAGGACCGGGTAGGTCACGTTTGCCAGCTTGATGATGTGATGTTCTGTGCAAGTAATTATCACTACTGGAGATGCAATGAGGAGGGGGGGGGGGATTCAAGCGCTGGGGGTGTAATAGCACTTTGGGAAACTGGAAGTAAAGAGGGAATTAAGGTGGAGCTGTGTCTTGCAAAGGATCACAGACATATGGAATAAGTTACCAGGGAAGGTGGCTGGAGCAGAGAGTGTAAGTGAGTCTGAGACATCTTGATTAGTTTCTGGAGGAAAGGATTGAAGAGTGTAGTGAAAAAGCAGGGAAACAGGATTTAAAGCACATTACCACTTTAATTTAAAAGTGCCCAAAGCAAGGAAATTCAGATTTAAAGCTGCCAATCTATCACTGGCTGATGCAGGTGTTGGGGTTGGGAGGACTCCACGGGGTCTGTGTGCAGATGGGTCCGTGCCCTGCAGGCTCCGCTCCCTGGCCGGGGACGTGAGCTTGGGCAGCTTAAGCCCAAGCCTCAGGTTTGCCCCAAGAATTATATCCTTTAATATGTGCGTTATGTAATAATATACTAATAATATTTATAATATATATGTATTTTTATATAATAATATTATAATTACCTGCTGCGTGTGCAGTGTCCTTGACACCTTCTTTGTGCGATGCCCTTAAAACTGTTGCAGGGGCTTCTGCCTGCTCGCCAGCCTGGTGGCACGCCAGGAGCCGGGGACGGGGTCATGCGGGGAATGGGGTTTTCTTCTCTCCCTTATCTTCATGTGTTGGAGAGCCCTTCCCAGGAGTCGCTCCCCCCACTCCTCCTCACGCAGGGTACGTCATGCGGAAGGTCCTGAGGGGCACAGGGGGAATTCAGGGAAACCCAAGTGCATCTTTTCAAGTGGTGATTTGTGACTTGGCGGTCCTTCCCCTTGGTTTACTTTCTGTAAACAAGATTTCTCTTTATTTTTTTTTTTTTTTCACTTTTGGGATTTCCCTTTCTGAATGTAACTACAGACTGAACTCCTGCAAGTCTAAGCTCTGCATCTCCGAGTTGTTCAAGTACATCCTTGGAAGAAGCCGCTGCAGAACAGAGGAGTCCCGGAGCATTTTTTGGCAGGCAGAGGCTTAGAAAATAATTTAAATCCTCTGGCGTTTCAAGTCTACACAAAAGATATGTTTCCCCTTTTAAAGGAGAAAAAGATCATTTAAAGTGGTAGTCTTGGGAAAGAAATAGCGCAAAAAGATTTATAATAATTAGCAATAAATTCTTCCTCTAAATTCTCATCATTGTTTCCTAGTAAATATTGTCCATCTTTCACAGAGATGTGTTTTCAGAGAGAAGGGATCAATTATTTCCAGATTATTTGTATATCATTAGATATTTAATCTCTTTTAAAATTATTTTTTTATATTCTTGCTATTAGAAAAAAAAACGTTTCTTTTAAGCAACTGCAGCGAGTTATTTTAGAAACTAGTGGTTCATGTTAAACTCTTCATTTTTCTTGTTTTGTTTTTGCTTGGATTCTGTTAAAAGTGTCATAACGTGGGTGGCATTTTAAAGGTTACTGGGAAGGGTGGGGATGTGATTAGCTAATAAGGGAGATGAACTTTCTGGCAAAAAGGATGAAGACTTTGAAGCAAACAGAATCTGGATGCCTGTAGTAAAATAGCATTAGATGTACTGAAATAAAAGTTGGAATTTAGGCGATCTCTGTAAATATAAAAAAAAAGAAGAAGAATCAGACGGATGTAGTTGTCATTTCAGTGACAAGCGTGCCCTGATCCTGGGCATTATGGCTCTGAAATTGAGAATAATTATTCTAATTTGTTTTATTACATTAGCGTGGGTAGGAGGGAAGAAAGGGAGCTTTCTTTTATGGCTTTCTCATTATTCATAGGCGAGCACGGCGGGGCCAGGCTCCCGACTCCTGCGCCGGGGCTTCATGGGAATTTTTGGAAAATGATGTCTGCAATGTTCTGACCTTTGCCGTCCCAGCTGCAGCCCTCCTCCTCTCTGCAGGGATCCCACACTTGACTCCTTAGCAACCTCCTTTGTGCCTCTGATCTCTCTCCATTTGTCTAGTAATAGCCCTTGGCAGGAAGACTTGTTGTTCCTTCGGTGGCTGTAAAAGGCAGGGAGCCGCTAATGCCAAGTACTTTTCAAAATCCCTTTCACCCACTCCTTGCAGCGCTGTCTTCAAAGTCAATCGGATGCTGGTGCAGTCATGGTGGCTTCTCAAAGGGTCTTTCTGGTAGCTGGGGGAAAAAAAACCCCAAACGAACACCGGTGACTTCTCTTTCAGAGAAGCGTTTTCCAGTCCGTCGAGTTGAGACGCTTCACGGTTGCGTTTCGCGGTGACTCCGGTTTGGCTTTTGCGCGGGACCGACCTGCGCCCGTTGCGGCAGAACGTAGATGTTCACCTCTCCTGCGGGTGGGACCTGTCCTGGGGCTGGGGGTCCCGGGGCCGCCTCGGAGCCCATCCCTGCCTCTGCGGGAGGGTACCAGGCGGGTAGGGTTTGTTCACCTGAAGGTGGGTTGTTCCAGAGAACCTGGAGCCTGGTCCTACCGTCTGCCAGTGTTGGACCAGAACTAATGTTCTCCAGGTGATGGGGAAGGGCCGTCATCTTGGCGCTGGCTTGGACCTGAACGGGGCTTTGAGCCGATGTGCAAGGTACAGAATAAAGCTATTTAAACAGCAGCGTCATCTGAGGAGCATAAGCTTGTCATTCTCTGGCTAAGGAAGAGGTATTCTAGCCCGTTATTCCTCTCTCTTTTCATGGAAGGAGCAGGAAAGATTTGAATTACCGGCTGTTCATTTAATGAGAGGTTTGTATGAACATCAGGTACAGCTCTTTTTAAAGCCTTTAGTTTGCTGCTGTCAGGGTTGTAGGAAAAAAAGTTTCCAAAAAGCCTAATACCTGTGCCATGTCTTCCCCGTGTGGCATTTCTTAAAGGAAGGAATCAAACAGCCCCTGTGCAGCGCGCACGATCCAGATCGTCCTTCCTGCGGCGCGGAGCTTGAACCCTCCGGCAGAGCCTGCAGGTGGGAGACGGGAGGGTGGGCGAGACGCGGAGGGTCTGGATAAGCCTAGCCCAAATCCAGCCTCTGCCACCAGTGCAGTTTGTGGCAAGCCCTGCTCCAGGGCACTCTGCGGTTGAAGATTTGGGCTCATAAATTATGCAAATATTTAAAAGTATGCAAACAATTTCAATAGCCATAACGTGAACCTTGAGGCATAAAAGGACCATAGAAAATGTACTGAATTTTCAAAAAGCTAGAGCCCTTGCTGGTCTTGGGAAATAAATATTGTGTCCGCTCTGAGGTATATAAGAACAAAAATGTCGTAAAACAATGTCATGGAGTTCGGAGGCAGTTTTACACATCCAGCAGGATTGTGTCACTGCTGTGTATTGCTGCTGTAGTGTCACACCCGTCGAGCATCTTTCCTCTGGTGAATACAGCCTTTGGGCATCATATTTACTATTGAGGCTGAAATATAATCCGGAATTTTTTCAAGATTTATCCTTTCAAATGCAGAAGAAAGCTGGAGCAGGCAGGCAGGGAGCAGGCTGGGCGACCTGGCGCGTAACAGCAGGAAAACTCGAAGTGCTTTAGTATTTCAGTTGTGGTCTAAAGGCATCGTGTCAGGTCCCTCGGATTTGAGTGGTTCAGGTGCCGGGGTCCGGTGGGATTGAGGAGCGGCATAGCTGGCTGTCCCGTACAGCCCTGTCCTACAGTCCTTAAACTTTTTTTTTTTTTTTTAATTTTAGCTTTGTAAAGCTCCTTCCTCTTCCGTGAACTTGGGGTCTAAATTACAGCCGGTTTGTCTTCAGAATACAGTGGTATATGTTTGGCTTTCAAAGATGTTGAAAACGCTTTTTCTGTGGGTAGCAGAGGCTGGCGGGTGGCTGAGTGCATGAAGTGCAAGGCACGGTTTGGGATTTTCTCTGAGAGTGTTTTGTATCTATATTATGAGAAAAATAAAAATCTAGAATTTAAGATTGCCCTTCATTGAGATTTTTTTCTTTTTCACCCATCTTTTGTGTTGTGAAGACACAGAAAGAAGGTCTTTAAATTGACTCTAAATTTATAACGCTGGTGCCCTGTACCCCACCCTTCTCTCCAGAGCCGGTATCAATAGGGGTTTTGCAGACATAGCTTGAGTCACCAGGCTTTTTCTCGGCTTCCCGTGCTATTGGCCTGTCTGTACCATTTTTTTCAGAATTAATTTTGGGCTGAAAAAGTCTCAAAGAGTGCTTTGTTCCTCCTTGACACTCACTCCAGGGAAAAAAAAAAAAAAAGAAAAAGAAAAAAACCGTGGAAAATCTGACATCTGCATTGTAGAGAAAAATCAATAGATAGGGAGGAATATAATTATCCCCCACTCCTGAAAGAATTTTTAAGATATTTTTTGTAACAGTGACTCATATCGGCTTAGAGCTTGAATGACATTTTAATTATTTAGGCTTTTTTTTCATTTTGAATCACCAAAGTACAGCAGCCTGAAAGGGGTACAGTTGGGCAGAGCAATCTGCGTAAGATGAAAAGGAAGGATTTGGCATGTCAGAGTTCAGCCGCTTCCCTCCCTCCGAGCGGCGTCGGAGCGGGAGCTGCGTGGCTCGGGGGCTTGCAGAGCAAGATGCTGCACCGAGCCGCAGCGACGGGTGGTGGATCACCCCTGGGTCCGTGAATCATGTTTGCTGGCATCCAGTAAATAAGGAAACAGTTTATCTTCGTTGGAGATGTTTTGCTCCTTATGCGAAGCGTAAAATCCTCGTGGAGTTGTCTGTGATGGTGCATCTTGATGCACCCGCTGATGCTTGTGCCTGGGTTTGATGTTTTGGGGAAGGGGGTCAGGGACGAAAGTGGGGCTGGTGGAGTCAGTGGGGGAGAAGGGAGCAAGGGCAATGCTGTGGATTTTGTTTCGGCGTAGGCAGGTTTAATTCGAAGGGGATCAGCTAATGAGAAAGGCAATTGAGAGGAGAGTGAGCACAGCAAGGAGAGAAGGAGAGGTCTGAAGCAAAGCTGGAGAGCAAAGTCTGTGGCCGGTGCCCATCCGCGTGGGGCAGAGATGGGGTGAGAGCCTCGTGCGAGGTCTGGGGGAGCTGGAGGTTAGACCCGCGGGGACCTTCCCCGGAGGATGCTCCCCCTCGTCTCCGTTGGGGTGGCCGAGCTGCATCCAGGTGGGACGACAGCCCTGGGTTGTGCCGTGGGCAGCGGCTGGAGGACCCGCAGAGCGGGGAGACTGGAGATGGGTTTCTGTGCTGCTCATTGTCCGTGGTGGCTGTGGTGTGGACACGGTGGAAGGGCTCCTCTCCACCTCTCCTGGGATGGACCCCCACCGTTCCCACGCTCCGAGCCTTCTGCAGATCCAGAAGGTCTGGGGCAGGTCCTGGGGGTCCAGGGGGGATTCTCCTCATGGAACATCTGCCAGTGGTAGCAGGGACCAGGCAGCCTTCACAACTCAGTGTTTAGCTTCATCCTAAATGGCAGGAGCTAGGGATGATACAATAAAGAGGAGCAGTGTCCAGATGTGCTCCTCTCACTGAAAAAATACAGCAGAAAAGCAAGGACCCATTGTCTTCACGTGTCCATCCTCTCTGTGATTTGCGAAGGTGATCCCCAGCATGCCACAGTGCAAATTCAGGTTTCAGTACCTTAAAATCGAACAGTGAGGTGTTTTCGGAGGATGCAGCCGGCAGTTGCGTGGCTCGCATCCCTCTTTGGTTCTGCCTTCCAGTCCTGTGTTACGTTCCCTGTGCCACCGTGTGCCATGGCCTTAGGTTTGGGATTTCTGCCACGATTTAATCAAACTCATGAAATGTAGGAATCAAAAGCTCTTCATAAACTTCCTCTCTATGGCTTAATTTCCCCTGAAATCCCTTTTGTTGGATACTCTTTCGATGATGGGAAAAGAGAGGGGGCATGTGAGGTTACTCAATCAAGCAAGACTGGAATTGATTCAGTGGGAGTGAAGGGGTGATTTTGATTTCCACCCCCAAAGTCCCCTGGCTGCCAGTTGGCAAACCTTGCAAATGTATTCAACAATCTACTGGGTTTGAAAGAGAATTTATTAGTCATAAATAGCTAGTTTTCAGCAGGCTTACTGAGTTTTATAAACCGGACTGGTTCGGTGTCCTGCTGGCTGGGTCCAGGAGGTTGAATTTTTGCAGCGTGGGTTTTGCTAAGAATTTGCTGGGAAATATATTTTTTTTTCTCTGGTTGCTTGTAGATCTGCTCAGGTGACTGCATGGTCATCTTTCCTTTAACAGTGTAGTAGGCTATCAAAGCTAGCGATGATGCTGGAGGCAAAATAGGGTCTTGTTCCACATAGCCGATATCTTATCTAGACCCGACAAAGGAAATAAAAGTACAGTGACAAAAGTCATCTGTGACACCGCTGGTGTATCCAGGGCACACGTCGGCTGAGTTTGGGAAATGCTATTTATATGTGACCGCGAACACATGGATGCAGAGCAGGGCTGGTGGATGGAAAGTGCATGGGGGCTGAGCCAGGACGGCAGAGTGGCTCTGGTGATTAAAACCAGGCATTTTATTGAACACCATTAAAATTAAAAAAAAAAAAAAAAAAAAAAAAAAAAGTCCTAAATGTAATTTTCCTTCCCCTGTGAAAAACGCTGGTGAATTTAATGCACCTTAATTGTGAGAGCCTGGGAGCCCCGGAGGTTGGTGTTTTCGAAGTACAAGCAGGTGCTGCATCTCCATCCTCCCCTGTGCTCCTCAGCCATGCCCTAAAGGGAGCAAACTTAGTAGGGGAGAAGGTATTGAGCACATATTTCATTCTGGATGCTAATTCAATCCAGGGTGAACATTTTATAGTTCTCATGCGGACAGCAGCGCGAGGAGATTTCTGAGTGTGCAGAATGGCCTGGAGCCGCAGTCAGCTGTAAATTAATATGACAAAGATCTCAACTTTCCCCTTCCCCAGGCCAGGCTTTCTTATTACTGGAAGGGGCTGGTGTGCACGGTCTGGCTGCCACGAGCTTGGCCAAATGATCAAACCCCGGTGTCTTTGTAGCCACCATCCCACCAGTATGAATTTAATAATTCTGGTTAGAGCTGGATTCAAAGCAAGGCCATGGAGGTGAAAGGGCAATTGCTAGTTCACTTAGCCACCTGTTTCCTTCCCTTTAGCTTATATTTAATTTGTATTGCTGAATACCTTTCCCTTCTGATATGCAGGGCTTTGAAAGTCCCTTCACCCACCCCCAATGTGCAAATAGACCCGGCGTTTCTGGGGGTGCTTGTTTTTTTCCTGGAGTTGTAAGCATGTGAGCATGCATTTGCCTATAACATTGGGAAAAGAAAATAAACTTTAAAAGCCATTTTCCTGTCCCCCGCAACACACATACACACTCTTTTTAGTTTTATCTAACGATTAGAGCAGAACATAAAAAGGGAAAGATTCAGAAATGTTTTCAAAAATCCCTATCTCCTGTCCATTAGTCTCCAATCCTTATGTCAAAATAAATGCAGAATTCAAGTTTTTAGCTAACGCTCTGCTAGCTCAGAACTAGGAAGAAACTTCCTAAATTTGCCACCTTAAAAGGAAAAAAAACTTTTCAAGTGATTTTGGAATTTAGAAAACAAGGAACAAGTTATTGCACTGAGCTTCCTATAGCACATCTTTTCCATGTTTCCCAAATTATTACATTGCCACGTGACAACATTAGGAGCATTATGCCAAGCTGGAATAATATAAAAACATGTATAAATGAGAACAATGACTTCTTATAATAGCAGTGACTTGAATTGACAAGAGGAAGCCACGTGCCGCAGGAGCGAGTGCTCCTGGCTGGTGCGAGGTATTTAAAAGACATGTGGACGTGGCACTTAGGGACATGGTTTAGGGGGTCTTGGCAGTGTTAGGTTTATGGTTGGACTCGGTGATCTGAAAGGTCTTTTCCAACCTAAATGATTCTATGTGGTACCCGCAGGGCTCACAGCTTCGTTCTGCGTTGGTGCAGCATCCCGCCCGACGGGGTCCTGGTGACACTAACTCCTCAGTGCTATCGCCGTGGGAATAGTAAATACCCATACGCAGCATGGTGTCAGGTGCTGTTTCAAATTACCTGGGATCTGGAGGTTTTCTTCTTTATTTCAGGCTTGTGAAATGTGGTCGGTGTGTTGTAAGATAACCAGGAATAATGACGTTACCAGCTGGCACATAGCCCCCGCTTTGCAGGCAGCCTAACTTCGCAAGTTTAATAAAAAGTCAGGGAGATGGTTGTGTTGGACAAGGAGCTGAAAGCGGGATGAGAAAGGCTTTCCTCTTCTTTGTGACGCTGTCTTATTCTACTCGCATCTTTGGGATGCTTCAAAAAGGGCCATAAAAACTGGGCTGGTTTAGTACACTGAGGTGCGGTCCGGTCTTCAAAGTGAATTACAGTGGGTAAACACTTACCTGTCATTTTTTATCACCCAGCAACTGGAGCTCAGTAAAGAGCTCAGCTCCTCAGCAAAGAGGGGCTGGCAAGACCCTGCCCCGTGTATGGCAGCGGTTCCTCAGGAGTTAACAGTGGCTGCCCTTGGAAATGTTTTTCTGCTTATTGCCTACCTGTAAGCGTGGCCAACTTCTGCCAGCATTAGTTAGCGCTGAGCTAACAGGTCAATTTTGACGTTGTATCAAAAAACACGTGGTACCTAGAGGTGCTTGAACACCACAGGGAGAAATTAGAGGGAACCAGGCTTGGCATGGAGAACACCAAACACTGGAAAATATGAAAAGGGCTCTGCAAGTGTTGCTTTTTTTCATTTGCTTCCTGAGCCTTGAATTTATTCTTTGCAAAAACTAGAGACTTGTACATGTGAGAGAAAGAGCGATTAAGCTGGAGGCTGGTACAGCAGGTTTGTGGTAGCAGCTGCCTCTATCTGCTGCCTAGAGGCTACTGAATGTTCTAAATGCCTTTAAATGTTCTTGGACTTTGAGGGTATCAGGCAGATACTACTCTCAAAAAATGTCCCCGACAGTAAAGGAGAAGTCCTTGGTTAAAACATTTCCATCCTGGTCTTTCTGACAGTCAGGTATTGCCTCTAACACAGCCTTAATGCAGCGAAACGCCAGGTTTGTTCTTAAATCTGCCCCAGCTAAGGCTGATCTGCGGAGCTCGGTTTCAGTCATGTACTTAGAACGGAGTGCCTTGGTGCATTAGAGCCTAAAGACGGAAGACGGGCCGTTTCCTTTCTCTTTTTTCCTTTTGCTCAAGCAATGCTACCAGGAGGTAGCTGGAGGTATGAGATCCGGCTGCGATGCCCTGCAGGAAGGAAGCAGTTAGAAATGCGATTTTGGGGACGTGAGCCCCGCTCTCCAAAGTGCTGCTGAATGATTTCTTTCCTTTCCTTGTTTTCCATTTAATTTGTCCATATAGTTTACCTCCTGAACTCTGCTTAATATTTGCCCCCAAAATACTCCTTGCAAGATGTTTGTAGGTTATGTCCAAACAAGAGGAGGGTCTTCCAGGTCTGCTGGAGTCTCGCGGGGTTGTCCCATGCACATCCCGTCTGGCTCCTTTTCCTTCTGGTCCCTCGCACGTCTTCTCCTCATCCAAAGAGATGCACTAGGCTCTGCTTGTCTGCGAGCAGGGGATGGCGATTTTTCCCCGTGCTTTGATCTGTGGTATGGCAGCATAATCTGCTGCAGCTGTGGAGTCCAGGCCATTTCAATATACGCACAGAAATCTTGAAAATGGATTGGGAATTGTTAGCAGACTGAGAGAAATCCAGTGAATGTGAAACTCCAGCAGATGTGGGGATCCCCATTTGCTCCCCTCTTCCTTTCGTCCTCCTGTGCTCACTTGGACCCAGATACCGTTTCTCAGACTAAGTTTGCATCTTCAAGAGAACAAGAGCTGACTTCCAAAAATGTCAGCAGAAGCCAAATAATTAGGGGAGAATGTGTAAAAACAGAGTCCATCCGAGCATGGAGGAGTAAGGTATGTGAGAGCTTGTCCGGGATGCGTGTGTCCGTACCCAGGGATCCACAGCTCTTCACAGCAGGAGCCACCTTGGCTTGTTCTCCTTTTGCGGTCCTCCTCAGCAGAGACGAAGCTACAGAGCACGTGGATTTTCCTGCACCACATGCTCTTGTTTCTTGGTCCAACTTCATTTGAGAACTGGAAGACTCACATGCCAGTGTGGGAGTGGAAGTGGACTTGAAGACAGCAGCAGGGTAAAGAAGACTTGAAACGCCCCCTAATTATGAGAGTGGGAGTTTTCTGTGCTGAAAAACAGATTTGATATTAAGAGCTTTAAGTGACTTTCCTGTTTGAAAGTGTTATAGTAAACAAAATGTGATTAACTCACTTAGTGACTCATTGCAGGAAAGATTTTGATTTTCAGTATGATGTTTTTCTATCATATACTTGTTTTAATTATCCCTGCTGATTAATAGAGCTTGATAACAGCTTGGGCAAGGTAGGAGGGAAGGTCATCAAGATAGCTGTCCTTTTTTAATATTCCAGCATTCTTGCACAGAGCCTTTCTTAGTGTCCGTCCTGTCACTGACAGGGCTGCCGGCTGCGGCACATCCTGTGAGATGCTATCAGTGTATCCTGTAATTTTAGAAAAGGTTCGAGGGGCAGAGCGAGCTGCGGATGATTCGGGAGGGGGAGATGAAGCCATGGCTGTTGACAGCGAGTCTGTCTTGTCCCTGCCTCCCCTGTTCCCGCCCTCGCAGAGTGATGGAGAAGAGAATGACGGGATCTGCTGAATAACTCACTAGAGAGCAAAACAGCAGAGCAGCTGGTGGTACCCACCGCCCTGCTTTCCCATCCCATAAGCCTTGTATGATATCACTTTGCATCCATCGTGCTTTTATCTGTGCTTTTTGGACCAGCTCTGCTTGGGGTTTTTTTGGTGGTGGTGCTGGTGGGGGGTGTCCCTTTCATGATGATGCTGAGATGCAGACCTCCCAGGCCAGGGTATTTCTAGGTCTGAGCTCCTGGCGTGGACCCATCTCAGCCGTGCACGGAGCCACCCCCAGCCATTCCCATTGCAACCTGCGTAAGATGACAGCGTGCACGAGGTTTGAAGGTACCTCTCCTCTGGAGGCTGCTGGGAAGGCCAGTGCTCAGGCTTCAGTGTAGCTCTCGGGGAGTTTTACAGGTCTGAAGGCCAGGAGGGATGTGCAGGGTACCAGCATCCCGCGGGCTGCCCACCTTCCGGGGATGGAGCGTGCACCGCGCTGCTTTGGTACCCTTCCTCATTCCTGTTTTGTGCAGAGCTGCGGGAGACGCCACAGAAAACTTTGCCTTATGGCTACCTTCCTTATCAATCACTTCTGTAAAATAATGATTACCCTTTACTATATCTCCTTGTTCTTCCTTGGTTGTTATGATGGTGTCGATTTGCTCTGTTGCATCTCTAGCATTTGCCTCTGCGCGGTGATGCTTTTCCTGCAGCCGATACTCGATGCTGAGAGCTGGAGGGACCTGTGCTGTCTATCTGGCGTTTTCTTCGTTGACCAGAGGACGGTATTGTGTACAAATGGCCCTGCCGGGGGGAGCTTTCATCCTGCTCCAGGAGATGTGCCATCAGGAGTTTGGGCTTTTACTGCCTTAACTCTACCAGGTTCTCCAGGTTTATTCTTGGCTAAAAATTACAGGATGTAAATTGTCTGGATTCTTGGATTTTGAAAATGTGTAATAGTTTCTGTTTACTGTCCTCTTCAGTTAGTATTGGCATGAGAAATACTTCATTTTTTTTATGACTAGGGAAAAAAAGGAAAAATAATTTGGAACAGCAGATGGGCGAAATCTGCTTGAACTCAGCAACGTGCCTGATAACAGATATAATTTAAGGCTGTAAACAGCCCTATTGAAGGCTGTTGGGGTCACCCCTATTCACAAAGACATACGTGTCTAAACATCATCTGGTATAAGGCTGAGACCAAGAAAGGTGCCTATTTCCTATTAATTTACCTGCCAAATAAGCTTGTAACTATTTTTGTGGATCTTTGCTTAAGAAAGTCTGTGTTGTTAAGCCCAAAGTCCAGCTAACTTCTTATATTGTCTCTGATAGCAGCCATTAACAGGTGCTTGGGGAGGAATATAAAACATAAAGTGATCTTCTGGGGCAGGTCTTGGCAATTAAATGGTTGAGGGACTTTCCGGGGAGGAGGCTGTATTCAGAAGTTACCCCGAGCCTGTCCTCTGGGAACGTGCCTCATTCCTTTTGAACACATTTGTACTTTTGGCTCCCATAAAGTAAATGATTTGCTGTGTGGAAACATACATCTTTTGTTCATTTCTAAACCTGCTACTCGATCTCTCCATCAGATTGCCTTTACGTCCTGTATCAGGAGAAATGGTCAATAATCGTTCCCAGTTGACGGTTTCTGTATCGGTCAGGAGTTACTAGACTCTGTCCTCTCTTTTCCATGCTCGACAGCCCTGGGCTCTCGGACATCACACAGCCCAGACACAGCCTTGGGAACTGGGTATTTGCTTGTGAGATCTGGACAGGTTTGGGCAGGTCTTTAACTGGAATCTGGAATTTTTCTTGAGCCCCAAACCTGCTAAACTTTGTTTAATGCTGCATGTGAAGATTTTTTTAGCAATTTGGATGAAACTAATAGGCCAGGATGTGCCATAGTGCTGGAAATTCCTCCTCCTCCTCTGAGCTCTCAGATTTTAGCACTGAAACGTCACTGCTCTCTTCCTGAAAACCTTCCCTACTGCAAATGTAAAGAAGCTTCAGGGTGCTCCTGGTGTAGCCAGCAATGGGTCCTTGCAGAAACTCCCTGTATTTTTCTACTAAGGCAGGAACGTTATAATTAGGGGCAATGTCAGAGGTAGGCAAATACCCCCTAATTGTATGCAGATGATAGACCCGGTTCAACCTTTTGACTAGTGAAGCTTTCCTCAATTTGGGATATTGTGATCCTAATCAGGGACCTTTCCACCATACATCAAAGCCATCAGGCTGAAGCCGCATACCTTCAGGCTGGCACGGCTTGATTGCAAGGCTTCCTGCTAGCAGGCTCATCTCTGGCCAGGTGTCTTTCCTGCTGTGGACGACTGATTCCTTTCTACTCTTCGTCATTGAGGCAAAGAAATTTAATCCCAATATTACTGCCAGCCCTGGAATGGACCCACTGATTTGGAAATTTCACCCTCTTGTTGCCCTGAAATATCAATGCACAGCAACCTCTGATACCTGCTTATTTCATTGCCAACCTCTAACCTAAGGTGGAGGAGACCTGTCATTAGCACATTCATCTGTGTTTAGATCTGTCAGCTTCCTTCCCCTTCTCCTCTTTTGTTTCTCTAATTACTTTGATTGCATCTCTGCACCCAGCTCAGGGCTGGTGAGGCTGCGGGGTCCCCATCCCAGTCTGGGTCACTATTTCCTTTTCCATAGGCAGCAGAGGCGGCTTTGCGAGAGGGAGATAATTGGGTCTGGATTTTAAAATTGTGAACGCAGCTGTGTTTAGGTCTGCAGGTAACTTTTCAGTCTGTTACACAAAGACGTCCCAGTGGCAGAGCCTGTTTTTTCCTATTGCTTCTTGATGCTCCGCACCTCCCTGCCTCGTACCCAGCAATGCTGGAAGCCGATGCTGGGAGCCCTGGGCTGCTCGTAGCTGCTCTGCAAAGGCTCAGGTGTGGGTAAGGCGTCTTCCAGCACCCTTTAAGTGACGTGGCATATTCCACAAGGATTTTGTGTCAAATTTTCAGTAAACAGGCAGTGGAAGGAGTCATGTTGGAGTTCTCATTGCATTATGTTCCCTCGGGGACAACAGCTGGGCCTGGGGTGCAGATGTGCCGTGGGTCTCCGGGGGGTTGTTCCAGCCTCTGCACTTCCCTGCCCTTAGAGGCTCTCCCTGTAGTTCAACCGGAGTATTTGGCATCTTGAGATAATACCTTGACATACAAAATAAAGTAAAATAAAATATTTGTGATGATATTTTTTTGTCTTTTCTTTTTTTTCTCCCCAGGGCCTGATTAAAATTCGAGGAGATCGCTGCTGGAGAGAGTTAACTTGCATGGATTATCACTACGAGGTGAGCAATCTGCACATTAAAACTGATTCCTCTTGTCTGCGTTACTTCGGTAGAAAGTTTTTCTCTAACCTTTTCTCTTCTGCCAGGCTGTTCTCCATGTTTTCTTTCTTTATCGTAGCCTTCTGTCTCTGGCAACACAGTCATGTCCATGTGCCAGCTTGGTGATGCTATTTTTCCCAACCACAGTCCTAAAAGACCAATTTCTCTCTTTCCCTCCCCTCACCATCATGGACTGATTCAGGAGCAAACCTGAGCCTCACTGAGAACTCCCTCAGTAAAAATGCTACAGGAAGGAACAGAAGGGAGTTTTCCGTAGCATTGTGCTGAATGCTTTCTGCTTATGCTTCCAAAATGTGGACATATGTAGACAGAAATAGAGCATCTCAGTGCTCTCCAAGATGCAGAGCACTAATCGTTGGCAATTCAGAATTACATGGTTTTATCTTTTTGACATCTGTTTCAGTGATTACATTGTGTTCTGATTATAAACTGTGGTATGTATTCTGGCTCTGAGTGTCGTCTCCTCTTTGATTACGGAGAGAGGAGCTCAGCTTCCCCTCTCTTTTTACCTATATTTTTGCATTTGCATTTTGTATAAACAGTGTTAAAAAAGAAAGAAATTGCTGCGTACAGCAACGCTCCACTGGGCGAGTAGCCCTGGTTTAATGAAGGAAACGATACTGAAGCAATATTCCCTTCTTTAGATTAACATCGCAGCCACTGCAAATTGCACACTGTGTTATAACGCCTCTGCTCTATAATCCATGTCCATCTAATGAGCGGGTGAGCGCGCCGCATCTGTTAGCACGAGGCTGCAAAGTCTCAGCCTGGCGCAGTTTCTGGTGCTGCGTTTGTCCCGTGTTGGTGAGACCCAGGTACCTCTTCGTGCCTCCACCACGCAGTTATTTTCGGCCAGCAGGCCTGAGCTGTGAGCCCCTGGAGATGTACCTGTGGGGTGACATTCTCAGCGGACCTTCATCACGTCTGGAAACCATTTCCCCCTTCCAATTAAACCTGGCAGAGCCTGACTTCTCTGACCTGCAGAACGTGTTCCAAGGTGTTGCCTATGAATTACTTTTTACAGGGTAGGCACGCTGAGCAGTGGAAACAGGGACGCTCGTACAGGACCTCTGTCTTTCCACAACTCGTGTGAAGAGAATTGCATGCGAGTGCCAGGGACCACGTTACCAGTCCTGTTACAGGATTGAGATTCCTCTCCCCAAAACAGGAAAAAAAAATCTATCAATTTGCCAGGCACTGACGCCTTTATTTTTTGCTCCTGTGACTGACTTAACTGGTTGCACGTTTTGAAATGGAATTTTGCAGGTCCAGAAAGCTGTATCTGCCCGTTCATCTTTAATGCTCCTTTTTTTGTTCTTATCGTTTACTTTTAATTGGGTTTCACCCACTGAATGCAAAGGTGGCCTTTTACAAAGGCTGCTGCTCGGTTAGCTCTTGTTGGACCATCGGTGTCCTGCTTCATTCTGAGTAAAACTTTGGATGCAGAGACCCTTCAGCGCTGCCGTTCTTAATCGCGGACACAAAGGTGGCTGCAGTAAATTGTCCTTTGGTTTTGCCTCGCAGCGCGAGGGCTCTGCTCCATGTGCTGCCAGGCACCTGGCAGCAGTCTGAGAAAGGCCAGCTCAAAGCGAGCCCCCCAGAATCCCCCGGCCGGCTCCGTTGGTGACCCCAGCCCGCAACAGTCAGCCTGCATAATCCCAAATATTTCAAATCAAAACCAGAATCAGTTCTGTGGCCCAGAAGGCTAATTAAGACCATTCCTGTCATATCCATAATGCAGGATCCCCAGCCTGTGCAAGTAATTGGGAACAGGGGCAGGGGCCAGATCACATTATCAATATCAATTATTTTAATCCGCACGAAAGAAGCTGCAATAAAAGGAAAATGAAAGAGGCCAAACTTTGTCTACCAGCGGTAACAGACAAAGGACTGCAATTCACCTGCTCATTTCAACCAGCCAGAGGGAGGAAGAAAAGGGTGAAGCTGAAGATACCTCTGTGAGGGAGGGAGGGAGCTAGGAATCTGCTCATAATTAGGATGATAAAACTGGGTATTGGACCAGCTCGTAAGTGGACCTGGGCCAAATGTAGTCTGCTGTGATGTATGTTGGCCACCCCAGCTCTCCTGTTCCAGTCCTGAACTGCAGTCCAAAATCTACATGAGCTTCTCTGCCAAGAGAATTAATGAAAACACATGGCCTCCATCTCTCGCATGGTGAGCGCGCCCTGGACTATTTATTTGTAGTAGAACCAGCAGCTATGCTCGTGGAAAATAACATTTCCACTTTTGTCAGGAATCGTGTATAAAATAGTAAAATGTTGTTATGGCTTGGGTAATTAAACGGAGCATATTTTTGCTCCCTCTTTCCTTTCTAATGTGCAGGGCCTAAATCCCACCCTTTATGGAGATCTGCTCCTCAACTGAAGACTCTCTGTTTAGAGGGCTTACGATCTGTGACGCTGTGTAATTTGGAGAGGGAAATGGCAGAACGCATGGTTTACATAGGAAAGGTATTTTCCTACCAGCCTAACTCTCCTCTGATCCCTGAGGAGCAGATGGGCTCCAGTAAGTATGGAAGAGAAAGGTAGACACTGATGGGGATGAGAAGACTTTCCTACACCACCATACACAGCCTGGCACATGGAAACTACCTGGAGGCTGGGATGAGGGGTGGGGGTAGAAACGCTCGGCGGATTAATCGTGGCTCTGGGTGCCAGGAGTCCTAAACTCTAATCCCAGCTTGGCAACACACTGTGAACAGGAAATTTAACCTCCTTCTGCATTAGTTTCTTTGCTAACGGGGCCAGAGGCTCCAAGGTAGGTGCGTGCGTTTGCAGCCTGGTGTGCGTGCAGGTCGGGGCTCCTGATGCCCATGGTACCCCGGAGCTTCACGGGCAGCAGTGGAAATGCATGAATAGTGCATGCTATTTTCATTAGCATGTGAAAATGGATGTGCCTGGGTGGTAACTGGCAGGTGAAGTCCTGGGGTCTGACATGCCGTGGGCTTTATTTATCATTTGTTGGGTTTGCCGTCGCTTCACTGCCGGCTGTGGTTAGATGGCTTTTATTCCTACAAGAAGCCCCAGTAAAAGGAAGGCTTTCGCTCAGTGGAACCTGTTCCTGATGCAGTTAATGCAGAGGGAAGCTGCTTCTGGGTTTTAGGTCTGTTTGTCATCATGATTATTAAGCATTTATCTACTGTGTACACAATGGTTTACAAATATGCGTGCAGCGGTTTGCAGACTGAAGCTAGATTTCCGCTTCCACTGGAGCGCATGGCTCGGATCCCGTGGCGTTCGGCGGCATCCCACCCGTTGGGCAAGACGGAGCAGCCTCGGTTCCCTGCTTGTGCGAGCAGGGAGATGTGGCCGAGCGTGTCCCCCTGCCCGTCCCTGCCTGCTCCAGAGGGCATCCCTCGGCCCCTACGGAGTGCAGCAGCTCCCTCCCATAGCCAGGCTCCCACGCGCACCAGGGAAGAAGTCTGCTACGGGAGGTTTTGTGCCACTCGGCCGTTTCTGGAGCTTGCGCAGCTTGCGGGACGTTGCCCGGGCATGGGCTGGAGCAGCTTTCTCACCGCTGTTAGTAGGTACCAGGTCTGTGAGCCAGGCGTGGGATTGGGGAGCACCAACTCGCTCCCCAGGGGCCTCTTACCACTCCCTCCTGTGCCAAGATTTATCTGGCCCGAGCTTTGCTAATTCTGGGTGTGCTGCTTAGCTGGCACAAGCACAATGTCTTAACATGCTCCAAACGGAGAAAATCCTCTTGTGCAAGACCCGTATTTTAAAATCTCCACACCAAACCTGCAGCTCTCCAGCCCTCGCGCTTGCACTGCAGAGCACCTTGCGACCATATGTCTTGGCACGGGCCAGGTTTGAGTGGCACAGGCAGGAGATGAGCATTTCTGACCCGCAGCCGGTCCAAATGGAGCCCGTGTTTTTGGCTGGTGGTGGTGGTCTTGGCAGAGCAGTTAAGCAGATAATCTTAGGGGTTTAGAAACGGGAGAGTCCTACATGGTCACATCTATGGCATCTCCCCGTATTCCACTGCAGAAGTAGTCCCTGTGGGATGCAATCCAGTGATGCGTTTTCCCTAACGGCTGCCAAAGTATTGTTGCTTTTTAATTACAGACAGATATCTTGTAAAATTCAGCCACCAACTGGTAGGAACAGCTGCCGAAGCAGCTGCTTGGGCAGGCGAGCGCACGGAGGGGAGCCCCGCTGGGCGTCCTCCTCCTCTGCCAGCTTTGCCCTGAAGCTGCTTGCGACCTGTTAAACACATCCAGGAGGTCCCTCGTGTCCTGGTGGCCTGTCCTCGGCTGGGCCAGTGCTGGGTGAAGCTCAGCAGAGGTGCGAGCCACTGCATGCACGGAACCTGTGGCCCTTCTGCTCACTACTGGAACAACTCGTATTTTATATTTTTACTTTTAAGTTCATTTTTTAAAGTGATGCTTTAAAGGGCATGCCTTGTATCTAAGAGTTTCTCAATGATTTGCATCCTTCGCTGCAGAAAGCAGGATAGGAAGGCAGACTTACTACTGAGACGAAGATGAGGCAGAGGGATAAAGGGAAAGGAAAACAAAAACCTGCTCCCAAAGCAGCAAAATCTTTGCCATCGTTGGAAGCAAGACCCAGGATTTGCTTGCTTGCTGTGGAGTTATCTGTAGGTGCTCAGGCTGGGTCAGCTGCCACGAAGCAGGAAAGTTTGGAGGACTTTGCTGAACCAGCCTCTACTTAATAACTGAGTCACATTTTAGTTCTGAATTTGTCAGTGCTGCTGAGAAAAGCTTTGTTCTTTACATAAGACACTGCACAGCCACAAAGGTCACTTCTTCTGATTTGTACAAATTGTTGCTAATTATTCTGTAACTGTTTTTCTTAAATAGAGGCTGTCAGTCAGTGCTCCAGCTTCTGGCATACAGCAGCTCTCCAGTTCCTGGAGAAGCTCTCCAGAGCACAATGTCTTTTGTACCTAATTACGGGCTTGCTGACTGATAGCTGTGCTGATAAGGATGAGAAGGAAGCTCTAACTGCTCTTTAACTGCCTCTTGATTTCTTTTCTCCCTTCTCTTCACTGTATTAGACCTTGTTAGACTTTTCATGTAGCTTTTTGCAACCTATTATGAAACAAAAAGTAAATAATATCTAGCAATTCATTTTGATAAATCAGAAAATGATCTGCTTTCATGATCTCTGATGTCTCAGGATGGGCTTTATTCCCACAGTTTGCATTGCTGGAAGCAAAAATCGTCCTAACAGCGAAGCAAATACTCGGATCTCATGCTCAAAATGTATGTTTTAAAGTTATAAATTAATATGAGGGAAAAGGTGCTGAATTAAACAGAAAACAAGAATATTTAAAAGAAGTAACCGTGCAAAGCATTTTGGAGATCTTCTTTTTAATAACATATAAAATATTTATGTAGCATCCTAAGTTTACAATCATTGGCCCTTTACAGAATTTTCTCCATTCTGAAGGCAATAAAGGTGGATCCTGTCAGGACTGATGGTCACAATAATGAATTAAGGCCAACAAAATGTATTCCCAAGCTGTGGCTTCGCTGTGGAACTCCCAAGTCTGGCCTGGCTATGGGAGCTCAGGTTTAACAGGAGGGCTTTCCAAAACTGATGTCTTCTGGGGGAAACACAGATCTTCCCCTTACAACAGCCACCAAAGGGAAACCAAAGAACCCACCTCGGTGTTTCTGGCACAGCGTGGCACCTTTCCCCCTTGCTGATATGAAAGGGTCTGGTTTTGTTTCACTGAACGCAGAATAATTTGTGTCTCTGCTCCTTCCTTTGTGCAGGGCGTGAACTTGCATGGTTTTCCTGATGGATTTTGCTGGTTCCCCTTGGGACAGGAGGTGATGGGTCGCAGCAGTTGAGTTAGTGAGATCAGGGCTGCTTGCGAGTCCCGGCGCATGTGTTATCAGATGAGGTTTGCTGCAGAATTGGTTGAGGCTTGGAGGAGGGACAAGATGCAGCCTTGACATGGGGAAATTTTACAGATTTTTCCAAAAGCATTTGAAAAGGGTGTGGAAGGTGGGGTGAGCTCAATGCTGCTGGACACGTGGCTGTGAGCCCAAGACGACTGCCTGCCCTCAGCCTCTGGGAGGGTTTTAAGAAGTGACCATGGGATTTGGTAGATGTGCTGTGGGTTTCTGGGGTTGCTCCCAGCCTGCCGTTACTTGAAACAGTAAAATTTGTACTCTGGAAGATATGTTTCTGTGAAATATGAGTGAAGTGAGTTGCGGTCCATCTCTGCCCTCACTGGACAACTTGCCAGGTAGAAGCCAAAGTCGTTGTTGATGAGTCCTCTGTAAGAAGAGCAAGGAGGAAACAAGGTTCTGCCCATGGTGGATTATAAATGCAGTTTGTTTTCATCTCCTGTTGTTAGAGCAAACTGTTCTTTGAGTTAAGGCGACTGATAGCAAAAGGAAGAGCACGCTTGTGTTCAGCTTTTTTTTTTTCCATTTGGTCATAAGTCTTGAAAAATGACCTTTTCGGAGGCATAAGTGAAAAAGCAGTTGTCCTCATTCACACATATGAAGGGCTGCTTAGTGTGGATTTGAAGCTGAGGATTAGGTGCTTTCTTCTGGTTTTTGGTGATTTGCATGATGTCAGTGCTAGCAGTGGAAGAAGGGCCAATTCCTGACCTTGCCTGTGATCAATTAAGTAACAAGATCCATCATAAGGTAAGTGCATGAAGCAATAATATTGGCAGATAAATGTCAACACGACATCAAAAGCTTATTATGCTGTATCTGGATTTTGTATCAGGCTGCTGCAAGAAGGTCTCTATCTGAGACAGGTTTTCAGATGAATCCCAGGTGCTCTATGTTGGATGCAAGATATCTTTGAATGCGATTTGCTAGAAATGTTTGTTATCCCCAACTTTGGGCTGGGCTCTGTTGTTCTAATAATAGTTAAATGTGCACACCACTTAAAAAAAGAGAGGGAGCAAATGCTTTTAAAGGCAGAATTTGTGCTCAGCTTGGGAAGACAGGTATTGCTAGGTTTGCCCAGGTTGGGTTTACTGGCAGAAGCACAAGCAGAGATTCAGTGACTATATAACTTCCAGCTGAGCACTTCTCGGAAGGAGGCCTGGTTTTCCAGAGTTTGGGCGCTGGCAGCGGGTTCTGCTGCAGACGATCAGCCCTTCTGAAAATGAGGTCTGAGCTCTCAAAAGCTGCGAAGCAGTAAATTTTCAGAAGTGTAACTGTCCTTGTGGAATTGCAATTTTAGAAGACATAATGGTAAATAATGACATTTATGCCCAGTCATGCTGCTTTTTAAAAAGTGAAAAGGAATACAGGTCTTCTGCAGTCAAAGGATGCTCCAGAAGAACTAGGGTGATTAATAACTTTGGACCTTAAGCAGAACAAAAGCAGATTTCTCCTACTTGCAGGGACATGGTAGGTGATATTTTATTCCAAGCAGAGTAGGCAGGGAAGCTGCTTTCCAGAGTCATGCGCTCGTGAGAGCATAGGTTTAGTGTCAGCCAGTGTTTGGTTGAGGAGTCTGGCTTGTATTACCCTGAACAGCAAACATGACAGACGAATGGTAAGTGGATTCCCAACCACCTCAAAGTCAGCATCAGTTCAGCTATCGTCTTCATCGGGACGAGGATCCTGGCAGTGAATTTAGGAGAAGGGGGAGGAGTGTCTGGTCAGAGAACTATCGAAATAAAAGGTAGAGCTGCAAATCAGCATCATAAAGCAGACCCAGCATCTTTGGCCCAGGCTCAGGAAACCACATACTACTGAAGTAAATTGGATGTACGCAGGTGCTGAGAGAGAAACTTTCAAAATAGCTTTAAAAGGAAACTAAAGGCAGGATTGGAGGGATGGGATAAGCAAGCAGTAAGTGAGCTCTCCCAGACGCCAGCTACCATGGGTGGCAGAGCGCCGGGTTTGCTGTGGGATTTTATTTATCTCTGCGATGTAATCCAAGAACTGCTTTTCTCCGTGCGTTTCTTCACCAAAAGTAACTGTATTAAAACAATCAAAAATAAAGTGAGCAACCTCTGTGATTCTCACTTTGGTATAAACCAAGCAGGTTAGTGGCACCTGCCACTTGGGTCACCCACTGCTTCCCACCAGTTGCCCCAGCTTTCCTCTGATTTCCAGCAATATTAAAACAAAATAGGATAAACTAGCAAAAGTTTAGTGGAAATGCCCCCCAGGTAACTTTCTGTTGTGAGCCTTTTGAGGTTTTTTGAGGCGTAGGAAGACATTATCCCTCCCCACTGCCGGGATCAGCAGCAGAACTGTCAGTCACACACTATAAATGCATTGGGAATATGCCAATACCGTTTTCAGCAGTAATACAATTCCTCTTCCTGGATTCTTTTCTGTTTTTCTTAAGGATTTGTTTTAAGCCTGGTGAAAGCTTCCTGTACAACTATTGGATTTCATCTCTTCGTTACACTCTCCCACTGTTTCAAACTCGTTTACAGACCACCCAGGACCCTCATCACTCGCCTTAAGTATTCTCTTTTCTCTTCCTCCCTCCTCCACCCATTTGGTCTTTTTCAATCCTAATCAGATTAATCCTTAGAACCCACTTCGCAGCCTCTTAATCAGCTCTCCATGCTCTGACCCTGTATGTGGCTTTTATCCTGCTGGCCAGCTTCTCCAGCGGACAGGAACGATGGAGCCCATCGCTTCCCTCTGCCTACCAGGGGCTGTGGGGAATAATCTACTGCTCATGAAATGTTCAGGACCCAGGAGGTTTGTCAGCTTTGAAGATAACAGAGGCAATGCTCCGATAATTATTTAAATTGTGGATTTATGAGCTAGTTAATGGTGGGTTTTAAGAAATCTGCAAAGAGAAGAAAGATGACAAATTTCAGTGCTATCTGGAAGACAGAAACGAGAGGGGAAAATGATAGAAGAAAATTTAAGAGCTTTCCAGTCTTTCCAAGTATCATGTCTGTTATCTCTCTTGCTTTATGGACAAGAATTGCCCGGTTGGCCTCCCCGATGTGGTGTCAGCAACTCCTCTGTTTCTACCACGGCATCTCGGTCCTCCAGGTTCCACAACCACGTCCACCAGGCAGGACTGGCTGCCTGGCCCGGGACCCTCTGCCGTGGTGGGGCAGCCTCGACACCCGGCTTGGGACTTGCTCAGACCTTGCCCAGAGCCCTCACACAGGCGTACCCACCCCCGCATACTCCAAATAGTCAAAACGAGTCTCCATGGCAATAAGTATAATGATTTTTTATCATCCTTCATGGCACGCGTGGACGTTAAATACTGTCTTTTCTGGTCCTCTACATAGCAACATGCTGGCTGCAGTCTAGGGAGAGTTGGTCTTCTCATTCATTCCCACCTTCCCCTGTGTTTGTAGGGGATTAACCATCATTCCAGTTCCCTTGCTTCTGAGACCTTTGGGATGATGCAAAGTGTTGGTGTCTGCCAAAATGTAGTGCTCTTCTTTTTCTGTAATGTTTGCTCTCAGCGGTCCAGAAGTCTAAGCGAAACTGAAACTAGAACACTGCAATTTCATGTAGTATCAGCTGCAAAATGGTGCATGCAGAGCTCCAACGTACAATTAAATTATCCAAAAACCAGCCTACATCCTTGCCATCTGCTTTTCCAGGGAAAGCAAAATAATTACATGCTTTTAATTGCAGATAGAGTTTAAACAAATAGGGTGTTGGTTTACAAGCTGGTGCTTTCTTCTTTGGAGATCAGGTTACATTTTCATCAGATTATGAAAACATGCTACTGTTTCATCTCTTTCTTTGACTATTAAATGTGTTAGATTGTTTAATGAATTTTTGCATAGTAGAGAAGTCTGTCCTAATTTAATAAGTAAAATATTGAATTTGTTGCCTACAAAATAGCAGGCGCACAAAAAAGTTCTGAAGAAGCTGCATTCCCAGTGGTGGGTGTGTTTGTGCATCTCTCCTCCTTTAGTCTCTTACTAGGATTTTCTTACAGGAATAACCATAAGAAGCTATTCCAGTTCTCAGGTTAACACTGTGTTAATTATTGCACGTACCAAAAGTTGTAAGTAAGTTCAGCGTGAAGTTTTATTTCCACAGAAATGTTGGTCTATCCAGGAGAAAGACCAGCCATTGGCAGAATTTCATAAGTAGTCGAGCCCTTCCGTTTACTGGTAAAAGTTCGAATTACTTGCATAGCTTCTATTTACATTTAATTTATGCTGTTTCCATGCAATTCTCTGTGTTTTCAAACTTTCCATGTTGAACATAAATACTTGATTTGACTTGCAGCACACAGATGTCACTTCAGTAGTCGAGGGGCTGATGGCCGGATACAATTCCCATACACATTTCCCTCCCTACTGTAGATCAGTAAGAATTCCACGTATTTCTCCAATGCATTTTTTTTCTGTCTTGCAACTATTACAGTGCTCACAGCAAGCCCTCGTAACTCTGTAAAAAGAAGAATACGGCGTTAGGATGGTGCACGAATGAGTTAATAGTAAGTCTCTGCTGTGGTGTTTTGCTCCAAAGTCGTGTGCGCCAAACTGACCTTTAATCTTGGAATATAAATCACTTTCCAGTCCTATTATTTGTAAAATCCTACAGGCTTGCAAATGCACAAAAGAAGCCTTTGTCTCTTATTAATTTAATTTATAGGTTAAAGTTTCAAATCAGTGGCAAGCAAAAGCTGATTTACTATTCACTTCAGGAATTGCTGTTCTGGAAAGCACGGCATTTGCTACACTGCCTAGAAATTGTGATATGTAATTAGGAGCTTCTGTAATTATATATAATGTAATATAATTTGCTTATCTTTTTTGGTATGTATTATACATAAAAGCTGGGAGGGTAACTCAATGTGGATTAGCTCTTTCAACCCTAAAAACTCGACAGATCAGTAAAGCCACTGGTTTTTGTCTTACTCTATTAACATTGTGGCAGGATCAAAGTTTTCAAGCATTTGAAGTTGCTGCCCTTTTCTTTTACCTATAGAATCATCCCATCATCTCTTGTACAATGCCATCTGTGCTGCAACAAAAAATAGCCACTTCTGTGACAAAATTTAGATAAAAGCAGTATGGAGCTTTTTCCCGTTAGTTTAAAACAAGATAACCATTCCTATTTTTTTAATTTGATTTAAGCTATGAAATTCCCATGTGGAGTCAGATGTGGGACACTGGTTTCTGTTCCCAGAGCTGGGAGTATTCCCATCTGCAGTTCAGACCCATTTCTTCCACTTCGTGGGATTTCTAGTTAAACAATTTTCTAATCAAGTTTTCTAGTCTGTCTCAAAATAACTTGAGACAAAGAAATAAAACTTTTTCATAACCCTGGTGTCATACCACATTCCAGGGTAAAAGCTTTGACCGCTCAAGGTGCTCACTAGAAGCTTTTACCTCTTCACCAATTTACGTGGAAAAGTAGGGATAGTGAATTTTTGCCCTTGCAAGCATTATGGAAATATTTGTATTAAAATTGGCATTTATCTTACTCATATTCATGAATTCACTTATCTATATTTTCCAAGGATCATATTCTTCCTCCTTCCTTTCAGCCTGGCCGTCTCGATGGCTAAAAGGGATTTTATTGCTTTAGCGTTAATCAAGACATTTGACAGAATTGAACTGGATCCTGTCCAATTAGACTGAGACAATATTGAATTTCGAACTGTCATGTTGGATCCATTTGAATGTAACACAAGCTTGTCGGTCTCTGCAATCAATACATCGGTTTAATAATCCCAGCCCGAGGTGAATGAATGCCCACCTTTCCCCCGCAGCCGTGGACGGTGACTGAAGTCGGTGAAGCTGTGCCTGGGCTGCGTGCTAGGGTTTCCCGTCGGCTGCCGAGGGCACTGAACAAAAGCTCTGGGGGACAAGCAGGGAGAAGGTTTTTTTTCTTCTTCTTAGAGCCACGTTCAATGAACTAGCCTTCCTCAAGGAACCTGCTAACATCTGGAGGCTTGCTGCTGGTTCCCCTCTTCCCCCGGGCTTGGCACTCCAAGGTGTTGGCTGCCTTGGTGAGTTGGGACCAGCACCCCTTCTTCCCCTTAGGAGTATAGATATAAGGAAGAAATTTTTCACTATTTCTACAACTTTTTATGATGAGGGTGGTGAAACAGTGGAGCAGGTTGCCCACAGAGGTGGTAGATGCCCCATCCCTGGGAACATTCCAGGTCAGGTTGAACAGGGCTCTGAGCAACCTGATCTAGTTGAAGATGTCCCTGCTTGTTGCAGGGGGGTTGGACTAGATGACCTTTAAAGGTCCTTTCCAACCCAAACCAGTCTATGTTTCTATGATTCTGTTACTGCTTTTTTAAATTCTGGGTGCCAGGCCATCCCCGCTCACGTGGAGGAGAGCATGGGGAGACATTAACCAGCAACTGCTGGAGCTGAGCAAATTCTGTTCTGCAAATAATACTATTAAAGAGCATTTACTGAAATATAAAATGAGAGTTGGCTTTAATACCCACTTGTCTAACTGCATCGCTTGCCACAAAGAACGTGTAGGTTTGTTGGTAGCTCAAGGGCCTTGCAACAGTCTTCATCTTGTTTGATAAAATTTCCTGTCATCTGTCTAAGGAGTAGAAATAGTATCCCACGCAGGAGGTGGCCCACGCTCTGTGTGAGATGAGTTAGGATTGGTAAGTCCTTAAGGCAATAGTTGCAATTAACAGTTTGCAGGCAGCCCACAATGGAAATCTGCTTGAATGTGTTATCCTTGGCCCCAAGGCAAATAAGTCAAATATTTTAATTCAAGGAGTTAATTGCGATTTTAGCAGCTTTTCAATACCAAGTTTGGCAGATGATGTGAAACGCTGTCCTGCTCTACTCTCAGCCAAATGACTAGGAACACCGGTGCAGATGTTGAAACCAGTCATGAGCAAGAAGAGGCTGGGAATGTTTCTTGACTCGTTATGTCATTCATTAATGATTTTTTAGTGTTGCTGCCATACTTTAAGTTGCTGAAAATCATCATAAAGAGTATTTCCAGCAACTACAAAAAGAGAGCCTCATGAGCATGGTCAGATCCTGAGACCTCTAACCAGTAGCTGCCAGCTCAGAGTGCCGTCTCCTTTTGCCCTTGCTCACCGGCTCTGTTGGTAAACAGAGCTGATAGATGTTTCACAGCCTGTTCCTCCTTTTGAACATTGAACCTGAACTATCTGAGTGCACAAGGGATTGACAGGAGAGAGCAGGAGCCAAAGAACACTGCAGTAACCTCTTTTTTCTGCCAAAAGAAGTGAAAGGATAATGTAGCATGTAGTTATCAAAGGGTAGTTTTCTCAAAGCCGGTCAAACCTGACTTTCCTAATTGAACTTTGGTTTTATTATATAGAGAGCAACTCGCTTTTGTAACTAGCTGAGATTAAAGTTCACATGAGGGTGCCTCTCCGAATTCCTGCACCCCTGGTCAGGGGTGCTGACCTTGGTTGTGGGTGCTGTCGTTAGGGGAGATTCTTCTTCTAGCAGTTCTTGTCCCAACCTTGATTCTACCGGAGGACGCGTGGGAAGGTCCTATAGAGATTGTCAAAGAGAGACTGAGGGTGCCAGGGAAGGATCAACACCCGAAACCCTCCAAGGGGAGGCAGCTGACCCCTCTCCGTGTCAGGGTGCCCCAGTTGGCTCCTAAAGGGCTCCTAAAGGGATGCTCTTCTGCTAAAAGTGTTTTCCTTCTGCCGGCGGTCCCCACGCAGTAGCCTTGCAGGGCAGGAGGCAGTTGTGAGGGGTTGGGGAGCTCACCATTTCTTGGCCAAATCCTGCTGGGATGCAGCTTGTAAGAGGTGCTGAGCATTTCCAGCAGGTTGATCCCTTTGTTTCCCAGAAACCTGCACACACACAGTTTTAAAAGGGCAATCCTTTAATTCTTTAAGCCACTAGTCTGAATTTCACCATGGTCTGTGAATTTGTCGTCATTGAGAATTTCCTTTAGAAGTTTCGTAAGAAATGTAACCAGAAATATGTCTTTAAAAAGCAGTTTTTCTCCATTAATGCATTTCACTTCTGCAAAATGTTTGATCGTTAGTATTCCTCTGTGTATGTTTGTGTGCAATTTTCATCAAGTTGCTCCAGCCGTACATTTTCCTAACCACGAGCAGGATCTAACAGTGCTTTTTATAACTCCCTTTTGCAGTTATCCGTGCCAAATATGCAGCAGCAACACACATGACCCAACTGTGCTACCAGCAGACAAGCATTAGCTGATTACCTTGGGGGGATGTAAAGGCCAGCAGTAGTTAACAAACATGGCCGGTTAGCTGCTTAAATATTGGAGATTTGCTTTCTATTGTTTTATTACTCCTGTAAGTCTCGGCAGTATGATTAACATCAAGCCCATCACTTTCCTCGTTACTGTAATGAGTTTATCAAGCTGATGGGTAAGGGTGGAGGGGAGTTCCTGGGGATGATGGAGTGCAATGCTGCACGGACATGAAAGCCATGTGTGTTGCGTTATGTAATTAAATGCAAAACTTTCTCAACTAGAAAGTACTTCTGAGATTTGTAGCTGATATGTTTTCTTGTTTGTGGGACAGCTGTAGGTAAAAGGAAAAGCTGCGGTCAGAAGGACTGTAAAAGATCAGTACGGGGAGGTTTTTTGTTGCCTTTTTTTTACTTCTGAAATAGAAGATCTTCTGAAGGTGGCAGTTTAGCAACTCGAGTGCTTTTGAGGATTTTAACCATGGCTTTGTCCTGTTTAGTGACTTCGTATCTATACCCCATATTAATTATTGGGTCTTACTCTTCTTCCTAGCTAGAATAACTGAAGAGTAACCCAGCGCAGAGGGTCAGGAGGCAGGAGTGGGACCCCGCAAGGCTCGAAGGGCACGAGGGAGAAGCTGAAGCACAGGAGCAGGTATTTACCCGCAGGTTTTACTCCTTGCTCGGCACCGTCTCCTGTTTTGTCTGACAAGGATGAGTCCAGGTTTCATTTTAAGTGATTTGCCTCCAGCAAATCTCAGAGGAGCTCACGCCAGGCTTGAGACCTTTCAGCCTATCTCCCTCTGAGAGTACTTTCTCTGGGCAATAATACGGGCTTTTAGCAGGGTTGCCTCTACATCAAGCATGGTATGGGTTTAATTTGCTAGTTAAGATGTTACTGACTTCTCCTAGATTTCTAATGTTTCCCCTTCTACGAAATCTTATATGTCACCTATATAGGAGCCGTTTTGGCTGGGGGTTTTTAGGAGAGCACTCAGGAATTTCTTACTGTTTCTCTGGCACTTTAGTTCAATTTACACTGTACGCTAAAGAAATAGTTCCCTTTAGGTTAGGATAGGTTACACGCTCTCCTCCATGGAAGAACAAAGGACTGTCTGTTACAGCGAGCATGGTTATAAGTTGGGAGGTGATGCTGCAGACGGTGAGGATGCGAGACAGGATTTTGGGGGTGTATATCACATTTAGGGGGTTGACGAGCAGTGAGAGCATAGCAATAAAAGAGGACGCAACAACCCCTTAAATACTGGAAATCTAGAAGTAAATTAAATTATTAAAGCTCAGGGTGTTGGCTGCATTGTTGTTTCCTATAGGGACCCTGTAGCAGCCCTTTGTGGTTTGGGGAGGCTGGATCCTGTGGTCCTCGCTTGCTGAGAGGGGCCAGCGGGGTCAGGCGGGTCGTTGCTGCCCTTAGGCTGTATTGGTGCCTGTAAAGAGCTCTGCCCTCCTCCGGAGGCCGGACGGACTCATCCAGCTCCATGGAGTCTGTTGATGCTGAGCTTAACTTGCTGCTTTGTACCAGATTTGGGGTTTTTTAGTGCTGCTGAGGTGCTGGTCTAATGCTGTGGCTAAAGGCAATGGCCAAAACTGGGTGAAATCACTTCATTTTTTTGTTAGCATCAGTTATTTAACCATATCTTCATGGGGAACGTGAGGTTTTGCCTTCCCCTAAGTTGTCCTAGGTGGTCCCCAGCGTACTGCAACTTTTGCTGCTTTTTCGGTCACATCCTCTCCGATGGCTGCAGGCTGATAGAGCCTATCTTTGCGTCTCGGTGGCAGGGGAGCCCTGCACAGGGCGTGCTTTGACATTCCCAGGAATGCATGAAATAAAAGCACTATATAGCCATAACTGTGATGTCTTTTCATGCAGACTTGTAGTCCACCTCCTTTTTAGAGCCCGCTGGAGATGCGCTCCGTGGCCTGGTGTTCGTGTGCCTCTGGTGCGTGCAAACCTCTGCACAGTAGCAAGCTCTGACCTCTCTTGCAGGACTTTTCACGCTGGGAAAAATGAACCCCCATGGACCCTTAATAGGTGTTTTCATGTTTGGTTTAAGGAGGCTCCACAACATGCTGGTTTTATGGGTATTGCATTTGTGTGCACCAGAGCTGGGTTTAGGGTCCCTCAGGGATGAATGGCCCAGTTACTGCCCAAGTCTTTTCTTCCAGAAGTTGTGTTTAGAGGTAAAGCAGCTGTAAATTTGTATAATTTCTCCTCTGCCATCAGACACTGCTGCTGGAGTATAGGATTGAAGGCCACAAAAAAGCTAGGCAGTGACTTTTACCTTGGAGTAGTGGTTGAAATGATGACTTGAAGTTTGTTTCTCCTGCTGTTAACATAACTGCTGCCTTTGATCCCAAAGAGTAGCTAGAGCAGACCTGGGCATGCGTTGCTGAAGATGTTGAGGTTTCAGCACCTGATACCGTGCAATGAGTGTTGACTTCTTAGATCTCCTCCTGCTCCTCTTAGACAATCCCAGGCCTATGCCCTTACCCTGTACCTGGTTTGCCCAGTGCAAACATGGATTTTCATGGGTTTTGAGGATGAGACCCAGATCCAGGGAGTCGTTCTGGAACGTCATCCACACGATGACCAAAAACCAGAAGCCATCCCGGGTGTGGTAGCCAGTATAGTCAGCTAGGGAGGCAAGGAGAGCAAGATTCTGTCTGAAGCCAGATGGGTACACAGAGCTTGAAAATAATTGCCAATTGCTCAGTAGAGCATCCGACTTGACACGCTTGTTCTTAGGGGGAACTTCCAGCAGCCTTCCTTCACCCATGGCTCCCAGAGGAGTTGTCCCTGTATCTAGTTGCCACTTTCTAAGCCCCTGTTTCTTGAAGATGATTGCCCCTTTGCCAGCCGGTAGATTCGAGCCCAGCCTGCCCGAGGTAATGCCAGACCTTGCGCTTCTGTTCTGCAGTTTGTAAAATGGCTTAGGAAAGAGTAAGCACCGTGAAAAAGAGGAGATGGGTCTCATTGTGGAACCAAGAGATCATACGTGTCTGATGTGTGCTGTATGAGTACATGCCAGAAAGGTGACAGCCAGGTGCCATGGGAATATTTGATTTTTAGCCAAAACATGCTCTCGTAAAAGCAGCTTGGGAAGAATTCCTTGTAGCGTGCATATGTTCACCTTGGTCCTGAGCGTGCAGTGTGCTGGCCATCAGTGTGTCCAGGGAGACTCAGTCAGACGTCAGTGGGTAGTAATTAACTCACTGTTTAGTATTGTACATTATTAATGGTTTTGTGGCTTCTGAGAGAGCCCGACTCTGGATTACTGTTTTTTTATTTAGTCCATTAAGAAAGCTTGCTTCAGGATTTGGTTCTACCTGTTGAAAGAATTTATTATAAAAGATATTGAGAGCTTTGTCTTGTTTCGTTTACAGATTTCATGGGATAAATTGTATCCATGTTACGGGACCATGAATGTATGTCTATGACACCAGCTGTTTTTGATAAAATATAAAATGGCCTGTCTCAAGTAAATTAAACACAAATTTTACGAAACAATTATGCATCGGCCTTTTCATTCCCTTCCCTCAAAGTTTGAATTTAATTTTATTGCTTGAGATTTAGCAGAAATTTAATACTTTATCTTCTTCTGAAGAATGAACCATCTCTCCGAGGCCCAGCATTCCTTTGGCTGTACAGCATGGATTTGGGGTTCCAAGCACAGCTTATGTTTTGCCAAATTTAAGTTACTCTGTACCCAAGCTGCCCGAGTTTAGTGGATGGTTAAAACTTTTGAAGTTTGCTCAAGAATGTGCTTTACGTTTAGTTGCATGGCAGGAAAGATTCCTCCTTTTTAATTTTTCATTTAAAGCAGCCTTTGGTCAGAAAGCCAAACTCAACCAAGACGTCATGAGCCACTAATCTTTCAAAATGCTGGGTTAGGCCTGCAGAGGTATCTGTTTATTCAATAAGGATCCAAGACTTATCTTTATTGAAAGAAAGTCATTTAGAGCCACTGATGCAGCACTTAGTTTTGCGGTTATTAGATGAGCATCTAATCTGCTCTGCAGTGGGGACGTAGTCCTCCAACTTTACTAATGATAGGAATTTCATTAGTGTCTGTGCGGCTCCGGTGTAATAAATACTTCCACGTGTGAGTGTTTTGACAGTTCAGGATAGGAGTTTTATGGACGTTTGTGCGTAAAGGCATCCGCTAGCACAGGATCATTTGATGTATGATTGAAACAAAATGTGATCGGTGTTGCTGGAGAAGGAAAACCTGGCACACAGGTGGAAGGGGAAGAGGGTTTAGAGGGTGTTGTGGGCATGGCTGAAGCCTGGGAAACCCTGAGGTACCATGGCATTGGTGTCACGGGAAATGTGGTGGGTCAAGAATATTGAAATGGGATGTCGTGGAAGAGGAGGACACGCAGAGGCAGATCTGTAGGAAACCAGGCTTTGGAGCTTCAGCTCCTGATGGCACAGCTCTCATGGCTTTTGGCACTGTTTGCTGCAGGCAGGAGATCTGCATCCCAGGAGATAAAACTGGGAAGGAAGCTAATACTGTTGAAGCATTCAGCAGATGCACCCAGGAGCTCCCTCCTGGCTCAGACCATGGCCTGGGTCCAGAGATCGGGCTGCTTCATATGTTGTAGAGCCGCTGGCTTAGGCTGTCTCTAGGAGTGCCATCTAGTGCTTCCCTATAGTACTGGAGCATCCCAAACCCTTCGTTTTGGAGAAAGTAAGGCCTCCGTTGGCTTCTTTTGTTGTGTTAAACCAAGGACTTGTGGAAAGCTAGGTACTTTGGTTCTAAGTTTCTTTGGAGGCTTGATGTTTGTCTTCTGCTCGGCATGGGTTTCTGGATTGAGTGCGAGATGTGAAGTGGAAATCTCCTCAAACAGGTCTACGTGCATACTGCAAAATTAGCTTGTATTGCTGTCCTCTGTGTTTGAGAAGGGGAGCATCCCTGCAGGGACTCAAGCGTAGTTAGGCAAAGGCAAACAGTCCCCTCTTCCCTTGACTTTGGGATCACAGCGCGGAGCTGGGGACAGACGATGGGTTCGCCTTCCTGGGGGTGCCCGCTGTAGCTCCCAAACTGCAAAAGTTAATTTGTTAGAGACAGGCTCTGGTGTGACAACTGTCAAACCGTGAACACGCTCTGTATTAGCGAATATGGTTGACTGTGGTCTTTATGATATGCTGCTCTGTGGAGTCACCTCCTTGATATTAACGCTGTGGGGTAGAACTCTTGGCTTTAAATGCTTATTTCCAGTCTGCTCGCTCAAAGAATGTCCTTTGTTCCTGTAAACTAAAATTGTGCAGTTTCTGTGGAAGGATAGTGCCCTGGGCTATCTCGTAGGAGGGTTGAGGTGGGTGGAAGAATGATCACATTATTCCCCGTAGACATGTGGTTAACTGCACATGTGGAGGGGCTGCTTTTATGGGCGCGGGTGTCTGCGAGAACGACAGGGTTTCTTCTGATTTGCAGGGGGAGGAGGGGGGGAGCAGTTTGGGTTTGCCCCAAAGGGCTTCACCCCAAAGGTTATCATGATTTTGTAGCATTTGCCCTCGGTGAGTTTGGCTCTCACGTGAAGGTCCCCAGCTCCCTATCGACACATTTGCAGGCAACTCTGAATTGCGTCGCTTTTTGTGAGTTTGTGCCAGAGCTGTATTATTTTAATGTGGCTGTTAGCGTGTAAATCTGTCCGTATTGCGGCATATAAACAACAGCGTTTTCCCTTTACAGTTTTAAAAAAAACACAGCGTTGTTTATTCCTCTGGTTTTTGTCCAGTAACGCTGGGCATCTCCTGCCTGAATGCGAAGGCTGAGAAAGCAAGTCCCATTTTAAAATGAAATAGGAGATTGTCTGCCTTTTGATATTTGAAGTAATTCCATTTCTCGTGCTTTTCTAGAGGGTGTTCTTGGGTTAGCGAGCTGGTACAGTGATGATTCGATTAGGGGTGAGCGCTGGATACGGGGACTCTCAAAGGCAGGGACAAGGCTTTCCGCATGGGACGCTCTCTGGCAGGTCCCCGAGGCATGCGGCGCTGGCAGGAAAGCCATTGTAAAGCCATTAAAGGTGTCACGCTTCTTATCTGCTTTTTGTTTATTAAAAAAAAAAAAAAAAGGCTACAAATAAAGCAGTGTCACAAGATCCTACTTGTAATTGAGGGTCCTAAATTAATTAGCTATGGTGAATGTTCTGCATGGCTTTCTCTCTCCTCTGAAGAAGGACCCCTTTGTGCATCACGGCTGAAGGCTGCCCGGGCAGGATCCACACATGAAATACCTGAGGGCATCACGGGGCCTTTTCCTCCCTCTCTTATTTTCACACTTCTCTTCCCCTTTCCCTGCCTGTCCCTTCAAATTCTTTGGACGGGAGGATTTCCTAACATCTCTTTTCAGCGTCGCTTCCTCTTTGGCTCCCTCATGTTTCCCTTAATGCCTCTAAAACCCACAGTAGTAGTAGTGTTACCCCGGTGTTTGATTTTTAACATCGGAGTTGATGCCGTGGATTTCCAGACCTCCGCGGGCTGGTAGATGCAGCTGATCCTTTTCCAGGGTCCGACGCTGCTCCTCTCACACCTCTCCGTTGGTTTGACCACTGTGACTGTCAGGTTTTAAGTGATGTGCTGCTTGTGCTCCTCTGCTGTGCCTCTTAATTTGGGACTTACGGGTTTCTCTTTAGATTTGCTTTTTGTAGCCAGTTCCGTCCTTTTTTTGTGATGTTCGACACTGTTTTGCTCTTCGTTTGTTGACTGAGCTCTGGCTTTCAAGAGTACTGGCAGGAGCAAGTCTGGATTTCGCTGGTGTTGGGGGTTTCTGCCTTTTTTCTATTCAGTCTCTTCAGTTTTTTTCCAGTGACTCCTGCATAGCAAATTCAAATCTACAGACAGTAGCTGTTAACCTTGAAAATACAATTGTATTTTATATAATGATATTTTATACAATTTATATTTTTAAATTACAATTTAAAATAATTAATCAACAGACTCAAGGCCCTTCCAGATTTTACGTTTAATTTGTGCTTCCTGATCGTACAGGACAGGGTTCTGCCCTCGCAGTGCATGCACGAGCTTTTCCCCACTCAACACCCCCTTTTGCTTGGGGATCCGCAGCTGAGGAGCAGAGCTGCTGGCAGATGAGGAATGTGTCCATCAGCCCCGAAATAAATCAGGATGGGAAGTGTGTCGGGGAAGCTAATCCACCAGCTGTTCCACCAAGCTGTCACTGATCGCTCAAAGACAAGAATTAGACCAATATAATAAATACGGGGACGTTGTTCTGCAGACACAGGTTGTCTCCATTCCTCGTAAGGGGAGGTGTTGAGCCAAGCTCCGTGCAGAGCATTCCCGATAGCTGAGCATTCCTGATAGCTGAGCATCCTCTAGGAGCGGCCCCCCTTTTTCCGACGGGTATGTGCTTTCATCAGAAACACGCTCTGCTGCGCCAGGAGCTCCTCCAGCCACTGCTATGTTAATGTAGGTAACCTTGAAGAGGGGTAAATCCAGTGAAAACCCGTTCCCCCGCAGCCAACCTACCAGTGCAATCTGGGAACCTGACTATAATCTGTTCCAGTTGTAAACTTACAATCAGTCCTCACCCTACTACCCTTTTAATACTTTTGGGGCTGTTTAAGCTAAATCTGCTCAGCATGAGTATAATCTTATTTTACTGTTCAATGCAATGTTGTTGCAAGCAGGCCAGGCTAATTAAACTCCACAGCCGCTTGTGTACTGACACTTTTGATAGAGTAACTGGAGTAATTCATGTTTAAATCCAACAGCCAGCCGAGCCAGGGCTGACATTGGAGACATATTTCATAGAGCAGTAATGAGCCTAAATTTCAGGTATGCGTCCTCTTCCCCAGCCCTCAACAATATGGCTGCAACACACTGTTTACTCAAGGAAATTAAAGCCAGCAATGTGCATGCTGTGTTTTTTTTATTTGTTTTTTTGTGTTAAAAAAAAAAACCCAACAAAAAACCCCTCACGACACCCTCCCTGACTGTTAAAGTTCGTGCATGATTGATTTTAGTGGGTGGATTAAAAGAGCAAATCTTTTTTACCACGTTCCAAATCATACATCAGAAATCATAGGGGAGACATTTCTGCCCTGAGAGTGGGGCGTATGTTATCCCAGTTTTAATTGTGAGGCCTGGATGCGTGCAAACTGTTTCTTAACGTAATTGGATGAGGGTCACTGGCTGCCCTGAGATATATGGGCACACTAATCAGAGAATAATTTCAACCAAGGTTGAAGTTGCCAGTAAAAGTTGTAAAAGTTAATTTTATAGGAGTTTGTACAGAATATCAGCGAGCAGTTTTGTAGTTATGGTTTATTTGCTTTGTCTAGTGACATTTTTATTATGTTTTATTATTATTATTTGTGTTTTAAATGCAATTTTGGGCAGAGGGGAAGAGAGTGGAGGGAGCACTGACCTGATTAGCAGCTGGAGCAGCGTGTGCAGATGGATCAGCCAAAGTAGGAGGTATTCATACACTGATGTGAACTGCCCTAGTCACAACCAGAATTAAATCAAGTTGCAGGATGATTTATATATTTTTACCCTTATATTCTTTCCTTTGATTTCCAACAAGTGGTAAAGCCCATCCAGAATGTATTAAATAAGTGGGTTTATATATGCCATAGCCTATTGCTCTGTAAGGATGAAACGCTTTCAAACTGCTGTCCTCGGCCGAGCCCTGCAGGAACGGCAGGCAGGGAAGGTGGGACGTGGTTCACGTGGTGGGAACGCACACATTTTGGGATGTCTGCGGGACAGCAAATGCAGAGAGCAGTCGGTTTGGAACTTCATCAAACCCATCTCAGAAGATAGTTTTTGTGTTAGAACTATGCGAGTCCTTCCTTAATCTGCCCCTAATAATGTTAGATTGTGTGGTTCCCATTAGTATTAATAGATATGGCTGAAACCCAATGTCGTCAGGTATAGATTGCTTCCATTTATATTCTTATTTCAGGTGAAATGCTTCATACTTGGATTTTTGCCATACTTGCCTTTTTTCCTCCATAAGTTTCAGCGCAGTCTGTCGTTGAGTGGTGCAGACCCATGCCTCTGATCTGAAAGAAATCGTTAAGGACCTAATTGTATGAATAGGCATGCGATAGCCCGCAGGAAAAAAAAAAAAGTAAGTCTTATCCCATTTTGAAAACATGCAGTGGGAGAACTAAAAGTTAAGCAGTGATGGGAGTTACCCTGGAGCTCAGCAGAGAGAAGATCCGCGGGGATGTCAGCAGACCCTCGCTGGAGCTCCCTCGGCCCCTATCTTCAGAGCCTTCCTGCCGAATGCGAGCAGGCACCCTGCCAGGAGTAGGCTCTGCTGGGTACCACACCAAAACATACGGTATAAAATGTTATAGCCCTTATAAATGAGTAATTGCTTTGGAAAGAGCCCTGTTAAAAGAGCGAACGATGTCAGTGCCATGAAGTTACCCATTAAACTGGAGCAAACACCTAGAGAGTCCAGGTGAAGTCGCTGGCCAACACTGACAAAGCGCTGCTGGATTACAGTTCAGCTCTTGTCTGCGCGCTCTGTTTGAAAGTCTGGGCTCTGGCCCGAAGTACGGTTCCCTGCTTTTTCAGCAGCATGACTTCAATGTACGTTCTCAAAATAATTTTCTGTGGTCCTGGAGAATCCCCTGAGCTTTACAGTTTAAATAAAAGCCAGACCTCAAATGAAAGCTTTGTAACATTCAAGCAACCCACGTTGACGGTTTCTTCAGCATGGCACGGCCCTTTTTCCAAAAGCAAACAAGATAGTCACACTTCTCAATGAAAGATTTTGGGCTACTAAATGGCCTGAAATGCTTTTTGATGCCTGTCTGGTTACCTTTGTATTTTCTCCTTCTGAAGTGAATAGTTTGGTGTCTGGAGATACTGCTGGTAATTTGGGACTCGTGCTTGTTCTATCCCCAGCAGAGATGTTAATGTTTGGTAATGAGGCGCGGCAGTACTGTCTCATCAAATTTTCCTTGGAGGATGTTGAGCAAGGGTTTGGAATACAAGTTAGGAGAGCATCGCTCACAGTAGTCTGTCATGGCATCAAAGGAGCATCCTTGATTTGAGACGGTGTTTCAGCTGCCCCGTTTTATCTGATGCTACCACCACACCAGGTTGCTCCACAGCCGCAGTGCTCCTGAGGTCGGTTCCAGAAACCCGAGGTCCTCCTGCGGTGGGGAATTGGCTTTGGGAGCCCTGTTCTCCCTGACATGCAAGAGGTGAGATGGATGGCCGGGGAACAGGAGTGGGAGACGCTCAGCAGCGGGGAGCTCCAGGTTGGACTCTGTGAAGGTCCGTTCCTCAGAAACGACCTTGCATGGTTTATTTACCGTCTTCTAAATGAAATATTTTTAGCTGAAAGTCACTGGTCTGAATGCAGTGTTCTTCAGTTTGCTCCCTGCGCCAACCTCAGCTTGTCCCAGGCGACCCACCTCTGTTGCAATACAAACTCGTGACGGCACAGAGGTACCTTGTAGAGAGGGGAAACGGGGCGAGTAAGCACAGGTAGCTGTACATCAAAGCCCTCTGTACGCGTTGGGGTGGTGGTGACCTTTCCTTCCCAGCAAAGCCGACTGCGAGCAGAGCGGGCGGCCAGCCCAGCAGATTATTGCCAGGCAGCTCCGGGCTTCCAGCCTGCCTGCAGCCTGGTCAGCAGTTGTGTTTGTTCACGGTCACAAGAGTTTTCCGCAGTCGCTTCACATTAGGCAAAAATACGACTTTTTCGAAGAGAGGATTGTATAATTGGAATTGTTTTTCAGAGCCTGTTGTGAGCACCATTCTTATTCACCTTCCTGTTATTCATCTTAGCATGTCATCTGAGCTGCAAAATCTCTATTGTTTTCTGCTGGACTGAGCCCGGTAGCAGAAAAACGACTTTGGAGAGACCTCGGGGGACTTCATCACTAATAATAAACCGCTGGAGGAATCAGCAAGTATTTTGCATTGGCATTCGACACAAAACGGGCATTTTGCCATTTGACTTCAGAGAGTAGCTGCTTTTCTTTTCTTTTTTTTCAGGCCCACTGCATGTGTACTGAGGTTATGCTGCTTGGGCTGCTCAGCTGCACCTATTCAGCCATGTGCCAGGTGATTTTTTTATGACATAGGACTGATAAAATCGAATGTAAACAGCATCTGAGAAGTGTTTGCCCTGTGAAACGCTGCAGTGTTCCTCTGCTGGTGGTAGAATGGGAGTTCAGATTCGTACATATTATCAGAAGCAAGAGAGACTGTCACTATTAAAAATTATGAGCCACATGTTTTGAAGGTCTATTCAGTGTCTGCAGGACAAGTAAAATGTTAGGGCCGTAGCAGTTGCTGGTTGTAATGTCCCAGGGACAGATGTATTTCCTTATTTCTGCAAACTTCAAGTAATAAAGTTCAATTGCGCCTGTAGTTTTGAAAAGCAGGGAGGTCACTCATCCCTTTGTGACATCTGTAAAATATTTGGTCACAGGCCTCATCCCCTGTATAAAGACCGTCATAAAATATATCTTCGCATTTATGAATTGAAGCAAATTCTTCCTTTTTAGTAAACATATGACTATATTGGGAAATGTGCTCTTTTACATTCTTCTCTTTATATACTCATGTGCTGCGGCGTTGCCAGCTGTCCCAACCAATGCCACAAAAAGGATGGATTTTTGCAGTGAGTTACCTTTTCCCTTGCACCATTGAGAGTCAGCTATGACTTTTATCTGCTGCTTTCTGGAAGTTTCACTTGATGCTTGTGTCTATAAAGGCTGCGGCCGTGCCTCTGGTCTGCAGGGCAGGGGGAAGCGCTGCTTCACCGGGGGGATCTGCAGGGGTTGACGTGGTGGCCGGTGGGTACCAGGGCCCTGGACATCCTCGGTCAGCGTTTCTGCGTGCGGTTGCTCCAAGTCACAAAGCCCTACAAGCGGCGTCAGCGCAGGCAGACGTGAAACGTGGGAGGCCAAACAAAAAGTAAATGCCACTCGATTCTGTTTATGCCCAATAGGGACATTGTTTAATGCATGGTTCCTGGTTTGCGGAGTGACCCCTTCTAATGCGCTTCTGTAGAGAAGGATTCATTAACACGCTGTTTAGGGAATTCTTGAACGCTTTCCCAGCAGTTTCCTTCATTACTGCAGATGTTAAATTCCAAGAGCTGGGCTGCAAACAATATTAGCGTGGGGATGACAGATGGACGCTTTAATTTTGATGCCTGCACCGCTCAAGTTTTGATGCTGAAGTTTCATTAACCGGAGCAAAAAAGAAACAGTAGGGACAGGAGAGATCTCACGTACGGGCACATACCTCTGACGGTGGGGTGAAGCTGAGCTCGACGGAACCAAGTGGCTTCCCAGGTCCCTGCACTGAGGGCTGGGGGGAGGATGCTGCAGGCAGTGAAATGCATGGTGTCCGTACCTTTGCTTTCCCCTATATGTCTTGAACTTGTAGTCTTTTTTTTCCAGTTTTGAATGAATGCTAGGGGGTTGTTTCTGGCTCGTGGAGGTTGTGGGGTGAGCAGTGGCTGGCTGGTCCCCCTTCCAGGTAGTTACCTCCTGGCTCTGAGACCGAACACAAAGCTCCTAAGAGCAGAGCCTGGTCTGGTGGAAGGGCAGCGGGCTTTGGAGCCGGCCCCGCTTTCCCGTCTTGCACCAGCCCACTGTGCGAAGAACCAAATTAAGAGCTCCGAGACCGTGCTTTAATTAAATTCAAAAGTACCCATAAATTCCACTCATTTTTCATTAACGTGTAGAACCAGGAAATCATGCTTTTGGCTCTCAGACTTCGGTAAGGAGCCCAGCGTAGTCTGTCTCCTGTAACTTTTTGATGGCTGAATCTATTAATGGGCGAGAAATTACTTAATTGGTCTCTTCTGTTTTATCTGACATGGAGCAGTTTCACAGCTCCAGTTCCTGGATTCAGGAAAACGTGTTTAATTTTCACCATACATCTGTGTGATTTGTGACCTGTAAGTTCCTTCTCTCACCTAAGCAGATAGTATCAGTACGGGGCTTGTTGATATTTAAGAGGGTGCCTGTCTCAGTGGTTCTTTATTTTGGTTTTATGTTGTTACTGCGTAGGTCTACTCTAAAGAGCTCGATCCTAGCCGTGGGCAGCCCACATGGAGGGGACAGCTGAGCTGGAATACACTTTTATTTTATTATTATTTTTGTTTTACCTAAGAGCTGCCTTTGGTCCTTGACATGTAGTAGGTCAAAAAAACAGAATTCTGTATCTTATTGAACAAAACTTGGATGCACAGACTCCCATCTCCACTGCTATTTAAAGAGGTTAGGGACACAGAATGGGATGTGGCTCTGTGGTGTGTGGTCTTGCAGTGCCCAGTTTATTTATTTCACTAAAGTGGGATGCAAAAATATTTCTTTTGAGTTCTCAGCGTGGATGGGAGTGGATATGAGGACAGTTCGCTTGCTGTCTAAAATCCCCTTATCAGGAATGATACGGTTCTTCGGGGTGAATGTGAGATATTGATTATTCTCAGCACCAGTCTTTGCAGAATTTCTTAAAAAGGAAAAAAAAAAGTGGTTTTAATTATTATAAGTAGGAAAAATATTTGCATTATTAAAAACATCTGCATCCAACCGAGATTGCTCTTATCAAGTGAAACATTAATTGCTTTTGACTGAAGCAGCAGCATGCTTATTCAAATATGCCTTTCATTTTGACGATACTGCTAATTAAGCCCTTTATTTTATTTAGACAATTATGTCTAAACAATTGTGGAGTTACAGTAGCTCTAATTGAGCTCTTATTTTCTTACCTGCTTAAAGATTACATGTGGCTTTAAAGAGAGAGAGGTGGGGCTGGGTTTATGTCCCGGAGGATTTAAAACCCCAGAATCTAACACGAATTGGTCAACTTCCAGTTCCTGTTTCCGTCTGTAAAGTTTACAGGGAGGGTAGAGGGGTTTTTTTACTTTTTTTTTAGTGGATTCTGCTTTCCAGAACCCTGTATTGACATGCCGGGTGTGTGGGCTGCTCCTCCCGTGAAGCCCAGACCTGTTCCTGGTGTCCTCGCCCAGAAATGCCGGAGCTGAGACCGGGCGTAGGTCTGCAGAAGGGACAGAAATATCCATTGCATTGATTTGTAGATAAACCGTGAGCTACTTTGATTGCACCCTCATCCCTGTGTGCTTTTATTCCTACTGAGCACATGCTTTTGCTCCCATTCCTCTTCCTCCATCAGTACAAACTAGCAACGATGCTACTAAACTTGCCAGAGTTGCGGGAGAATGACTTTCTGCAGCCCTTTGCTTGCAGTTTGGTTTCTATTTTTAGGGATGTTGGAAGGAAAAGAGGATCCTTTCTCCTCTGGTCACCAGGCACCCGTTTCCCCATCTTCCCTGTGTCTCTGTGCCTGGCACCCGGAGCTCAGTTGCTGCTCTCTGACGCTTTAACTCTTGCACCCTCGTCTTGCTTTATTGGCTTGTTCTGCCACGCTGATTTCCTTGCATTTATAAGCTATATCCACGTAAAGCTAAGAAAAAAACTTCCAACTAGTGAAACGTGTATTTCCCCATACTCTTTTTATAAATCCCTCTGTTTTCAGTGTAATTAATAATTCACAGCCCCACGCTTAACTTTTTCCCTCCTCTGTTGGCTTTCTTTGCAGCAGTTCTGAACTTACAGGTATGTGTTATTTCTCTTTCCTTGTTCTCTTTTTATTTTTCGCCATCTGCTCTGTTTCCTTGCTATGTGGTTTTCCCTGCGCTGCAGCTGCCTCGTCCCCACTTTCCCAGTGAGTTCTCCGGGGTTTTTCCCGAGTAGATGGGAGTGAAGGGCTGAGATGGCCTTATCAGAGCTGCCTCTTCGCCAGTGCCTGGGCAGGATCCATCCCGGCTGCTTTAGCACTCCCAGACCACGCTCGTGCTGCTGCTCTTCGTCGCTGCTTTGCCTTGAAAAATTGCTGCGAGAGGAAAGCGTGGAGCAAGAGAGGCAAGATTTTCAAACTACTGTATCAGTTTAGTAACGGGGATCAAGAGTTGTTTTAACTACATTTCCTAAACATATTCCAGGTGTGAAATCCGTAACTTGCCTTTCCTCCTTTCTCCCTCTCTTTCCTTCCTCTCCTCGGGCATTGCGGTGTGGGTTTCTTTCTTGGCCGCTGCTAAAAGCCACAGCAAACCCTCCGCCGTGCCCGGCTCAGCAGCGGGAGCAGACCCTAGGTGGTCCCACGGCTTTGCCAGCGAGCGTTTCAGATCTGTGGTGGGAGGATGTTATTTCTTGAGATTCCTAGTGCGGAGAAGAGCCCCAGAGCCCCGGGTTGGGGTTCGGATGCAGTTGCGCCCAGTGCTGTTCAGGTAGGGAGCAAAGGGTTGATGGAGTAAATGATGAGCAGGTGCACAAGTGGAGACAGACAGATGGGCAAAATTAAGAATATACCCATCAGTCTGGTGGGCAGCAGTCTCCGTGTGTCGTAGTAATACCACTTGATTATTTTAGCACAAGGTGAAGGACTACACGTACAAGGGAGGCACCGGGACTTGGTGTCAGACCCTCGATGTCCGTGAGGCCGGGGCAGGACCGTGCTCCCCAGGCTCAGTGCTGCTTTTGGGGAGCAGGCAGAGGAATGTGTGCCTGCCTGGCCATGAATAGATCTCCCTTACACCTTGGTTATCCTGTGTTTTGGAAGAGGAATTCATTATTTTAATCACTGAAGTATTTCCCGGTTTTGTTGTCAAACACACAGCTGAAGGACAAGGGAGTGCAATTATTCTCTTGCTTAACAACTTGGATTTTTCACATCATCAGGAGAGAGCACGAGTGCTTCTGAACCATTCAAGCTGCTTTAACTAATTTTTCCACTTGAAACAAATGAGCATGGCCCAGAAGTCCTGGGATATTAATCTCTGTTAGGGTTCCTGACCACTTGCCTGTCGTTGCAGTACCCGGGCACCTCCCTCCCAAATTAGCAGAATCCCCAGAGGGGCCTGGGTATTTCTCTCCTTCAAGCCAAGAGCTTTTTCTCATTTTTCTTTAAGGTGAAGGCCTTCTCCAGCTATGTGTGTTTGGGGCCAGCCTCAGCGGCGTGCACGTGTCCGTGCTGCAGACGTCTGTCCCGCCAGGAGATTCCTCTCCCTGCTTGGAGCGTGGGTGCTTTTTGCAGGACAGTCTCCCGTCATCTCTCGTGGGGCTGATGGACAGTCTGCTCTCGGGCACGGTGTTCTGTCTGCTGCTCCCCCCAAACCCTCTGCTCTTCCACTGAGCTCGAATGCACGCACATGTAAATAAATATAAATAATATTTTGTCAACAGTGCGGGGTGGGGGGGATGTTTTGAGCCTTGCAGTCTTGTTTGTAAGGAAAAGCAGCTGAAGACCTCCCTTGCCTTTTCCACCTTGTTTATACCTGTGAGGCTAGTTATTAAATTAAAAATACACGTGCCCTTTAGGCTTATGTCTGTTTTAAGCACCAGGGTTTGTATTTTAGAGCTTCTGTGGTCTGCACCCTTAGAAATATGGGGTGCTCTGGCCCTTTCCCTTGCTGCCTTCCTGTCTGCCATCTCCCAGTACCTCCTCTGTGGTCACCGAGGGGTTCGGCGGTGCTGAGGGGCTGGTGGTGCCAGCGGTGGGCACGGAGGGGACCCGGGACCCCCCAAGCCGCGGATGCTGCACATCCCTGGGACTGTCGTGGTCATCTGAGGTGCAGGTCCCCTGGGGCTGCAGACAGCTGACCCCTTTGTCCTCATCTTCCTCGCCTGGAAACCAAGCAAATAAAGTTATTACTAGACTTCTGCTAACTAGTAGCACTGGTTAATCCGCATTTAGTTGGTGTCCCGCAGTTTGAACAGGGAGGTAGCGTTAGTGCCATACCTCTGCTCTCTGCGGTGGTGCAGAAGCGTGTGCTCGGCTGCACCAGGCAAAGGGGGGTGAAGAAAATAACTCCTTCTCCTGCTCCTCCTGCCCTGTCTGTTGCATCCTGTCCCAGCAAAACTCTGGGGAACTGAAGAGCCCGGAGGGTTTGCCGGTGGTCCCGTCCCACATCTCCCCCTGCTCGCTGGGGCACTGAGGCCCCGGGCACTGGCAGGTGTCTGTCCCGGCGGGGTAACTGCCCTGATCAAAGGGTATTTACTGTCCTGGGGACAAGGAAGGGCTGTGTTATGTGTGTTATGTCAGGTGCGACCAGAGGCTAACAGAGGATTTTGTCCTCGTGTCTTGATTCCCGTTTTCTGGAGCTGTTTAGAAAGTGTCACGTGCAGAGGGGTTCCCAGTGCCGGACCGGAGCAGGTAGAGCACAGACTTATCTGTCTCGCTCTGAAGCGAGCCGGGTTTGTTATTGCTCTCCCTAAAACTCAGCAACAAAGCCGGGTTTCCTTGTTTGTGTGTGCTGGGAATGTCAGGGGGATGATGGATTTGGCTGGAAAGGTAAATAATCTGCCAGGCTGAAGCGTAGCCCAAGCAACCCTGAGAATGTGCAGTCACTATCTTGAAGGCCTTTCATTTGTTACATTTGATTTGACAGATTCTGGTGATTGCTCAATATTTTCACTCTGCTTTGGACCCACACTGTTTATTTCTGTTAGAAGTTACTTAAACATCCCAAATTTGTTCTTCTTAAACAGTTGCTTCAGTTTGTAGAGGCTTTAAGGCAGTAGATGCCTCTGACTTTGCTTGCGGTGCAAATAAATAAATAATCTGTTTCCAGGACTTCCAATTTAGTTCTGTTTATTTTCTTTTAATACACACACATGCACACAAAGTAGCTGGAGCTACAGGGAATGGTGATGCATTGGGTTAATTCCATCCTTGTTTGTTTAAAACTGATGCACTGCGATGTCCCAGAGCAGGGAGATGGGGCGTGTTGGAGAGATGCAGCGAGTACTGTTTAAAACGTGCTGAATTAAATGGCTGTGCTGCCAGAGGAGAGACAGGCATTGCTGCGGCTTCTGAAGAAATGAGAAGTGTAGGCAGATTTTGGGTAAGACAAGGCCGTGGCGTTGACGAATTGTCACGTGAAGCCTGAGTCAACGAGTCTGTGAGATCCCTTTCCCTTCTCCCCAGGGTGATGCTTGCCACTCAGTTAGATTCTCCAGATTGTTCCTTGTCTCCTACCTGCAGTACAATGCTGCCCACTTGAAAGATCATCTGAAACATCTCCCAGGTCTGCAAACTTCGCGTCACTGTGCTGCACGGAGGTGACAAAACAGGCTCCCCTTAACACACACACGCCTGTGTCTTCCCACCCCACTTGATTTTGCAGCAAAGCTGCAACATCATCTCCCTTTCCCCAGCTGGCCCGTAGCGGCAGAAGCCCCAGGTGGGTGCAGTGGTGCTGTACGGAGGCACTTTTGGAGCTACGGTGTGTTTGACTTGGGGAATTAATTGCAATTAGCTCTGCTGTGGGAAGCACACGCTGGCTGCGGGGTCCTGCGTGCCTCTGCTGTCCTGCTGCGCTACCCTGGCGTGGTCCCACAGGTGAGACAGCAAGGGACGCTGCAGTGCCAGGGTCATTCCCAACCCTGGTCCGTCCTTCCCAGGGCTTCTGCCACTGGCGTGTCCCGGGAGCAGCAATATCGAGGAGGTCTCCAGACGCTGACTCTCAGCCTGCAGAAGTGGATGAGACTCTTTTAGGGGCTCCACTGCCTTTTGGATGTGTCCCTTCTAAGGGAAACAGCAGTCCTTGGGGCTGGAGCTATAGGGAGCTGCTACCTTAGTTAAGGCTAATTAAGAGCGTAAACTCTTCGGGGCAGGGTCCTGTCTTTGTTTCAGCCCTATAGGCACTATAGTAAAACAAATATGCAAAACAATAAAGCAGTAGCCATGTAATACAGCTTTTACTCAAGAAATGAAACCTATTGTTTAATTGTAGTATTGCCAAGCTGAAAAGGAGCAGGGGGAAAACCCCTCTGTTAATGCTAGTGCTTTGAAATACTTACAGCTGCTATCACATAAAACCCATGAAAGGATTATTTTCGGAAACTTTGTTGGCACGACCGTAAGGTCATTCTTTATTGTCAGCCAAAGCCATGCTATTCTGGGGCAAAGCGTGTTGAATTTGCTCAGTGTTCGGTGCTGGCTTCCCGTGTCCCGAGAGTGCTGGAGAAGGGGGACGAGGGGCAGCCCTGGGACCGGGATGCAGCGCAGGATGCTCTGTGAGCAGGAGGGGGATGCAGGGGCAGCTCTTGGGGTTCGTTAGAGCGAGCGCCGCTCGGAGCGGAGCTGGCATTCAGGCAGTGGTAAGGGCGTCACGGAGCGTGCAGAAGTTGGTCATCCTGATTTAGGGTACAAGGTAATTTGTCACTTGTAGTAAGATGGTGGTAATTTACGATTGAGGTTTCCTTCCAGGAGCATCTTACCAAGGGCTCCCTGGCGTGTGGTGTGCGATCAGAGATGTCCGGCAGCAGGACAGGTAACGTAAGGAGGCAAACCACTTGCAGTAACATTTATAAGCATAATAAACCGACGGTGCAATTAAAGCTGTGAAATGTTCCCGGAGCAGAAAGGCTCCCGGTGCCAAATGCCGGTTCTGCTTGGTTTGACCCGGAGCGCGGGTACGTCCGTGGGACGCAGCCTGCCGGGTGTGCGCAGCGAAGTGCTGCCTGCATGGGGCAGGGGCGCAGGCAGGGGCGCAGGCAGGGGCGCAGGCAGGGGCGCAGGCAGGGCTGCCGGACCCGTAGCAAGACGTCCGCGACGAGGGCACAGCCCTGCAAGCCCTAATGAGGGCTGGGGAACGGAGCTCCCCGGTTTTTGTTTTATTTCAGTGCTCTCAACAAAACAAGCTAATATCTACCCAGTGCCTGGAGCCATTTGGAAGCAGATTAAAAGTTTTCATCGGCTCTTCTTAATAGAGCCAGATAAACCAGGCTAATAGTCATGTGTTGAGTTATTGAAGGGAAGTTCAGGTAATATGCAATCACCTTTAACCTTCGGCTTCCTAAGACCTCCTGCTTAGCGATTGTTTGTCTGTGGTGTAAACCATAGTCCAGTTCATAAATTATTATGTAGTTCCACTAACCTTAATGCAGTACAGGTTTCACGGTGTTTCATTTTGTAGTGTAAGCTAATTCTGGCTGTGCACACAATAAAGCTCCAATGCTGCTAGAATTAACCCCTTCCCTGACAACTAGGAGTTTGCCAGTAGGTGAATTATCGCTACTTGTGCCCTGGTCTGTATTTTGTTCATGGCCATGACCCACGTGTAATTCTCTCTTTTGCAAGTTCCTAGTGAATCTGAAACATTCCCTGAGTAAAACATAGCTGGAAGTTTTTATAAAAAAATTTTTTAAAATTTCAGATGTCATTTTCAGAATTCAAAGTTAACACCACTGTGATGACTTCTGTCTGAAATTTATGGTTAACAATTTTACAGCAGGGATATTAGAAAAACGTATTTTTGTGTAATGTCACATACGATAGTTGTCTGATGTTTTTTAATTGAATAGGAGCCAGTAGATCCCATGCATTGTGCACTATCCTCTCCACTGACCGTGGCAAGGAACTAGTCCCGGAGGATGTTCAGATGTGGGGTATGTCTGCTTGAGTCTGCCTTCTCGTCTGAAGTGTCGGGAGCTGAGCCCCCCTTGAAACACGAACATCTGAAACCGCCTAACGCCAGTACCGTCCACGCAGAGCTGTACCCTTCCTTCGTTTGCGTAATTTCACTCTAAATGAACTTTATGGCAAGGGGTGCGACTGCACTCTGGAACTTGTTTCTCAATGTTTGCGGGTGTGGTGGTGTGTGGTTATTTTAATCCTGGTGTTTTCTGGCTTTTGGGCTACGTTTTCCTGCAGTTTATTCAGACTCGCTGCCGGAGTATGACAAATCTTGCCCACCTAACGCATTGTTTCGGGCTGCTAAGAGACGGAGTCCGGAGCCTGGCTGGCTGCCCTCCTGGCTGCACAGGGGCGATGCTGCCCTCTGCGGGAACGCCGGCTCCCCGAACCCCGCTGGCTCCCCGAACCCCTCTTCTCCTCCCCGAACCCCTCTTCTCCTCCCCGAACCCCTCTTCTCCTCCCTCGCTCCAGCCTCTCGCCCTGCTTTTCCTCCTCTGCCTGCCCTCACGAAGCCCCACCGCACAGATCGCTGCCGCGGGTTGTAATCACGCCGTGGAACGACCTCATGGGTAGTCCTAACTGCAAAATACCCTGCAACATATTTTTCTCACCGTGAAGAACCTAAAATTGAAGCGTTAGACCAGCGTTCATCAGCAATCTCTATCTGTTGTGGGTTTTGTGCCCTAGCACTCCCCTTTTCCCCGCTTTGCCTAATGTTTCGTGCCAGGTCTCGGGCTGGATCGCAGCGCGGTTTCTCGGGGTGCTGGTGCACGTGGGTGGGTTGCTCGCTCCCACGATGCTGGGAGAAGGGCTCCCACCGGAGCGGGGAGCAGAAGCCGTCCCGTATAGAAGAGCATTTTCACTGATGTTCAAGTCTTGCCTTTATGTGCTGCTTCATGATACCTTAGAAGTATAATAAGCCGATAGATTCATATTGCTTTAATAATGATAATGGTGCATTAATTTAATAATACGTTAATATAATGTACTTAGAATTTAGCTGTAAGTGATGATTTTTTTTTCTTCTTATGAACACCTGTGGAAATTTCATTTATATTCATACATTCATACACTTTTTTTTAATCACGGTTATTCTGAATTTCTTTCAATAGCTCCTCCTATTCAGCAGTTACTGCTTTCCATTTAAGTAGCAGATATCCTACCCTAAGGTGAGGGTTGGCTGATATGCAGCATAACTGAAGGATAAGAAAAGGTCGAAAACCTTTTGAAATGAAGAGCAGAGTCCTGTTGCTTGCAGGGGCTCCGAGTCGCTGTAGCAGGAGGCTGGGTGCACAGGCATTTTGGGGGTGTTTATGCCCAGACTGCTTGGCAGGTTTTATATGGGGACTTTGACATTGTAATTTTTTTTTTACGGAGAAGCCGCCAGAGGTGACATTCGGATATTGCTGTTGGACAAAGCAAACCTTACGGACGAGTAGCCATTTTCTGCAAGCGGTTGCCTTTCGCCTTGCTCTCCATCAGCCCTGTACACCGGTGTTCTCAATGTTTCTTGTTTTTGGAAAAAGGTATTGCTTCATTAGCTCTGCAGGATTTGGATCGCATCCATGAGGTGGGAGATTTGCACCAGAGGAACTGGTCTGCCATTGAGGCCTGCCTCGTCTCTGATCTCCGTCCAGCTGGCTTTGGGAAACCCTCTGCTTTCTTGGTCCTCGGTTCCTTCTCCTGGAGCTGGATCTCATCCCCCGTCCCGCTCCACCGCGTCAGCTCACCCGCGAATCCCGCTCTGACCCCCCGGCCCAATACCCAGGACCAGGTTACCTCCTGCTCCCCATGGCTTGGGCCAGACCACCTCCTGTGCTTCCCATTGCTCCTGGCCCACTCCCACCCCACTCATGGTGCCTCTCTTGTATTATCCCACTCAACCACGTAGTAGAGACCTTGCCTAGACCAGACAGGAGTCTCTTACAGCTTCTTCATCCCCCTGCAGCCAGACTTAAAATACAGCAGTGCTTCTTAGGAGAGCCACCCTATCCGCCTGCTCTTCGTGCTGGTCCAGAGCTCTTCCAGCTGGGTTCCCAGCCCTTTTCCTTCCTTCTCCTCTTCTTCTAGGGTGGGTGTCCATCACTCTCCTTCTTCTTCCCTGGTCCAGCCAGAATGGGGGTCCTCGGTCTCCGGAGGTCCTTGGAGGCTGGCTGTGGTTTGTGTTATCGCGGTGTCCTCCGCAAGAGGGTTCTCAAACCTGCAGAGCCACAGGTCGTCTTCTCCTGGCACCCAGCACGGTACTAATGAGGGAAACTGTCCTAATCTCTCCTTTCTCAAACGGGCCGCCCATCCGCTGCTGGCAAAACATTCAGGACGACCTGGCAGGAAGATTTGGCTATACTTTCATTTGGGTTTTTGTCACCTCATTGCAAACACTGCATGGTCCAGCACGTCTCTGGACAGCTTTTCCCCTCTTCCCTTTGAACAGTGAGTAATAACCAACTTGCTGGTTGAAAGCAGGGACGAGTCTGCATTGGTACTTTATTCCTGCTGGAGTATCTGCCTTCAGACTGCCACGTGCACGACCTCCTCGGGATGGTGAATGCTATTTCTTTGCCCCTTTCCAGCCAAGGGCTTAGCCCCCAGAGTGGATTCCCTCATACAGTGGTTTGCAGGTTCTCCTGGCTTTCCTGGGAGCTCTGGAGCCCCTTTCCTCTCTGACACTGAGCAACATGATTATTGTCATCTTCCACTGACCCTTGGCAGTTGAATAAGAGACTCTTGGGTTGAGTCTAGTCCACTGCAAAACCAGAGTGAGAAGCCATTTGAGATATCTCCAGGCAGTCAAGCCCACAGCCGGGTATTTCTGTTGTTGACTTGTATATTTCATTATCTCCCCTCCCAAAATTCTCTTTTCTGCTCCAGGCGTGGCACATTCGCAAACAAGGCAGCAAATAGCCATGACTGTCCTGAGGCAAATATGAAATTGTTGATTCAGAAAGTGCCAGGAAACACAGGATGTTTCTCAACTCCCATCCCACCTTTGGAGTCTTTTCCGTGGTGACATGGTTGTATCAGGTCACATAAATTGTACCGATGTGGCTGCAGAAGATAGGGAGATGGTACGTGTGGGTCCTCAGCAAGGGCTGGGTACAGAGCCCCTCCTATCTCCATCGCCACTCGCATCTCCTTAGAGCCGCCTGATTTTTTATTTTTTTTTTTTCCAAGGAGTCCGTTTTCCTCCCAGCAGCAGCAGCCGCCGCCGCCGATGTTAGTTTTTCCATATCCACCGGGAACCACACTCCTCATTAAAGCCGTTCCAGGGTGGGAGGAGGGGAGGGATCCAGTTCCTTCCAACAACACGCCGTGCCGCCCGCAGCAGGCACGACGCTGGGACGAGCAGAAAACATTGAGCCATTGAGGAAAGCGGCGGCTGCCGTAGGCACATACCTGTGAACGGCTCCCGGTCTGCTCGCTGCAAGCTCACACCTATTGGCACCATCTGCACAAAGAGGTCCCTGATAATTTAAGAATCCTCTTTAAATGTAACCAGAATCAGAACAAAAGCATAATTTTCACATTCCTGTTAGCTTCTTTGTGACCGATCCGGGGAGCCCGGGAAAGGAGTCCTTCAGGGGCTGATTTGCCCCCGCTTCTCCCCTTTCCTGGGCTTGTTTATCTGTATTAATTAATTCATCCAAGTCTTAAAATAGTTTGGAAAGTCAGTTGCTCTTTGCTTTTCCCCTCAAAGCTTGTGAGAGGAGGACAGTGAATTTTTAATGAGATTCTTTCAAAGTGTTTGCTGGCTACGGAATCCAAAGTGCTGAAAACAAATTCATACAAATCTGAATTTTATAACCAGGCTGCTCTTGAGTTCTCTTTGCAGTGACTTAACTTCCATTCTCCTGAACCTCCGCAAATCTCTTTGGTAGTTGGTATCGGTTTCCTCAATTGCCAAAAACCTGCATTCTGCAAGGAAGAAGGATGATAATTGTATCTGCCATGTGAGTGCTGTGCCAGTGGCTTGCTGGGGTCTCTGTCCTCGTGGGGAAGAATGAGAAATCTATTTACATTCAAAGCTCTTGGCCTCCTCTGTCTAAATGTGGTCGGGTTTTCCTTTCTGTCCTGTGAAATGTGGGCTTATAAAACGGTACTTCTGTGCATGGCTTTTTCCTCCTGCCTCCCAGTTGCGTTGTCTTAGGGACCAGCTGGACGTGCTGCAGGTGAATGGGGTGTTGGAATCACGTTTTTGGAGTTCAGTCCTTTTTAAGTCAAGATGTACTGTTGGATAAGAAGTTTATGTAGAATTACTTTAGCCCTTAGTGCTTTATAAGAAACGCAGGACTGGGTCGTTGCTCTGCCTGTTCCAGGTATCCATTGTAGCGTCTGGGAGAGATGCAGACTTCCAAAAAGATAGGAGCAAATGTGTGTGCAACTGCAGGACACTTCTGTACTTTGGTCCATGGGGTCAAGACCCTGGGCAGACTCTTGGTCAGGATTTAAATACGTATTTGTCTGTGTGAATATCAGCTTTGCGCGTGAAGCTGTGGGGCTTGTGCATTGTAACTGCTTGTGTGTGTGCAAAAAAGCTGCTGCAGTGGACCAAAGCTGGTGCTCCCTCAGCTGAGGAGCAGAAGAGTGTGTTCATACAACGTCTATTGCTTTGTTGGTTGGGAACATCAGAAATGAGTTTCATGTGTGCTACATATTAAGAACTTCTGCTCTGGGATAAGACTATCGAGTCTTTTTTTATTATTTTTTAACTGGAAAATTCTGGTTTATTTCTTTATTCACGTGGGATTGCCTTCAAATAATTAAGTTCTATAAGATCAACCACAGTAATGTTTATATGGAGAAAATTATTTGGGTAGTTTTGATACATATGCTGGCAGTGAGGCGAGGAAGTGGAAAAAATGGTTCAGCATAGAGGGGAGGGATTGTCGGGGGGACGAGGGAGAGGGGCTGGGGTGACGTCAGCTCGGCTGCGTTCACAGCCCGGGCGCATCTGCTAAAAGATGATGACAGATTGTAAAGTGTCATCATTATTGAACTGAAGTGGTCCCAATTTATAAGGCTGATTAAAATTATCCCTGTCCACATTTTTCTGTAGCATTTCCTCCGGCCGGAGAGATGCCGCGGACTCTCCGGTCCGTCTGACCCGGAGGGGCTCTCGGTGCTTTCCAGAGTTGGCCGCTCTTCCCGTGTTTGCTAGTTTGTTCCTGATCCTTGGGAATGAGAGGTTATTAACAGTGGGTACCAGCTTAACATGAAGCAATGGTTAGCAGTTCATAACTATTTTTTCCTCTAAATACAGGAGGAAATTGCTGGCTATGGTGAACTATAGATGTTTTAATGGCAAGTGCTGTTAAAGAGTTTTACTTCCTGGCTTACTTATTTGTAAATTTTATTTTAATTAGTGCATTGACTTGGAAACGTGTTAATCACTAATAGATAGGTTCTAGCAACTCTTTTCTTTTTGGGCTGGTGCATACTTTTAATGCACTGAGCTGCTTGTGTGGGCGAGAAGCTTACTTTTTAAATATTTTATGGAAGGCACAAAGTCTCAAAGGTGTTTTATGTGGCAAGCTAAAGATGTAATTTAATAACAACAAATAGTTGAGGGGTTATTCGGGGAAAGTTTGCCTCTGTGCAGAAATGCTGAAGAATGTAATGGAAAATCCAAATTACCTATGCATGGCACGCTGCTTTCTGTTGCCCCCCAAAAGGACGAGCCTGTGGCTTTATTTCATTTGATTGCTCTTTTTATGGTAGAGTCTGATCCTAAAGTCTTTGCTTTTCCCTGCTGGGTTTCTGTAGCGCGCAGGGTCGCTGGCTGTGGGACATCTTCCACTCCTTCCACTGGTACATGGCTTTCAGGAGAGGTTTCCAGAGGCGGTTCAGGGGGTTGGACCCACTGACCACTTGCACATTCTGGTTGTGATAGTAATAAACCACGTTTCTCTAGATACGGAATTTTTTTCCTCTTTCCAAAAGCCCATGTGCCAAGAGACTCACTGAAAATTCAAGTTTCGGGGAGGGGGGGAGGAAGCTGATGTTTTAAAACTCTCTCCAGACGTTTTCTGTTCCCACCAGCTATCCCAAAATTGGCACTGAGTTAGAAAAGAAGAGGCCGGCTACAAACCCTGGCTCTTCCCTCCTGGCAGCTTGCGGGAGCTCGGGGCACTGCCCTCCAACCTCCGAGATAACGCCTGCGGCGCGTTTCAGCTCCTGGTGCCGTCCGGTAACGAAGTTACGCCTCGCAGAGGAGAGGGATTATAAAGGAAATGTAAAATGATTTGTAGCAGAAGTGGCATGAAATGTCATTACAGGAGAGGCGGTGTAGGCGGGGGGACCAAGGGACGGGGAGACCCCTCTTCTGTCCTGGCCGATGGCGTTGATTTAATATAGCGTTGATTTAATATAGCGTTGATTTAATACAGCATTTTAGCCACGACACTTTTTTTGTGCTCCTTTCCTCCCTTAAGTTATGCCATGTCTTTATTAGGCTTTCTGCTCTGATCTGTCACTTCCTCGGTATTTCCACAGCATTCAGCATAACTGGGTCCCAGACATGGACAAACTGCTATCCAAACAAAAATACCAGGTTTTTTGTGCAAACGCATGTGGGATGAGCAAATGGGACAGCTCTGAGCTCACTCTCACCTTCTTGTTTGCTCTTTCTTGGCAGTGAGATGCTCAGGACTGGGCTTAGACAGTTGGAATAATCCGTAAATTATTGGCAAAACTTGTGGCACATTGCGCAGGTCTGTGCAGTTATGGGCAGTGGCTCTGTGTAATGGAGCTGTATGGCTTTGCTCTGCATTGCAAATCCAAATTATTTAAATACTTGGGTAGGCAGAGACGTGCGTGGGGGTGGCCTCATCCTAACATTACTCTTTTGCTCTCTGAATTTCTTGTGGACAGTTGCGTTTGCTTTATTTTGTCCTTGATTTAAGTACAGCTGGAAAGGCATCTTAGACTGTATTTAATAACTAGTCCTTCAACACAGAGAGGTGCAGAAAGTAATTTGTCCCCTTGCCAAGCACCAGAAAGAATGGGCATTTTGTTCTTTGCTTCACAGTGATTTTACCTGGGTGTATTATGGAAAGAGAGAAAGACTTGTGCTACTGTTACCCTGCACGCTGTGTTGATTTATTGAAATTGGAGCCTGCGAGTGTGAGTCGCGAGGTACGTTCTGACATGGAATTTCTAGGAGAAATATACAATTGGCCTGGTTATTATTTTTTCCCTCCTCCGTTCGCTTGGGCCTGTTTCCAGCTTTTGCACTAAGGAACAAGACTTTAAATTAGTCTTGAATTTTAACACAATGCAGCTTTGCCTTCGTAATCCCAGCGTTTTATTTTAAAGCATCTGAGCTTGTGTTCTTGTTTCATCTCCATCACCTTGCTCACCTGCTCTGAAACAGACAGTTTCTTCCCTTCTTTTTTTCTTTTCTTTTTTTTTTTTTTTTTTTTTTTTTTTAGAGGAATGAATTAAAAAGAGGCTGCAGGCAGTTGTCCTGCTGGGCTGTAACCGTGCCTTCGCTGTGACTTAAATGTCATCGTCCCCCTTCCCTGCGCATCCGCATGGATTCCGGCTGCCTTTGCCGGTGTGCACATCCAGGCAACCCGTCGTCTTGGCAGGGGAGTTCCCGACGGAGCCAAACCTGGACGCAGGATTTGCCTGTTTCTGTCCGACACGTGTGGCCAAGGAGGTGCCGCGCTCTGCCTCGGAGCAGGCGGGAGGAAGAAGAGGAGCCAGGCTGGGCTGAAAACGGGTTTTATCAGATTATTGACTAGGAGCAGGCTGTTTGCAGCGGAGCAGAGTGGTAGAGGTTGGGTGAGAGCTCGGACATCACGTGGTCCAAGCCCTGCTCACACGTGGCCTCAGCAAGCTGGGGATGCACTGGAATATTTTTTCTTATTTAGGCAGTTCTTAGGTTGTTGTAGAAACTTAGGATGCTGACATTGCAGCGAGTGCTTTATATGGCCATTTTACTTAGAAGATTAATGGCAAACTGGAATAAATTGATTGGGCTATAACAGAACTTTATCTCTTGTTTAAGTAAAAGCATATGTGAAAGGCAGGAGGAGGGTTTGTTGGGTGAGATGGTGTAGCTGGTCTTTTTTGTAGGGCTTTATTTTGATTTATGTGCTCGTATTTGTATATAATTTTGTATCTGCTTCCAGAAGCTGAAAAAGACATTGCAAATGCAGTGGGATGAAAATGTAGGGATTAGAAAGTGGCCTGTTCGTTACAGGTAACGAGATTTGAGGAAGGCGCTTGGCCCAGGTTCAGCTAAAGCAGCAAAGGAGTTACTGCTCTGCATCGGGTGGGCACTCTCGCTTACTGGGAGGAGAAACTCCTCCTTGTATGTGAAGTTACCGGAGGAGGTTCCACTCGGGCATTACAGTCACGTATAAAACGCATGGGAGAGTTTCAGCTGTACGTGGTGAATTACGTTCTCACCTCTTAGTCTTTCTATTAAGATCGTCTCTTAAAAACCTGTCGCTGTGTTATAGAGGGAGGACACGGGGCAGCTGAGCGTTGGCTCCCGTGTGGCAGCCAGATGTGTGCTGGCACTGGGGAGGGCTGGAAGAGTCGAACCCTCTCGTATCTCAGTACGGCCTAAGAAAGCATGGGGTGCGTTGGCTGTGGAAAACTTGACGCAGATGAGAAAACCACAGGGAAGGAATTGTTTGGAGACATGGTGCTGTGTTATCCATGTCTGAGATCTGTGAAAGGAGTGAATTCCCTGATAGCAACTCTAGTTAATTTATTTCCTCTTAAGCTGTATTAAAATATGTGAAGAAATCCTTCTCTTAATTACTATTGCCAGCATACATATATTTTTTTTGTATTGCGTTATTTTTAGAGCAAGAAATTCAGGATGAGTATTTTGTACTGATTCTTTTAGACATATTTTGTATCTCCTTATTAGACATCTAGACTGCTTCTCCTCCAGTTTTAAATTATTTACTGGGCAGGTTTTAACTCTTAGAGAAAAGCTCTGATCTCAGTTAGAACTCTGCGAACCCAGCAGGGTTACCTTGCGAACAAGCCTTGAATCTGTTCCCATTAACAAATTCTCGACAAATGAAGTTGGGATTTGAGCATTGCAACGCTTAGATTTTCTCTGTACTTCACCATTAGCGGGTACCTTAATTATTGTCCCGCATAGTTATTAACAGTATCTGTGATCGTCAAGTTAAAGCACTTCCACAGGCTGATGTTTGCCTCTTGACGTGTGTAGTCATTCAGCAGAACACTTCAACGCGTGCTTGCTTTGAGACTGGGAGCAGTCATTTGCCGACAGATCGGGACCAGCACAGCGGCGATGACCTGGTGAAAGGCAGCGGTCGCTGCCCTGGGATGGTAAGAGTCAATTTTTGTGAGCACACGTAGGACAGAGAGCTGGAGCTGCTGGTGTGTAGAGACCGCGGCAACTCAGCGCAGGTCCTCTGTAGTCCTCCCACTTTCCTCTCTTCCAGTTTGATCAATGGCAAAAAGCCACCTTCCCTCGCCGGTGAAAGATCAGCTCCCAAGTAATGATGTCCAGCTGTCCTGACAAAATGTGATTGCTCATCAGTTTGGTTGATGACTTAATCTGGGGCTGATTAGCATCTTGGAGACCGTCCAGATGATCAAAAATGATACATAATTGTGCTGCGGGACACAGTTGATTTAACATTTTAGCATCCTCCCGGCTCTCGCGTTGCGATGCGCGTTTGCTCTCTACGAGGCTTGGTTTTGGGGAGGAAGGGTGCGCTGAAGCCGGGCGCCTGTCGTAGGGAGGAGGGTGTGAGCTGGAGTGGCTTGGCCTCGTGTCACCAGGTGATGGCTGCAGGGGACGTGTCGGTGGCCGGGGCTTGGCCAGGCAGAGGTGCAGAGCATCCCGCGCTCGCCCCGGCGCATCGCTCCCCGCAGAAGTTTGCTGTGCCCTCGGGGTAACGATAAATCCGTACAAGCGATAAAAATCCTCTCCTTCCCCCCCGCAAAAGCTGCGTCCTCAAGCAACTGAATACATTTTCTGTTTCTTCTTGCAGCTTTTCAGATCATCACCCCAACGAGACTTTTTGCTGCCGGGGGGAGCCGTTTGGGGAGCAGGAGAGCGGAGAAGACCCAAGGGGAACGGATACAGGGACAGCATCTGCTGTCTGCGGGTGAGACGGTGCTGCGGAGGCAGCCCGGCTCCTGCCCGGCAAGGGTTAAAGCTGGAGCAGGGACTGCTGGAAGAGTTCAGTTGTTTCGCATTAGGCCGGGGCGGCCCTGGCTGCCTTCCGTGCTCTGGGAGCCGGGGGCCGAGTCCCCAGTGTTAAATCTGCGTAACCGATGCCGTACAACTGGCACCAGCCTTGACCACAAGTGGCCGTTAAAATAAACATCCCCGGGCTTAACTGACAGGCAGGCTCAAGGAGAAACAGGCCTGCATGACGGGGAATATTAAATACCCGGCGAGAACCTAACTTCATCAGGCAAACACACCCCCCCCCCCCCCCCAGCATCGCCCCAGCCCCGCGGCATCAATGGGCGCAGTGTTTGGGGCAGGCGCGTGCCTCTCCCGGGGGGCTGAGGGGCTGGTGCCAGCGGTATAGGGGAATATGCGAGAAATTCAGCCCCGAAACACCCACCCCGGGTAAACACGACGGCTCGAGCCCCGCGGCGGCACAGGGACCGGCCGGCACGGGCACCGCGGCACCGAGCCGGGAGGCAGAGCCGGAGGAAGGGGGCTGCCGTCCCGAGGTTGCTCGGGCTCTGAGCTCCTGCTCTGGGACGTTATTTGGCATTAGGAAAGGAGGTAAAAGGCTTTATTAAAAATGAGATGTTTGGCTTAGGTCGGCAGTCTTATTTATAACGATGATTTGCAAGCTCTCCAACTCGGGACGAGTGTGAGGGCATTATTATGTCCGCAGGGATAGCGGAGCGACACATTTATTGGGTGGAATTTATCTGTCTACAGAATTCCTTTTTTTTTTTTTTTTTAGAAAAGCATAGAAACAAGCAACACTTACAAAACAAGCAAGGCGATTACACAAGTGCAATACTTGACGGACCTCGAGGCAAAAGGATTTGAACGTTCAGATGCGCATTGGTTGGTGCTGGTGGGAGAGACTTCACCCAACCCTGTAGGCGACCTAAAGTCCCTCTTGGTTAACAAGCTACTCCAGCACGTGCTGCTTAAAATCTGTCACGTTTTTGTGCTGGAAGGTAAACCACCAGAGTTATTAAGAGTGTACTATAGAAATTTCCATTCCTAAATTGTCCTTAAAAATATAGGTAATTATTATTTTTACCCGAGGAAGGCCTTAAGCAGGACGAGGACATTTATAACAAGCACACTTTTGTATCCAGATGTCCAAGGGTGCCCAAGCCTGTTTCCTGGCATTAGCAGAATTTAATATTTCTATCTGTGTTCACTACATGTGCGTATTACTTCCTAGCAAATTGTCATGTCTTCGCAAGAAGTCACTATTTTAACCCTTTAATTAAAAAAAAAAAAGAAAGAGTTACTGGAATTATTTCCACACAAGAAGAGGCAATGCCTGTTTAAGTGGCTGTAGAGGTGCGATTCGTTGGCGAGAGAGAGAACTGGCTGCTGGGTTCATCCAACTGTTAAAAGAGTTTGTGCGTCGGCTCCTCATGGCAAAGAGTTTTCTAGTGAATTGTTTCACTCGTCCTAAATTCTTTCAGTCTGCATCCTTTGTTACTAGGGAGAAAGCTTAAAACAGAAGTAAGCTCTGCTAGGCTTTTGGCTACGTCTTTGGGACAGCTACCTGGTTTTTCCTGCTTTCTTGTTCGCGTGAGGGAGAATGGCTAATGCAGGAGGTGACATTCGCTGCTTTCCAGACTCTTATGCTTTGGCAGATTTTTTTCTTTCTTTTTTTCCCTAGGAAACAAAAGGATTATTTTTATCCTATCCTGCTCTATAAGTGCTCCTAGATGAACAGGAGATTCAGGCCTGAATTCTCCTGAATCAGCCACAGCGTGTCCTGCGGAGCTGGTTCCTCTAGCAGAGTAAAGCAGCCTTAGCGTGAGCATCACTAAGTACCCAGTGAAAGGGATGACTAATTTCTACGCCTATTTGAAAGGCCCTTTTGACCAAGTATCGCAGAGAAATCTTTTTGCCTGCTTACAGTGTATCCAGAAGCTGTACTGCTTCAGCTAGAAAGAAATAGCTAAATTTGTAAAATACTGTGGACTAGAATGGGCAGAGTTATCCTGGTGTTTATATCAATGTATTTTCTAGAGGAGAATAGGTATAAGATATACCACATGTTATTTTATCTATATATTAAACTTGGATTGAATTGGCATAACTGTTTTGGATTAACAAAAAAAATTACATCTTCATTATAACCATGCAAGGCCTGTCAATAAATTGGAAAACGTATGTGGCAGAGTTGTCAGGCATTACTGCTGAAAAATGGGCTGGAAGAACATGTGAAACAAGATGAGAATGTGTTACAAATCTCTATTTCAGTGTCTAAAGCAAAGAGGTGAGGTTTACAGGAGCACAGACATCTTCTGTCTGCTCCGGGAAGTACTTGAGTGTACTTCTCAGTACAGATGGGTAGAGTAGCTCCATTCCCTATACTTTCTCAAATCCCAAGGACCTTTATTTTCATCTTGCCCTTAATGACCAGATAATAAAGAAATAAAAATGTATTAATCTGGTGCCACAGCGACTAAAGCACAGAGGAGCAGGCTTCACTGATGTTACCCACCCCAGAAGACTTGCCCAGGGCTTCTCGAAGGCTGCGTGCTGGGACTCTTAGGAAAAACATGTATTCCTAATGATAGCCATCCATTTCTGCACCTCTCTGTTGGAGTGAAGAGTCAGTTCAGGGGGTTTTGTTATTCTGGAAGGATGTTTTAAGTTACCGTTAACAGCGTTATGGGAAAATGTGGCAGCTCTTTGTACAAACATCCAGGAGGATGGATGGGAGCTGACCATCTTCAACTAGTTTCACCCTTTCCAGCCTTGCAAAAACACCTGGTTAGTGTTGGGATCACTCTTTTGTTTCATTTTAATATGAATGTTTCAATTTACATTATTCTCCTCCTTTTTCTGACTTCTCAGTAAAGCCCAGGTGTCTCGCAGAGGTACCCAGCACCAGGACGCCTTTCCCACCATACCCTCAGACCCTTCCACCCCTTGGATGTTTCATTTACAGCAATGACTGCTCAAACCAGCTGGCTGGTTGAAATAGCCGCATTTGAGGCAGATGATGTTGAGCGTACTCAGTCTCTTGGGCAGTTGGAGAGTTAAACGAGGCAGCCCGTGATGCCAAGTTCCCCCTCCTGCCCCCGGCACTGGATTTGGCATGGACCGCAGTAGCGTTCCAGTTCGGAGAATTCAAATGACCGTCCAGGTAGTCGGTTCCTAATGGCACAATTTACCCTTTGTGAACACGTTTTATGAAAGATCCCACTGTTTGTCTCAAGTTGTGAAAAAAAAAAAACCCAAACTAACCCAACTGTAAACGTCCAGGCCACGAAACTGCCTAATCCAAACACAGGCACGAGCCGGGGGCTTTGCTGGCGTTTGCCGCCCGCGGGTTTTGCCCATGTGTTCCTTGGCCTGGTGCTGAACATCGTATTTATGAGCACACACCAAAGAAAAAGCAAGCCTTCTGAAGGAGATACAATCCTGGTTTTAGCACTGGACTTTTAAAAAGCAAAAAAAGTGAAGTAATGAGGGCCTCTGGGAGAGCAGCCATGGTCCATTTTTAGAGTCGTGGACGGTAGGTGAAAGCCCTGGGTCTCTGGGTCTGCCTGAGCAGGCGTAGAGGTTGGAAAGATGTTCGGAAAGATGTTCTTGCACCCTCTCTCTAAAGCAGTGAATTTGCCCTTCAGAGCACATCCCCAAAGAGAGAGAAGGGACCACACTGCATCGTGACGGTGTTCGGTGTAGATGGAAAATGGGCACTGGCTGGTTTGGCAATAACTTGGAGTTTGGGGCAGATCCACAAGGATGACGTACGTGACCCTTCCAGCTCTGTTATCGCATGCATCTGTATCTGGGGCTTTCCCTGCTGCAGGAAACCTCACAGCCTTCCACGCTGGGAAGGGGGGAGTGCTGGCACCTTTTGGATGAGAGTAGAAAGGCTGAAAATAACCCGGCAGCTGCCACGGTCCCCGCAGGCATCCCGACTGCTTGCAGGGGTGGCAGAGGAACATGCTTCCTAGCAGGGTATCTCCCCTTACTGCACTTGTTCTCAACTGGACATAGCGAAGTTGTACTGAGAGACCCAGAAGACGATTTGCCTGTAGATCCTCAGCAGGGAGAGCAGGCTGTGCTCTGGGGATATGGACTTTTTCCTAATTGAATGCAAGCTTTTCTTCTTTTTTAACATGGCAGACAGTTTTTCCTCCTCCTCCTCCTCTTCTGACCTTCTTCTATACTGTAGGTTCAGTTTCAGCTGCTTAGGGCAGCCTGTGATCTGTATTTTTAGTACTTAAAATGAATTTTAAAGTACTTTTTGACCCTCTGGTAGTTATGGCTCTATCTGTAGGCAGCAGAACACCGTCACAGCCCAGGGCTCTGCAACTTCTGATGGAAAAGAGAGACCTTGATTTGCAAAGCAGCGGACAGGAGTCCTGGGGTAGCTTTTGGTTCGTGCATCCTTGTCCTTGTTGTACCCACAGGTAATGGTTGTCCATTTCCCGTAGCAGGCAGCATCCCAGTGCTGCTTCCAAAGCTCCCTGTTCATCTGCTACATCCAAGGGCTACAGCAAACCAGAGAATAACCATGGTTTGAAACAGTGAGCTCAGCAAAGCAGCCCTGCGTGACAGCAGCGCTGGCTCTGTGCTGTCTTGCTGTGTGGTGTTGACTGAATATCCTTTTGTTTGCACTGGTTTAAAAACACACTAATTTTGGTATCATTCCACGGCTGTGTTATCAACTAGAGCGTGCCAGGAACTGTGCTGAAAAGGTCAGAAAATCCCAGTTCATTGAAAATTCTCGCAGAAAAATATCGTAGTAAAATGGTCCAGAGAAGACCATGCAAGTGACCTTGCAGAGGTCACAGAGGGGAATCGTCAGAGGGATGAACAGGACAGGATTATCAAGGGATTCTTCAAGGTGCCAGAGATCTCGAGGAAATGGGCTGTGGGACCCAGAGGTCCCATCTGGTCCTAGCTGGAGTTAAGAGCATGGAAGATGCTGGTCGCTGGGGTGACCCATGCTCTTTGGGGTGAAATGTTGACATCCTTTTCTTCAAAACGTTTTGTACTCTGGCAGAATAAGGAACTGCATGAGCTTTAGTGTTGGAAATGTCATCTCAGTCCACTTGATGGTGGAGCTTTGGGTCTTGCAGTGATGATAAATGCTGAACGTGGTGTCCTGGCTCCGTTTTCTCTCCTTTCGGCTGCTTATTCCCAGGATGTGGCAGCATAGCTGTTGCCTGTTATCCGATTTACCAGTTGCTCGTAAGGGGGTACCTGGTGGGAGCTGGCAAATCCATCATCGTGCTCATGTACCGAAGCGATACCTCTGGCCTGCAGGAGAAAAGACTAAATGAACCCAAAAGTAATGTGTATTAAAAGAAAATGTAAAATGGCAGAGGCCACATGAACTAAGCAGAGGTATTTTCTAGCTGTCTAGTCTAACGTTTGGTATCATTTTTCTCTAGGATTACAGGGGCTTTCACCTCATAAATTTGTGCCTGTTTGAGGTCGTTAATCTTTCTTTACATGTTGCCTTGCAATTTTAGAGCTTTGCCACCATCTGGGATCACATTTTAAATGGAGTTTCCACTCAGTACGTTCCTTTTCATGAAATTATTTATATATAGAGAAATATATAATAAATATATCAGGACTGGGTTGTTTTTAAACATTTTCAGTGCTTTCGCAAGGGCTTACCTTGTGTGGAAAAACTTGTCTTCTCTAATAGAGAGCCATAATAGTGACCAATTAAAGGATCACATTTGCAATATGCTTTTAAATGGCAATTTAAAATATTGGTGAGCGACCTGCCTCACGATCCGCCAGGGAAGGTGAGCTCCATCGGAGAACGCCAGGCCAGGGAGCACATCGCTGTGTCGGAAAATCTCGGAGTATGAGATGCACCAGGAAAGCACCATCTTTTGGCAACTGGATATCACAAACCTGGAGAAGGATTGCTGCAGCTTCCCCGTTGCCTTTGGGATGGGACCTTCTTGGTGAGCGTGTATTGCCCTTAGCTCCTCTTTCTTACAGACTTACCTTCCAGCCTGGTCCGCTCCCTAAACCAAACGTGACCCATCTCTGGTGCTCTTAATAAACAGGCCTTCTCCCCAAAGGCAGTAATGACCCGCCGTTGGTTGCACCAGCTTCTTCTGGCCCCGCCAGAGCCAAGATGTCTGTTCCAGGCCCTGCTAATTATTTTAGAGGGATTTTGAACAAATAAATAGCCTGAACATTTCAGCGGTTCCTTGGGTAATTTTAGCTCTGGACCCCTCCAAGAATGTACAGCATAAATAGGTGAATCTGTAATACATCCACAATTAACTCTATATACAGCGAGCAGCTCGGAGGCACGCTATGGAGGAATAGTGTCAATAAACAGGTATGCTGCGGGCCGTGGAAATGTGGTCTTTGTTATTGGAGAAGGATAGCTCTGACCAGGAGGTAGGGTGCAGTCTGGAAAAGCAAACAGTGCAGCTATAGATCCTTCTGCCCCCACCCAACTAGTTGGAATTCAGAAATCCGTCATTTCAGTGTATCCCTGCTGAAGTACATCCTCGCTCGTGCTGGTGTAAATCAGGGCTGACTCATCATGAGCAAAGCTTGGCTTTGTAGCTAAATGTCACGGATGTGGCAGGAAGGTTTCACCTACGCTAGTGACTTTGCAAGTGCAACTTAGTGAACAGGAAAAAAAGATTCCCCGGGATATTTTATAACGCCAAGGCATGAAATTGCACAGCAGAATTTTCTCCCAAGACCTTTTCCCCTTCGGCATTTGTAGCCACATGTGCAGCCATCATTCCCCAAGAAACCCAACGCCCAGACGTGAATCATTTCTTGATTTTTCATGCTTTTAACTTTTCATTGCTGAGGCTTCGCTCAGCCGGGAAAAGTAGGGACCTGTTTCAGCTTTGGAAAACCTTAGACGGAGGGACGGCTGGGGAAGGGAGTTAAAAATGAAACAGCAGATTTATATATATAAAAAGTAAAAATATATGTTCTACATCTGAAGTTTATTTAGGTCCTTTGGGAGAGTGGCGCGGCACTACGTCTCTACTAAATTGCCAACATTTTATGGTCGTGCTGGCACTGAGTCAAACACACATCTCCTTGGCTTGGGTTGCTGTCTTAAAGCAGGCAGATTCCAGTATGTTTTTCTATGAACTGAATATTACTATTGACTGGACAAGGGAAGCTCTGCCCAGCAAGAACATATAGGTAACTTTTCTTTCGGATAGATCTAGCGAGACTTAATTATATTGATATTGTGTGACTGAAGAGCCGACCCCTTGTGACCCACCCGGACATTAGATCTCTGTGCATTTTAAGACAGGTACAACTTTTTTTTTTTTTTCTTTTGATTTTATTTTGATTGGAATCATAGTAATAATTGGAAAGTTTCAAGGGGCCTATTTTTAGCCGGTTAGCTGTTGTGTATGCAAGTATGTTAGTAGCATGCACGTGGAGCCTTGTGCGCATGAATGTATGTATAAAATACACACGGCACAAGGTACCGCTGGGATTTACACAAGAGGCTGAGCAGTTTGCTGCTCAATTTCCTTTCAAAACCCTTGCCTACATGTGTATCTTTGTGCAAAATCGCTAGGTTGTTCATCAATCAAGGTTGCTGCACACGTAGAGCACCTACCACAAAGCCTCACCGGCGAGCGGCGAGGAAGCAGCAGCTCTCCGTAATCCCCCCCTGTTATGAAGAAGGGTGTTTTGCAGGAGTCGTTGGTTACTATACAGCACGAGATGGTCTGACTTCAGTCAAGACACGCATCTTCCCACACTTCCCAGCAGCTGGGAGTGACCCGGTTTATCTCCTTTCTGCTTGCTGCCTCTTGCTCTTCTGCCCGGGGCTGGGAAGCCGTTTCTGCTCGGGCTTGGGAAAGTGGAGCTTTGATCTGCAGATGCGTAAGGAGGAAGGGTCAAGATCTAAAGCAGAATAGACTGGCAGAGAAACAGCCTGTTGGATCATGTTGATCAAATTATGCTCTGCGATGGAGAATCTCTTTTATTTTTTGGTCCAGAGTACAAGAGAACTGAGAGCTTTTCTTTGAAGCTGAGAAGATGAGTTCATGCCTCAGTGCCTTGGGAAGCTGGAGAACTGTGCTTTACAGTTCATCTGTACCTTCCACAAACGCTCAGGAAAACATTCAATAATACCTCTCAGCCTGGTTTTCCAGGGTACTGCTCTTCTTCACACCTTTCTGTTTGTGCCAAAGGCTTCCCTCTCTTTTGACTGTTGGAGTCTCCGGTGCCCGCAAGCTGTTACTGAAGTATTTGTTGCGCCAAGTTAATTCTATTTCTTTTGACCGAATAGTTGCTTCCTCTCATAATTTATTAATATTTGCTGTTGTTCCATTTCCTTCTGTTTTTCAAGATTTTTCTGCCATTAAGCGCGCTCAGATTTGAGTGGTTTGGTTAAGTAGGTGCCTTTCAGTGGGGAAAGAAATGATAGTATCTAGAGTGTATAGGAATTATTTATGGCTCGCTTTGTTTTTCCCCAAGCCAGATTTCTGCGATGGGCACCCAGGGTGATACTTCGAAAGGCTGTCCTTAGCGTTGTTTTAATATTAACGCCAAGTATACTTTTGGTTATCTGAATCAATAGATAATAGGAGTTTACCTTATACAAACAGGTAGAATAATGGATTTTTTGTTCACCTTTCTGAAACTGATTCATTCATAACTTGCTACTGTGTTTTGAAAGACGCCTTGTGAGTTTGAGCTGTTGAGGTGCTCGGCCGAGCGAGCAGATAAAACAGAGGCTCCTGAAGCCGTGCCATGGTTTATTGTGGAGAGAAGGAAGGTAAAACCCCGTCGCTGCAAAGGATAAAACTTACTTGATCTAGCTCTGGGCTCCTCCTCGTTTGTGATCTTGAGAGAAGAGGGTCTTCCCTCCCCTCCGACTTCACCTCCCATGCGGCACGGTTACTTGCATGGGATTTGTGCCGCTCACGCTGTAAGAATAACATCGCCAGCCCTGTCTGAGCAGTGGGTTGTTCGAGGACAATGTGGGACTTGTTTTCATGCACACGTGTAGGAGAGCCTGGAGATTTCCCTAGGCTGAGCTGGGGTATCTAACACTGGGATTAAATACGCCGTCGGAGTTTATGTAATGCCATACCAATAAGGAGGCTGAGAGGAGAGACCATGTGCATTTACAGTCCCAGAGAAGAGCGTTTACTCTGGTGTATAATAGCCTTCTGTTGGGTTTTAGTAGCGTATAGTTTAGTAAATTAGGAGTCTTCAGGTACTTAGCACTTTAATGGTTCTCACTAAGAACATAATTAAACCATAGACCCCTTAGGGAGAAAAAACAGTTTATTGTGCATATTTTTAGAATCTGTTACCAGCCCTCATAAAACCTGGTAGATACAAGCCAGAGAACATGCCTTAGCTGGCGACCCAGAATCCATTCAGCCGCCCCCGCCGAGTGTCGCCCCGCAGTCACACGTTACAAATCTGCCCCGTGAATTATGGAATTAATTTTCCCCAATCTGATTTCAAAACGCATTTGCAGCGCAGTTTTTCTCCGGCTGCTGGAGGTGTGAGGGAGGCAGGAAGTTTATTATATTGCACCTTGTGCTGACACATAAAGCTGGTTTTGGCTAATCGTTTTTTTATTTAAAAACATTTTATGTTTCACAGAGGTATCCAGAAATGAGGCTTGTTGGAGACAAGGGCTCTGCTCTGTTCCTCTCACCATGCGTCTGCCTTGGGCTTGTTTATTTAGTTGCATCTGACTTGGAGCTGCGTTTTTCTGTGCCTGTGTGTGTCAGGAGTTCACAGTTCTCGATGTAGGGGAACTCCTGGCCGCTTCCTAGGATGCTTTTCCTTGCAAAGCAGCCACAAAGCAAAGCGTAAAGCTCAAAATCCCCAGCGAGACAAGCCGGGTGAAGTGATCCTGGAATGCTTTTCCCTCCTCCCGGGTTCTGACACCGCCGCCTCCAACACCGCCGCGATGTTTCCGTAGGGTATGATTACACTGGGAAAGCACTAGGCATGCCTGTGGTGGGCAGGTACCCCCTCTAACCCCAGCGATGCACCCCAGCAGGACCCACCGGACGGGCCGTCGGGTGCCCCCAGCACCCCTGGGCAGCGGTTGACTGGGGCAGAGGAAGGAACCAGAAAGCTTTCCAGTATCACAGGTGCCTGCGCTCGGGGCCGCTGTGATTCACACGTTGCTCTGGGTCTTTGCTCTTGCCTCAACACCCCCTCCCCGAGTAAACACGGCTTTCTCCCCGGGAAACCTGTGCCGCGCTACACCCGTGCTCGCAGCATCTGGAAGGCATTGGGAGGAACACACACACACAGAGCGCTCTCCTCCCCCAGCAGCCTTTAAACGAATTTCTGATACACGCGAATCGCTTCTCTATCTCTGTGTTTTGTTTTCCGTACTTGAGGTTTACACACCGGAGAAGTGGCCGCAGCGGTGGGGAGGAAGGGTCCCGTACTGATAGTGCCCCCAGAGGCTCCATCACCAGCGCTGCTCTTATCAAATGCATTTCTTTCCCTCTGTCAAATCAAATGCCGAGGAACCCTGTGTTATTCATGGTGTGTCTGCTGCTGTTCTAGACTTTCAGTCTTGCTTGTCATTTGAGTTATCTTGCCTGTCGCACAGCATTGCCCCCGCTGACACCGTGATGGTGTCAGTGCTGATAAGGTGAAGGATGGAAATGCTATAGCACCTGGGAGTGAATTATTAACCCACGCCAGATTTCTGTACTTTGCTTCTCCTTTTTCCCCATTTCTACTTCAGGATAAGAATTAGGCTGCCGCTAAAAGCCATAAGCCACAGCAGACCCAGCTGGCCAGCCCGGGCTGTTCCCACACGAGCCCGCACGTGGCTGCAGCGTGAGCCCAAACCAAGAACTTTCTTCTGCTTCTTGTCCCACTGCACTGCGTCTAGAGGCAAGAATTTTATCTTTCTGCCCTTAAGCACAGCAGGCTGGGGGGAAGATGTCTTGAGTCCCAGCCCAAAGCAACGAGCGGGATTTGCTGGCTGTGGTTGGCCTTGACGGATGAGGGCATCAGCGTGAGTCTGTGATGGAGAGCCAGGGGATGGGGGAACCGAATGGCACGTTCGATAGCTAAGGATGGTCCTTGCTTTAAAATTAAACAGTGTCAGCCCAGCCCTGCAAAGCCACAGTCAAATATATCACTGCTCAGCGCCATCGCATTACGAGAGTTAATTACATGTGTAAGTAGGTATGTAATTACACGTGTAATACTGCCTGTTCTCCGTGGTCCCCGGCCATAAGGGCTGCCTGCGTCGAAGGGAGCGGATCCAGGCACGCTGCCGATGGGGAGACAGGCGGCGGCTGCGTTGCAGGAGGGGATAAGCAGGAATGCCGCCTTCCTGCGGCTCTGGTATGTTAGAATCGGGCAGTTACGCACTGGAAACCGGCTCATCTCGGGCTAAACGTTACAACCTGTAGGGCTGATACCTCATCTAGGTCAGTTTTGGTTAAAGCACTTAAAAAAAATTAAAAATAGAAGAAGCCGAGAAAGCAACCTGCCGTTTTGGAAGGATAAAAGCATTTCTCAGCAATTTGGGATCAAGGTAAAAAAAATCTCCTTGTGAGCCTCCCTGACGTTCTGGGAATGCTCAAGAGCAGTCCAACAAGCAGATTAACTCGAAACAGGTCCCGTGCGGAGGGGAAGGACCCTCGGTGGCACCCGGGGCTGCTGCTGCCCCGGGATGGGGGGAGCCCTGACCCCCCACCCCCTTGCCGGAGCGGACTTGGCAGAGCTCCTTGACCCCGACACCGCTCCATCCGGCACCGCTGTCCGAGGAAGGAAGGATGCGGTCTCCTGTCCTAAGGGGTTACAGCAGCCTCAAACCCATATAAAGCAACAGCTTTATTAATCCCAGCTTTGCTAATAAGGAATTACAATAGTTGTGGGATTTGGCAGTGGAAGCACACTCAGTTGCCATGCATCGTACAGTATTTTCCCTGTTTTGTTTGTATTTTTGATTTAACTACAAATAATTTAAAGATGTGTTGTGTCTCCTTCAATTAAAATTTGCATCTTCATCCTCTCTTTTTTTTTGTCGCAGTTCTAAAACAATACTAACGAATTTGAGCTTGTCAGATATGCTAAGATAAATTGGTAACTTCATTCTTTCTGCTAAAATTGCAGCATTTCTAAGGGTAGCAGTTATTAACCAATGAGGATTTGGTTTTGTTTCCTTTGTAAAATTTGCAGCTTTATTGTACTGGATGGAAGATCTCCCGGTGTCAAAAAATTTCAGGCTGATAGAAGAATAATATTGTCACAAGGCCAGTATGTAAATACCTTAACCAATATAGCATGTTTAGAGGCATTACACTTCCCTCTCCCAAATTACGATTTTGGAAAGCAACTCTACCACCACATTTATTTCAAATTTAAACATTTTGAAAGAATATCTCCTAGGTCTCGAAATCTGGTTTCCATTCCTGGCTGTGTTTGACCTACTGTGTGACCCTGAGAAAATCTTTTTCTCAGTTTCTGTATCTGCTTAGTTGCTCTGATGATCTTCAGCAGTCATGCAGAGCAACTTAACATCCGTTGGTGTCGAGCTATGTGTAACATTTCAGTATTAAATAATAGTGGTTTAATTTCAGATGAGTGGGTTTTGGTAATGATGAAAAAAGAGAAAATTAAAACTCTTGGGTTTTAGATGGTGTGTTGGTTTAAAAATTCCTTGGGTTTGCATGAAGAAAATTGAATGAAGTAATTTTCTCTAAAAAGAAATGAGTGCCCAGAGGCAAAGGATGGTTCTTCTGCGAGCAAACTTGGGGAAAGAAACAAGGAAAAAGGCCAAGAGCTCTGTAGCTCCCTGCAATGATGAGCCTTGGAGGGGGACTGATCCTTTTTTTCTTCCATCTTTCAGACGCAGCCAGTGCCCAACCCCATCGCCTACTTCATGCATCGCTCGCCGTGGTGGTTTCATCAGTTCGAGACCCTGGTCAATCACTTCATCGAGCTGGTGGTGCCGTTCTTTCTCTTCCTGGGACGGCGGATGTGCGTCGTACACGGCCTCTTGCAGATCCTCTTCCAGGTGAGATGCTCCTGGGTTTCCTTCATAAGGGTCACATCTTCACCCGGGGTGGAGCAGAGGCGGTTCGAAGGGTGTAAAACCTCTCCCGCTGCCTGCGCCTGGGGGCCATGGGGTGGGCTGGGACCTGGATGGCCGAGATGCAGACACGCATTCCTAACGCCGGCTCCGTAACCGGCAGCCAGGACGCGGGCACGCGTGCCGGGAGCGGCGGCGGTGTGGTTCGCTGGAGCCTGTCTTCTCCGAGCAGGAGCAGCAACCAGAGGAACTGACTCAATCGGCAGGTCGAGAGTTCAGGCTCAAGCGAATTAAGATGATTCACAGCTATTAACTGTTGGCGCTCGGGTGGTTTGCGCTGGCATGGCTGCTCTTAGTGTGTTGCTGGAGGTTTGTTTCCCTTGCCGCTGGTTTGGTTTCCATTCATTGGGATGGCAGAGAAATGTCAGCCCAGGACTAGTGCACAGGGTCTGATCCGGCAGCTGTGGAAGGCTAGGATGAATTCTTGCAATTTCTCCGAAAGTTAATTTTTTTAGACTTCTTTCACCCTTTGAAGGGATCTTTTTATGTTTAACATTCAATATCTCTGAAAACATTTGAGCTGCTTTTTACAACCACCAGGTTTACTGAGCCTAGGTTCATAGTGAAACTAATTTCTTCAAAAATTAATGGCATTCACATTCCAGTTGATTTTGTTGGGGGTTTTTTTATACATGAAATAATTAAATCTGTGCAAAAGTCAGAGGACAGAAGCTCCTGCGCATATACTTCCCTACTCCGCATCTGATTTCTGTCATCTCTGACCCAGCAAAGAGCTCAGTAAACCCCAGCCACTCTGACTTGCAGAAGCGCAGCCCTTGCTGACTGCAGTGTTTGTTCAATATCATTTCAGCATCATGAAATTCATATTCGGTAGCTGTTCCTGCTTCCTGTAAATACGTGTGATGATTAAACTGGAGAACAGCTTATAAACTCTTACCGGCAAACCACAAAAATGCTGATCGGATTTTAAAGGGCTGACATAAAACCCGCAGGATTTGTGCCCTCGCAGAGATGCCCACTCCTTCTCCTGCTCCCGAAACGCATCCTGTTGTGTCTGGGTACCACCGAACATACAGCTTGTACCTTTGCTCGCTCAACACACCTTTTAGCGTCAGGTTTTTTTTGTTAGGATGGATCTTCTCAGGCAGCTGGAGTTCCCGGCAGCGGGGCAGAAGAGGTCTGACCCAAAGAGGTGCCAGTTCTGTTTGCGATGGGCATCGCACCTGAGGTTTTCGGTATCACTGGAAGGATTAGTTTCAGCCCAACCCTAAAAAAACCTGCTCTTTTGTCTCGTGGACAAAGCAAAACATCCCATCTCTGTTGGCTGCTCGTTGCAGAAGCAGGCGGGCGTTGAGACGCAGTGGAGATCGGATTAGCAAGCAGGAATTGCGAGTAGAAATACTTTTGCGTGTAAGGAAGCGTAGGGAGGGCGGTGATGGCTCTTTCTAAGGTGAGCAGACCTAGAAAGGAGCAGAACACACCACGGCGAGTGGCCTGTCAGAAAACAAACCACGTTGCCAAATTCCCCGGCTTTGGCACGGCTGTCGTGTCTCGGGGCAGAGCTGTCGTGCTCTGCTCACTTCTGTGTTGGCAGAAAAATGATAGCGTAATGGCCTGAGATAGTGATGCTTTGTCTTCCCATCTCTGCCCGAAGAAACTTCCGTGACCGAAGAGCCTGACCAAACGCTCCTCTCTCATCCCCCTCTCGGCTCTGGGTTTCTCCATCCTTGCCGAGTCCCGGGGCACACGGGGGATGTACCCCGAGCCCCCGGCCAGGGCTCTGGGGCTGGCACTCGCCTCCAGCACCCTCACGGCTCCTCCAAGGGCCCCTAACGAGCAGCACGACTGTTTGTGTGCTGGGCGACTTCAGACGGAGCCAGTGGGATCTGAAAAAGCCAACTACATACAATAAAGGCTCATAATGACATATTGTAAATGCATGCATCTAACCACCCTTTAATTGGCGCTTTATTGATAGTTTGCAATTACTGACTTATTTCTATCATGAGGGGAGTCTGCAAAGGAAAAAAGGGTCCCAGTGTAAAATGCAGCTCTGGTGCATTTATAGCATTTCAACAAAAACCTGTTTATTTAATATTTACTGCCCTTTTCTTCATTCAGAATGACTTTTATTGACAATACTTCTGCTCTGCAAAGGAAGCAATAAAGTTTAATGTTGATATACCACTTAATTCTGCTTTTCAAGATTTGAATTGACATTACATGCAAGTTTTATTGGACATTTTATAATTGTTATTGGAGTCATGGTGGCTAGGCTGAGTAAGTGTATTTTTCCAGATTCCAACTGGCCTGGAGAATATTGCTTTGTCAGGAACCCAAAAAAAGTTGTGCTTTAAAGAAAAAAGTTTTTTCTTTTTTTCAAGTGTGAACTTATTCTTCTTGCCTAGTTCACCACGTTTGTAAGGAAAAAGCCTTAGTGAGTTTGGGAACGTCAGAGAGGAGGGGCTCGGCAGCCCGCCGGCTCGGCAGAGCGGAGAGCGTGCCGGGAGGATGGATGTCTGTTCCCCACTGGATTCCCGTGGGGTTGTGCTGGTCGTGCCATAGGCAGAGTGTGGTGGTCCCGGTGTGCCGGACCGTCCTGGGCCACCTACGGTGAGGGAGATTTGGGCGATGATGACTGAAACACACACTGCGTAGGCGCGTCTCTGCACCGTCCCCTTCCTGTGCTCGCCCACCCACCCGTGTCCTCACAAGACCTGAAGCGGGGAGCCCGAGGAGCCGGGACACCCCACGGTTTTGGTGCTTCGTGGGCATTGATGTTGCTGTGATCTTGGTTCGGGGTCTGCCTGCTCCGATACGAGTCCCCGTAGCTTGAGCTTCCAGAAATCTCCCCCTTTGGCTGCTTTTTGATCTCGAGTAAATTGGACAGTCTTACTTATTGCAAGCCTCTCGATATAAATAGTCTTTGCTTAAAAAAAAAATAATCAAGGAGTGGGTTGAATGCTGGCCAGTTCCCATTAGAAAAATCATTATTTATTGTTGCTAACCACCAGATCGGGGAGGGCTTTGCGATTTACAGCTGTGGGTGTAGTTTTTGCAGGACATCTGCGCACAGAGAGATTCTCAGTCAGATCGCAGCGCCCAGAGCACGTTTACCAGGATCAAAGGTGAGTAGAGAGAAAATGTCATCCAAGATTTTAACAGCCAGGCCCCATCAGCTGCTTGTCCCCGGGGCGGGCTGCGGAAGAGCTCCCCAGCCGCCAGCGCAGCTGCTGGCGGTCCCGGCCAGGGGCTCGGGGCTGGGGACTGTCCCCACGCAGTGGCGTGGGGGTCCCACGCACGGCAGGGACGGTGAGAGCAGGCGCGTGTCCTCCGCGCCGGTGACTCTCTGCTCCCAAGAGAGAGGTTTGAGAGGGCTGCGCTGACCTTGTCACTAATTGCTGCGCGAAACCCCCGTCCCAAGGAGGCTGATTGCACTGAAGAGAAGGCCAAGGAGGGGAAGCTCTGGGACATGGCAGCTCCGAGGTTGAGGAGCCTCGCTCGGCCGTACAGCCGGTGCAGCCAGCAGGCAGGTTCGTGCTCAGCAGGACTAGACAGCTTGACTGTGCCCATCTTGCTTTGTGCCATCGCACGTGTCCCAAAAGCAAAGGCTCCCAAACTCCCGTCTGCACAGGTTGACATCACCCCACGAGGCGTTTTTCTTCCTGTGGTGCCTGCTGGGATTCAAACCCCTTGGGTTTCTGAGAGCCAAAGTAGTGCATCGACCCATCCCGCCTGCAAGGGAGCCTGCTCGAAAGATCTCAGACGGCGCGAAAGCGTTAGCAGGTGATGGTGGCAAAGCCTCCCCATTAGACTGTCTGTGCTGAGAGCATCCCTTTGCATTTAGAAAGAAACCTTAGGTGAAGGGCAGCCAATTATAGAGGTTCTCCAAGGTAAATATGCAGCATTGTTTCAAAAAAACATTCTTTCTAGCATTTACGGTACGTAGAAATCCAAATCTAAACCAGAAATTAAACTAAATGAAGGCTTAACTTTTCAACTTCGTTAGGGATTTATTGTAAGCAGGTGCCAGACTTGACGTGCCGAGTAACACTGCTGCAAATTGTCTCTGCCAGGAATAAAGCTGGAGGAGAGACTTGTAACTCAGCTCCTTCCCTGCTCGGCTCTGCGCTCCAGCCCTGTAAAATCAGGCTGGTGAGAAATGGTCAGTGTGAGCCACAGAAACCTCCAAATGAGCCTGAGGTGGAGTTTGCCCTTTGCTCATATACAACCGAGGGTGCTTAGAGTTTTTGAGAGTTTGCTAAATATCGAAAGCTTTTTGCTACCACTTACTGTCATCCTTCCTGGGGAGTACAGGGACATTTTATAGCTGCTGTGTAGAGGCAGGACCATGTTCGCCAAGATGCTCGTGTCTGGAGCAGGGACCTGTGCATCTCCTCATTAGGGTTAAACTTCCAGTGCTGGGGTTGGGGTTTTGGACACCGTCTCTAATTCATAAGGATGGGATTGTTTTCACTGAATGTCTCTTGATGGTGGCTACTGAATGTGATGTTCGCTTAACGGGATAGAAATCCAGCTGCAGGTGGTCGCAGTGGCCAATGTTTTACAGATCGCTTTGATGAACGATTCTTTCATTTTGCGTCTGATGGTACCAATTGGCTGATTTTGTAGCAGTGTTGGGATCTGAGCCTCAAAAATATACATGTAGATCTGAAGTACCCCAATGTTCAGGAGAAATCAAGTCCAAAATGTGGCTGTTAGTATCTGGAGGGGGAAGAAGAGGTCTTGGAGGGTCTTGGAGACCACAGGTGAGGTCTGGACGCTGTTATTCTTGGTTCTGTAGAAGCATGAAGCCAGAGCCTGCCCGTGCCCTGAGGAGCTTGTGGTTTTAAGGGGAAGGGAGGATGAAGGTGCTGCGTGGGAAAGGCAAGTCCTTTCTCCTGCCCACAGGTCGGTGGCACAGGACCCCTTCCCACCACACCACCTACGAGAGCATCGCGTTGTCTCCCCCCTCTCCCCGCCGACGCTTCCATCCCCCGTGCACACACGGTCACCTTTGCCTGCCCGTAGGTCCGTCCCCGCGCTCAGCCACCCACAGCCGGCGAGAGCCGAGTACCAGCGTCCGTGGGTGAAACCGGAGAGGGTGCAAACCCACGGCCCTGCTGCTCTGCGGGTGTTTCGCTGTTCTCTACAGCTGGCTCCTAAAACCCTGAAGCTGCATGTTTTTCACGACGTCTAATGCGCAGCTTACACCAGCAAACGTATTTCTTGGCTCCTTAAGCCAGGCAGTAAAATTACACTGCTTGGCAAACGAGTTGATGAGGGGAAGCGAGAGGAAAGCCAAAAAGCCAGCAAAAAGCCACCTTGCCCCTACGAGCTGGCAGGTAGTGCTGGGTTAGAGAGCACGGCGAGGAGGCTGCAGTGCCTGGGCGGGAGGGGGCTGAGGTTTCTTACAGCTGGGGGCTGGTTTCGGCTGTGCCAGTTGGGAAGGAGCTTCAGTATCGCAAAGGTGAAATCCAGAAATAAATAAATAGTAAATGGAAAGTATAAGGCTAGCGCTGTTGGACAGGCAGGGTCATTCCTTTGCTTCCACGGCCCTGTTTTGGGTCATAGTCATATAGGCACAGTTTGGGGTTTTTTAGGATGCGGGGAGAGTTTTAGGCCTTCGAATCCCTTTGGATTTGAATGAATCTGGGGAGCCTGACTCTCCTTTCCGTGGCCCCTGAACGCTCCTGGCACGTCCTCCTGCGTGGAGCATCCTCTGCGCAGCCTCGTGGCTGGGGATCTCCCGGCGGGGGGCCGTTCGTGCCAGGATGAGCTCAGCCCCCGGCATCACACGTCAGGACAGAAGTTCCCCGAAGGAGCCAGAGCGGCGAAGCCTTGGGGTTGCCAGTTCTTCACTGCCACCGGTCCTCCTCCCGCGGAGGTTTGGCAGCGGGCTGAAATTCGGGCTGTCCCAGGTTGTTTTTCAGCAGGAGCCATATATAAAGCGAAGGGATGACAATGCCAAGAGCGAAGCTGAATTCCAGCCTTGCGGAAGGCAAAGATAAAACCTCCGCAGCCAAAACCCCCTCGAACTCAGAGCTCTGACAAAGCAAGCTCCCGAGACAGCTCTCGGGGTCCGGCCAAGGAGCTGCGCGGGAACGCGGCAGCTTTACGAGCTGGTGGAGGGCCAGGGGGGAGGACCCGCTGAGATGGAGCCCCTGGGGTGGGGGGGGCTGTGGCAGAAACCTCCTGCCGTGGAAACCTCCGGCTCTTTTCCCTCGGAAAACAAGCTCTGAGCACTACCCTTGCCCAGCCGGGCACTGCATTGGAGACTCGCAGCCCCTGCCCTCCTGGGAGCCGGGAACATGCAGGAGAGTGGGCAGGAAAGTCATTGTCCTCTTCTTTTTTTTTAAGCAGAAAACAGTTATTGAATAAATAGATATTTTCTGCCCTTTTTTCCCTTGGCTTGGACAAACCCCAACCTCCTAAAAATTTTGATGGAAATGGACGTTTTCCTCTAGTTGATCCTTTTCCCATCTCCTCTCCAAAGCTGTGCATGGGAGGCAAAGCGGGGGTTTTCCCCCCTCTCTTTTGGGAGGGGAGGACCAAGCCCCCCGCTTCCACCGCTGCTGCCTCTGCCACGCCGCAAGACGTTGGAGGGATGAACTGCCCTTCCAGCCACACACGCGCAAATTAAATCATGCTGTTGCAGTGCCACAGCTGCAACATATTGTGTTGCTGACTTAGGAGGTAGCAGAGGTCACAGCAGCAGCCCAGAGAGAAGGAACAAAAATTAAACGGCTCCCCCCTTCCCTGCAGAAAGTGTCTGAATCCAGTATTTGTTTTCACTTGTCAGATACTAGCTCGGTTTTGTTCTTTTTCTTACACTGGTGTAAATCAGATGTGTCTCCAGGAGGATTATCGGGGTTACACAAGTCCCAGGCTTGTGGCAGAAGAATCAGGCCCTTCAGTCGTGCTTTAATTTTGCACCTATAGGACATTTGCACTGCTCAAGTAGTTATTTTTCTTTATTGATGCAGAGTAGCGTCGTTACCTCGTGAACACGCTGTGCATGAGAATAAAGCCGCTGCCCCATTTGCCGTAGGAGCCACCCCAGGGTTGCTGGGAGGCAGCAGCCAGAAAATTCGGGCATCCATTCTGCACCTCTCCCGTAGAGATCGGCAACGTGAGTACCCTGGAGTTAAGACCGTAAAAGAGACTGCAGATGGTATTCCTCCAGGTGATATTCCCAGGCCAGGCTCTGATTTCACTTGCAGATCCCCCGCGAGGTCGGATGCTGGGGAGCGTGGTCCCCCCGGACCAGCATCACTGGCAGCAGCATCCCCGGGAGGGTGCGAGCGGGTGGGTGTTCCCTGCTCGGGCTGGGCAGCAGCACAGCCTTTCCCCTGCGAAAACAAAGAGGAAATTCAGCCTTCACAAAAGTCCAAATTTTGTTGATTTTGTTGTGGTTTAGAAAAAAACAACAAACGGAAAACGTCCCAGGAAAATTAACAGCAGAACACGAGTTTGCTGCTCGGGGAGGAACGGTCCGATGGAAAATAGTTTTGCAGCTCAATTGTTTAAAAATCTGCTTTGGGCTCAGGTCTGAGACGGAGGACGCGGGGAGAGCGTTTTAAAAGGTTGTTTGGGAACCTTGAAGCGCTGGCCTGGGATGACGGAGATTAATCATCAGCGCCGCAGCCTCCGGGTCGCTCGGGCCAGCCCTGCGCACCCATCCCGGTCCCACGGGCGAGGGGCGGCCGGGGTCCTCCTGCCCCTCGCTCCCTGCCCACACAGGTCCTCCAGCCGCCCGCGCTCAGCCCTGGCGCGGCTCCAGCTCGGCTTTTCTCGACAGCAAAACTAAAGGAATGTGAAATCAAAGGAGTTACGGGGCAACTGTTACATTTAAGCCACCTTAAATTAAATACCAAGCTGTACCCACCCCCAAAAAACAATCTAACTTAAGCAGGCAGAACCCAAACTATTTAATTACGTCTATATTTGATTTCACGTCCAGCTTGATAGTATCTGTTGCGAGGCGAGGCTGCCATGCCAGACACGAGAATACCAGCACATACCACCCCAAATCAGTAAATAACGCTGCTCGTATAATGGTGTCTGGTATTAGTTAGCAACAAGTTAAGTTCTTGCATTCTGCAGTAGTCGGAGTGACTTAGAAACACTTACTGTTAGCCATAGGAGTGCATTTAATTAGCTTCTGATTCAGGGGACTAGGAGTTTTTTTCTCCTCTTTTTTTTTTTTTAAATCATTAAATAAAGTGTCACCCCTAGCCAGTGCTGTAAACTCTATTTTGATTGTGGCTGCAATAACCCCTTTGGGCGTCATTCAAATTGTACTAAACAGTTTCTGGAGAGTGCTGGTTTCTCTCAAAATAAACCAAAGTCCAGCTTTGACAAGCTCTAATGAAAAACAAATTGTTATATTACTTAGAAAAATAATTTGAAGGAAGTCTGAATTAGTTGTAAAGGTGGAAAAGGTTCAGCTACTTGAAAATAGAAATTTGGAAGGTATTTATTTTAACCATTAAGCCAGCGGCCTTGAAATACAGCCTTGTTTGTTACAGAATGCGCCTAACGAGAGACATGAATCATGCTGTTAATCAGTATGGGAACTTGATTAATTGGAAGGGGGACCGTCAGTGACTCCAACAGGCGGAGCCGCCTGGCAGCAGTCTGCGCCGGAGCCCTGGAGCTGGTGTGATTTACCATCAGTCATCCTGCTGGCACGCAGAGAGAAACTTTGGAGGGATCCCACAGCCTTGGGTTTGCGGGTTGTTGTTTTTTTTAAATTGAAAATAGAATGTGGTTATTTGGGACACTGCCGGCCTTTGATTTTTGGTGCCTATGCGTTTGGTCGTCCAAGTTGAAACGTGCTGGTTTTCCACGGAGGAGGGTTCAGCGTGTCTTGGAGGCACCTTGTTAAGGTGTCCTGGGCCGGGATGCCTGTCGTCTCACCTTTGCTACTGACAGTGGTTTTGCTTATTAAACCGGAGAGCGAGATTTTTACACCCAGCTATGAAATCAGATTTGCATGGGAGGCCCCTGGGATGCAGGGTGCTGCCCGGACTATAAAAACGCAGCAGGAAGGTCCATATTAATTTTCGGTGTTGACTGGGACTCTTGGTTTTGGGGCCAGGAAGAGGTTGAGTGAGTTTGGCCATCCAAGAGCACTGTTCTCTTTCAGAGCAGCGTATATTTGCTCGTGTGGCAAAAGGGTACGGTGGCGGGAAGGGCAAAGAGCGTGCGGCCGTGCCGCGGGATGAGTTCCAGCCGAGTTTCAGGTTCGCGGTGGAAGGTGCCACGTGTGCCGGGCTGTCCCAGGGACGGCAGCCCGCTTCGGTGCCGTCGGTATCTCTGTGCCACAGTGACCGCCGTGGCCAGGCCAGGGAGACCCGGGGACCGGGTGGGCTCCGGCGGCCCCGTGTCCTTGGGCGTATGGCTGAGCACTGACGTTCAGAGATCACAGGTTAGATCCCCAAACTGCAGGACTTGCTTCAGTATAATGAAAATGCAACCGGTTCTCTCTGCCCTTGGCATTTCTTCTGCGTTACAGCCTTCCAGGGTACTCTCAGGTCTCATTTTCTGTGCTGCTCTGTGTAGGCTTTACACCACTCTCCTCTTCGCACTACATGAACACCTTCCAGAGCCGTATTAAATGACATGGCTGACATCCACCACACGTGGTCCGTCCTTTGCCAAGGGAAGAGGCTGTGGAGTACTTAGGCTCCTAGGGCTCTGGGGCAGGGTCGGGGTTTTTTTTTTCCTCTGTTTTAATTTTGCATTTGATTTTGAAGATTTCTCTGCGATCCAGAACCTTTGTGTCTGCAGTCCTCTAGCAGAATTTCCAGGTGCTTGGGCTCGAAGAGAAAAATCAATTACGACGATGTTGTCAGTGAGACGATATGAGTTGGCGAGGCTGCAATAGTTTCAAAACATCTGCACTTTCCAGATGTGATTCGCTCGGTGCTATGCTGCAGCATTTGGGTCCAAACAAGGATGGGAGATAAAGTATGTGTTGCACATGTGATTGCATGTATGTGTAAGTGTACGTATAAAACATTATGTCTAATAAGAGCCAGACCAGCTATAAACCAGAGATGTTACTGAAGTCAATGACATGATCTTGAACATGCACTGTTACCATATTTCCAGTGATGATTATTTATTTATGTTTAGGTGTAGCTACTAAAGCTAACTAAAACCATTACGATCCATTAACGTTGCCCAAGCCAAAGGACTCGCCCACTAATACGTGTCAAATGTCTTTAAGCTGTAGATTTATCCAGTTTCGGTGTAATGGCTTGAAGTGATGGTAAAGTTCTTCCAAGTTTAATCACATTTTCTGTACCTTATTCCTGATCTGAACTGGTCACACTGCATCTTCCCAGCCCTTGGCTCTCACCAAGTGCTTTGCTTTTCGGCAGGGTGACAGTGGTGGTGGTATTTGGATTTTGCTTTCTCTCCTCCCACCATCTAGATTACGGGACCTTTAAATAATGTTTTATATTCCATTTCAAAAAAAGAAGAAATCAGAACAGCCTAACTGGAAACAGATGGCAGATTATGAACTTTTTTTAAAGGGAATTTATAATACATGTATTATGAAGAGAATCATTTAATAGTGTCAGATGTAGACGTGTGAAGACAGAACGTGCCCATTCGAGGAGTGGAAGGGGCTGGGAGTGGGCTGTTGCCTTTGGTGCGGTGTTCTTGGGGGCGAGGGGAGGATTTTGCTGCAGTTATCGGCTACAGCGAGCTCTCCTGGCTGAAATGAGGGCTTCCTACCATTACTGCTCTTTAGTCTTTCCTCTGGTATCACTGGCTGGCGGAACAGTTTTAATTAAACGCTTACCTGGGGTTTCTGGGTTCAGGTTAGCAAAGCCAGGGAGCCCAGTGGGTCAGAGCTCCTCTGAACAAGCTCTCCCCTCCGTGTGTTGAAAATCTGACTCTGTCGACTCTGCCTTTAGCCGTGTCCAAATTTCCCTGCGGAGATACAGCTCTACGCATCTTCCTCAGCAGCAGGAGTCTTCCTCGGCGGCTTCGCCCGCAGGGAGGGGTGTGCTGGGGCTGAAGGGGGGTGCAGGCTGTCTGCGTGGCTGTGGTCGGCTGTGCTGGGACCTGACGGGCAAAGACCTGAGCTGCAGATACCAACTCGTGGGCCAGGTCTTCATTTGGTGCGATCGGGGTAACTCAAAGTTCATCGAGACTGCGTGCCCAGATGATACCTTCTGTCCTCCCAGGTGGTCAACTCAGCGGCTTTTTATTAATTTGCATATTTCAATAAGTGATTTTCTGCCGAGTTAAATTAGTGCATCTTTTATGTGTGTGCATAGTTGGATTTAAGCACACCTTGTGTCAGCTGAATGTACGGCCATCGAACTACCCACAGATCAGAGGTGCAAGTTTTACCAGCATCCCTTGCACAAAGATCGGATAGCTTTAATTAAAGCCATTAAAATGAATCCCATGTAATTTCAGAGTAAAGACAAAGCTGTGGAACTTGGTGTCCGGGCTGCTTAGGGATAGAGGTGAAGATGGATTTTGTAGTGTCCCGCTTTGATGAAAATAACTCTTTTGCTTGTTCTGGGCCAAGTTGCTGGGTTTAGTATTTCTCTGTAATGATGCTGCCTCCAGAGAGGTTTTATTTTGATTTGGAAGTGTTGGGATGAGGATGCGGCCCTGAGATACTTTAGCCCACACGCAGTTTACACAGCTGTATTATCTGATTCCCCAGGCACCACCAAAGACATTATCTCTTTGGTGATGCAACAGCTAGAAATTGCAGGAAACCTGTGTCACTCATTACTTTCATCTTCCTATAAAAACTGGGGTTTCTTGGAGCCGGTGACTCAGAGAAATCGCCGATTAGTGCAAGATACTGTTCGAGCAGCTGTGGTTTGTTTGCTGCGCTGGCTGAGATGAGTGATGTTGCACTTGGATGCAGGCAGCAGTGCCCGGCTCTTCCCGGGGTGCGCACCCACCCACGCGTGGGATGGAGACGCTGCACGATGGTCGGTGGTGATCCTTGCCTGGAGAATTGTTTGCAAGCCCCCAGGTCTCACCTTTCCTTTCCCTGGGGGTAATGTCGGCATTTTGCAGAAGGATAATGGATTTCTCTTGCTGCCATAAACTGAGTCAGTGGCTGAGCCTTGAGCCCCAAAACACCTTGTTCCAGGCCAGCGTTTGTAGCACGAGGTCTCACCTCTCTCGCTTTCCTCTGAGGGACTCTCACCTTTTTGTTTCATCTCTCCCAGGAGCACACTGACATTTTGTCTGTCCCTGGGAGGTGCTCTTGATTAACTGCTCGTTTCACACATATGCAACTCCCTTTGAACACGGGTTAAGGTAAACAGGAGGAACATAGGTTTGGTTTGGGCTTGGTGTCCACATGTGGAGCTATTCAGGAAAAGATATGGCACTTTAAATTTACACCCTACCTTAATTAGAAAAACTTGCAAGCCCTGAGAAGCCCTAGATGAGTGCCAGTTTTGCGAAGACTGAGAAAGCAAGTGCCTAAACCAGCGTTCCCTACTCATCACATTGGCACTTCTCGTGACTTGTGCTGATGAGGGAACAGATGAAAGACAAAATCCCAGAGGCTTTCTGGTAGCCATGCAGCTGATTCATTCAGCTAATAAAGATCCAAGGATCTGAACCCTCTAAAACCTTGAAAAGCTGGTTCCCTTATATGAAACATATCATTACTGAACTCATGCTGGCGTTAGAGGAAACATCTACATGTGCATAGCACGGGTCTCTCCCGGTTGCACAAATCATGTATACAAAGCGGTGCAATGGGAGCGTGGAGAAAGTTGAGCAGAAAAGCTCACAAAATAAGCAGTAAATCCTTAGAGCAGTTTGGGAATGTTTAGTACCAGATTATGGCCTGTGTGACATGGCAGTCGGGGTTGGTAGGGCACGTGAATTGATTTCTTGTACCTCGCGAGCGAACAAACAGAGAGGAGGAGAGGGTCAGGATTTTGGAGGAGCCCTTCTGCTTGCAATGGCAAGTTGCTGCCTGGCTGCCCCTCTTGCTTCTGGAGCGCCCCTGTGTCATCTTGGCTGGTTTCTGTAGCGTTTGGGTAACGCTCTGCATTGAGTTTGTGCCAACAGCCCGAACTGTAGCCGTTCTGGCCAGCTCGGCACCATCAGCTCAAGGTGGGCTTGTCGCATTCACAGCTGCGTGTGCTCCATTAACCTTTCTCCCCCAGGACGTAGCAGAACCTTCTTTTTTCCCCTCAGAAGGTGTGAAAGCCCCAGGTCTGCTCTGGGAGTCAGAGGAGTGCCCGAGCCTGCTGTGCTCCTCCAGCAGCAGTGGCAAGCCGTAGCCTTTGTAACCAGTGAAGCCATGAAAACGAGCAGGTGAAATGAGGAACCAAAACCTCCCGTGCCAAATGGTCTTTGCAAAATGCTTCCCCCCCGGTGTTTCATAGCGATGCTTTTCCTGTTCGTCTGCTCCTGTTTCAGGTCCTGAGCCGCAGGAATGGAAGTGACCCCTCGCCCGTATACTCAGATATTCGCCTCTGCATCCTCCTGGGGTGCAGAAGCAGTTGTTCTTATCTGCCTGGGTTTTCCAATGCCTGAAGTGTTAGGTAGTGCCTGGCAGGCACAGATCACTCTAATAACTGTACTGGTTGTTTCTTTGTGAAGCTCATCTTTTTCCTGGTAAAAAGAGATTGATGAATTTGTTTTCATCCTTACCTTAACCAATTCCTCTGCAGGAGCCATTTTTACCCAATTTCCAATGTCTTTTGCTAATACTTGCCTGGATGCTTGGGTCTGTGCTGCCCTGTGCCAGGAGTCCCGAGGCTGGTCAGCGTTCAAGGTGAGAGTTCCCTCTGTATCTCCTTCAGCTGCATCCTCCTTCCTTGAAGAGATAGTGGATTTCAGAAGAGGTTAAATTATGAAAGCTCAGGTCATTCTTCCTGAGCAAAGTAAGAGGTTAGGGAAAGAGGGGATTTGCTGAACTCTACATTCCTGTAGGATGAAACAGGTTGGGAGAGAAGGAAGGACAATCATTTCTCATCTGCCAGTCAACTATCACGTCATGGTCTACTTTAGAGCACCTGCCAGCTCCTGCTGCTAGGTGCGGTGGAGAGATGCAGAAATACAGGGGCAGTAGAAAACTCAGGACATAGTCAACATAAATTTAAAAATTTCCTCTGGAAAAACAAATCACACTGCATTGTTTGTTTGGATCAAGGTTGGGAATTAGTATGGCAGGAGTGGAGAATGGGAAAGGGACAGGGATTGCTTTTATTGCATCAATAATGTAATTTATTCCATAGCCAACCCTTGAAAACCAGTTCTAATCCCCACAGAAATCCCTCTGTAGCAACAACAGCAAATCTGCCAGTTCTCCTAATCAAACGCTGATCATTACTGTGGGCCAGAAACCTCAGAGGGAGCAAAGCCAAGGTAAAAGGGTCAGGATCTGGGGGAGGGGGCACTCTGAAACCCAAATCAGCTCTGTCTCTGTGATTCAGTGCGCAGATGGGATGTGCCAGAGGCACTACGGGGCCACTATTTTCTTTCCTCCCCGCAAAGTGTTCAGGGGCAGACAGTGGGGTCCTAAAGAAGTAGAGACATCATTTTCCTGGGGCTATTTAGAAGAAACGTGACCGCAGATGAGAAATGGACCTTCAAAATGTTGCCGTCCATCCGATGTTCCTTCCCCCTTCCCCTTCGTCCACCCGGCAAAGAAGCAGCGATGAGCTGGAGAGCCCCTGCTCGGGCGGTCGCCTGTCTCTGGTCCTGGTTGCCATCAGTAGAAGGGTTGTTGGTGCCTGCAGTCTCCCTGCTGGAGGGTTTGCCTCTGGCCCCCGTTACCGATTACTGGCCCGTAGGGGAAGGGGAGGGAGATGTTTTCATGGAAATCTGTACCTCAACCGTCTTGGCAGCCAAACCTGAAACGGCTCAAGTCTTTTGCCCCCAACTTCATGTTTATGGTCAATCTGAAACTCCACCTGTGATCACCACATGCGTCCTCTGCAAGACTGCAGTAAATTAAAGCACAACAGGGAATTTTAAGAAATACATCCTCTTCCTTCTTGGAGTCAGGTTACATCGACCTCCGAACATCTGGACACAGTGTCTCAGGGCTCCCAGAGGTTCTGCCGTATTAAAGGTTCATCTGCCTTTGTTAAATTCCCGGCCTTTTCCCTTCCTTGTTGCCTCCTCTTGATTGAGCATTGCTTTCAGTGTGGCTGGCCATCTATGTAATTGGTATTTTATGTTCAGAATGTAAAAAACACCGTGGAATATCTCTTGCCTTTGGTAAACACAGATCCATAACCCATCGCCATTTACTATGCTCATGGGAGAAGTCCAAAGTAAAATATGCTCCTGTTTTTTCAAAAACCTAAATTCCTTCTAAGCTACTGGTTACCAACATCCTAAAAGACTGAAGTATAATGTTCATTTTTTTTAAAAAAAGCTATTCCCTGGTATTCCCTAGGTAACAAAAATGCATTTGTTGGTATGATGCCCCTTTGCTTTGAAATTCCTTTGCCTGATCTCCAGGTTGCCCTGACAGGCAGGCTTTAATCACCATATCCCGCTCATGGAAATGAAGAGCGCAGAGGTGGAAGCAAGCGGGTCCTGTTGCCTCCAACCCTCCGCTGGGTTTTGTTGAGGGTCCAGAGCAAGAGAGGGATGCAAAAGCCATCAGGTGGCTGTGCAGGAGCTGCGGTGGCCGGTCCCATGCTGGTCCATGTGGTCCCTGCTCAGAAGATAACGTTGAACTAGAGCATCTCACAGAAGTCACCCCATCCTCGCTCCCGGGGAGCGACACATCTCTGTGCTCCCCCCATAGCACCGCAACCCTTTAGCTGTTGAGCAAAGATCAACGGCCAGAAGGAAAACGCAACTCCAGCTTTTTGCTTTCTGCCTTTCAGGCATAGGCCTCAAGGTTTTAAAGACTTACATATGTGTTTCACTTGATGTGCTCTGAGTATTCCCATTGAAGTTAACTAAGTGGATAAGACTTTGCAGGATTAAAGCCAAATGAGTCCTCACCCACCATGCTGGGAAGTCTCGTTGAAGTGGGTCATTGGAGGGAAAGGAGGAGGAGTCAGTACGGAACTTGCCCCTTTCATTTTATGCTTCTATTTATTTAAAGGATATTTTTTCTAAGACAGCTTGGGGGGGAGGAAAAAAAAAAAGCCCCAGGCTGTGGTGTAACCACCACAGTCAGATGTTGTCATGACTACTAAACAAGAAACCTAATTTATAAAATGAGGAAAAACATATGAATGTGAAATAAAAGAGAAAAAAGAGAGAGACAATCTTAAAATATTAACTATGATGTAGAGAAAAATATAAACAGACACAGCTAGGAAATTCCGTAAGGAATATGACTTGTTTAATATTAATCATAAAGGAAAAGATTATGAGAGCTCCAAAGAGTGCCAAATGAAATACTCCACACACATCCACTACTGTGATAAGAGTCCTTGCGGTGGTTTTTCTTGGCTGCTTGGACGGTCAGTGCTCTCGGCCACGCTCCGGTGGAGATGCCCTGGTCAGAGGATGCTTCAGGGATGTACGTGGTGGTTCTGCTGCTTCCCTCTTCGTGGTGCTTTTTCTGCCTTGCAGTACTGGTGCAGTGTCTGAGTGCAAACCTCCATCCCGTCCATGACAGCCAAAATAAACTGTACTTTTATTTAAAATATCAGTAAGTTGGGGAAAGTAACTGTGTTTGGGGATGCAGAGGGATTTCTGTGAATGGATCAGGTCAGGAATGGATCTGATGTTCCTTAAGCCACAGCTTAATTGTCTTCCAAAGCTGAGGTTGCTGCAGAGAAGTGGCTGGGCGCATCCCCTGAGGTGTGTCTCAGGTGGGCTCTGCTCCCTGCTCCTGTCTCCGTAGGTGCTGCGTCGCACTGCTGCTCTCCTTGCCTTGGTCTTGCCATCTGTCCTCTCCTGGGTTTGGAAAGCCCATGGAGATCCTGAAAGCAAAGCATTAGAGAAGTCCCAGATGTTGACGATTTGATCGTGAACACTCATGAGTTCACAGGCTAACGACCATTCTTCGTCCAAGGCAAGGTCAAAACAGGGAACCCTGAGGGTCTTCAGGACCAGGCTCACCCACAAGACACCTCTGAGCAGGTACCACAGGGCTCCTTTGGAGCTCACTGGGTCCATGCTAATACCTTTGCTGTGTTGGGCTGGCACCACTTATCTGTTTTCTGGTGACAGTGCCCTGATGTAGCCCAGGGACCCGTGACCACCAGCACCATGATAGCAGTGGTGCCACCACAAGACGCCAGAAAGGAGCTGCTCTGACCACAATTGCCGATGAGTGAGTACTGGGAAATACCTATGTGGTATCTCGGGTGGAAAATCCTGGGCAGAGCTGTAATTTGCTGCTTCGTTAAACTTCCCTCAGTCATGTCTGAGCTGCTCATGTATCTGTCACGCAGAGATTTCAAGGCTAAAATTGTGCGTTGGGAGATTAATGCCTTGTGGCACGTCCTGTGCTCCATCGTGTAATTTTGCAGCGGTGGGGCTGGCTGCTCGCGGGCCACATTGGACCCGGCTCTCTGTTTGGCACTCGCTTGTAAACTTGCTGGTTTACAGAAACCTTAAGGGTTCCTTCTCACTGTCAGAAGAAATTAAGCTACAAAGCCATACTAAAACTACCCGAAACAGTGTCAAACTGAAGTCCGTAGCATGAAGGTCCAGGATGTAGATGCCCACCCAAGCCAGGACCTTCCAGGGGGTGGACCAGATTCTCTCCTTGCAGAACTCATCTAGCAGACGTGAGCAGTGCTGCTGCCCCGCTCTCGGCTCACAAAGCGCCTTTCCTCCTGCTCGCCGTCCCGTCCTGCTCTAACCTGGCACCGGCCATTCGCACACAGCCGCGCTGCCAAAGCGCTAATCACGATGTTGACGGTGCAGAGAAACGGGACCACCAAAGCTCCCTGCATCTTTTCCCAGCTCCCTGCATCTTTTCCCAGCTCCGCGCTGGCGTGCAGCTGCCTGGGAGTATTCGGATCCCTGCTCCTTCTGATCGCTGCCATTTCAAATGCCGCTGCAGCAGCACCAGCTGGTGCCAAGCAAGTTCTGGGCTCTTCTGCTCTGTGTCTTGTTCCCCCTCTTCTGTCTTAATGTCACGCCAGCTGTCACCTGGCTCAGAAGAGCTCGTTATTCCACTTTGCTAGATGAGGCTGTTTGAATCGCAGACCCAGGCAATACTGAATTTTTGCTCTCTCCGTCTGTTGACAAATCTAATTTGCTGGTGAATAATGAGTAACCTTTTAAAATCAGCCCCACGGCTGATGTTGATGCACTTGGGTTTTGTTGAATGAGTCACACGCTTGCTTTGAAGCGTAGGAACTTACTCACGGACAGGCAGCTGTATTTCATCCTCTACTAGAGATTATTTTGAGCTGGAAAACCTCAAGCCCCGTGCAGCTTTTTTCCAAGAGTGCATCTCTTCTTGATAACAGTGCAGCTGCCATTAAGTTCTTGTCAATGCAAGGGCTCATTGCGGCGTTCCTTGGCCAGCAGTAAGGCTGTCTGGTGACAGCTCTTCCTGGAATATTCTGATATACATATATTTTCATTCCTCTTCCAAGGTTCATCTCATATGTAAGCGATCAGTGCAGCAGCATGAGCAGGGATCTCCTTGCAGCTGTGACCTTGAAAGTGGGTGGCATTTTCTGCTTCCTCTCCAGCATCCTCCGGGATCTACATTTCATGTGATCCCATCTGACACAGGCCAAATCTGTGCTGGGAAAAGTAGTATGATACTACCAGGAAATACCCACTGCACTAACCTCTTTATGGTTGAGCTCTTCAAAGCTCCCTGTAGGAGACAGGCTCCTTAGGCAGCTTTTGAAACCGTAATATGCCATGTGTGCAGACAGCTACCTATGAGATAAATTGCACAAAGTTTATTCTTTTGTATGTATCCCTTCAGAGCACCTTATCTTTTCTGTCTTCCTCTGCAAACCTAAATGCAGGGCTTTAGCTTCTTTTAAATGTTTGCACTACTATCTAGTGCTAAAAGGACGCAATCAGTTCCTGTACTGGGGATCGATTTCAGTTTTCTACAGGCAAATAAATGTGCACACGAATGCACAGGTAAAATAAAAGAGCCCCCAGTGAGGCTGGAGCAACGCTGAGCATCCTGGTCCTCCTGGGTTCTGCACATTCTTCCCTAGCTCCATCCCACCAGCCATCCTCGGGCATGGGGAGGGCAAGAGCTGAAAGTTCTCCTTTTTTGATCATTTCATAATTTACGCCTCGTTCCCATTGTAACCTAAATTACAAGCAAGGCGCCCCAACACTGAAAAGAAACTGCTGCAGATGGCAGCATAGAAATGTGTTCTTTAACACGTTTTGTGTTTTCTTAAGCATATCTGGGTTTGCCCGATGTACATTTCATTTGCTACTTACTTAAGTCCCTGCCACTGACAGCTTGGGGATTGCTAAGCTACCATCTGGGATGTAAGTAAAATGCCTTTTTTTCTGTCTTCTTCTTTTGGCCTCGGAAAATTTAACAAAGGCTTTACGTCCACCGGTTGGGCATTTCATATTTTAAATACATGGTGCAACGTGTCAGCGAGCTGGCCGGTTACATCATATATTTGTCACAATTTTCAACCCATTTTCTGGTAGAGTGGAGGGAATGGCTTAGGGTAAGGGCAGCGGGGAGCAGCCAATGCTTTGCTGCCTGCTGCTAAGGCTCTTCACCGACGGAGATGCTAAGGCAACGGTAACTGTTCCGCACTTTCTTCAGGTTTCTCCTCTTTTCTTTTTATTAAACATAGCATTTCTACTAAATTTTTTACATTCAGTACTTCATTTTTTATCCCTGAGGCTTTTGCAGGCTTTCTTTATTAAAATCAAATGGTAACCAGCCCCAAATAAGGCACCGGATTATTTTTTCTTGGTGCGTTTTCACGCCACAACTGTTTTCTATTTCTCCTGAGCTTGCAGAAGCCCACAGCCGACCGCTCAGGTCCGTGCCCGTACGTGTGTTAGCTCCGAACGTGCTGCGAGAGGTTGGTTTGGTGGAAAAATCCAGGTCATCCTGGATTTTGAAATACACCCAGCCTTGGCTTTCAGTGACACTGAGTAGCCAACCCAAGTTAAATATTTTACTGCAGATGTTGCTAAGAGCTTAGAGTTCCTGAAATTATGTACTTTAATGAGGCAAAGAAAGTAGCTGCAGAAAGATATAAATCAGAGAAGCCACCAGTGTTTTCCACCATAGTGTCAAGCTGATCAGATGTGACATCCCCTTTACTTTTTCCTTGCATTTTCCTTATGCCTGCGGATGTGGTCGTGTCCTTTCCTTTTTAACTTTAAAAGGAAAAGATGAGTTTGAATCTGTGTTGGGATTGAAATGCCAGCGAATTTGGGGAGCGCAGTCCTGATCCAGCTTTTGCATCTGGCTGCTATGTCTCCACAATTGGTCGAACCAAAACCTTGGATATGAATTGTTTTGAAAGGGATTCGTAACACAGATCCCGTTTCCCTGTGCCAGGCCTGTCTGAGATTTGAGGTACTTAGCCTGCACATCTAAATTGATTCCAAAGAACATTGTTTTCCCCATACTCTGTCTTTAATACCAATTTAATCCAAATTTTACCAAGACCTGGACAGATACTAGGCAAAAAGTTTGCTATCAGAATAGATTTTTTCTGATGTGTTCTCCTTCTCTAATGGGGTTTGCTGTTATTTTGGCAATTGTTAGATATGTCTAAATATTGTAGAAAAAGTGAATTTCAAAGGAGCCTGCAATGACTGTATGTGGAAAGGGAATTGAAGTATTTTCGCCAGAAGTATTTTAGCATTCCTTCAATCAAGGAATATAAACAGTTCCATGTGACTTCAGACTGATCCAGGATTTGAGAGAGCAGGGTTTAATTCACATCATTTCTTGCAGAGGGAATTTTGAACCCACACGTCTCAGTGAAGAATGTCCTAATTAGTAGAGAAAAGGATATTCTAGAAAAAGGGCTTTAACTTTCTAGTCTTAATACTGTTCTACTTTATTATTGATAATTCAATAATCATCTAGCATTTATTACAGTGGAGTTCTGTGCTTTGCCGTGTAATTGGTGAGTGAGTTATTGATTTATGCCTGTTGACAGCCTATTCCAGATTGCAATTAAAACAGGATAGACCTTAAACAAGGATTATTGCTACTAGGGTGAAAAATGCTTTTGCTGAATACTTCTTTTCCTGTATGTTAATATCAGGAGATATTGCTTGCTCTGAAGCAGAAATGGCAAATGAAACGGTGTCTGTGGTTTGACCAACTCATGAGTCAAACCACTGGTTTGTCCTTGCAACGTCTGGGTCCTGTTGAAGCTGGTGGGAAAGGCCCCGTGGAGCTGTATGCTGGTCTCAGTCCTCTGAAACCTGCCGTGCCTCAAACCCGTGTACCTTTTGGGAAGGACTGAGGTGCTAGGGACGCCTGCTGAGGCGTTCTTGATCCCTGCTACTGTGGAAAGCCAAAGGGCCATGATTTTGCCACTTGAATAAGTGACCTACTTTTGGTTTTTTGCACATGACTGAATTCAAAACACCACCATGTGGCAGTGACTTCCCATAGTCCCATATTCCGTATTCCTTAGAAGTATGGACCTAAGGTCCTTTCATTCGAGGGGACGTATGATCTGTCAACATAAAGGCAGTATTTCCTCTGCTGAGGGCTTCCCACATCCTCGCATCTTCTTAATTCATCCGTCTGACGTTCCCTCTTTGTTTCCTATCCACTAGAAGACGAGCCATATGCTCCATGGCTCACCAAAGGCATCTCCAGGGTGACTCGCAGGCTGCGGAGAAGACGTTCGGAGGGCTCTTAGAATCATAGAATCGTTTAGGTTGGAAAAGACCTTTAAGATCATTGAGTCCAACCGTCAACCCAACGCCACCATGCCCACTAAACCACCTCCTTACCAAACCTCGCGTTACAAACGACCACCACCCGGGGTGGTTTCGCAGGGATGACCCACCAGCCAGAGGTCCAGCCGCGTGAGCGGCGCAGGACCGCGCCACGACCACCTCTCGGCAGCCACCCGGTTTCCCACGGGGACGGTCCCTGCCACGGGTGCGCGTTGTCCCGGCTGCTCCCGAGGCGCTGCAGCCCACGGCACCGCAGGTATTTGTCTCCGTCCGCTTCCAGAAGTGCATCCAGCCAACAGCAGAAGCAGCCCGTGTAACTGTTTAGGTTTTTGACAGTTTTATAACCTTAAATTTGCACCTTATGGAAAACTATGACAGTTAATGATTAATTGCCATGTTGGAATTTTTCTTATGATGTCTTAATATCTGAGTATGTAGCAGACCTCAGCAGAGAGGAAAAATAAAAACTTGCAGCAAAATGCTCCCAGAACAACTTGACTAGGCAAATATTGCCCAGTCCAGCTAGTGCTGTCCAAAAGACGTGGTTATATTTAGGATTATTTTTTTAAAGCTGTAATACTATTTACTAGGTGTCTAGCTCAAATTGGAAACCGGCTTGAAAGGAAGCTGTGAAACCATTTTTCACGGGTGCGTTCTTCAATCACTTTTCAGCAAAAATGTTGGTTTTGATATCACAGACCAGCTGCTGGTTGTTAACCAAAACAGGCAAGAGCTCGTCATTAAACACCGCTGCTGTTGCCCTCTGAGAAGACCTTAATGCTGTGCTAACAAGAAGAAAAAATAATTCTATCATTTTTTACAGTCAGATAACTGCTTTCAGCTTCTTTGCCGTTGATCTGCCTTATCTTGTGTCTGACTGTCCCCACTGGTGACAGACCTGGCTTCGTAGCTGCTCCACGCTGATGTGCAAGTCGCCCAGCACTCACGTCTCACCGCGACCGCAGGGGTTGGGAGCTGGCAGCCCGCTGCGGTTTGGGGCTGTGCATGGGGAGAGAGCGGGTGCTCGAGGAGTCCGTAGCCTGATCCTGTTGCTCTTACTACAAGAAGAAAATATCAGACACAGGATGGCGATTGCACTTGAGTCACCTCTGCAAGCTCAGATCTGATGGTGTCCCACAAACCAGAACGGTGGTCTTCATCCTGGATGGGAACGGGGTTCCCGGGGAAGGTGCTCAGAGCTGGGTCTGGCCCATGTAATATTTTGATAAATCCACAAATTATGATTGGAAAAAATCCTTTCCAACCTGCTCTCCCCGTGGAGGAGGCAGATGGAGGGCAGAGCCTGACGTCCCTCCGGAGCACGTGGCATGGGGCTCTTTCCAACATAACCCGTCTTGAGATACCACTGAAGCAGAGCACTTCTGCTGGACTTGAACTCTACATTTGCTATAAAAGTATTTTTAATGAGCAGGACGGAGCTGGTTAGTGAAACACTTGGACCGTTAATAGATGTAGAAATTTTTTAATGTGCTGTTTGACTTTATTGATGAAATGAGCTAATCGGAACGAGTGCTGCTCTCGTGCCGAGTGAAGAAACCCAGGCACGCTTGGGGGGAACAATACTCTGGTTTTGCACAGCGCTCTTGTCCTGTGGATGGATCCTAAAGCATTTTGCAAACGGCACGTCTGGAGCTCTGTGCCGGCGGTGGGACATCACCGCTCCTCAGCTGTGTGCCGGAGGGAGCGGCTGCCAGGGCTGCAGGGTCCCACCGGGATGCCGGGAAGGGCTGCGGGGCCCTTGGTTGTAACAACCTGACTTGGAGTTTGGGTTGAGGTCTTCTGCATCCTACTTCTCCCGGCTTCGTAGAAAATTCCATGGTCTCTTTTATGACCATGAGTAATCAGGAACTTGGTTTTACATCCTGTTTCAAAGTCCACACAAGGCCCCATAATTACATGCTAATACGGTTTTCTCGGGACTGAATCGGGGCCAGATCCTGATGTCATGCTGGTACAAACCAACGAGTTAGTTCACTCCGGTAGCTCTGCCTCTTCCTGCTCCACCTCCTCCTGACGGCGACAGTAGTTTTGATGGTGACCTGCCAAGTCTTCTGCTGGTGGTTAGTGTTTCGAGTCGGTGCCTCGTGGGGGTTACCTGCCTGCAGGGCTGGTTTGGGTTAGCAGCTAGAATTGTTTCTGAGTTATCCCTGTATGAGCTCAAAAGCTGAAGGTCTGTAGAGAGGGTCTCCCTCGCTCTTTTGCCACCCTCTTTTCATGTGCTGACATGTTCTCCATGGAGAAACTCTCTGTCCCAAAATTGGAGGACTTGGTCTTACCTGGACTTGCCTTCCTCACCTTAAACAGCATCCTCATCTAGGAGGTCTGCCACTGAAATCAACTTTTTGGAGCAAATTGGAGTAAAATCAGGAAGAAACTATCTGAACTTGGTCCTCTAATGTAGGATGCTGCTGAAAAGCTCGTTGAGATTTGCTGGTCCATGGAAATGCTCTTTGGCCTTTCGTAAAAAAATAAATGAGGTGTCGAAAGGTTTTTGCCATTAAGTGTCTTCGTGACAGCTTCCCCCTTTAGGAAGTAACTTCACCATCAGGGATGGAAAGATGTTGATAATTCAGAGCAGAGTAGCAAAAAATTCCTTCCTTCTGTAAAATTATTCTTTCATTTTATATTGGTTCAACACTTACATAAACAGTCCTTCGGCAGTTATTTAGCCTGTAATATATTAATGTGGAACACTGTAGCCTCTAGCAAGAGTCAACGGATCAAGCAACACCAAGAGGTATTTTACATAACAAAGCTGCAGAGCAGAATAAATGTGTCAAAGTCAGTAATTCGGAGACATATCTCGGCTCTGCAGGAGCAGGACGGGAGGAGTCCGGTTGTGTTTCAGACCCAAAGCGAGCAACCGATCCTAAATTCACCCACAATACTTTGGTAATCGAGTTAGACGTATAAAATTTCCTAGAACAGGAATACTTACTACAGCGTCTTGGGCTACATGATAAAGGAAGGTAGGTTTAACCCTTTTGGTACTGGACTTGCCTCTCATCCCAGTATCCCAACCCCAGTCCTGGGTGGTTCAGAAGGGGCAGCCCGCACCGAGCCGCCGTCGCCCGTACTTCTCCTGACCGCTCATCACTGGAGGTCAGGTGGAGTGCTGAAGCGTGCGATTTGGGTTTTTACATATATATATATATAACCATAATCACTCCACTTTCGCTCTCTTGCTGCTCTTTAAAATTTTTTCCATTGAAAATCTGGAAATTGTGCTTATCCATAGAAATGCTCCGCAGTCAAATCCCATAATCTGTGGGAACTACAGTAGGTGGTTCATATAGCTACAAATTAAAAATGAGTAGGGAGTGAGACATTTATATTGTTTCACATTTAGATCAAGAACAAATGTCGGGTATATAACAGGAATGGAAAGGGTTTGGTTCCCTATTGCTTTAGCACAGTTCTGTTTGTAACTTTAGACCTGGTACTCAGACCTGGGGATTGCAAAAGCCTTACAGTGCTATTTGTAATGTGTCAAAATCTGACCCAGTTCAAGGACAAATTTTAGTTAAGATTGCTGCATAATTGCTTTTGGACGTCTATAGTTATTTAATTCCTCATATATTTCTATTCTACATTTGTAAGTTCAGGGGAGTCTGTGACTATTCAAGTATTTATAAATATTTTAAATACTGACCTCTGCTTTTCAGGGATAAATATGGGTCTTTTTTAACACAGGCAAACAAAACTCTGTATATAGCATATGAATTATAAATGCTTTGAATTCTAGCTAATTCCTCTGACTCTAAATGAATCATTTGCATATCTTTGGTCATGTCCGAGTGACCCCCGGCTAACTGGAGGTGCACAGCTCAAGGGCATCTCAAGGTTTATTATTTTCTTATTTCTGTATTAGGTGTGGTAATAGTATGTGGGTTCTCTCCTATCATCTTGTGGGAAGGAAATACTCAGCCTTCGCCTATGAAATCACGTTTTGGATACCAAATTTGGGCTATTCCTGACTCCACGATATTCCCAGTGAGCTGGGTAGGTGCTTCCACCCTTTTTGGAAACTCAGGGCTGAGGTCTCTGAGGAGCGTCCGGGTGTCCTGCGATCAGGTGTTCCCACAGAGAAAGGAGTTCGCTTTCTCTCGTGGGCTGTGTTTTGTAATGTGAATTAAGTTGAGATCACCTAATTGACTGCACATCCAAAAGTAAACCGAAGTCAAGCCACATTCTTCTTTCTCATCTTACTGGCAAAACTGACTTTGCTTCTTTTTCTCCTGGTACTTCCAATAGCTTTCTGAATGTCTGTGGGATTCACAAAACCATTTTATCTGCTGTCTAAAACAGAGCAAGTGGACAGAGGTAATTATTTTCCTATGTATTTTTCTGCACTAAATAGCTCTGCAAAGCAGAGATTAAATCCTCATGCAAATGTTGAATCAAGAAGTTAACAAGAGATTAAATTAATAATAGGGGAAAATTAAATGTTCTTGCTGTTGTCATTTAATGGGAATTTTTTGCCCGTGCCTACAATAACTTTTGGGAAAAACTACATATATAAGTATTTTTCAAACTGAAACCAGATGGGGGAATGATAGCCTGTTTTTCTTTGTGGGAGGCTATGTTTTCATGGTACGCAAGTAACTGGAGGCACATTAAAATCAAATTTGGCTTTTGAGGCTTGTCCTTCCTATCTCTTACAGGAAGGACCAACTTTCGGTGTTATGAGTTTCAGCTTGTCCTAAGAGTAAGAGATTCTTTGGCGGCGGGGCCGCAGGTTTCAGGAGACCAGAGTTAACCACTTAACCAAAACCAAAGCGATGTATGCCTGTTCGGAGAGCGCTGGTATTTTCTTTTTAAAGATCCATCCCAGGCACAGATGGCACAGAGACTGTGGGTGACGAAGTGTCCCCAACACAGCCGGTAGCGCTTGTGCTTTCAATTCCAGTGGCACCAGTGTGCCACCATCCGCCTTTCACCCAGCCCGGCTGCTGGGTGCCCAGAGGAAAACCAGAAAGAGAGCAAGCCGGCAGAGGAACGAGGAGCGATGCTGGGGGACTGGGCAAACCGATTGAGGTAGGTGATGGCAAATCTCCCTTTCCCTTGGTGTCATCCGTACTGGGATTTGTCCCCCTCTGCTCAAAGGCATGGCCTGGCTGGGTCATTTCCAAACTCCCGCTTCTCTCTGGTTCCCACGGGGAGCCGAGCCACCCGTGGTGCCTTTGCTCAACCACGGGAGATAAGTCTGGTGCAGGCGTTTCTCTCAGCTGGGACCCTTGCCGTTAAGCCCCTGTGGCTGTGGAGTAGCACTGCCGTCACACGCGGGATGGGAAGGGATGGGGACCAGATGGTCCTGCCGATGCCGAATGCCACCGCTTTCCCTGGTAGCTCCGGAGAGCACGGCACATGCGTTCTTGGGTGCTGAAATGGGCTCCTCCTCACATCTGCTCCTTCATAAGGATCCATTAAATCCATCTTAAAAGACTGATTTCCTCTTTCCTTGGTGACATGCAAAGTCTGTTGAGGAGCGTTCTTAAGTTCTGGTCATCCAGCAGCAGGTCCATCAGGAGGAGGGGGTCTTTGCTGTCCCGATCAGCAGAGCTGATCACTTGTGGCTCTGGGGATCTGCAGTGAGAAGGTCCATGTGGGACCCTGGTACTGCAGTTCTGACAGGGCACAAATGAGCTGGGCTTTTCTTTTCTCCAGCTTTCACTAGCACGGAGTGAGTAAGCGGTGGTTGTATTTTGTGTGCAAGGAAGGAGGTTTACTTTTGTTTTTTCTACATCCTATTTTTTTTAGTTGATAAATTTGGTCTGTGTTTTATCTTGAAATGATTAGTGCCTTTTTTGTAACAGTCATCACTAAAAAGTCACAACTCATGTGGCTGTTGGTATAATTAATACCAGTAACAAAGCAGGATGACCTCAGCCACAAGCAGGGGAGAGCTGCAGAGTACTTAGCTAAGTTAGATTTTTTCAAATCATCTGAGCCTAAGGAAATCTATCCTAGGGCTGTTAAAGAGCTGGTTGTTGAAATCCTGTCAGCGTTAGTGATTATCTTTGAGAATTCGTAGAACATAGGTGAAGTAATGAAAGAACGGAGAAGAGCTAATAAAGTACCTGTCCTCTAAAGAGAGAAAAAAGGAAGAGCCAGGACATTGCAGAGCCATTACTGGAAAAATACTGGGAAAAAATGATGAAACAGGCCATTTCTAAATACCTCCAAAAGACAAGGGGGATAACTACAGCCACCGTGGTTTTGCCAAGTGCAGACCATATAAATGCAGTCTTCTTTCCTTCATTGACAAAACAAGGCGCATGAATAGAGGATAAACAATATATGCTTTTACTGAGGCTTTTGAAACTGTTTCACATAAAATATCATAAACAACCCAAGAAAATGGGGTCTTAAGTAGGAAATACTGTCTGGCGGACAAAACGGGTTGGAAAGTCTGTTCAGCAGTTATCAATGGCTCACTGTCAGAGGGAAGGATTTATCAAGGGGGCTTCCCCAGGGTCTATCTAGGGATATTCAGGGGTTTCATTAATGATGTCTAATATTAGTAGACCACGCTCAGGTAGAGGGTATTGGCGCAGATGATAAGTATTCAGAATAATCTTGGCAATGCGATTGAGTCGGTAGGGCTGCACTGTTGCAGAAAGAGCAGACGTCCTACTGGAATATATAAATTCTTCGTGCTGCGAGTATATAAATCCTTCCTGCTCTCTGCCGCTGGTAAGGCTGGAGCTAAAAGCTGTGGTTCACTTTTGGGCATTCCCTTCAGGAAAGATATGTCCCAGCTGGAGAAAATCCAGAGGACAGTGAGAATAAGCAGAGATGTAGAGACTGGATTCACAAGGCCCAGTTGAACCAACTGGGATCGTTTAATCCAAAGGAGAACATTACTGGGAGGGAAGAGGCAGTGGACGAAGGACAGTTTTCACCTATATGAAGGCTATTGCAGATAGAAGAGAACAGTCTTTGATGGCTGTGAGCAGAGAAGGAGTCATGGGATTAAGAATGGTATTGGGAATGGTATTAGGAATAATTTAAAGATAGTGGAGCAGGTAGCCCAGGGAGGCTAGGGACCTGGCTCCATCACCCAGCAAGGCTTCTGGGAAGAGTTTAGACAAACACACAAAGGTGCAGGTAGAGATGACTCTACCCTGGGGCAGCAGGAAAGACTGGACGGCTTCTTGAGGTCTCTTCCAGCCCTCTGCTCCTATGTTTTTCTCTTTAAATAAATTATAGTTCTGCCGGGCACCCCAATTCTGGCTCTTCTGTGCCAATGGCTCAATATCAGAAAGCTCGAGCGCTGCGTGGTGACCACGTCCCCATGCTCGGATGGAGCCTGCAAGCTCCAGCCAGCCCTCGACCGCGTTTAAGAGTTTACAGCCCGTTGTTGTTCCTTCTGGACAAATATAGTCTGCTACACAGCATATGAGCTTCTCCTACCTACTGTATGTTTATAACAATCTGTGATTGAAAAAAATAAAAACCAGCCAAACAAAGAAGTCTAACCTGTAAAAAAGTTATGGGTGTAGGTGCCCATTTTCTGACAGAGGGGTTTGGTAACAGTGCAGGGGACAGAAATGTAAGGAATAATTGTTTTTGGGCCTAGAACCAGGAAAACTACTTTTCCAAATTAATCCAGTGAGAGCCATGAATCCACAGTATTTCATATCACACTTCATAAAACTCCAGTCATAATCCATAAAACTGACATTATTAGATTAAAAACCTCAGTTCCTCCTATAAGGAGCTCGCTCATTAGACATGCTGTAGTTTTATAACCTTAAAGTTCCTACCCAATTACCATGATTAATACTGTGCTTTAATAAAAAATTTTTAAAAATCACCACAGGGGTTGATACCATCTGTTTGTTATAATTGTGCATTTAAATATTGTCCAGCAAGAGAAGGACACTCAGTAAACACAAATCGAGACCAAGGTAGGGAGGGCACAGCCCATCCACCGCAGCAGAGCTCCAGAGGGTGGAGATAGGAAGATGCGGTTGGGTTGCGACTGTGGTCGGAGCACAGAACGGCCAAGCCTGGCACGGTGCGAAGGCTGAAATGACCGAGAGATGTGCGCAGCGAGCTCTCCTTCTTCCTGCAGCCGGCGGGGAAGGAGCAGCGATGCTCTCCGTGCTCTGCCACGCCGGCAGCACCGGCTCCTGGAGGGGTTTGGTGTCCTCTCCTCCACAGGTGGGTGCGGAGGAGGTCCAGCACCCACGCACCTGCTTTGCAAGTGGGTGAAATAAGACCTTGGGAAGTTTGGTGGCTTACCCCAAATCACCAGCACCAGCGTCGGGCCCCAGCTTCAGTTCCCAGGGCAGGAGGTGAGCGCACGGTGATGACGGTGGTGTCCCTGTCCACGGCAGGAGGGTTGGAACTAGATGATCTTTAAGGTCCCTTCCAACCCAAACCATTCTAGGATTCTGTGATCTCTGCCCTCACTGCCCTTAGAAATTCACGTTAAATTAAACTTCCCACCAGGTACCAGCGCGACTCCGCTTTGCCAGAGCAGGACACACAGGCTTAGGAGGTTTCACGCAGAAAAGGAAGGCTTTAGGTAAATGTGCGCTGCCTGCCAAGGCAAATACTAGTTTGAATCGCAAAGGATCCGCTAACCCCGGGGGATGCTGCACTCGCAGGATCAGTGCTGCAGAAGACACCGGTTGCTCAGCTGACAAAGCTTCACCCTTAATGCTGGCCGGACACGTCAATCAAATAACATATACCTCGTGCAAAAACGGCCACAAAACCGTTTGCTAGGACAGCCACCCCTCGGCACGTTTGAAAAATCATCTGTTTTCCTGTTAATCGACTTTGAAGCGGGAGTTCCTTTGAGGTTTATTTTTGCAAAGCTGAGGGGTTCACAGTGCTCAGCCCCCCTCGGGCAGGGTATAATATTAACCCGTGTTTGAATCCGCTGCCGGTACCCCGGGCAGCAGTCGCAGCGGCTGGCGCGAGTGTCGAGACTCGGTCAGAATAACTGAAGTTAAAAATGTGTCAGGTTCGTGATTCCACCCACAGACCAGAAAACGCCAAACTTGTATTATTTTTGAATCCCCTGATTTTTAAGGGCTGGTGGAAATAAGATATCTTGCTTCTGACTTCCAAGCAATAAAGAGAGGTGAATCACTACTAAAAAAAAAACTCCCGTGGACCACCCAGTCGCTCCGTACAAAGCTGTAAAACGAGCCTCGGCAGAAGTGGCAAAGTGCAGAACTATTTTCTTAATATTACTGCAGTTGCACGAGGCAAATCACATCAGAAAAGGATCAGAGTTTCCTAACAAAGTAGCTAAGTGAGAAGTGTGTTAATGAGTACAGGCTGATTAATATGCATTGAACTAAATCACGTTCGGGTCAAAGGGGGAGCACCAAACCTCAAGTGTAATATGTTATGTTCAAGGACCTAACATGTGTATGTAATTCAGATTTAAATACTTTTCTCCCCTCATAATTCTGGATAATTATCCAACTCAGGATAAATAAGTAATTATTTTTTTAACTAAATAATAGTTAGGACTTTTGTTACTTACTGTAATTGGTCAGATCTCTTATTTTTTTAAGATTATGTGACTGTTACTGAAGAGTCCTGCTGGGGTTTTGAAAATTGTAACTTGGAAATCACCGTGTTTAAAAAAATGGTGCCAGTCATATAAAATATGAAATGACGTGGGTTTAACATTTATTTGTTGTTGGTTTTAATGACAAAACATACATCTTTTTAACAGAACACTGGCTGAAAGTCCTCAGACCGAAATTGTGCATGTATTATTGATGTTTGCGTTGTGGAATAGTATTTTGGGAGACCACCTCTTATTTTCGAGCGGGAGAGTAAGCACCACAGTGAGCCTGTTTCAGGGAAGGAGAGGGCACGCTGGGTGGGGGCACTCTGGGATAAACCATGGGGAAACTCCAGGGACCAGTGTTTGGGCACGCAGGTATTTTGGGGGGGACTTGTAATTAAGACATTGGATTTGTAATTGGGAGATTCGGGTCCTATTTCAGGTTCTGCTGCAAGACTCCTTATGTGATCCTGAGTGAGGTTCTTTAAGGTGATATCCCCAGAGAGCGTTGCTGAAATAAGAATTAGCTGCCAAAATTCTTCCGCTCTCTGCCTGTAACACAGCTGTAATACATCCTAATTTTGATCTAACTTTGTCCGGTATGTTTAGATTTAGGTTTTTTTCAGGACAGGAACTGTCCTCTTACCATCTGTTTTGGCAAGTCCAAGCTAAATGGGTCCACGTTGCAACTGAAGCCTCCTCATGTTACGTGAGTATAACAAAATCCTAATAACAACCCCCCGGGTAATGCCCAAAAGCCCTTGAAAACAAATTAAGCGTGCTGCTTGTGAAGTAAGGTTGCGGGCTCATTTCTTTGCACCCACCCGTACGGTTGGCACTGCCATGGAGACCTTGCTCTTGAGCAAGAGGTCAGAGACCTCCGAGTGAGGTCAAGAGACACCTCTCTAAAAGCCAAGGGCAGCATGAAGAAATATGTAAAAAATATATTGCAGCGTTCCCAGACATCCCAGGATTTAGGCAAAGACTTGCGGTCGTGTGGTCTGTCTTGTGCTGTAGGAAGTTTTACCACGATAGTGGCTACGTGATGCGTTACACCGTGGGGTTGATATCTGCCCGTACCTGTCTGAGCTTTCATCGTCCTGGCCAGAGGAGGAGAACCTGCAAGGTTCAGTAAGTTTTCCTCTTTGCTCGGGATGTAGCTTTTTGGTGTTCGTTGTGGGGTTTTTGCGTATGTTGGAGAAGGCAGACCCAAAGGTGTGCTTTGCTGTGGGAGTGGGAAGTTTGTGGTGGTCTCCAGCTCCCGAGGAGTCTTCTCGCGTTTGACTTGAGTTCGCTCTTCAAGGCAGCCGGGTTTCCTCCCGAGACCCGCTGTCCTCGGGTGCAGCATGGGCTGGAGGAGCAGCGGAGAACTTCAGCTCTGCCTCTTGGGTCTGTGGTCAGCCCTTCGGCTTCTGCATCTCCTCAGGGCTTCCGAAAGCTTCGTCGCTTCTTCACTGAGAGGAGGAGACCGGTGGCAGGGCTGAGGTTAATTTGGCAGGAGCGTGGTCCACGCTGCAGCTTCTCTGCCTGCGGCGGGATGTTGGGGGTGTTGTGGGTTCGTGCGTTTGGTCTTGCACTGTCTTGAAAGTCTTCCTTGACCACATGTGCTAAAATTGTGAGTAAACAGTTCGCGGGAGGATAAAGTTCAGCTGTGTGAATGGAGAAGTGTTCTTTAAATAAAATAATAGTGGTGCCAATCAAGGTTACAGCTTTCAACCCAGCTGGAAGGTGGGCAAGTTCTCATTAGCTGGTCTGAAGGCTGAAAAATAAATGACTTGGTTACATCAGGGCATTATTTTTCGACGTATAATACATTAAGTCAGCTTTATAACCTTCATTTTTTATGGATAAGATGGTGAGACTACTTTCTTTTCTTTCCTTTTTTCCACTTCTTTTGTTTTAACATGTCTGAGGAACAGCTAGTTAATTAGGGCTAAATCCTAAGTAATGTGACTAATGGGACAAGAATCCAAACCGGCCTCAAAACTCACATAGTCCCGAACAGACATCAGCTGCTTTTTTCTTCTTGTCTTTGTGTGCATGGATTCCCATATATTGTTTTATGCCAACACGCTAAATCGCTCCTAACACGTTCCTTTGTGACCGTTGCGATGGCTGGACAGCCCTGGGGAAACCCAGATGTGTCTTCACGGCCACCGCCCTGGGGTTGGCTTCATTTGACACGTCATTTTGCTGGCGCTGGAGCGAGTTCGCAACGTCCGTTCTGCATCTGCTGCAAGTCTCGGCGTCAGCAAGGTTGAGCTGGCAGCGATCCCTTCTCGGATGAAACATGGAGCAATTAAATGCTTCAGACGCTTTTGGTTAAAAATCACATTGCGTATGAAAGCAAAGCAATAGATTTTTGAGTCTGACAGTTCTCAGCATCCTTGGTGGTGTCAGTGCAGCTCGGGCTCCTGCCTTCCAAAGGTTAACGGGCAGATGGGATGAAATTGGGCTGTGTGACACGCGGGATGACGCACCGTGGGTTAGGAGCAGAGACGTCTGTGTGATGCTGGGAACTGCGTATTTGGAAATTGCTTGTGTGTAGGGGTTGTGTCCACGGGTTGGCAAGCACTAACGTGTCACCCCGGTGGCAAAGGTAAATGTGGCGTTAAAACACAGCGGGAGGGGTAAGTCTGGGTGGACGTGAGAAATGTTAGCATCGCTGTACAAGTTCGTGGTGGGACCCATCTGATATCCTCCGTACGGTCCTTGTCAGCACCCAGAAAGATTGATTGAACCTTGCTCGGGTTGAGGGCATGGCTGCTGGGATAAGCAGGCAGGGAATTCCTCTGGGAGAGGAGGCCAGAGCAGTTTGGCATGCTTTAAAGTATAAAAGCGGAGAAGGGATGTAACTGTACAAAGAAAACGGGGGGATCTGTGAACAGGTAAAACACTGGCTTAGAAAAAAATGAGTAAGTATAGACTGGGCTTGAATAAATTTAGGCTAGAAAAACAGAAGTTAAAAACAATGCTTGTGAGAAGCAGAAATTGCTCTGTGCATTCGGGTTTATATGAAGCTCTGATGAAAGGCTCTGGTGGGGGATTTGCATGTACCTTGAGTAGGGGTTTACCTGCACCTTCCCCCGGCTGACATGTGAACATGGCGAGGAAGTGCCATCTTACAGCTGCAAAATGAAGCCATGTGCTGTGAAGATGTGATTCATGACGAAGGCTAAACAGGCAGTGCCCAAAGACGACTGCCTGATGCTCGGTAGGGCTTGCTGGGGAATGGCAAGAAGGTTCCTCATGGTTTTCAACTCATTGTAAGAGTAAGACAAAAAATAACACGTGCCTACAAAAAGCCTTTCCCAATGTGTACAGATATTTATGGAGACTCCTCCAAAGGCTCACAGATTTTTCCACTTTCTCTGCCTTACACATGCAAGACATTCTCCTAAACGGCCAATAAAAGCTAAAATTAAAAAAAAAAAAAAAAAAAAAGCCTCTTAAAAACTGCACACTTCTATATTTAATGCTGCTCTTTAATTAGAAGTTCCAATATTTCCTCCTGAAGGGTTTCAGGAACGTTGCTGTCACAGATACGTCGGCATAAGCAGGAAGCAGACGATTCCCCTGGGGCCAAACCGCTGCGCCGTCACCGGGAGCACTATGGAAATCGAGTCACACTATACCCTGGCTGATCTTTCTCCTGCTGAAAGCAAGGACAGAGCTCGCATTGCAAGCCAGTGGGGTACATTTGGGCTGTAGCCTGGGCAGGGAGGGAAAGGTTTGCCATCACTGTTGCAATCGTGGAAAATCAGCAAAGTACGTGCTAGGGTGCTAAAATCTATCCGGCATTTCCTTCCCCACGCTTTTCTGTTGTCATTTAAGCAGATGCAACACCTTCTGCTGCTTTCTTCCCCATTTAGGTGCTTCTGATCGTAAGTGGAAACCTGAGTTTCCTCAACTGGCTAACCATCGTGCCCAGCATCGCCTGCTTCGACGACAGCAGCCTGGGGTTCCTCTTCAGCTCCAGGCGAGGAGGGGTGAAAGAGCGGGTGGCAGAGATGCAGCTCAAAGAGGCAGCCGGCGAGCAGCTTCCCCTGGGTGAGTTATTCCCAGAGGGGGAAAAACTGGCACAGAGGTGTGTTTGGTGTGCTTATCTCAAAAGCTGTCGTCTCCTCCTGGAGCAAACCGGGGTGGGCAGGGAGATGACTCTGCCCCTGCGTGGTCTGCTCGGGGGGTTGAGGGTGCCTGGACCTCGTGCTGCGGATGGGGAGCGTGAAGGCGGTGGCTGGTTCATAAGGGTCTGCGGGGACGTTGCTGCTAAAGGGCACGTCCCCCGCGCAGCGCCGGCGTCCGCGGCAAGTCCGAGACCTCTGCTCCCGAGAGCCAGTCCTTCCCGTTCTCACCCCAGTGAGCATCAGGCTCCAAGCCGAAAGAAGCAACGTGGAGTTGCATGATTTATCTTGTGATTTTTTTTTTTTTTTACTTTTTTTTTTTTTTCATTTTGACTATTTAAACTCAAGGACGAAAGACCCAGTGGGTTGAGGTGAGGATTTTGTGGTAGAAGTTGGGTGCAGAAGCAGCTCTCACGTTTGCTCTCCTCTCTCCCCCGTGGCACGGTGGCCCTGTGACCCATCTGCCCTTTGCACCCGTGGGTGCTAGCGCTGCACGAGCACCCTGCTTCCCTGGTTAAGTAACTGGACATGAGGTTCATCTTCTAGAAAGAACCGTTGTGGGTCCAACAACTCTTTTGCTAACTGGGAAAGAGTCGTGGCTGCTGAGAAGGTGGCCATTCCCCGTTCAATGTCCTGCTTGGAGAAGGCGAGAGGAGCAGCTGCTCGTGGGCGCTGCCACGGCCAGGAGCGAGGTCCTCGAAGCAGGGAGGAGGTGAATTCATGTTCGTAGCCTGGATATGGAAAAGCAAATACAAGGGGGTTTGTAACTGAACAAAGGGGATCAATGCGGCTGATGTTTCCTTCTGAAGGGAGTTTTCAAGCAGCCCTGTTCCAGAAGATCGCCTGCACAAGCAACACTGGGATATTTTTCATGGGGCTGCATAACAGATGTAGAGTTGTGTTTGTAGCATTTTTATAAACCACATATAAGCAACAAATTGCCTATAATATCAACAACAATCACAGATGCTCATTTTTAAATATACTAAACATCTGTCAGAAGAATGAAAAATGTCAACAAGATACAGCATCTGTCTGGAGTCCTTTCTCATCTACTAAGAAACACAGCTTATTAACCAGAAGCATTAGTTTCAGCAAGACTAAGGCAGTTTTATTAAACTGTCTGTGTCTCCTATCTTACATATTTTGCTGGAAGAAATCTTCAACAGCTTTTCCCCTCCGGTAGCTTTGCTTTAGAGGCTGTGAGAGCCTAGAGCTTTCCTACTAACTGTATTTTTGCATCCAGTCCCAAACAACACTCAAGTTGCACCTTCCTTTCTGGAGGAGAAACCAAAGGGCACCTCGTTGCTATGGCACTCGGCGAGTCACCGTGAGGGGGAGGTAGATCCTTTTTTGAAGAGCTTGCTCCTTTTCTGTGATGTTCTCCAGAAAACCTTACTGAGCCAGGGTGCCCAAGCAAGGAGAACCATCCCTACATAGCACTGCTCTGGAGGGTAGATGTGTCCCTGTTCTGGGCTTTTAAAAAGGGGTAATCCATAAGTAAAGGGTAGGGTATCTGTAATATTCTGGGTGAATTTGGATTTCTGTATGTTTTTTCCTGCTAACAAAGCAGAGGTTGTTGAGCTGGTGCTGACGGGCTGTGTGGCAAGAGGCTTAGAGGAGCTCTCACCCCTGGGTCACCAGAGCAGAAGACAGCAGGGTACCCAGCCATGCCCTGCTCGTGACCTGATTTTACAAGACTCTGGCCACATCCTTGAAGTGTGTGTGTTTAATTCCTACTGAGACCTCGAATTCCCATTGCTAGTGCTCAGCTCCTGCCTGCTCGATCCAGATCCCACTGGCTCATGTCCCATGCTCCTTCCCCAAGTTTTGCTCCATCCTTGCCATGTAGATTTTTTTTTTTCTTGTATTAAACCTTTTTTCTCAGTAGCTGTGACTCCAAGGGCATGATGACCATCACCACCTGCTGCAGGACAAGCAGTCTGTGCATGACTATCGTCATAAACTATGACCTGAGGAGCCGCTGACGCTGCCCGTATGGTGGAGAGCTCTGTGTCTGTACCTGCTCTTTCATTACAGGCTAGGAAGTTCAGCCCATCTAAAAGACAAAAAAATGCCCAGCAGACTCCTGCTGCTCTCGCAGCAGCACGGGGGGGTGAAGGGAGGCATCTCAGCGAGCTCCTTCGCAAATCAAATGATTCTCCAGAAATGTTCTCAGACTAAACAATTATTAATAGCTTCTGAGAGAGGTTCAAATAAACATCCCTCTCCTGCAGAGATAAGGGGAAAGCTACATGCAATTGCTTTGAATCTGATCCTTTGGCTGTTAATGTTAAATAAATTTAAAACGGCCATAAGGGTAGGAACCCCTCAGAGGTCACGTCTGCTTATTTGTCTGATTGCAGTAGGTGTCTCCTTAGACTGAAACCCAGCACAGTGCTGCTCCTGCAAACCGAATACCAAAGCCCTGGTGAAGCAACACACGTCTCATACATAAATGATAAGCAATAGAGATTTTGCAAAAGGAAAATGAGGTTTGAATGGAGCTAGTGAGCGAGAGGGAGGAAAATGCAAGAAATAAGTTGGTGGTGAGAGCCTGGGGCAGCGGGGAGGAGGCAGCTTCGGGCAGGAGCGGAGCCACGAGGAGCTGGAGGCACTCCACGCACGGCTTACAAACCAGGAGGGCAATTTTGAGCCAGGCGCAAGTGCCAGCTGTGTTTTTTCCCCCTGTATTAAAGCAATGATTAATCTTACATTTTAGACATTTTTCTTTTTAGCCCTTTCTCAGACTATTTAGAGAAAGGCAGATCTCTGGAGCGATAGCGTATGGCCCTTGGCAAGGTCGGGGTGATAACGGCGAAGTGTTTGTCAGCCCCAGCCCCGGAGCCGAGAGCAGCTGTGGGCACCCAGGCAGGGTCCCGGTCACTGCTGGGGGGTGGGCAGGGGAGCTGGGGGAGCAGAGCCCACCGCCGGCGGTGAAATCACCTTCTTCTGGTCTGCTTTTGTGTCCCGAACAGGCTGCTATGTCCGCAAAGTGGTGAACATCTCCTTTGGCCTCCTGATTGCTTATCTCAGCATCCCGGTTGTCCTAAACCTGCTCAACTCCAGACAAGTGATGAACACCTCGTTCAACCCTCTCAGAATAGTGAACACCTACGGAGCTTTCGGGAGGTATGTGTATTTTAATGGCACATTGTATGGCTCTGCTCCTTTCTCCAGCATAGTCTGACAGCCAGTCTGTGTATCTTGAACCTAAAGAGAAATCCTTCCAGTAGCCAGTAGATTTGGAGTATCTGTTTATGAGAGAGAAGGAGAAAAGGAGCAGGTTTCTTTCCCACTGCATTCCAATTTATTTTCCTTGAGCTACTTTTAGTTAGCTCAGTATATTGATGTAGCAAACGTAATAGCAGGATGAAAATATCCGTAAGAGAGTTCATCCAGTGGATAGTCTTCACCATCACCAGCCCGCTTTATTTATGGTGAACTTCTCTTCCCCTCCGCGCATTTGCTCTCCCTTATGTAAATATTCACATAAGCTATTGGGTAGCAGATTTTAGGCCAACAAAAGGAAGTGCTTTTTCCAACGAGTGACTTGGGGAATTCATTGCTACAGGAAACTGTGGAGACGAAAGTATAAATGGCCTCAAAAAAGAACAAGACAGATTGAGAGGACAGGCCCAGCAGCAGTCTGGCTGCTGCCTTCAGCTCAGGAAATCCCGCTTACGGCTGCAAGGTGGGACTGGACAAGGGAAGCATCTCCAGCGGCGTTTGCAAACAGGCTGGTTTTTAAACATCTGAGTCTGGGGTTTCTGGGGACAGGTCACCAGGCTTCGGTCAGCCACAGTTGGGCTCACCATAACCGCTCTTGTGTGCCGTCCCTCCCAGCCTCTTCCTGACCAGGACAGCTGAGAAAATGCTGAAAAGCAGGGCTTCGTCAGAACAGCTTGCCCCAGGGGCAACAACAGGGCCAGTCTTCTCTGCTGGGACCTCTGGCTTTGCCACCGCCTCGCTGTGGTGGCCACGGGGTGTTCCCCAGAGGTCTGAGCCGAGTGGTGGGATGGGCGGCTCTTGGGTTAGTGGGCTCTGGACAAGGTCCCCCAGGAGAAGCCAACAGTAATTAAATAGGTTTTAGAAAAGGCGAAGCAGGTTGGCTGTTGAGAGGGCTGGCTGAGCCGATGGTGAAGGGGAGGAGCAGGTCTCACGGTGAGCACTGGAGATGCAGAGGACACCTGGAGCACTCAAATTAGTATGATGTTTTCCCCGATTTTTCAAATAGCAGAAATTTCTGTGGAAAGAAAAAAGTTAGAAAAACACTTGGTTAAAAATATCAACGCTAGTTGTGGAAAATGCTGAAGATTCTCCTTTTTTTTTGAGAGAGGGAGAAATAACCCTGAACCTCTTTGAAGGCTGGAGTGGTGAAGCTACGGGAGATTGTTTTCTTTGGGTTGTTGTTCTTTTTCTTCTTCAGTCTATGGTTTCTGTTTCAACAGTTACCAGAACCTAAAGAGCATGTGATGAAATGCTGCTGTAATATGTTTGTAATTCCAGCCTATGTAAACCAATAAAAAGAGGATTGCAGCTTATAATGAATATACGATTATGTGAAACTTGACATATTTTGAATCACACAGTAGGAACATACTTTTATTAGTAATTTGGTGTCCCTGATTTACAGTGTGTTTCTAACCATTGGGCAGCTGGCCACGGCTCATAACTCAGCCCAGCGTATAATATGGAACTTGGCTGGAGAATCCAGAAATCTATTAAATGTAGGTAACAATTATAAGCGGAGACGTACAGCATTCCTTGGGTTGTAAGCATCTATCACTGGAAGCCATCAGGGGAGAAGGTGGAGGCTGTGTGTTTCCAAACTTTCAGTTTCTTGGGTTGGAGGAGGAAGGACCAAAGTAGTAAAAAATTAAAAGGGTGTTGGGAGCTGGACAACTTTGATAGGCAGAGTTACGCAGTTATGTGTTCGTTATGGAAAACAGCCCTCCAGTGTAGGCGAGCGTCACTGACAGGTCATTGAGAATTTGGTGATGGTGTTTTCACATGGGCTTTCTGTGGCCTCGGGAGTTTGCCGTCCCCGCTGCTCTGCCACCTTGCTGTGAGAGAGAGTCCTGCCAACAGCAAAGGCTGCCATGACCCGCCATAAGGCTGGGGTGCTTTTGAACGAAGTTTCTGTGCATCGAATGGGTATGGGGGTCTTTTTTCTTTTACATTTTCTGCTTTTCTTGGCTTGGTTTGCATTGGCTCACACATTACATCCTCCTCCTCCTCTTGCTGAGTACTAGCTCCATGAGACCTGTCTTCCAGCCGGGATGGTGAAATGTTTGGGTGCGTAGAGACAACTGTTAATGGTACCCCAAGACGAGCTCCTGGGGGATGCTCCGTATGGAGCCAACCACCTCCCCAAGGCCCAAGCGGCTGTAGCCAGTTAACCCGGGCTCATTGCGAGCGGGTCCTGCCCTTCGCCGTGGCCAAGGCTCGAGCCGAAGCTCAGCGCTCCGTGACCAGCGGTGCGGTGGGGAGAGCCAGGCTCGCAAAGGGGATGCTGGAGTGGTCCCAACTGGAAGCTGCTCTGCTGATCCTGCAGCTGGAGGTCTCAGGGCCAGACCTCTGAAACGCCAAGGCAGGATTTCTGTGCGCAATTGCCTGTGAAACTCCCCCTGCAGATATCGTCGGTGGCCGTGCCGTTAGGGCAGCCGCGCATGCCAGTTACAAGCCTCTATTTTTGCACAGGGCACATGCTAAAAACCTGGAGATGGAGCTATGTATTGTGACCATCCTTCATCTCCGCTTTCTGGTGTCATCAGGAGCTTGTAGTCAGAGAGCTCTTGTATCATGGGAGTCATCAGAGTAACAGAAACAAAGGTTTTCTTCAGAAACATGGGACAAAGAGAGAAGTTGGTGCAGGTTGAAGATGCTCATGTGGGACTTGGGAGACACTCCTTATATTCTCTCAATGTCTTGGACAAGTGTTAGGCTCTGATCTAGAAAGATAGACCCATCGATTTCAGTAGGAATCTTCTTTCGGGGCCATCGTCCCTCCTTGGACTGGCACAACTGCAGTGTGATAGAGGGGAGTGTGGGAGGGCATGGAAATTGAAATTTTCCCTGTACTTTGCTGCTGGAGAGAGAAAAGTCTGCTGGACAGACAGGTTCTCTGTAGCGTGACCCATCACGATCCAACTGTACCACAAGGCCACTGACTCGTGTTGCCACGTTGTCTCTCATGAACTAGCAATTTTACATGACTTGAGACAAAAACAGTATCGTGTTGTGTCCCACAGCATTACCAAGGAGAGAACAGAAGTTGTCCTTCAGGGGACGTCCAGCCTGGATCCCAACGACCCCGCTGCTGTCTGGGAGGAGTATGACTTCAAATGTAAGCCCGGGGACTTGAAGAGGAGGCCATGCTTTATAAGCCCCTACCACTACCGCCTGGACTGGCTTATGTGGTTTGCTGCCTTCCAGGTACGTGCCTTTTGGGTGTCTTGAGACTTGGGTGTCCCTGGACCAGGAAAAACAATTTATATGAATTTACTATGTGCCGGTGCGGGTGAGGGGATATTTGAAGCCCCAGCTAAGTTAATTACGTTAAAAAAAAAAAAAAAAAAAAAAGTTGTATTCCTAAAGGATGTCTGCTGCTAGTGTAATGAAACTCTTGGAAATTTTATGTGAGGCTTTTTAATTGTTTCTCAGCAGCAACAAGAGTTAAAGACATTGAGAAAGCGCCCAGACTGCACCTGCCCCTGGGGACGCAGTGGCACAGCGGGGCAGAAGCTGCCTCGCAGGGTGCCCGGGACTGGCCAGGGCTGGCAGCATCCCCCGCTGCCCGCTCCGCCGGCCAGCTTGAACCCGCATCCCTGCTGGGGACACCCCTGGGGACACCGGCCGTTGCTTTCACTGCCTGCCTGCCTACCTATGGACCCAGGGTCCCTCAGAATGTTCTCCCCCTGTGGTATCAGCAAATAGGTGACAGCCATAAATTAAAAAAGAGGAGGGAAAACTTGTAAAATTAGTTATTTTACATCTTTTAGCCTATTCTGCAAAACCTCATTCGTGTGAGCATGAGAACTTGGACCGGGTTTTACAGAGCTGGGGCTTACAGCAGTGGCATGAGACAAACCCATCTCAGACTATCACGGGCTTTCTCTTTGTTCCCGTATCCTCTCCCGGTGTATTCTCTTCCCTCGCTCCTCTCCCCCTGCCCCAAACTTCTCTGTTTGCTTTCTTTGTGGTATTTTCATTTAGGCGCCTTTTGGATTCCTCAGCGATGACATAACCATCGCTCTTTGGCTATGGTTTTATATTTACCCCGCTAGTTTTTGTGTGCTGGAATTTCATTTAATCTGCATTAGGTATGCTTATCCCTCAGCAAGCCGACAGCAAAGGTTAAAACTCAAACCAGCAACGGTGCCCAGCGTTACATAAAGGTGCAGAAGGTTGAATGGGAGCTGTCGGTTTAAATCTGACTGTATTTTGGGAGGGCTCTAGCAGTGCAGGAGAAATCCAGCTTACCCGACCGAAGGTCGCTTCTGAGATGAGAGAAAGACTGTTTGTTTCCAGGGCATGAAAGCTTTAAAATACAAAGCGCTCTCAGGTTTAAAACCAAAGGAGGACAGGGCATAAATACCGATGCATCACAGGCGAGCGCGGGCTGTGCCGGTGCCGAGAGATGCCGTCTCTCCGCAGAGCCGGGTCGGGTGCTGAGTGACCGGGATGTACGGGACAGCCCGGGGGGGAGGAGGAGGAGGAAGAGGAAATAACACAGCCTCCTTTGCATCTTTATTAGTAGTGTTTAATTCACTGAAAGGTTCCCCGAAGTGTTTCTGTTCGCCTGGGCGCGGGGGGCTGCTGGAGCGCGTGCCTGCCAAGGTGTCTGTCCACACCGGCTGATTAACAGCAATTAGCATTGAGGGTCTCCTGGCGCTGGCAGAAGGAGGGTGCTCGCCTCCCGTGCCGGAGGTGTGCGGCAGCCCCGGAGCGCGTCCGTCACCTCCCTGCTGCAGCGGCTGCCGGTGGAGATGGGTCTGTTGCCCCTTCCCAGTCATCCCAGTTTGTCCATCCCGTGCCCACTGCAGCGGTCCCTCGTCCCCTCCTGGCGCTGGGGACTTTGCCGTGACCCCCCCGGTGCACACAGGTCTCCGTGAAGCAATTTCAGATCCTGCTTAGAAGAGGTATTAACAAAAGGTGCAGAAAGGAGGAAAAAAAACCTTCTGAAAAGCGGGGATGACTCTGGTTGAAAACAACAGGAAGGCAAGTAGCCTGGGCACGGTAGCAAGCGTTTTCAAGTCTGGATGATCAAGCATGTAAATACCTGCTTCACCATGGAAGTAAATCCCATTTGGAGTGGCTGAATGTTTGTTTGAAAACTGTGAGCTGTATATTTGGTGCCAGCTGTCATCCCCAGGAAAGCTGGCTGTCCTGCCGTGCCCCCCGCGCTGCCGCAGCCAGGAGAAGTCGCCGTCGTTCGGATGTTGTTTAGACGTGACTCACACAGAGCGGCAGAAAGGATGAGAAACCAGAAGTCGAAACCCCAGAAGAGATTTGTGAAGCCAGGCAAGTTTTGCAAACCCCATACAGTAGTTTACGGAGTCCATAAAACCAAGTTACTTCAGCCTCTGGATTAGATTTAATTTGTTTTTAAAAGTTCTGGATTTTTTCTACGCCACCGCTCGCAGTCTGCCCCATTGCTTCCCGAGCAGGCGGCCGCAGGGCTGGTTTTGCAGTTCGTTGGCGGTGGCCAGGTAAGGAGCTGACATATCCAGCTCTGACAGGCTGCAGAAAAGCCGGGGACTTGGGGAGAAGATATTTACCATCCCTTTGTGCTGCTCGTGACAGGTTCCTCTTTGCACCTCATCACCGCTTGACATATGATGCCTTCCTCCGCTCGGGGTTTCCTGCGAAACTTTCCACCTTGGCTATAGCTGCAGGATTCGCTTTGAAGAGCCGGAGCACGGGAGAGCCAGGCCCTTGGCACGGCTGGCGCGGGCCGGCACGGCAGGGGAGCCGCCGGCATGGCCCTGGCGCAGGAACGGGAGGAGCCGTGGTGCTGCTTCACCTCTGAATTGCAATTTATTAGTTGACTGCCTCTTAATTACCGTTCCAGTAGTGCCATAATTATATGTAATGTAGCATGGCATTATTTTCCAGGAAACAATTTTCGTGATGTTAATTTTATTATCTAAATAGAATATGCCTTTTCACTTGTTTTCTAAATCCCCTCTTTGTTTTGTATGTCTCGACATCCCGAGGGTGCTGTAGCTCTGAATTGAAGCCCTTCATTTAGTTCTGGCAGGGACATAACCCGTCCAGAAACATGTCTGCGTTGCTTCTTCCCGTCTGCAGAAGGGGAAAAACTTCCACGAACCGGCCGCGGCATGCGGAAACTTGTGCGACCCTTTTCAGTCGTTTCTCAGCAGCCGCCTCGGACGGGACCCCCTTCACTCCATCGCCCAGCTGATAACCTGGTCGCCTGCATGCAAAGTGGGCTGGGGTGATCTCAACAAAAATAATGTGTCTGTCGGTCAGTAACTGATGTTCAAGTGCTTGTTGCTGAGGTCGGTCGCTCCGGATCACCTACCTCCATCGAAGCAATTTAAACCAAGGTCTGAGCCAAGTTAATGCACGTGCACGTTTTTAAGGGGAGCTACTGCTAATTGAAAAGAATGGCACGATGTACTCATTGCATTTGCAGATGCCACCAGGCTGTGAGCACGACAGAGGACAAGGTCTAAAAACCCAGCGATCTTGCCGGTTTCGGTCCGAGCAGACAGGAGAGCGTGCACGGTGCTGCACACAGGCAGGACCCGTCACCTGCCCCGGGATGGGATGGAGCAGAGCACCGTGCTCCGGGGAAGCCTCTTGGGCTGAGTGTGCATCACAAGATGAGCACGCTTACAAGAAGGCGTTGTGAAAAGGCAAACACGATACCATGATAGGCGAGCAGGCGTTCGGCCGTGTATGGTGTCACGCTCCCACTACGCTCAGCCGAGCACCCAATTTGGGAAGGATGCAGCTGAGTGGCAAGGGTGCAGAAGAGGGACCCGCAGAAAGAGCAGAGGTGCAGAAAACTTCTCCCACGGCAGCAGAGCGAACAAATCTGCATGGGCATTCCTTTCTCAGAACAGGTTTGGAATAGGTGAAAACCTACTGCAAAGGGGAAAGCAGCAATCTGTTTTCTGTGTCCCTGCAGAGAAGGGAGGAAATAATGGATGAAATGGCAGAATATGATTTAATCTCAGGAAAATTCAGGTTAAGCATTAGAAAAATCTTTCACCTCTTGACACTTAATTGTGTTAGTGCAAAGACATCCTGTTTTTACAGAAGCTGGAGACAAATTGTTAAAGCTTTGTCTGTCGTCCAGCTACTGATGGCAACGCTCCTGTAATTATTTGACTTCTCGTTTATGATGGGCGTTTGTAGAAGGAGCCCAGCCATCACAACCCAAAACTGAGCTATGCTGTGCTGCATGTACAAAAAGCATTACAATTTTTGGCAGGCTGTGGGTGGATTCAGCATCGTTAATAAATAGCAACCAGAAAACAAAATGCTGCTCATAGTTTTGGGGCTTCAAGTTGGACACTTTTCCTGGTAGCAGGATGTCTTGGACTTTACAAAAGCCAGTTGTTTATCGTACCAAAGATTTGTTCTTCACCAGTGGGCAGCAGTGGAAAGCCTTCAGTGCTCTGAATAAAGAAAAAATCAAAGGGAAGGCTTTTCCCCTCCTTACTATGGCATGAAGGTTGTTTATTCTGTTCGGGGACTGCATTTGGCCAACGCGAAGGCATGCTCTTGGTGCTTACCAAATAATAACTACTCAAAAAATAACAAATCTAATGCCCTCTTCTTATTGTTTTTTGAAGCCCAGTGTCTTGTTGCATTGCACCTTGAAGCTGCTCCAAAAGTCTCTGAATGTCGGCACTGGCACAGAAGCGGCTCAGGCCGGTGGCCCGTGTCGCTGTGTCCTACAGCGACTGCAAACTGTCAGCAAACCCACCGCAGAGCAGCATTTGCGATGCACTGAGAAGCAACGTGTGTTTTCCAGATACGATGTGTAAGTTTACGGATAAACTTCAGCTGCCTTCCTAAGAGAAGAGGGAAACTTCAGCAAAGGGATTGGTGCTCCGAGGATCTTCCCTGGGTGGTAACAGGGGGTCGTGACGGAGACTTCGCGTTATCACACACGAACTGGAGGAGCTGAGAAAATGTAACCTTATTTATAGAGAAGGCAGATTAATATTTTTGTGAAATATTTTATTCAAGCCTCTGTTATCTTGGTCTTCCAGACAGAAGGTGCTTACAGGAAAAAGCTGCATGGCAGCAGAACGGAGGAGGAGGTGTGTGTAACGTAATAAAACCTAAACCTCATGTGCAGTGTACTAAGCACAGCCTTTTACATTTCCTTTCTTCCCCCTTCTAAAAATACAGGCCTCAATTCACTTCCATTTTCCATTGCAGCATTCATACATTTTGGTCCATGTTCAGCATGTAAGAATTTTATTTTCTTCTTTTAACTGTGATTACTTGTCTCCCTGTGAATATGAATAATTTCAAACCCCCAAGCTGCATTTAGACAAACTGCAGGCTGGATCACGGGCAGACTCACCTCTAGCAGTAATACTGTGATGGAAGTGCCCAGAAACCCAAATAAGACTGATAGCCTATCGTGCCGTGGACTGTATAAATACAGAGTAAGACCTTGTCTATGCAGGGAATGATTATTGTCTGCAGTGGCTATTGTATCTCCCTGTCTAGACTCTATTCTGGAACAAAGTGACTTTTCTTTCCAAATACAGAGGTGATACGGGAGCGAAGCCAGGTGCACGATTTCCCTGTATAGGCAAGATCGAAGAGCCGGTTCCCAAAGTCTTGCTCCGCCTTTTATTCCTCGGCCCGGACCTGCCGCGCTCTGCACTGCACCAGCCTCCTCCGGGGACCTGCTGCTTTCCCAAGCATTTTCTAGTAGGACGGGCTAAGGGATGGCTTTTAGTGAGGCTTGAGAAACTGCCCCCGCTGAAATACTATACATTGAGCCAGACCTGCGGAGAAACGGCTTGCCTCTCTGGGAAACTAATAGAAAGAAGGGGATGTGGTTATTGGAGATAATGAGAAGTGATGCGACCTGACGTAGCCTTTGACCTTCCTTGGTTAAGTCGCTTGGGTAGCAGGATGGTAGCAAACGGCAGGTAGCTGGAATATTATAAAAAGGCAAATGGTTGCATTAGTAATGCCCTCTTTTCTGTGGGACATGGATTGTTTCTCCAGCTGATAGCGCAAGTTCTCTAAACGGCAACAGTTGAAGGCGCTCAGCTACAGAAGTGGAAACAGCAGTGTAAACAGCAATGTGAATATTGGGTGAAAATATCCAGGATGGTGGAGTTACTGCTTTACATCCCACAGTGGGTAGGCTGTGACGTGAAAAATGCCCCTTACGACACAGCGCGGGAAATGTAAACCTCCCCTACCCCTCGGTCACCCGCCCTCGCACACCGAGGCCGATGTGAAACCGTGCAGGGCTCCCAACCATGTGAAATAATAATGCTGGGCTCCTGTGCCAAGTTTCCAGCTGTTTCCACATGTGCATCTCATACTTACCTCCTCCCGTGTGCCTGTGCCAGGACCGAGATTCAATAAAATGCCACACTAATCCACAGTCCTTTTTCATTAAATGACCAATTAAAGCTAGAGGAAAAGGGTTCTTATTATTATTATTTCAGTTGGGAACATGTTCCCTGTAGCGCCGGGTGGTTTTTATATGTATTTTTTGCGATGATTATATTCTCTTCTACTTTGTTATCTCTGCAGAGTTTCGTCGCTACTGCGTCTGGTTTGCCCCCAGCTCCTCGCTGTTGCCTGACTTTGCGGTGATTTGCTTTTAAATTCTGTAAAGTTATTAAATACTGTTGTATACAAGTTAATGTATTCAAGGTGAGAATGCCGTGTTTATACACTGGTAGAGCATATAGGTGGAGAGGTCAGAGAATATAAACAGTTGGAGAGATGGCTCGGGGCAGCGTTGCTCCCGGGAGGTCGTGGTACCCCGGGGTGCGCAGTGATGTCGTCTTTGTTAGTCCACTGTGTTATACCTAAAACCTGATTTTCGGAGGTCTTGGGTGCTTGTACCAGCTGTAAGGACAGATAAAGCTGATCTGGTTTGCCGGAGAGTTGCGCCCGTTTCATTTCTGTGGGTCTGCACGGACTGTCCGGGAGCACAGAAAGGCTTCAGCTTTGTGGTGAAGGTAGCGTTGCTTTGGAAACCTTACCCTCTGCCTGAGCTGCCGTTCTCAGGCATTTGAGTTGGGTTGATGATGGGGTTTTTATCTGTTTAGGTTCCTTAGTTGCTTTCTATGCTAAAACAGAAAGAAAACTCTCAGAAGATAAAGGAGAGAGGCATGTCCCTCCTTTGGGGGGTCTGCACCTCTCCAGGGATGCTCTGTTCAGGGTCGGACAGCGAGTTGTGCAGCTCGGGGCACATTTCGACATGCTCTCACCAGCCACTTATAGCAGCAGGCTGTGCGGGTTACTGGTTCCCCAGTAATCCCAGCACGGGTATGGCATGGGCCCTGCGTGGCACGAGGGGAGCTGCAGCCCCAGGTTTTGGAGGACAGGAGCCTGGTGTGGGAGTCTCGGTCCGTGCCCGTGTCTTGACGGAGGTGCAGGGTCAGTCCCCAGCTGCCTGTCTTTGTGCTCGGTGAAGATCCAAAACCTAAAGGTGAACCCAATGCGGGCATGCATGCCCACCTTAAAGCAATATGTGCATCTGCCCTGGCTTTTTTATTAATCCACTGGACGGTTCAAGGTCTGACTCTCCTGTTTTGCATGCTCAGAGCTGGCAAAAGCAGAGCGCAACGCCAGGCGAATCCCTCCCATCCTGATGGTCGCAGCTCTGCAAACAGCGTTTGGGTCTGGGTCTCACTGGATCCACAGACAGAGGAACTGTCACCTTCCCACCTTGTGGTGAGATCCTTCCCTGGACGCGGCCCAGATCTCCCGGACTCTTTTTTTCCTCCCTTTGCCACCATATCACTTTACAGAGTAATGAGTTAAACAGCGCGGTCGTTAGTGCAGCTCGGCTCCTGCGTGCTCCGAGCATCGGCGGCGTGCGATATCTAAGCCTTCGTGCTGGGGGGAGTGTGGGGGGCTGCACCGGGTGGAAATTTCTCACCGCAGACTTTGCTGGGGCCAGACATGTTGTAAATTTTACAAGAAAAACACTTTACAAACCAGAAGTCCAACTCTCATGCGCATGGAGCTGCTAATTAACAATTTGAAGACCATGTGAGCCAGAGAGCTGATTCCACTGTTACAGAGCCTCCCGGTTTTGAATCGGGCTTTGAAGATTTGGGGTCCTCCATAAAGCTCTAGCTCCGGGAGTCTGGTGATTTCTGTTTCTGTTCTTCTCCAGCTTCTCCCCAGCTCGCACACAGAACCCTCACACCTCCCAGACCCTCCTAGAAATGACGCTTAAAATCACACAGAGCACTTTAAAAAGGGCTCTCCAGGGAGGCACAAGATGCTGAAGGTCTGACTCGCGATATTTGATCGTCTGCAATCGCTGTCGCACCTCTCGGGAGGTCCCTGCTCACAGCCAAGGATTCCCCCGGGGCTGCAGGTCTCAGCGTGGCACCCACCCTCCCAAAGCCCGGCCCGAGCCGAACATCTCGGGCATCGCGGAGCCCTTGAGGGGCACGGGGCTGCTGGGCTGGAAGTTTTGGCGTGAGTCGTCCTGTGACGATGCAGTCAGGCCCTTGGCAGGGATGCTGCCGGCTTTTCCTGCAGCCCTGCCAGCCCTGGCAGGGTTATTGCAAGACTTGCAAGGTTTATGTTTAACATCTCGCGTGATGCCAAGCTCCCGGCTCCAGGGCTCACCGCGGCTCCCCTCCCAGACCGCTGCGTCGGGGCCACGGTGGCCTCGGTCCTGCGGGGGCCGAGATTGCCCCGTCCCAACCTTGGGAGCCACCACCACCTCGTCTGCGCCGGGAAGGGGACCGGGAGATGGGAGGGAGGGGATGGCACGGGGTGTCGGTGGAAGGAGGGGTGCGCCGGAGCTTAGACGGGGCTTTGGGGTGGGCAGAGGCTGGCGTGGGGCTGGCGGTGGGAAACCTCCCTGGCTCCACCACCCATCCGTGCTGGGGGTGCAGCCGGGACAGCAGACGGAACGAGCCGCACGGTGAGGCAGGACGGAAGCAGGCGGATGGGGAGAGTAATCTTTTTTAAAAAGTTGTTGGCTTAAATAACTGTGGTTTTCCTCTAAATTGTGATGAGCACGGGTCAGAAACCCTGAGAGGTAGAGCTGCTGCTTGATGGGCCTTTCCCCGAGCGTTTGGTGTTTTCCATCTCGTTTCTCTCCTCTGTTTCCCTTAGCAACGGAAATAACAAACTTTACCATTAGAAAAGATTTGCCGAGTAACTTTGCCTTGATGTTCTGCATTAGTCACAGTCCTGCAGGTACAGCTGCTGGGTTTCGCTTTCCCACAGTGTCCCCTACTGCTTGCATTAAAAAATCCATTTAGGTACACATTAAAAAAGGAGGAAAAAAAAAAAATCTTAATGGAAGTATAAGGCACAAAAAGTCACAGAAGGGAAAATGGATTTTATGGACCCTCAGCAAGAATCCCTGCAAAGAGCATGAGAAGCGTGGATTCGTGGAGGGAGGTAAATGCAGAGTCAAGTTCTGCCACTGCAGCTTAGACTGCGGCTCCCGAGAGCTGGTCTGCACCCTTTCAGCGGCTGCATGATTAAGGGTATGGCACAGGCATGGGATGTAAAGAGGACAGATTAGATTAAAGGAAATAAAGAAGAGAAAGGAATCAGGAATAGAAAAATCACTTTCTTCTGTTTTCTCTCTGGTAACACAACAGGGGAAAGCAGCCTGGTTTAAAATGATGGATGAATCGTCATTTCAAAATGTGACGTTACTGTTCCTCTGCGGAGCTTGTTGCTATAAGAAATGATTAAAATCAAGCGTTCGGGGGGGCAGAATAGGCAAGAACACCTCCAGCTATGGTAGCTACGTGTAAAGTCAAAAAGAGATTTGTGATCTAAGACGGAGGAGGAGCAGCAGGTGATGGGTGTTGGGGAGAACCGGGGGTGGTGGGTGCCGTGTCCCCAGGGAAGGACGGGCCGAGCGGCAATGCGCCGCGCTTTCCTGGTAGCACCAGTTGTAGGCTTATTCCTGGCACTGGGACAAAGCAGTGCCGCAGGCTCAGCAGGGATGCGGGGCTGGCAGAAATGCCCCTCAGGCATCACGCCTTGAGCAGAGGTCACTGTCCGGGCTGGGCGAAGGTGGAGATGCATCCCTGACCGTCATCTAGTCTCTAATCATCAGCTGGGCTGTGGTCGCTGGCCGTGGGCACGCTTTTCGCCCCTCTCAGCTGTGATGTGAATTCCTTTGGGGATGCTTGAGATGGAGGATGCTACTTTGCAATTGGGGCAGGCTGGGAGAGTGCACGTAGCCGTCCCAGCTCAGCTAACGAACGACTCATTAAACCTTTGTGACTTGCGCACCCTCGGTTGTGTCCGTACCCTCGGGGATGATTTCCAGACGAGATGAGCTCAGTGAAGCTCTCCCTGCTCCCCGCGGATGCCAGAGGGTCTCGGTCTGGAGCTCAAGGTGTTGGATCCCACGGGATCTGTTCCCTGCAACACCGGGAAATTCCTTGTTTGCTACCCAAACCGGTTGTAATCTCTCCCCAGAGACCACACAGAAGTCTTTCGTGCTAATAACACTCCATGACAAGCCCAGCAATGCCTAATGTTTATATTTCTTTTTCCTTTCCCAAGACCTATGAGCAGAATGAATGGATAATCCACTTGGCTGGGAAGCTGCTGGCCCAGGAAGAGGAGACCTTGTCCTTGATGGCCACGAACCCATTTGCGGGCCGAGCACCCCCACGGTAAGCTTGGAGTTTTGCCGAGGGAGCTGGAAGTACCCGGGCTCCGTGTTGTTCCTATCCTGGATGTACACGCGTGGTTTCTGGTGATGGGTTGGGGTTTGTATTTGAAGGTACCCAGTGGTCTTTAAATAGGGTGGGTTTAATACGAGGACACCATGAAGCGCTGGTGCTCGCAGCACCTTAACGCCTTCCTGGTGGGGACACAAGGACCCTTTGGTTGAGCCCGTTCCCGGGCAGGTCCGTGAAGGGCTCGGCGTCGCTTCTCTTGGACAGAAATCGTAACTGCTGAAGTGGTTTCCTGCCCGTCAGCTTTAGATTTTTTGCCATGATCACTTTGCGAGCTCATATCAAAACTACCATTTCTACCGGCCTACTGAGGTATTTCAAAGACAAAACAGTCCGGCAGAAAGGATTGGGTTTGTGGACACTTGTCTTGGAAGTGTTTGTGTTTTCAATGAAGAGACAAAGCAAACATCAGCAAGCGGAAGGCACAGATGAAACCCCAAGGTTTTTTACAAAAGGAAATTTTTCACAAAAGTGTATTTTGTTGATGAAGTTATTTTTAGCTGAGAAAACATTTTAAGGGAATTTTGGATCAACTCAAGTAATATTATGCTCTTGCTAATATTTTCCATTTGAGGCTCTTAGGATGCACTGCAAACAAGGCTGAAAGTTCACAGCACCATGTGAAATGAACTTCCTCTTGAACCCTGCTGAAGTTTTTCAGCTTTAGCGCAGTGCATCCCCCAAACCTTCTGAGGAGAGACTCCTTTTCCAGCCAAGACACTAAGAACTTCCACCTTTCACCAAACCGCTTCCTCGGAGACAGTTTACACATCCCAAGGTGGTATAAATGTGCAAACCCAAGATGGTTCATACTCTGAGCTGAATGTATATAACCTGCAAAAAAACAGAGCAGAAGCACAGGTTGGAATACAACCACTGAGTTGCCCATCATCATATTTGAGTACTTCTAATAACCGCATTTCTGGGGTTCCCCAGGCACCCAGCCCTGTCTCGTAGCGCACAGGCACCTTATCAGAGCATCAGTACAGGCTGATGGGAACATACTCCCTCCGAGTACAGGAGCCAAGACCTCTGTAAGAACAGTTATTTTGGGGGTTTTGCACATATTTTCATTTGAGAACCCGTTTTCCCGTCGGTGCAGCATCACAGAGCGAGCCAGCGGGCACTCCCGGCAGGATCCTGCCCGTAGCCCAGAGACTCGCAGCCGTACCGGAGTTCCCGTAAACGATGGTTTATAGCTCAGGGCGCGTTATAGGGTGGTGTCACAGTTTGTTGGGTTACCCGAGCAGAGGATCTGTCACACACAAATAATGACGCCTTGGCTCCGGTTCAGGAGGGCTCGCGGGGACCTCTGTTAATTATTGCTACAAAAGGCGTGCTGGGCTAGAGCGGCACAGCCCTTGCCGCAGACGGATCCAGCTTTAATAATGCGTACGGAGGGGTTTTAGCTCCGATGAGCTGCGCTGGGGTTGGCTTTCCGTGCGAGGAGCAGCGCGCTGATGCTGCGCATCAGCTGGTCTCGCTCGGTGGTGTTGAGAGGAGCACGTGAAACCTCTTTGCTCCGGGTTGCGTTCCCGTTTTGGCCGTGTTTTCTCTTTGTTTTTACGGACCTTCGTTTGACTGCACGTGCGTTTATCAGCCCAAGTGGGGTCCGCAGCTTGTGACAGCGAGCTGGACCTCCCCGCCGCTCCCTGCCACCTCCTTTTTGGGGACTGCTCGGAAGACCCCATGGAGGTGGCACCTTTCTGGTGGCCAGGGAAGGGGCACGGTGCAGCCCCAGCACTTTTGCAACCGCTCACGTGGCGAAGGCGGTGGGTGCCTCAATAGGGTGCTAACGAACGCCGGAGCTCACAGCGGGCAGAAGTTCAGCCCAGCGACAGGGCTCGCCCACCGGGATCCAGCAGGAGCTGGGTCCGTCGGGAGCTCGTCGCGGAGATGGTGTTGGGGCATCGTTTGCGAGGCTGAGCTGGAAGAGCGACCGGAGAACCTGCATTGCGTCGGCTCCATCTCGGGTGGATTTATCAACCGAGTCTCTCCAAACTTTGCTCGTGTCCCCGAGGCTCAGTGCCATAAATTCACCGAGCGGCGTTCATTGTGGGGTGTTCCTTTGCATTGCTTTTTTTTAATTAAAAAAAAAAAAAAAAAGTAAGTAAGTCAGACCTGAGTATTGGCTGACCCCAGGGGTTTTAGCAGAACCTGGGACCTTTAGACACCGAGTCACCGGTTTGAATTAGGTGTCCCCTGGTGCCAGCAGCCAGAAGCCATGACCATCTGGTGGCTGCTGGCAATAAACGACTCTCGCGGTTCACGGAGCGACAGAAGCATTTGATAATCCCAGAGCTGTTTATTACCACGTGTCCCCCAGTGCCATAAACGTTGCTCCTGGTACTCACCGCGACTGAGGCTGAAAACAAGACATTGTAACAGATTAAAAATCAAGAAAATGTATAACATGTCTTGCTTTCCAAGACTTTGCCATAGATGGGCTGCATCTCTTCTAAGCTTTCTGGCATCAGTGGTGTTAAAAAAAATTAAAATAAGGTAGTTGAACACAGGAACTCATTTTAAAATGAAAATAATGAAGTGAGATGTGGCTGGGATAACACTACTTTGCTCCAGGTGGTGAATAGTTTTTTTTATTGTATTCTGTAACAGGTGAGGAAGTGAAATGTTCAGGAATTTAAAGCAAAACCAAAAGCAAATCTTTATCTTTGTTAGTTTTTATAGGATGACGATTGCAGAGCGTACCGAGGAATACAAGCAGGTCCAATAAGTAATTACACAGCAGTGTGGATGCTGTGTTGAACACACGGTGCTATAGATCTTGTTGAACAGGGTCTTGATTCATGCGTTACCTTGGTTTAACCAAAGCACAGACTCTGTTTTCACTCTTTAGCAGCTAGTTTATAGTAGGAAAAGATCAGGATCCAGCACTGGTTTTATGTGTCAGCTGCCTTTGCTCTGGCATTAGCTTTGCTTTAAAAGTTTTTCATGGGTCTAGTGTATTTTTGGGTGGCGTAAAATAAAAATAACAATTTACAAATGCTCGTTTTGGCTCAGACCAAAATCCAACACCCCGTTTCACTCTGGATCCCAGGTTGTGGGTCACGTTTCGGGTTTTGGCGAGCCAAATCCAAACACCTGGGACATTGGCACCATTCGGATTTTTACCCAGGTGTGAAGGCGAGGGCTGGGGGCACGGGTGGGTGCTCACACCTCCCTGAGCTGGGGTGGTGGGCGCAGGGTCGGATCCTGCACTGGGCTCTCACGTCGGTCACTGATTCCCGTTGCTATGTACATTTCTTCGGTTATTCCTTGTTTGCTGTTAGCGCTTTCCCTGCGTAAGGGAACTGAAGTGACCGTTTGCCTTTTTTTTTTTTTCCACTTCTTGTGCCCCATCCCAGTTCTGCTGGGTTTACACTTGTGGCGCTTGCGGCTGCGTCAGCTCCTTTTCACCCAGCGTTACTTCTGCTCGGGCGAGCTCACCTGCTCGGTTTGGGGTTTTTTTCCTTTACATTTCAAAAACACCATTTCTTTGTTTTATTTTAAATGTCCCCTTGTTGCACGTTGAAGCTCCCGGCAGGGCTGGCGGCCCCCCTGCATCCCCAGCACGGCCAGAACCCGGGGGATTGATCCGTGCCCTCCGATCTGGGTGCAAGAAGTATAAGAAGAAGCAGTTAGCGGGATATCTTCTGTTTTTTTATCTGGACCCCTTATTAACTGAGCGCTGGATGCAGGCATCCTCAGCGCTGACGGCCGCTTACAGCCAGCAATCATCTTTTTGTTACAATTTCATTTTAGTTGTGAAAAGCCTTAAATTTAAGCCTCAGCGGTAACACCTGGAAAGAAAAGATAATTCAGGGTGGCTGTAGCTGTGATAGTTTCCGAAGGACATCCCTGCACCCTCACCCGTGAGCCGGAGCCCGCCTGCGGCTGCTGCAAACCTTTAACACACCTTCACTCCCACCTTCCAGCTAAGGATTGTGCCCACCGCGGCTCGGCTCCCTTCGGTAGCTGGGTGGAAAAAAACCTAATTTTCCTCCCATATTCCCCCGCGCCCCCCCCCCAGAGGGAATTTTGAGACTTAATTATTTTCATTCCCTGCTAGACTAAATAATTAGGGGAAGGGACTGTTTTCCATAAGAACATTACGCTCCATACTCCACGGAGTTTATTCTGTTAATGGAAACTCTACACCTTAAATAGCCAAGGGACTTTCAAAATGAGTTAATGCCTTCGAAATGAAATTTCTGAGACCAAAGTTTGTAGGTTTCTTTACAACTCTAGAAATTATAGTATTTTTTCAAGTGTGATAAACTTAAAATGAGAAACAGGTGACTGATTAAAAATGAGGGTATTGTTGAGCGCCCAGCCTAGCTGAGTGTGAAGCTTTACTTCAAGCACAGTGATGTTTGTGGAATGTAGATTTACAAAATATTATTGTGCAGCGGATAGTTCATAAAACACCAGCCGTCATAAATCTGAACGGTAGGGCTTTGGCTGAGAAATTAATAAGTGTTTAACACACTGCCATGGAAACAGACTGCAACAATGAAAGAAAACAAAAATCAGATTTTGCCTACAGAAGGAGGAAAAAAAAATCAGGTTTATTTTTGACTGAAGTGTTCGGTGTCTCTGATATTAAATCATGTTCACTTAAGGACTTTTATTCCAATTATAGTAGCACTTTGTTGAAAAAGCCCCAACACGTAGCTGAAGACCTGGATTTGTAGCGGTGGTGTTATTTATGGAGGCAGCACTTCCCATTTGATGCTACCTGGCTGCAGGAACGCAAGAAGAATATAGCGTTTGGTATTCTTTTTTTTATTTGATTGCCCATTTATTTCCCATTTGCGTCACAGCTACTGGGCTTTATACGTGGGGGCATGTCGGGCTGGATTTTCAGGCCTTGTAAGTCACCGTGGACCCTGGCAGAAGATGCAGGTGGTTTCCCCTGGGACCTGTGGAGACATACAACCCAAGCCGTGGGAAGGACTGTGTCATATTATTTGCACGGTGTAGAAGCCGCTTTGGGGGCTGCTCCCTTGGACACCCCCAAAATGGGTAAAGGTAATTCTGTGGCTGTTGAAAGCAGTGCTGAGAACAGGCAGGGAGTATGGAGTTACTGGAAAATATGGGCATCACTGGGATGTAGGTGGAAATGGCATTTCTGTTCTGCAAGGTCTCTCCCCAGAAGTCTTTAGAGGAGGCGGGAGCGGTGTTTATGGGCATGGGATGCTCCGTGGGGATGCGAATCCCTCAGGGTTTGAACTTGTGTTGCTGGATCCCAAGTGCCTCCTCTCACCCCGAGGCATTTCGCTGCCGGGACAAGTCTCCCTCCAAGTACCCGTGTGGTCCACGCAACGTGACGGTGTAAGGGAGCGATGTAAATCCGCAGAGTCCCCAGAGCCTTTCCCACGAGCGCTGGTGTCTTCTGCCCAGAGAAGTAGAATATTTTGTATGGTTTTCCCACTGAAAAGCAGCTTTGCCAGCAATGAAACTGTCCTGGGAGGTGACAGGATTCTCAGAGGGGAAAAACTATAAACACGTTCTTTTGGCTTTCTCACTGGGTTTCGCCATGGTGAAATGTTTTATTGCAGTTCATTTCTTCTTTCCCTAGGTACTATAATTTAAAAGAAAATCTTTATCATCAACATTATAAGGTTGATATTATCAGAATGAAATGATTCCACTGTCCTTAATGAAAGTTTCAGGGATTTTCTTTCAGTAAAAACAACCTCGGTCTTTCAGCATTGTCAGGGAGGGCAGAGCTCATCTCAGAGCATCGGGATTTCCCCCAGGGTGGGAAACGGGGTTTCCAGCCACCTCTCGTAGCGGTGGCACATGCAGCCATGGGGCAGCTTCACCGTGGCCGGGACTGCGCCGCGTGTCCCGTGGCCGTGGGAGGCATCTCCCTTGGCAAGGGCAGCTCCTGCCTTGGCTCCGTGGGGAGCATCGGCCGCGTCCCCGACACACCTGCGAAACACTAAACTGAAACCCATGCACTGGGTCTGTCTGTGCCGAAAGTAATCCTGGCCAGTGCTGTGAGCCTCGGGGGGAGCCAGGTTTCCTTCTCCCAAGGTTTGCTCTGCCCTCGGTATAGGTGCAGCCTCTGAGCCTCCCTTTCTAACCTGTCCCTGGGGGAATAAACCCACTTTCCCATCTCCCAGAAGAGTTTTGAGGATGCTCCGGCTCTGCAGGGCCAGACCCTGCAGGAGCCTTGGAGAAAGGGAAGTCAGCGGCGTTGAAAAACAACCCATAAAACTGCCCTTATTCTGCAAACTTGGGCCAAGATGAATTTACGATCCCTCCTGCTAACGGGGCTAGAATAAGCAAGAAAACCGATGATGGAGTCTCTGTTACTGTAATGAATTTGTACTTTCCACTGCCACTTGCTCCCTGATTTACAATGGAATGGGGAACCTCGTGATAAAAAAAACCCCAACAACAAAAAAAAACCCCAAATCGAAAAGACGCCCCATGTTTTGGTTTCTTTCTTCCCTCTCCCACCCCGCCTTGCCCTGTCAGGCCATTAATTCTAACAGAAACCACCGGCTCTGTTTTTTTCCCTCAAACCCCTCAGCTGTTGCAGGGAGACAGCTGCACCCTCTGGAACTAATTACAGCTGTCTGGGAGATTTAGCCTTCCATCCCAACAACTCCAATATTGCTGCTAATTTTTAACACGTACAGTTGGAAGATGTCATAATAGGCTGATATATGATCGAATCTTAAAAGTGCTACAGCACAGCTGCTACCGGGCATCTGGCGGGATGAATATATTGATTTAAAAAATAACGCGTATTATTTTTAGCCTTCCTGCCCTCCTCGAGGCTGTGGCTTTGCCTGATACGGGTGGCGATGGAGAGCGGGTGCTTGCCCAGAAGGGTGGTGGCAGGCAGGTCCCAGCATCCCATCCGGGGCGGTGGGTCCTTCTGGGCGGCTCAGCGGTCCTCCCTCTTCCAGCCTTCCGCACTGGGATCAGCGCCGTGGCTCTGCCAGCACCTCCCGGGCACCGCCGTGGGGCTCGGGAGAAGCTGCCAAAGGGGCCCTTCTGTCCCTTGTCCCTGTTGTTGTCATAGCAGAGAGGGTTTTCCGTCTCCTGGAGCAGAAATGTCCGACTTGCTTTATCTGACCGTATCTTGTTTCCTGGCTTCTCAAGAGATTATTTTGCCCTCATGTGTCTTCTAAGGGACCTAACCTGGGCTCAGCTGGTTCAGCCTGATGCTCCTCCGGAGCACTTCCCTGCCCGGCCGCGATAGCTGGTGCCCGGTGCTTCCCGGGGAGCCAGGAGGAGCTGCCGGCTTGCGTTCACTCAGTAAATCCTGGGAAACTGCTTGCAGCCGGGATTGTCCTTCCTGACCTTTCTGACTGTCTCCTCTGAAACACGAGTCTTGCTCATCCTTCTCTAAGTGTGGGTGACCGCCTGTGGCCTTAGTCTCCTTTTAACGTAGACAAAGTCAGGTAGCTTCCCCATGACCTTCTTGAAGATGTTCCCATTTCTGCAGAGCAGCCAGCAAGGTTCACGCGTGCCGGCGGTTTCCTGCATCAGAGGAGGCTCAGAGACCTGTGGATCCCTTCCACCAGCCAGAAGGTCTCCGCCTGAGCCCCAGAGTTGCAAAAATCACAAGCAACTGCTGATAAGGTGATCTGTAGCTTGTAGCAGCTTCTTAATCTGCAGGCAACCACGCATGCGCGCGTCTCGCCTGAGTTACAAGCTGTCTAGGGCTCCAAGTGATGCTTGTAAACTCTGTGAGCCCTGAAATGATGGACTCCGGGGTGTTAATGCTTCTGCCCTGTTAGTGCAGGAGCGCGTTCGCTCCCCAAATCCCAAGAGGAGGGAGTGGGTCCAGCGAGGCAGTGCTGGAGGAGTTAGCAAATCCTGTAACTTCAGGACTGAGGCACCCAGGTAGATTATAAATACGGGGGTAGCTTGTAAACTCTATGAGCCCTGAAATGAGGGGCTCCGGTGAGTATTAAACTCTGCAGCTTTTACATCTGTGAGCCTTGCAAGGAAAGATTCCCATGGGTTCCAGGTTTTCCGCATTTCTCCCACAGCCCCTAATCCTGGGAAGGACGGAGAGGACGGCTGGCAGAGGGTCTGGATGCCGCCATCGTATTTTGATGCTCAGAGGAATTCTGATGCTCGGAGGTATTCCCGCTGCAGTTTCTCCGTCCTGCAGCACACGTTGGCTGCTGCAGCCCTGTAAAGGCTCTTTGGTACGTCTGTTTACCAGAATGGAAACCTTCAAGTCTTGAATCCCAGGGAAGTGCCGGCGGTGCAGGACAGCGAAGAGCCATGGGCTGTGGTGTGCCGGAGCTTTATAGCTCATCGCTGGGTGAGTGGTTCAGCTCCTGGAAGAGCTCAGCTCTGTGGAGTTTACAAAGTCCACAGCTCACGGAGCTGGGTGGGTTCCTCCTCCATGGATCTTGTTATCCTGACGTGGACCGTGCATCCCAACACTCCAGCTCACGGCTCGGCTGGAGCAGGCTGGGGGGAGCAGAGTGACCGTGGCTGGGACGAGAAGGTGGCTCAATTTAGAGGTCGGGGGGCTTGGGGGGATTCTTGAGATTGATTTAGGCTCTGAACAGAAGAGCCTGAAACAGTCAGATAGAAAGGCAAACTTTATGCAACAAAAATGCATCTTCAATTGCATGTGGTTGCTTTAATGCTCACACGGTTCTAGTTTTACATGCCGATCCCTTTGATAGCAAACATTTTAATAGACAGAGAACATATGGGAAAAATCATACCAAATCAGATGATAGATATTATTTAATCTGGGCAGGCAAGCCCATTCGAAAGGGACAAGGAAATTTTCATTCCAGAGGGGTTATAAGACAGTCTTTGAGGTTGGGGAGAAAGCGCTTCTGTGTCTGAGCAGAGACCTGGCATCTCCTGAGATCTCCTAGGTCTGCCCCAGGAGCTCAGATCAGAGCTCTCCGCACTCTGCATCCCCTTCTAGAAAATGGGAACTTTACCAGATGGGGTTTGCAGATAGCTCCTTCAGCGTGGGGCACCCCGTTATACCCATATTGTGGGTGCACGTGGAGACAGGTCCAGCTTGGTAGATGCTCTGCAATCGCTTAGTGAAGAAAAACCCCCAAAAGACCCGGTGTGGCAGGTGGAGGGATGCTTTGAGCAGCAGAGAGATTGACATAAAATCAGCCACTGAAACTTTTTTTGGATATGTTTTTTGAATTCAAGAAAGCAATCGAGGAACACAGCTTGGAAATCTCTAACCATCCCGGACAGGAGCCTGCAGGCTACCTGGACCCGCAGGAACATTGCCATTCAGTAACGCTCTAATTATTAACAGGAAATTTTGTGCTCCTGCGAAGTAAACACTGTGGGAGTAACAACACTTCAGCCCCCCTTTGACTTTTACCAGCCTCAGAAAAGAGGCGGGGAGAGAAATGGCCCCAACCGTAATGAAACCAGCAGCTGCAGGGCAGCATTTATGGTGATAAGAAGCAGGTTTGTGCACCCCGAGCCCCCAGCCAGGGCTGGGGCATTGCCCCCTCCTCTGCCCATCGACTTTCCCGTATTTGAGGGCTGGTACCTCCCTGCAGCCCCCCCGTCAGTGGGCAGCGAGATGGGGTGCCGGGGTGGCCCGGGATGCTCTGCTGCGGAGCGGTACGGCATCGGGGGACACCTCCGTCCCCACGCTTCCCTTGGCACCCAGCCCTTACCCCTTGTTTAAATTAGAGCTGTCCCAGTGCAGCTTCGAATGCATTACTCTGGGCTTCCTTGGATCCCCTCTTCGTCCTCAGCGGAGGGGGAAACATGGAGATACTTGCCGTGTTTTCATTCCAGCCAGGAAACAATCAGAAAACAGATGATGATGCCGGTTGCTGCAAGTCAGCAGCGAGCGATGGGCGTGATGAACAGCTCCGCGTTAATGTGTTTTGTTAGGAGAATCGTTTCTGTATTGCTCATCTGGGTACCCAGCAAGATTTAAATTGAGATGTCGAGATGTGACTGCAGTAGACCTTTTAACTGGGTGCAGTTTTATCCGTCATCTGCAATCTCCCCTGCTTCCCATCGGAGTGCCGGTGTTACAAAGGTGGGCGCTAATGGCAAATATATAGGAGTCGTCCCTAATTATTTTAGCAGTAGGAAGGAACTTTACGGCTGCCCAAGGTGCAGCCCTGGGAGCGAGCAGCTGCAGGAGCGTGGTGCCCTGCTCAGTAGCAGGGTTTGTATTTTAGTAGTGAAGCAAAGCAGGTTTAAATGAGCATTGACATGACTTTGACATTTTTATATTGTGGGTTATTTTATGAACTTATCCAGCAAATGCGGCGATGCACTCTGCAAACAGGGACCACAACGCTGGAGGACCAGGGTGTTACTCCTTCTCTTGTCAGCATGCCCTACATCAAGCGGGACCAAACCTCCCGAACTGAGCGGCATGGTTAGCCTCCGAATGTGTTTCGCGACACTGATGAATGCTTCTTTCTGCACTGTTTTAAAATCTCCTTTTCTGTCAACTCCCAGGGCGGCCAGAAAACAGATGCGCTCGTAGCCCCGCTAATAAGCTGCGGAGCAGAAGGAGCAGCGGCTGGCTGGGGCAGAGGGATGCTGGGGGAGCTGGGGCGGGAGTCAGGCTCTGTACCTAAAAATCTCCCAGGCAGAAATACTCCATAGTTGCTCTAGAAAAGGAAAAAAAGAAAAAATTCCTGCTTTTATTACTATTCTTTCAAACTTGGTTGTAGACAGGTGTGTGGAGCGCGCGGCGGTGGAGGGGAGCACACAGGATGGGGGTATTAAAGCTTCTCTGCCTTGTGCATCGTTCCGAAATTGCATCAAGAGGAGCCCGGGAGCTCCCCGGTGCTTCGCTCCAGCAGGGTCGGCTGCATCGCTGCCTCCGGCTGCGGGCACCCCAGGGATGGATGGAGCACTGGGATGCAGGAGCTAGCCAGGCTGAGCAACCTTGAGCTGATTTCTCCATCCAGCTACAGAAAGGCTCAAAAATTCCACTCCCAGGGGACTGTAAATAGGGTCCGACACCTTTCTGCCTCCACCCGGCAGTGGTACCAGCCCCTCCTGAGCAGGCTGTGCTTTGTTTCTCTGCAGGTGGATCCGAGGGGAACACTTCAAGTACAAATTCAGCCGACCCGGGGGAAAGCACGCCAGCGAGGGGAGGTGGTGGATTCGGAAGAGGATCGGCCCTTACTTCCCCCCCGTCAACCTCCAGGGCCTGAAGAAGTTTTACGAAGACAGGAATTGGCCGTACCCCGTGCGGGACTGATGGAGGAGGATGAGCAAGGTCAAGAGGGACCGGCTGGGGAAGAGGGAGAGCAGTCAGCTCCCTTACAAACCACATGTCTTGGCTCTGTCTGTATTTTTTATCCATATCCTTGTTTACACATATTTTACAGAAGGTTCCCAGCCAACCTGTCCACCTGCTGTTGTGGTCTGGTTTTTCTCATCTTTCTGTTTCTTTCTGTTCATCCTTCTCGCCACGGCCTCGCCTGATGATTGATTTCTTTTGCCAGGCTGCTCCATTCAGAAATTGTCAGCTCTAGAATTTGGGAAAAAGGTGAACAAATACTGTGATTAGTTTTGGGTAGGTGTTGGTGTTGCTTTCCCCGACCCATCGCATTGTGTGATGGCTGCAGAGGCACAAGGAGAGATTTTGGGGTGGTCTCCTGTCTCAGCCAGCGGCCCCTGAGGCTCACAGATTCCCTGGGGTCCGGCATCGGGCAGAGCAGCCGGGTCCTGCTCTGCAGCCGGCTCATGCGGAGGTGATGCTGGCCAGGCACAGAGCACCGCTCCTCCATCCCATCCCATCCCATCCCATCCCATCCCATCCCATCCCATCCCATCCCATCCCCATGTGTGCCGCCAGCACTGAGCCATCAAAGCTGCTTTATTCCCAACACAGCTGTCCCCACGCTGCCCTTGCTGTCGCCCTGAGAAGGGCCCGGTCGTCACCTTCTCACCGCAGGTTAATGACTGGGCTGAGCTATATGTCCTGCCCGCCGGGCACGATCCGGCTGTCCTGCAGTTCATCCCCAGGGCAGCATAGCAAGCCAGGGCTGGGCAATGCCCCCAGGCTGGGCAAAACACCCTGGGACCTCACTCAGAATTTCTCTTGTCCCTCCTGTTTGCTTTGGAGTCTCCCCTCATCTCGGTCTCTGTTTAAAATCACCCCAAATTGTCCCACCACGTGGGTTTTGCTAGGTGAGCCCAAATCACAGTGACGGGAGGGAAGTGAGAGCAAGAACGTGGATGGCGTCTGAAACAGCCAGCAACTGGCCGGGGTAGTTTATAATAATCGATTGCTTGTTAGCACATTCTGCTGCACACGTTTCTTCTTGCAGGGGGAAAAAAAAAAAAAAAAGATCAAAGCAACCTGTGTAACGCATAAAACCCCGTTGTATCAGGCTTGCCTGCAGAAAGCCGCAGGTTTACTGTGAAACCCGAAATAGCTCCTTGCTGGAGCTGCCGTGTGGGCTCTGTGACTCAGCCCCGAGGACAAGCGCAGCCCTGTGCGGCCGCTCCGTCCCACGTCCCGTCGCTGCCGATGCTCGTGGGTCGCCTGGGCAGCAGCGGCCGGGTTGGAAAAGCGGCCGGAGTCAACAAGTCTGCCGCCAGCCCCACCACGTTTAAACAGGTCTTGTTTTAAGGCCTGGCAGCGCAGACACGCTGGGCTGAGCCTTCCTGTTTGCTTAACCTGGGATTTTTATAACTGGTGCTTTTTGTCAGCGGCCCCAGGGCTGAAATCCGCCTGTTTGGGGAGCTGGCGGAGTTTGGTGCCGGAGATGTCTGACCGGCCGGCGTTCGGGAGAAGCCGAGCATCCCGCGGGCACGGTCCAGCGCCGCCGGCTGCACGGCCACGCACCCAAGCAGGGGAGAAGAGCAGAAAGGCTCTTGCCGGGCTTTTCCCCCTGGCTTTTTGCAGTGACGTTCACCTTGGCCTCCCGGGGAGGAATTCCAGTGGCCAGAAAGCTTACAATAAGGCTTTCACTTTTCCAGAGCGAATTCAGCCCAAGCCGCAAGCGAAGGGAAAAGCGTTGCTGTGTGCCGGGCTCTGAAGCGGCTCGGTGCTCGGGGCAGAGCCGTCCTCCCCGGGGGCCACCGACCTGGCGGGGACCGATGGGCACCGCGGGAGGCAGAGGCGGTGGCCGTGGCTCTGCCCCCGTCCCCGGGGCTCGTCCGGCTGAGCCCATCCCCGGGCGAGATGTGCCAAAAGCAGCCAGGTGCGGTTTTGAAAGAAAAATGGGTCCTAACTGGGAAAAGCAAACCGGCAGGTTAAAGCTGGCACCGGCGCTGGCACGGGCACAGAAATGCCATTTTACACGTTTCTTCCCCCTTTCTGACCGCGTGTACCGAATGGGCACCACTGAGAGCGGATTTCTGGAAAGGGATTAAAGCAAACAGCTCTTGAATAACCAGCGGGAGCTTCACTCATTTTTTGTTTTTCCGAAAGTGTTAAAAAGGGAAAACAGCAGCAGCCCTGGGAGGGCAGCCCAGCCCCGGGTGCTGTCCCCCGGTGCCCGCCCTGGTGTGGCTCACCAGGGATGCTCCAGCTCCCACGGGGCCGAGGTGACGGGCGATAAATAAGGTGAGTCCTGGGTGTCACAGCACTTGTTTGCATTTGAGAGAGTGCCTGGTGTCCTGTCCGAGCCTCTGATTACCGGGTCTGCGAGAACACAGCTCTCCCTTCCCTTCTCCGGTGGATTCGAGGGCACGTTTGGACGGGGCTCCCTCTTGGTTTGTGGTTACTTCTCCTGCCCGGCTGCTCCATCCCTGGCAGATCCAGCTCGGGATGGCCGGAGGGAGCAAGAGGACCCTCCGGTGGCCTCCTGCCTGGGAGTTGGGAGACTCCCAAGGTTCTGCAGTGTCCCGGGAGGTGCCCGGCTTTGCCAGGGATGAGCCAGTGGGCAGGGAGCGATGGCTGGCCGTCGGCACCCGGGAAAGCCGTGACGGCAGCGGAGGTGCAGAGCCCATCGCTCGGAGCCGCCGCGCTTCTGCAAGGCATTAACGCTCTTGGCCAGGGACTGGGAAAGTCCTATATGTTACCCGGTCTTTTTCGAACCAAGACGAATAGTTTAATTGGCGGGGCTTGGAGCAACGTATAGAGCGCTCCAAATTGTAAATAACATTTATGACTCAATTGTGTTTTCCTAAATACTTGCCATAGTTGGAAACCAATGCTCTTCTGCGAACAATGGAAGAACATTTTGTTCCGATTACCATGTGGAGGGATGAGGGCGAACGCCACGATCCTGCATCTCGCTCCCATTATCGTCCCTCCTGGCTCGGCCGACCGGCCACGGGGCTGGGGACGACGGAGGCCAGGCTGTGTCCGTCGAGATCCGGCGTAGTTCACGGGTGGGGGTTTGTGTCACCACGGACGTGGGAGATAACGGCACGGCTTCACGCTGAGTATCTCCCATCTATGTGAGCTCGGGCGCTGCCTGCACTTACCTCATTGCCAGATGTTATTTGAAGCATTTAATTTATTTTTTTATTTTCTTCTCCCACGGCTGAAATCGAGCCCTGGAGTCGGATGCGTAGAGCAAGGCTGGACCCCGTCCTGTGGCCCCGTCTCACCTCTCGTGGGACCTTGGGCAGGATTTTTTTCGGCAGGTGAGTTGGCCGAGAGCAGCACACACCATCCGTGTGCTCTCTGGCTTGACGGGATTACGGAGCTTCCCATGAAAAGGCACTTTTCACCTTCCCAGGACAGCCACAGCCACACTGCAGAGCCCGTGTCCCGCTGACCCCTGCCACCAGCACCATCCCTGCCTCCTCGGGGCCGACCCCGCTCCCGGGCAGGGGCTTTGCCGCAGCAAAAGCCCATTTAGGATCCCACCTCCGTGGCTGCACCCATCCCTCCGCCGGGTATCCCTGCCTTGGGATCCTCCAGGCAAAACCAGGGGATTTTAAGTCACTGTTAAAAGTGACTTTGCCCCCCCCCAGCCGTGCTGACTGCTGCCTGTCCCCGTCCATCCTTCGGCTTTTAATGTGAGCAAGCTGGCACAGGCGGGCAGCCCCGTGCGTCTCCGTGGGTGCCGGGGAGCCGGCAGCTTCGGTAACAGCACGGGAGGGAGGGTGCCCCCCCCAGCATGGGTGATGGATGATGGGTGACGGATGTCCCCCGGGCATCCCTCGTGGGCTGGTCACCAGCAGCAAATGCTGCTGGGCTCCCCCCTCCCCAATTTAATTAATTTCTTTTGGTTTCCAACCTCTGGGTCAGGGATAATGGAACCCAGACCGGCATTTCCATTCCTGTTTGCTGCGCATTGTGCTTGTTAAGCTTTTTTTTTCTTTTCTCTTTTTTTTTTTTAAAACAAAAATTCTCGCTCCGCTCTGGAGCACTGGCTGGAAGATAATACACATTCAAAGGCAGTGAGGAAGGTGCATGCAAGGGATTAAATTAGAAACGTTTCCCTGGGACAAAAATTTTAAAAAAGAAAAGAAACAATTATTTAGAGGGGGTGAGGAAATCGGAACCACATTGTGCTATCTGTTGACTAGAGGTTTTCTGGGAGAGTTGGTTTTTTTTTTTTCCCTAAGCTATGCACTGGAAGTAAAACTTTGTGGCGTTCCCAAGTCAGTGCGCCGTAAATCCATTTGAAAGATAACTCTGAGGTCTGCTCCTGCCAAGCTCCTCTTCCTCAGATGTCTTTGAAGAGGGGATGGGGACACCCACCAAGCACCCAGCAGAGAGGATTAGGGTCCCGACATAAACTCCGCCGGCTCTCGGGTGCGGGGTTTGAGTCCGTCAGTCAAATCAACAATTGGCTGAACACCCCCGCCCTGTGACAACTCTCTTATCTTGGCTGTGTTTTCCCAGCTCATTCCCTGATCCGGAGCCTGATCTAATCCTGCTCCCTCCTACTGCTTCTCCATGAGGTCCAGCTAGGTCCCAGAGCCACTAGTGCCTCCCACTGCAGCCGGGGGCATCTCAGGGGACGTTGTCCGACCAAAAATAAGCAGGTTTATTTTTTATTTGCTTTTCCTAGATGAAAGTTATTGACCCTTGGGCTATTACGAATGCGTCTTCCGAAAGGTGCCCTCCCCTGTCCCAGTGCGTGGCCGTGGGTGGCTCTGCTGGGTGCTCCACGGTGCTCAGGGCAGGGCAGCAGCCAGCTCGCCTCTCCTCCAGTGCATCACCCGCAAAATCACGGGTGGGGAGGAAATACCCGGGAGAGGATCCCATGTGCGCGCAAATTAATCGACACCTTTCTTCCCCCACTCCTGGGCAGGGTCCCTGCGGGGAAGAGGGGATGCCGGGGGGGGGGGGAACGGGGCCGCGGGGAGCCCCGGTGGAGGATGCTCCGGTGTTTGCACGGAGGACGGTGGCATCACGTGGGCCCTCCAAATGCGTTCTGCACGTGTTCACCGGGGACGGCCGGGGCTCGGGGCATGCCGCCTTCCCCCCCCCCGCTGAAACCCCAGCGTGCCGCTGCATTCAATACTCGCTCGGCGATGGTCTGCTCGCAGCGGAGCCTCGAGCCCTCCTGCGTGGAAAGGTGCTCCCTGCTCCCTGCCCGCTGGCTCGTCCCAGCCCTGGGGCTGTTTGTCCCTGCAGATGGATGTGGTCGGGTGACTGGCGTACCCAGAGTTTCCTCCGTGGGTTTCGGAGGGTCCCTGCTGGGTCAGGGGGGGGTGAGCGTTTTCATCCTGGAGAGGAAAGGCTGGAGGAGACCCTACGTATCCTCCTGGGGAGAGGAATCACAGGCTCGAGGATGCTCGTGTTTAACCTGCGCTGAAGGTCGAGCTCCTGTCCCTGCATGTGGTGGGGACCACGCTGGACCTGCCAGCGCTGCCCCTTGCCCCCTGGGTCCTGCCCTACTGGCAGCTGAGTTTCCTTCGTGGATGACCAAACACAACGGGTTCCATTTCCCGCACATCCAAACCCCCCGTCCCAACGCGCCCAGGAGTTGCTGCGAGTTCCCAGGGACGGTCCCTCAGGACAGGTTGTCCCCTTCAGCTTTGTTTTATATTGCTGTAGATTTTTTTTTTTTTCCTGATGTCATTGCAAGGTTTTTTTTACTCCAGCAGCCCTCCGACCCGCTGCCAGGTCCCCGGGGGCACCCGCTCTGCCGCACGCCCAAAGCCAGGGCTCCCCAAGGTGAGTCCTGGGGATAACCACCACCGCGGCGGGTACCGACCCGGTGATGCCAGCCAGTGGGAGGTCCGGGCTGCAAGATTGGACTGACTTTTTTTTCCTTTTAGCCGAGATTACAGTGTTTTGAAAGCATGAGACCCCCTAGCAAGCACAGCTGGGTTTGTATTTCCGCACGTTGGCCGCCAGCTGCAGCGGGGTCGGATCCTGCAGCCTTGGCCAAGCTCATCTGGGCTGCTCTTCCCCCGAAAAAGGAAGCCTCCCCAGGCTTCTTTTTTTAATACCCCATATAAATGTCTATTCCTGTTGTTGCTGCTGGGGAACACAAAGCGAATATATACGGGCAGATGGATTTTAGCTCATCTCTTGCACAGAGGCAATGGCTAAATCGATCCGTGCTTGCATAATTTGGGAATACCCAGCAGTGTGGCTTTCGGAGCGAGCTGGAAGGGCTGATGCCCATGTCAAGAGGAAGGTGGTGTGGGAGGCTGGATCAGACTGTCCGGGGTCCCCAGAGGGGCTGGCTTCTTTGGTTATTTTATTATCCTGCCCACCATGTGAGGCTTTGGCTCAAACTTCATTGAATATAAAGTTGCAAGGGCTTTCAAGGTTTTATAGATCATCTACCTGTCTCCGAGCCCTCCAGGAGAGCTGTCTGCTGGTGGTAAGATGGAAACCTGTGCTGTGTGTTAATGTGCAACATGTTTACTCTCCCACAGGAATTTAAGATTCAGCTGGAAAATCTTTAATGGTGGATTTCTATTTGGAAGTTCTGTTTTCCCATCGGGGTTTATGTCTGCCGCAGGAACACAGAGAAGTTCCCAACTCCATCATCACCACGCTGGTCACTGGGCCCTGGGAGGACCTCTGCCCCTCGCCAAACCCCCTCAAACTGACAGCCGTCCTTTAAAAAAAAACCCCTCTAGGGTTGGTGTAAAAACCCTAAGATTTGGGGAAAAAAGTCATTCCTTCCATTTGATTTTTTTGAGATCCACCCAGGTCGCTCTTTCAAACCTTTCTCTGGCTAAAAGCGTGGATTTGATGTGTGTTTTGGGAATGCGGCCCCTGCAGCGGGTCAGCGGTGAGGAGCTGCTGGAGAACGTGAGCTTGAGCCTGTGCGAGGTCCTTGTGCGCGGCTCACGAGGCAGTCCTGGCATTACCCATACTAGCAGCTACAATGCGCCAACCCAGAGATTTCCTTATTCCTGAACCATTTATAAATGGTAGTTATTTGTTTTCAAGTAGCCAACCTTCAGTCTGGGAGTTCCCATAGAAAATACATGTATTCGTATACCTTCCCTGCTCCCAGCTGCTTTTAGAAGCTGGCTTTACTTTAATACATATTAAAGGAAAGAGCTTTTTTCCTTCCCGGTAGATTAAGTCTGGCTAAACAATTCAGTGTGAACTGCTGGGCATGAGGCAGAAACCTGTAGGCTAAATTACCCAGCTGCTATAAGTTTAGACCAGCAGGGATGAATTTCAGGATCGTATATTAGTTTTCATTTAATCTGATTATTCTGGGCTGGAGTTCCTGGAGGGTCTTCAGGTTATTGTCAGTCAAAAGAATCTTTAAAAGCTTCCATTTGCACTAAACTTTTCCCATTAGAAGTCTATTTTCATTATGGATCGATTTTTATTTTAATGAAAAAATGATTCTCCCAACCCCCTGCTTTTTTTTTTTTATCCCAGCCAGGGTTAAAACTGAAGCTGCAATGGGGTCTTGCCACTCAAAATACCATTTTTCTCTTTTGCTGAGGCCGTTGGCTTGGTTGAAGGAGCTTGGGCAGACGACGAAGGGGCAGATAATGCGGAAAGGCACCTCCTCTGCTCCCAGCGATGCTTCCTGGTACTGCCTCCTCATCCTCAAACCCTTCCCTCACTGGGAAAACGCTTTAAGTGGCTTGAATCCTGGGAGGATTTCTAGCTCAAAAGTCTCGGAGACTAATGCAGGACTAATTGATCTTAAAAGCCCCTTGCTGGATGGCTCGGAGTCGCGCTGTCAATTCACGGGCTGGTTTCTATCTGCTGCTGCCTCTCGACTTCCAGTTTGGGGAGCAGCGCAGCCTGGCAGGGGGGTCCGGTGGGAGCTGCCCCCCCAGGGCTGGGAAGGCAGCAAACCCCCTGTTTTGTGTTGGCAAGAACATCCTTGTCAGGTCTTTCTTTTGGGTAGGAGTGGCAGCTTTGTGGCACAGGGTAGCTTCAGGCTTCCCGGCGCTGAGCTGAAGGCACCTGCCCGGGGCATCCATCCCGCCTCGCTCCCTTGCTGCAGGAGGGATGGCAAAGGGCCGAGAACCTGTCCCAGGGTAGGAAAAAAACAATACAGAGATATCCAGAACTAAACCCCAAACCCATGTTCTTCATTTATGCAGGATTTTACATTGGATGTGCCAGTCTGAACTTTCTGGAGTCCACGTGCCATCCGTGCTGCTCCGGTAGGCGATGCCAGCAGGACCACACCAGCCCGGTGCAAGGCTCTGCAGGAACATCCATCTCCTGGTACCTTGTCACTGCCTAAAATCCTCTGTTTGCTCAGGTTTTGCACGCAGGCAGGTGGGGAGGAAGAAGCTGAGCTGCGGCGCTGAATCATCCCTGTGCGAGTTGTGCCTCAGCCGTGATGCTGGACACCGTGCGGGTCCCCCCCGATGGCATCAGGGTTTTCCATCCTGCTCTGCCTCCTTCTTCCCCCAGCGAGCTGGCAGTCAGGATGAGCCCCTGCCTTCAATTTTCTGTAGTCAGTGGGATTTTGCCATGCCCTTCATGTCACCGAAATGCTGGGTTTTCCCCCATTTCCCCCGGCACAGGCTGGGAGCCTACTTCCTCCGCGGTAGCAGCTCCGGATAAGATTGCACATTGCTGAGCTTTTCCCTGTGTGTGCCTGTTGCTGGGACAATTACACTAAAATCACACCACCTGCAAGCAGTTAGTTAGAATAATAAATAAGTGATAGATTATCAAATAAAGAGTTGGCTTCAGATGAGGTCATCCTAGCACCGTGTCGTGGGTCTCGGAGGGTTTGCAGGCTGCTTTCCTGCTGCTGATGGGCTAAATAGCTCTTGTATCAGTCAATAAAAAAGTTGTAGAGATTAAAGAATCAATTAGGTATTAGCCAAAGGGGCAAAAGCGTAACCCAAACATGCTGATAAAATCCAGTAGGTGATTATGGGAATGGTTCTTATTTCATTTCACTTTTGAAAGGAATAATTGCTCGTTATAGAGCATGGAGCGACCTGGACTGGATACTTTTCCAGTATATAGAGGAGGAAATTCTAGTGTTCGGCTGACGAACACGGAGGCACGCCGCGCTTTGGGGCTGAATGGGTATTTTTTGATCCTTACTTTGAGGAGTATTATTTTGTCCCTGCAAAATCAGCCGGGAGATCTCAGTCGGTTATTTGGTGCAGCCTAGGCCCAGACCACCCTTATCCGTGCCAGGGCACGTGTTCGGGGTAAGGAGAGATGCTCTCAGGGGAGGTGAGAGGGATGGGACCGAACACCGGCACCTGGGTATTCTGGAGCCCCAGGGCTCTGCTGCTTATCACATGAACTTTGATTAACCAAGTAAAATCTGATCAGCTGAAAAGGCATTTAGAGATGTATATACTAGAGGTTTTTTTCCAATATTTACCATATGGCCTTCCGTTTTCCAGGAACACACATCTGCAGCACCGGTCCTGGCCTGGGCTGGCAGCTCACGGTTGGGAACCGGGCTGCACAATGTCATGTTCTGCTAATTCATGCGAGCATTTATTAAGTGTTAGTCTAGTGCAAAGCCTTACCTCATTTTGGGCCAAAAACAGGGAGCACTCGCCGGGGGAATGGCTCCTCGGGAAGGAGCAACCTGAGCATCCCAGCCGGCATCGCGGTGCTGCCCGTCCCCTGCCTGCGTGGCTGCCCCGGGGATGCGGCAGCTCCAGAAACCCTGCGGGCGAGCCGGGGGATGAGCAGCAGGATGGGTCATGCTGGATTTGCTTGGGTGTTTCTGCAGAACGGGGCATTTGCCAGATCGTTTTCCAGGGAGGAAAGTTCAAATGAATAATGGCTTTTTTTTCCCCCTTGTGTTAAGATGAAATGTTTGGTTTTACAAGGGGAAAAAAGCATGGATTGCATCGTTTCAAGTCTTTTCAGTTTGGAGCTGTTTCTGAAGGGGAAGCCTGATGCTTTCAAGTGGATTTTTAAGTCATTGCCACCCCACAAGAAGCCCTGGCTGCTCACTGCTCCCGTCCAGAGCAAACATCCATTTTGAGATGGAGCAGCTCCCCGGGAAGGGCTGCCCACGCACTCGCTCCCTTTCCTGCTTAAAAGGGAGAGATTTACAAGCAAAAAAAAGCAAAAAGTGAGCCATCCTGCAGGCGCTCTGGGCCTGGGCTTACTTTGGAGGTGGCACGAGGACATCATGCCACAGGGACAGCAGCCACCAGCGTCCCCTTTGCCGCAGCACGCCATGCCAATTCGCCTGGCCGGGTCCTGCTGCCTGCGCTTCTTCCAGCCAAGCTCCCAGCTGCCTGGCCCTGCCTGGCCTGGATGCTTATATATCCTTCACAAAGCATTATTTTTATGGAGTGCCTATAAAGCACATGCACAATGTCCATCGCCGCCAGGCTGGCAGCGCTTCTCAGCCCGTGCCGGCCGGGCTGGGAACGAGCTGTTTATTGCTCTGTGCCCTCACCTTGCAGCTCCCCGTGTACGTGGGTGGGTGGGTAAGATGGGGAATTTGTTTTTCCCTGTGGGGTTTGGGGGTTTTTTTTCCCTTTTCACAGGTCGTATAGCACCAGGCCATGCCGTGGCGGCAGGCAGATTGCCTTGCGTGAGTTTGTTTGAGGAACAATAGAGAATTTCTCCCAGCGTGGCCGGAGTTTGCTCCCCGCTCGAGCGGGAGGTGATGCAGGCAGGCTGGGGCAGAGATGCACCTCAGCTGAGGCATCGCCTGGCCCCTGTTTTTCCACGTGCACAAAAAAACCCAGAACAAAAACCAGAAGCCCAAGGGCTAGCTGCCCAGCCAGCATAAAAGCTCTTGCAAAAGCTAATTTTGCCCAGCAAGCGATGGACGGCTGCAGCATCGGGAGGGGAAGAAACACTCCCGGCTGGTGCGGGACCGGCCGCAGCCGCAGCGAGGAGTTGGGTTTCAAGGGCGAGGGGAAAAAAACGAGCCCGATCCTCGCTTGGGGGCTATGCACCGCTAATCCCCTGTTTATTCTCCGTCTAGCCCAGCCGCCCACACTCTCCTAAGCTTTTGTTCATTAACAAGGTTCAGGGTAAAAAGATACCTCTGCGGCAGCTGTCTGCTGCGCCGGCGCATGGTCCCGGCACAGCCGGAGGAGCGGTTGGTGTCGGCATGGCCGCATCCTTCTCCAGCCCGGCGGTCCCTCAGCGCAACGCAAACTCCGTCCTCCCAGAGCAGCTCCGGCTTCGCGGGGTTTGGCCCTTTTGGGATTATTTCAGCCGAGGACCCCAGCGTAGCCCTGCAAAGGTTTTGTGCTTTTAAGAAAGCGGCAACAAATAGGAGGGGTCGGAGTTGTATCTGCGGGGTGGGCAGCCCGTGTAAGGCAAGATGGCTCTTGCTCTGGGGGTCTTGACCCTGCCACTATGGCACGAGCAACCCCGGGTGCTGCCCCAGGACTGACAGATTTAATTGGCAAATTAATCTTTGTCTCCTGGGCCGAATTCGAGAGCCGACTGCTGCCGGCTGAGTGATGGAACGAGGGGTCTAAGTGGGAAAGTGGGATCTCCACGCTCTAGGTTATAGATCCAGTTTTGCTCCCCATAAAGTGCTGAAGGAGGCAAATCCCTTGTATATAAAATAACAATAATTATTAGTAGTAATTTTTCATTAATTATTAATAATCAATAATAACGCAATTGCTGAGATACTAAGGCAGATAAATATACTTTGGAAACAAAAGGCCAATCTATAAGGCTAGGTAGAATTGTTCTTATCTCCTGGAATAAAGTAACTTTTATACAGGCTAAGAAGGTTTTGCAAAACTTTAAACAAATTCAAAGGTGACTGAATTTATATGATTTCAGTCTTTGAGATGATCTTGTCTGTCCCCAGACAGAGGGGAGATGCTGCCTGTACCTACAGCAGTTGTAGCACCCACGCACGTACAAAGGTTGTAGCAGCCACATCCAGCCCTGCCTGCAAGGGAGCGCAGCAGGAGCTGAGCTTTGCCCCTTGAGTGGGACCCGGAGGCCAAGAACCAACAGCGGAAAAGTCGGAATTTGAGTCAGAAGACAAAGGGTGAGAAGTTGTGCTTCTGCCTGTCTCCAGGAAGGCCTTCGGCTCCTTTGGGAATGACCACACCGTTCGGACAACCCTTGCCCCGAGACCCCTCTGCCGATCTGAGCGCTCGCCCGGTACCGGAGACTTGCCAAAGCCAGAGCCAGCCGCGGCGAGGCCAGACGTGCCGGTCACGGGGCGAGCCATGGGTGGCTTGGTCGACTCCTTGAGACATCCCAGCATCCCTTCCCGCTCGCTCTTTTTTCTCTAATTAATTGCGTTTTCTGTCCCTTTGTGGCGCGGGCGCGCGCCGGCTGCGGAGGGGCGAGCAGGGAGCGTGCAGCTGTGGGCTCGCCGGCGGAGCAGCCATCTGCAGCACCCGCCCGGGAAAAAAGCCTCGCAGCTGCGTACGCCTGGTACCGGCGGTACCCGGCCGAGGTCATTCATCACCAGGAGCCCGGGCGAGGAAGCTTGGCAGGGAAAAGGAAGACGGCAACCGCAGGAGGCAAATCTTAAAAATACTCTGCGACAGCGGGTATTGTAGCTGCAGCCTCGGAGCTTGTTTTCTCTTGCTGTTATAGAAGGGCAGGATGAGTCCGTTGGGTCCCGTGTGGGATGGAGCGGCCCCAACGTGTCTCCATCGAGCTGGTCCTGCCCGTTAGTGCGAGGAATGAGCCGTGCCCCGGGGCCAGCTCTGCCCTGAGAGGTGGGAGCGGGAGGCAGCAAGGGCATCCCTTCCCAAGAAGCATGGCAAGGGGGTATGAGCGTTTAAATCAGCAATGCAGCACGTTGGGTTATGTTGGATGGTGACGGAGGGTGCCTTCCCTGGCGTGCTCATGGAGGCTCTTCCTTACCATCTTTCCCGGGTCTGTAGACCCATCTACGCTAATGGCAAATGACAGGGGAGAGCAAAATGCGCGAGTTGAGCCCTGTGGGTACTTATGGGCGTCCAACTCCACCGGCTCTGGTTACATGAAATGCTGCTGAAGGCTCTGACCCCCTTTCCCAGTTGTCTCTCCTGCAGCAGCTGAAGGTCCCCACCATGGGCACCGCGGCAGCATGGATGGCCTCAGAGCAAGGACACAGCGATGGGCTGAGGTCCCCAGGCTGGGGAGCTCACATTTGCCACCCCTGACCCGGTCCACCTCCCCGGTCATTGCTCGGTCTAGCAGCGGGAGCCAGCAGACACCCAACGGTGATGTCCACGGCAGGCTCTGACGTTGCCTCTGGTCTCTCTTCTTGGCCCCCAGTTCACCAAAGAGGAGAGTGGGTATCAGGAGCTGCATGAGGAACAGGGGGTGACCACCCCAAAACCCCCCCTGCAGGTCCCTGGACACAGATGCCACCACCAGACCCATCGACGGAGATGGCTTTGCTCCTGCAAGATGGGATGTGGTCACCTTCCCGGCAGAAAGAGGTGAGAGCCGGGGAGCGCGGCCGCTCGGCATGGCCCTGGGGGGGACGGGGGACTGGGGCGGCCACGCGGAGCAACGCGACTCAGTCCAACGATGCGTATGCAAACTGGTTTTTCTCTCTGTGGGATGCCCCGTCTTTCCTGTTTACTTGTTATTCTGGAAATAGAACAATAAATAATTTATCGCCGATCGGTTGGCGCGCGTCCGACCTGTCAGTTAAGTTGATTTTAACTGGCCAAGTGTCAGGGCAAAAGGCCAGGAACGCTGTGCTAGGGAACAGTCAACACCACAATTATAAGATTAACACCTTGTTTAGTGGTCAGATACTGTCAAGTGGTAAAAGATTGCTCCGGTTCGTCTCTATAGAGCATCGCTCACAAATTACCTTATTAAGCAGGATCTTGCTCGCAGTCGGCTCCCTGCACCTGTGTCCTCAGATATTTCCATTCATGGTGGAGAGGAGGCCAACACTCGGCCGGGGCTGCTGGGGGCTGCGCAGCTGCGGGAGCATTATTCCCTCTTACCATATTTGCATATCAATGAGCCCCTGATTAATATTTAAAGAGGCAGCTGTCCGAGCCACCTATGAAAGAAAAAAAGCTCTGTGAGGTTTTTATTTTTGGGGTGGTTTTTTTAGGGATAACACTTACTGCCCTTTATCAAGTATGCTTCATTTTTACCCCCCTATTCTTTTTCTTAAAAAAAAAAAAAAAAATGCCAGGGAAAAAAAATATGAAACACCATTAACGAGTTATCAGTGAATGAGTTGTGCTGCTCTCAATGCTTCTCAGTCCTTTTGTGCCACAGTTGCAGCTGCATCGAGCAGGTTTTTAGGGGCAGGAGCCCAGCGCCGGCGCCGACGGGCGCCCATGGGAACTGTATCTATGGGCAGCTCAGCGCGAGCACGAGGCCTGGGAAACGGGCAGCGTCCCCGCGGGCAGGCAGGGCAGGGGCTGCCTCTCCTTTACGGGATGTATTTCCATGCTCCCGGCTTCCCCGGGCTCCTGTCGCAGAGCCATGGCTGGTGCCGATGTCCCTGCGGTCCCCGGGGGGGAATGGATGCTCCCGTTGCGCTCGGCGAGGGATACTGATGGTGACTCGTCAGTTAACGAAGAGAAGCAAGACACAAAGTAATGGCTCGAGCAGGCTAATCGATTGAAATGCCATCAAAAAAACTAAGGATTGGTATTTTCCATGCCTCCCCAGCACTATTAATTGCCAGGCGGTTTTGTTTCCAGGCTTAAAAAGCTGTCATTTTAATAGACTATTCTCTTGCCATTTTTTTTCGTTGAGCATTTGTCAATAATCCTTCAACAGCGGCAGCTTTGTTATCCCAACTAATTGGAGTCAAGTAGGGCTGCGAGAAAAGATCGTTCACAACCGAGCCCTGGGAAAAATGCAAAAGGATTTTAATTTTCAATAAAATATGCAGATAAGTAGAAATTAACAGTGGGGAACAGGGTCTGGAGCCTGCGTGAATAATGGTGCTGCTCAGACGATGGCGGCTCGAGTGACTTAATGAGGACTCGAGCGGGTCGTTGGCGATGCCGGCGGCTCTGCGGGATGGGGGGGTGCGCGGACCTGCCCCCCGCACCTGCACAGTCGCCCATGGGAAATCGATGTCTCGGGGTACTTTCTAGTATTTTAATCGGTATTTCTTGGGTGCGGGACGCGAGCGAGCCGTTTATCTGACCGGTCGTGCCTAGCTGCAGCTGGTGGGGAAATATTCCAGATCACGCTTTGTTATTTTCATATACAAATGAGGGAAATTTGGGCGTCTTTTCACGGTGGGGATGGGATCGCTGCGGGATGCTGCAGTTCTCGTGAGGCCAAGTATGGATGTGACCCTCTCTGCCTGCGCCACTGTCCCAGCCCAAGCCCGGCGGTGACCACCGGCTGCTGTGGATGTGGATTTTGGCCAGGATGCCCTGAGCAAGCGCAAGTGTTTCTGCCACGCTCCCATGCCCATCGCTGCGTTTTGACCTGGCTGGTGGCAGATGGTCTCTTCTGCTGGTGCAGCCTCCGGAGAGAAACCAGAGAGTTGGAAACAGAAATAAAAATCCCTCTGGCTTCACTGGACGCAGAGAGGCTCGGCTGGATTTGCCCAGAAGGCCTCTCCTGGTCCTGCTGCTGGATGCACTGGGACCGGGGGCAGTCGCGCTGAAGGATGCTGTTTGCAAACGGGTTTTACAAAAGTGATGGGATAAAGTTATTTCCCAGAGAGGGGCCGTTCGACGCCTCTTGCAGCGTAGCCCTTACCACGGGAATTTGCCCAGGGCTGGGGGTGAGAAGGGCTGCCCCCGACCCATGTTCCCGGGCTGCTCTCCCTGCTCCTCCGTCCCGTCCCCGGCTGCACCGGCGGCGGACCGGGTGCTGGAGGGGGACCGTGTGCTGCTTGCGGGGTCTCGGCACCGGCTCCACACCACCAGCACCACGCAGAACAGGTCGGTCCCACCTTTCCCAGCAAGCCAGAGCACTTTTTAGGAGGATTTTGCACAACTAATACCTCCCAGCAGCCGTGCCCCATCCCACCGCGGTGTGCCGTCCCACTGGGCACAGAGGGGAGGCAGCCGTACGAAGATGCACGCAGCCGCCGAGGAGATGCGGGCAGTTTCCCGAGGGCAGGATGGAGCCGGCCGAAGCGGTGGGGACCCGCTGGCCCCCACGCCAGCCTCCCCCCTCCTCGCCTCCAGATTTAACAGCCCCTTGGGGAGGGGGACAGCTGAGCCGTCACCTGTTGGAGCTCAGACGCCGCAGCTGTGCCCGGCACCACCCGGCTGCTTTGAACCCACCGGATTAGGCAGAGGAGAGTGCCACGCACGCACTTGTGCTCTGCATGCCAATGCCTTCCTCCTCCTCCTCCTCCTCCCCGCGCTCCGCCGGCCACGCGGCCGCAGCCTCCCTGACCCGACACCTCGTCCGTTTGGCATCTTCCGCGCCAGCTCCTCGCTGCTGGTTTGGGGACGGGTGGCAGCGACCCTTTAGGCTGGAGCCCCGGCGGCTGCCGGCCCTGCAGAGCCCTGGGTGGGAGCAGCGGGGATCTGCTCTCGGCTGGACCGGGCACAGCGGTGATGGAGGTGGGAGGACCTCTGGGTGAGGGTCAAAGCACCTTCTGCATGGGGGATACTAGGTTCAGATCTGCTGAGCTTTAGCCTTCTTATCCAAAACAGGTAAAATCATAGGAAATCCTGGGGAAAAAGAAAAAAAAAAACCAAACATTTTTAACTTTGGGTGAGCCAGAATCTGCATGTGGACACAGCTCAGTGCCCAACTGCACGTTATTTTCCACTCCATCTTTTCCCATCGTGTTCCCTACTTCCCACTGTAGCCCTCCCAGTAGAGGAGCTGGGGTGGTGGGACTTCATTAGCAGGTGGGTGACGGCCCCAGCTCTGCAGATGTCCCCTCTGCGGGGTGGCCGGGGTGGGCTCCTCTTCTGTTGCCTCCCATCTTGTGCAGCCGCTGCATCTCCGGTTGGGGTGCGTTGGGTCCCCCAGTTTGGGTAGAGTGCCCCCAGTTTGGGTACGTGCTGCTCTCCGTTTCGCGGTGGCGGGCGGCTGCGACGCGCGTGGGTGGCTCCGGCTGCCATCACGGCGCGTGTCGCGGGGATGTTCCCAGCTCGGCGGAGGACAGATGGGGACATCGGGTGGCCGGATTCTCCATTCAACCCCAGCACCACCCCCATCCCTTTCCACCCCTCCCTTACACACGTGCGTGACACCTCTCTCCTCGCGCCTCTATTTTCTCTTGTTTTCCTCAATTCAAGTCAGACAGGCCTGGTCCGCAGTTTGCCAGCAGCAGCCAAGCTGTCCCTGTGCCCTCGCCGAGCTCAGCACCGTGGCAGGACTAGGAGCAAGGCTTGGCCTCGGTCCCCAGGCGTGTGTTTCTTGGAGTGTAGGATTTGCCCTCTGCTTTTAAAAGCAGAGAGGGAATGGTTTGGGTCTGTTGGAGTTTTTTTTAAAGAAAAAAAAAAAAGCTTTCTTCCCAGTACTGTACTTTTTAAATTACCCAGTTTCGCTATCTGTTCCCCACGCTCATGCTTTTGGTCTATTTAAGAGCAAGAGCATAACATTAAGGTGATTTATAGCAATCTCTGGAGTGGAAGGGCAGAGACTTGGGTATTTTTTTCCTTTTCCTCAGGTGAAAGAAAACCTCGAATGTTAACTCACGAGACATTACAACGACTGCTCCGTCAATCCTTGATTTACGAGCTCAAATTTATGAGTTAAAAATTATTATTCCACTCGCATATATTTTTTCCCTTGGCCGTTTTAGTGCTTGTGAAAGGTGAGGGTTTTGACAGCTCCTGGAAACAAAAGCCTTTAATATCTCCCCGAGCGAGGCTCTCCCAGGCAAGAAGAGAGATGCCAGGAGGGCTTTTCCTCCCTGCTGCAGATATTAGTCACTCCAGGCCGGTCTTAACCAAACAGAGCAGAAAGTTTGCTTGAGATAAGCCAGGACTAATTAGCGAAGTCCGTTCTTGGTGCCTGGGGAGTCCCCTGGGATTATCCTCAGTGGCCGGATCAGCGCTGGGCTGGAGGGCGAGGCTGGGTGTGGAGGATGCCCATCACCCCCCCCCAGCAATTTCGGACCCCTCCCAAATTTTTTTGGACACCTCCAGACTTGTTGGCGGGGACACGAGGGGACTCGGGCTGTGTGCCATGCAGTGGTGGCGGGTCGCCCTCCTCTGAGGTTGCTCTGGGATTATTTTTAATCACTTTGGTGACGTACCACCACCCCCTCCATCCCCCGAGTGACACCAACGTTTTGGGCTAAACTAAACTGGCAGCAGTCTTTAAAATATAACATGCGTGAAATACCAGGGAGCAAAAAATATCCTCTTTAAAGCATATGTCGCGCAGTGGCTTAGCGAGCCGGGGGATTAAAACCTTTAGTGGAGCTTGGGAAATAATGCCAGAGCCCCTGCTGCACTTCATTAAAGTACATTTTTGACGCAGCTTGCCTTATTCAATAACAATTTAGTTGACCAAAAACTGAATCGAAAGGGACAGGCAACAGTGTAGCATTTTGTTGCATTTTCATTTTCAGCATTTTTTCATGTCAGTTTGCCATCTGCTGCCCCAGCGGCTGGAAGGCAGCTATGCTCTGCCGGGGCAAGGCTGAGCCCGTCTCAAAGTGGTGGAGGGTTTGTGTGTGTGTTTCCCCCAAAAAATTAGATGGAGTTGGGGTCAGGCTGGATGCTGAGGCTCACCGCCGTGCCCACCTCCCCATTTCTGCTCAACCCACAGCCATGAGCCCCACTCATGAGCCCTAAAACCTTGCTCTGGCCACACTTGCTCACTTGGGGTGAGCATCTTGGGTTTCCCCTCCATCCCCTCCTGTTGGGACTTAACCCCGATATCCGCGGTCACGGCAAAGCCCAAACTGCTTCAAAGCCGTCGGGGAGGCTCTGCGGCGGCAGACGCGGGAGTCCGAGGGGTGGACGAGGCTTTGCCATCGTGGCCAGCGTTGCAGCGGGGATGCTGGGTTGGCTTCTAGTTTTACCGACCACGAAAATGAAATGTGCATTTGTAGGTGGTTTGAATGGCAAAGCAGAAAGGAAGAGTTTCGCTGACCTTGGCTGCTTCCTGGGGAAATTCCCATTTTGAGGAAAAAGGTGTTTTTCTGTTGGAAAACATGCTTGGAAGGAGAAGGAGCAAGGATGCCTTGGTCTGTGCCTCACCCCCAGGAGGGACTGCAGATGGTCCTGGCATAAATCTGTCACTAGGGACATTTCGTGGTGCGGGGGGCAGGAATCCCACAGCCCGGGGACGGCATTACTGATACAGGGAAACTCCAGCAGCTCTGAATATATTTGTGTTTGGTATTTCCAAAGCCCTTGAAGGCACTACTCCACATTATGTAAAGTTCATTGGGAAAAAGGAGCCAATTTCAGCCTGGAAGGGCACAAAACAGCCACTCAGATGGTATCTAATTGTTTTCATCTCCTTCCTCCGCCCGCTCCTAAAGTCGGGCGGATTTTTCTTCCCACAAATTAGCTCAAAAAAGAAAAAAAATTGATCCCAGGTTGAGATTTTTGTATTTCAAGTATTTGGGGCGTGTTTCCCTTTAGCACAGAGGGAACGCCGCAGCTGGGCAGCCGAGGGCCTGGCTCTGTTTATTTAATATTCCCCTCTCTAACTCAAGTGGCTTAAAGACCGGGCAGGGTGGCAGGAGGCACCGTGCGGTGGGGGGACGGGGTATGGGGGGAGATTCCCAGCACTTCTCCTATGCCTGAGTCCGTATGGGGCTAACCTGCCTTAGGGTGCGTGTTTTCGGGTGCAGAGCCCCTTCTGTGCCCCTAGTCTGCCTCCCCATGGGTAGACCAGGTGCCCCACTCTGTGCCACCCACCTCCTTCAAGGTGGGCACGAGGAGTTCAAGGCAGAGCAAGCACCAAGGGCTGTTAAGCACACAGAGGTGCTCTCCAGCTTCGGGTTCCCCTGACGGTGTCTGTTCCCTCCTGGTGCTCCAGTGGGATCCGTCCATCAAAGACCAGACACCGGGCTAGAGGGACGCTTGGGATCCAGCCAAGTCCTTACATTCTCCTCCACCTACACACCCCACGCATCACGTAGACCTCTCTCGGCCATAGCCCCCCTTGTGCCAGGCGAGCTGGGGAGCAGGGCAGAGTTATGGGTCACACGAAGACGGGAGTGATGCTCCTGAGGTCAAGCGAGAGCAGGAGAGATCCCAGGGGAGCCGAGCAGCCAGGTCCAAATATGGATCCACCATGTGCATCTTCTCCAGGAGCAGCCGGCCAATGTTCCCACAGCGTGTGTCACGGTTCCCTGAATAACCAAGGCGTTCATACAAACAAAACAAAGAAACCCTCCGTCTCTCCGGAGACAAGTCACAAACAGAGAGCCAGGCCAGGCCCATTGGTGGAGCTGGATGCAGTGAATCACTCAACCAGCTGTAGTTTAAGCAATTTGGGTCAAATATGCACCCTGGCGTCACGCCACTGACTTATCTTGTGTTTCACTTGTTGTACTTCAGCTCAGGGCTTGCCTTGCAGTTGCTTTTTGTTAATGGTAAAGTCTTCAGGGTGGAAGGTAGGTACCTGCTTATGCAGAGTTACCTAAGGAATCTGCTGTGTTGGGTTTATTCCTATTTATTATGATGTCACTTTTATTCCTGGCTAATTTTTACTGCAGCTGAACGCAAAGGACAGCAAGCATAGTATTAGCAAAGAGCTTTACTGAGCTATTAATGTTCCCCGTGGGTGCAGAGTGAACTTAGACACTCAACAAGTGTATAAACGGGTCCATAAAACGTGCCCGGGCTATCCCAGCAGCGCAGCACCGGGGGGCTGTGGGGAGACTGGCCCACCTCCGTGCGCAGGCGAGGGCCTGAAGGCGAGGGCTCGGAACAGCTTCGGCTTAGTGAGGCTGAGCCCAGGGGACCTTCCTCCAGGATTACATCAGTAGCATGAGGATGCTGAGTGTACTGTCTGGGAATCTAGAAGATGAGGGTTGGTTTTTTTTTTCTTTGAGATTATGTATATGATAAAATATGTTCTTCTGACTCTCGGGCCGCCTGCAAAAAGGGATGTGCTGCAAAAGTGACGTCGCCTGATTTTCCAGTACCTGGGAATTGGCAGCCCTGTGTGCTGAGGCAGCCACGGGGCTGGGGCTCGCTGCCCTTCTCCGCATCCCTGCCCGGTTTGGTACCTGGCGTTGCTGCAGGCAGAGACCGTGCGGCCGCTCTGCCCTGGGCAGGGAGGTGCGTGCGGTGCTGTCTTCTGCGAAATGGGGTCAAAACCGCCCTGCTCGAGTTCTCCGAGCTGCCCCAGGGATGTGCCGGGGGTCCCGCACCCTTGGGGACCATCCCGCAGCTATGGCAGGGGCTGGGGTGCGATGGGGATGCTTTGCTGGCTCTACACACACTGTGAGGATGCTCTGAACAGTAAGCAGCTCAGCCCGGGTGCCTTTATCCATGTCGTCCGTTTCTCCTTAGCACTGCTCATGCTGTTTGGTTGATGCTTTAAGCAGCTGTGGGATGCAGCTTCGTATGGCAATAAAACCTGGTGTTTCCAAGCATTCCCGACAGGGAATTATAGCCCAAGAGAGAGAGCGAGGTGGGAGAAGGAGCAGAGGGGGTGCAGCTGGGAGCCCTCCCGAGGCTGCGGGGGCACGCAGAGCTCAGCCTCCGAGGACCGAGGGAGCAAGCCGGAGCCCCGTGAGGCTGGATGAGCGCTGGGAGGAGGAAGGCAGAGCAGGACTTTGCTGATCAGCTCTACACCGGCTCCTGTGTGCAACGCAGGAGTGAAAATGGAGGGGAAGAGAGCAGGCCAGGGGCTTTCCCTTTGGGGACAAGCTGCTTTGCACAAGTGTTTGCTAGTGGGCTGGGGAGGGAGGCACAGAGGATCCAGTTCCTAAATTGGAGGCTAGCAGGAAAATGGAGGTCTGCTCCCGGGCAGCTGGGGATTAGCTGTGGGGATCTGTGGAAGGAGGTAAAACGTCGGGCTTCCTTCGGTCAAGATCACAGGGACATAGTTGAGCGCCGGCCAATGCATCTCGCAGGCCAGCGCTCTGCAGACAGACTCCACCTCCCGAAACAACCGCATTGCATCGGGCTTGGCAGCGCTGCTCCATCTGGCAGCCCCCTCCCGAACAGGCTCAAAACTGAGCTCATACGGAGCCAGCATAACCTCTCGTCCCAGGAGGGGACGAGAGGAGGGCAGCAGGACCCACATCATTTTTGGTGTCGGCGTTGGGTCCGTCCCGCAGGTGCAACACCCTTGGGAGCACCCAAATGGGTGGGAGAAAGGGGACCGAGCTGAGCATCACCCTCACCCTTGGGTGCAGAGTTTGAGGAGACCCTAGTCATGACCCTTAATCTCTTTCACAAGCCTTTCTGGATGGAGGAGGGAAAGCGGGACAACTCCTTGCCCCCGTTCCTGATCCAGCCTTGGTGCCCACTGAGCTCACCCAGGGCTTTTGGCGGGTGGGGAGGGATGCTCGGAGGGACTGGTTTTTCCAACCAGCATTGCTGGCCAGCTGAACCCGGCATGTGCTGAGGAGTGAAGCTTCTCTAAAAGCCTCCCAGGTTTGCTCTGATTCAACATTTCAGCAAGAAACTGAAATTTCAGTATGGGGCAAAACCCAGAATTGAAATGTCAGTAGGGATCTTTAGTAAATCACTCAGATCCTCCATCTTCTCCAAGTACAGAGGAGGCTGGAGTTGCTCCAAAACTGCAGTTTTAACCAAAAGAAGCTAAAACAAACAAACAAAAACCCCAAAAACCACTTGGCTGTGTTTTTCGTCGCCTCCTTCCCCCTCCTTTTTGATCGTCTCTGTCTTGTACAACCCTGGTATAGGCAGATAACTGAGGATTTCACTCATCTTTTCAAAGTAGAGTAGAGGAAGAAAGGAGCCTTTGTAAAGGGGTTTCTGAAGTTCTCTGTTCTGGGAAGGTTGGAAATAGCACAAAAACATCCTTTCTCACTATATTGTGTCGCTTCCAGCTCTAAGCTCCACCATGACCCAGATGTTTAGATGCTGATGCTGAAAAGGAAAATAAGAGCCATGGCGAGAAAGCCAGGAGAGTGGGGATGCTGTGTGAAATTTGCTTCTAGAAACCTGCACTGCTTTGGGTACAGTGTCTTTCTTTTTGAAGCAGGGAAAAGAATTAGACTCAGACATTGTGAATTAATATCTTAAGTCAATAGGTATAGTGGTGACTATTAGTCCACCTGCACATCTCCTTATGGGCAACCGTATAGTTTAGCTTTAAGACAATATGCATGGTCAGCCTCAAACCTATCCAGGGTTTGGTACTATCAAGCATTTTTTTCTGCCTTTTGATCTGATTCTTCCTTTTTAACTGCATTGCTCCCAAGTTTTCCCAACCTTGGGACAATTATGGGTGTGAGTTTGTCGGTCTGCTTTTAAAATTATCTTTAGTCAGAAGCAGGAGGGACCTCCTTAAGCAGATGTATGGAATAACTCTGTTATTACCTAATTGATTGGACAAGGAAAGTTAAGTGTGAAAATCTTCTTTATTGTCTGTATCCTCTCTCTAATTATCCCATCTCAGCAAGAACATCTCCGAATGTCCGGTCCATAGTCCCTCTCTAATTGTTCTGCCTCAGCAAGAATTTCTCCAAATGTCCAAGCTGCTAATCCATCCCTTCCAGAGGGGTCTCGGCGTGGGGTTTCACAGTCAGCTTGAGCCGAGCAAAGTCCACGCTGATGTGGGAAGGGGGTGACCCCCCCCCACCTCTCCCACTGTGCCGGCGTCGGTGTCCGTCCAGCTGCCGGGACGTGTGTCCAGCTGGATTTTGTGCTGGAGAAAGGGGCTGAGACCGGACTGAGTCCACCCAGATGTTGATGGCAGGGCGGGAGGCTGCAGCACCGCTGTCCCCCTGCCCTGCCAGCTGTCCTGGGCAGAGGGATGTTAGTGGGGGGGGTCAAGGCACCGTCTCCCACCCGTCCTAACCCCCGCTGCTGCCAGAGCACAGGTTGTCCTGGCCAAACCCCGGAGCAGGAGGTGGGAGCTGAGCTCGTCTCTGCTCTGGCAGGCAGAGGGAGGAGATGAACTGCTCCGACGCTGACTTTTTCGGAGCCCGAGCCCTGGCTCTCGCCGCACGCCTGGCTACGGGCTCGTCCCAGCAGCGAGGCCCCGCGGCCGCCGCTGCGGAGGGGAAAGGGGACGTTTCCATCCTGCGCTCTCCTGCCTTCTCCGCAGGATTAGGGCAGAGACCGGGATGCTTTAAAAACAAAGCCTCCAGCCCGCAAAGGTTGTGCTGCTGGAGCGACGAGGCTGATTCACCGTCTGCAGTGGCAGGCGGCCATGGAGCAGCAATCCATATGGTGGAGCTGGGTGGGAGGAGGAGCTGGGCTCCGTGCTCACCCGCAGACCCCGGGAATATGTCACGCGAGGGTCCCCGGGTGGGATGACCTGCCCGGAGAGCCTGCACGTCTCTGCCCTGTGGTCAGCCTTCAGCTCAGAGTCTGTCCCCGGACCACGAGCGGTGGTTATTGCTTTGGAGGGACGGGCTGTGGGTCAGCGGTTGCAGGGAAAATCCCGCTGCCCGGCTCCTCCACATGCTGCCTGCGGGCGGGTGGATGGGTCCAGCGTCGGAGGCTCAGCTGTGCTGGAAAAGGACACCCTCGCCCTCACCCTGGGCTTGCACGGGGCCGAGCTTGTGCTCGTGTTCGCTGCGGGTCCCCCGCCATCACGCTGTCCCCAAGCACCCTCCTTGGCGTCCCCGACCTCCGCGCTTCACCGAACTGGAGGGTGGTCAGAGACCCGCACGGTTTCTCCCCATCCCCACTCCCACCCTCCCTTTTCCCCGCTGGCGCCTAATTCGATTTCCTTCTCCCCAAACAGCTCCCCATAGCTTGACCATTAACAAACGGACTTGGCCGGAGGCCTCGGCCACCGTTTGCATGCTAAACCTGCCGCTGCCGCTGCCTGCCAGCCGGACCCCGGGCACCCGCGAGCCGTGCCGGCGCTGCCAGCATCCCGCTTTCGGCGCGCCGCCGGAGAGCTGCCAAATCGCGGCGGCGCTGGTGCCAATTCAGAGAGAAAGGGGTGAGGGAGCCGCACACAAAGAGCGGTTTATAGCCCGGCCGGGCACCTGACACGGGGAGGAGGGAGGGCTGAGACGTGCTTAGCCCTGATAATCCCCAGTTTGAGTTTAATATATTATTATTTTTTTTTAATCAAAAGCACAGCAACAGCTGGGGCTGAGGCTTTCCAGGAGATGAACTCATGAACAACTGTTCAAAATAACTTTATTCGTACTGCTATTAGATCAGTCCACTGGGGAGCAACCAATTATTTTTGATTACTCAAGGCAGATAAGGCTGGGGTAGAGCCGAAAACCACATGCCGCAAGGGATCAAGGGCATCTCGTGGCTTGGGCACATCAGCCGTGCTGCTCCCTGGCAGGTCACGGGCACCCAGCACCCATATGAGCCCCCAGCACCCATCCGAGCTCCCTCCACGGTGCTGAGGGATCGTGCCGGGGGAAGCACAGCAGGTTGGAGGTTTTTGCACGGGGTTTTGCAGGTGTGCACCGTGCGGGCGTGCAGGAGCCAGCAGGCACTCGTGTGCTGCGAGCAGGCTGGGGGGTTATTTGCAGGCAGATGTGTGCCATTTCTGCTTAAAAACCAATTAACGGCGATGCTGCAGAGCTAATTAGCCTGCCCGAGGTTGATCTGTCCATTTTTTTCGTGAACCCCGGAGGTGGCACGGCGTCGGCACAGGGAAACATGAGGGGTTTGGAGCAGGACGGGTCCCTTCCCAGCAGCCGAGATGAGCGATGCCGGGACTCGTGGTGCAGCAGCGCCTGCGGCAGCAGCGCGGGTCCCGTGTGCCCCTGCCCGGGGGAACGTGGCAGGGGTCCGGGCAGGGCAGTCCCCGGTCACTCGCCCTCTTTCCATCCTGCAGACCAGACCTAAAGCACTTTCAGTCAGCTGAGGCCAATGCCGGACATTTTTGCTTTCCAGCATGACATCAAGCAAACCTGAGTGCGAGATCTGTTAGCCAGCAGGATGATCTCCCGAGGGAAAGAAAGGTGGAAGCTAAAACACTAAAAACTGGGCTGCAGAGAACAGCCTGCACTGGCCAGGAGACAGACTGCATGATCTAATAGGTCTTTTCCATTTCTCGCTCCTGTGATTCAAGAAGTCTTGTCACTAGGGATTTTTTAAAAATAGACTGGATGAAACAGAAGACGGTGGATGCAGGGTTCAGTCCTGCCTTGGCTGGGAGGCAGGTTGGTCTAACAGGACTTTTCCATCGCGCTGTTCCATGATTAAGCGAGACAAGAAAAGAAAAGAAAAAGGAAATTGATAAACACAATAGTAATTCCATCCAGGGTTTGCCTTAGTCAGGTTATTATAATCCTGACATCATGTCTTGAAAAGAAGACTGGAAATAAATCTCTAGCAGATAATATCTGCTTGCTGAGGATGGAGAGGTGCACCAGACTGCCAGGGGCATGAGGAGTTAATGCCTTTGGTGGTCCCCTCCCCAAAAAGCTGTTTCTCCCAATTTCGCTGGGTCTCAAACCAGCAACAGGAGCACATGGCTTCCAAGAAGACCTCGCACCTTCTTCTGCCTGTGCTCCTCAGCCCTTCCTGCTAAAATCACACACACCCCCCCTTGCAAAAAGCATTTTCCGAAGGCATCTCGAGGTGGTTGGGAAGTTTATTTCCTGCCAGGTCATTTAATCAGGACAAAAGCTGAGAAGTTTGGGTTTGGCTTCAGCTGTGGAGGTGAGCAGTCTCCGGACAGCAGTGGTCTCCCAATGGATGCTCCACCACTGGGTCCACGTGGGAGCAGGTCCTCGCCCGCACTGCGAGCTCTCCGGGGAGAGCTCGGATTCGGACCAGCCTGAGCTATAGCTATTCCAGATGGTCCCGTGCTCCAGAGACGCAGCTCAGGTGAGACAGGATGTCTACGTGATGCAAATCAGGATTTTTTTCTCTCCCTTTGGCCACTACTGTGGATAGGTGTGAAAGACACGAGTGAGATCGCTCGAAAACATGTCTTAGCCCGCAGACCCTTCTCCAGCCCTCACCAGCAGCACTGGGAACTCAGAAATCGCCCTTTGAGGGGGGCAAATGAAATATTCTCCCTTTTTTTCCCTGAATGGTCTCCACTAATGGAAGGTCTCAGTCTGGAATTGATTTGACTCCAGTCACCAGAGCTGCTGCTACCGGGGATTTTGTAAGAGCCCGCAAGGCCTTTAATCTTTCCCTCTACAAATAGGTATGATGTAAAACCCAAATCCTGACCACCTCGTGGTTAGGAGTCTTGTGGCACTTGCAGCCAGAGCCAGGAGTGCGAGCCCTGGGGTCCTGGCCGAACTCCAGACGAGGAATTTGTGCTCTGTCTCCGCGTCCCCTGCAGCTTCATCCGTGGAAATCGGAGCTGCTCCCGTCCATCCCGGCTGCTCCCGCCGCACCACGGCGCTCGCTGGAACAACCTCCGCACCCTGCCCCAGGGAAAGATGCATTGCAGGGGCAGGGCTTGCTTTTTTGCTCATTTAGTTTATTTAACAAGCGATTTTTTGCCTGTGAGCACACGCTCCACGGCTTTTCCACAAGCAGCCCCTGCGCTGCCTTCCTCCCCTCCTAGGGCTGCTGCTTGTCGCTCTGATGCAAAACCCTGAACAAAATCCCACCCATAAAGGAGAAATCCAGAGGAAGACACCCAGCCCTGCTGCACCCTCCAAAGGTCTGACCTTCTCCAGCCCAGGAAATTCCCTGGCTACATTCGGACCCAGCACAAGGCTGAGTGTCTCTGGGTTGAAACATGTTAAAAAAAAGTATTGCAATATTCAGAGAGCAAAGGTTTGAATATTGCACCCAGCAGTTCTCACACAGCATCTCTCTGCAGCCTTAGCAGATGGAAAATATATTGATTTTTTTTTCTCAAACAGCGGCCCAGTTGCTCACTCCAGCAAAGGTCATGATGCAGAGGTGGGCTATGTCAGCATCTTTATAAATCCCCCGCGTCCCCCCCATTGTGATCCACAGGCGGCAGTGCCCTCTAGCGCGGTCTGGCCCCCCCCGGACCCCCCCCCAGCCCCCTTTAGCACCATGAAATCGGCAGCTTAACAGGCAGGGCCATGTGCGTGGCAGACCCCTGCCCGCACACCCTGGCTGGCAGCACCCTCACCTGCTGTCTGGGGTTTCATTTTTATGGAAAAAAATAAGGATCCTCAGCATCTCATTTAATTTTTTTTTTATTTCGCCCTCCCGCTGCTGGGTGCAGCCCTGACCCCGCTGCAGCCAGCACTGGTGTTTCTGCCCGGCTAAAGGCACCCGCTGGGGACCCCCAGCCCCGGTGATGGGCTCTGACGTTTTGGGGCTGCTCTGGGCGCTCAGGGCTTTTGCGTGGGGCTGCCGGCACGGCACCGCGGGCAAGGCTGGCACCGTGGGCGTTCCTGACCACTGATACGGCCCCTCCAGTTGCTTTTGACACTTCGGTGCTCCTCTCCCCTATCCTCCCCTCCTGTCCCTCCTTTGCCTTTCAGGGAGAGGGAGGGTGGTCTTCATGGACAGGGACATCACCGGCGAAGCGCTGAAATGCCCCACTAGTGGAGACCGGGCTGAGCCCACACGGAGATCAAGCGGCTCAGGACGGGTGGGAGATGCCTTTTTTGGATGCCAGCGTCCAGCCCCACCAGTAATAAGGACACGGCTCCTGTCTCCCCATCTCTCTCCTCAGGGTGTTGGGTCCCACCAGCCCTCATGCAGGTAAGGACCTTCAGTGACCTCTGAGACCACAACGGGCACCCGGGGCTGCTCCTGCCAGGCTGGTTTCAGGGTGGAGGGACAAGGAGAAGTGGCCGGGGACGGCTTCACAGGTGGAGAAGCATCCAGGGAGCCAGCGGGACACTTTTGGCTGGTCTTGGACCTGGTGAGGTAAGAGCTGAGAAGAGCCCGTCCTGCCCATGGGGTGCTGGTGGTGGGTGCAGAGAGGAGGAGGGCTGCTGGCTGGCACACGAGAAGTACGGGGGACCGGGTGGGATTTCCCAGCTCCTCACATCAGACCTTTGCCATGATCCTCTTCACAAATCAATCAAGGCACATTTTAAATTCCATTAAGGTTTCTGCTCCTTCCAGCTCTCTCAGGAGGCCTCTCTGTAGATGTTTAGAAACTCTCTTCTACTTTCCAGCCCAAGCATATTCGTGGGCAGTGTTTTCCTCCTCTCTTCTCATGCCAACACTGGAGTTTAACCAGCTCTTTCCTGCTCATCAGTGTTTGTAGGTAGCGATCCTGCCCCATCTCAGGCTTCATTTCCCTGGGCATGACACCCCAAGGTCTCTGGTCTTCCCCAGCAGGTCCCACCATGGCTCAGGAAGGATAGGGATCACACATCGTTCTGGGTGATGCCTGGAGATGTCGGGGAGTGTCGGTCTCGGGTGTTATCCCTGCCGGCCACCCCTGCAGGGAACTTCCATCTGCCCATTGCCGATGGGTTTTTTCCCTGCTCTTGTGCCTGCAGCTTCCACAGAGGACAAGGAGGACGAGGCGGGTGAGGTCTGCAGCGTACCAGATCCTGCACAGTCGTGGAACAAGTCATGACCCCCCTTCTTTGGGCTCGGGCACTACGGGGTGCCCCATTAGCTGCCCTCACCCTCAGTCTCTCCGAACTCAGGGTTACTAGGACACTGGCCTGGTGACCTGTGAGCATCCCTGGATGATGCTACACCTTTACGAGCATTTAATTAATTACACCTCCCACTAGCACTACCTGCCTTGCTTCACTTCTCTAGCTCAAAACCTCACCTGAGGATGAGAAGGGCTGTGGCCGTCTGTCCGGGACCACCAGGCACCCACGGCCACCCGAGTCTGCACCATCCTGCTGACTGCGGGGCTTTCACAACAACCTCAGCCAAACAGCGTTATATTCTGCTGAGGAAAAGTCTGCGTTTTCTGCCTAGCTCTCTATTAAAGCAGTCTGGAAATGAGGACTGAATGGTCCCGGCGTGGCACGAGCATGATGCAGAAAGTAAGTCCCTTTGCCAGAGCATCCCTCGGCTCTCCTACCTGGGGATGACGGAGGCGGGGAGGTCTCCAGGAGGGATATAGATGCAGATGTTTAATAACACCGGGACACGGGCAGGGTCGTTAGCGTTCACGGCTATCAGTGCTGTTTAACCACGCACACATTTATTTTCCTTGGCTCTGACAGAGAAATGTGCTCCTCGAGGACTTTTCATTAAGCAAAAAATTTATGAGAGAGGATGAAAATTGTGTTTTACTGTCTGAGGTCTCGGTCAGTGCTGTTTCTTCAGACGTTTTAGTAATTCATCTTGGCAAGGACTGAGAAAATTTCTCCAGTGAAACAAAAAATTTAACTTCCACATTTGGAGTTGGTTGCATCAGCCGGTTCCGTCCCCAGCATGGACCGATGCCCGGAGTAATGACCTGATCCCCTGGGGATTCAAAACAAAAGCGAAACACCTCACAATTTATGTCCAGTGAAAAATAACGTGTACATGATGTAAAGTGTTATTGGGATTTGATGCTAATTTTAGTGGTCACCTTGGCTGCATTTGAGGAAGTTGCCGGTGCTGCCAAGAGCAAATTTACCTGATGATGAATGAGGAATCAGAGCATAAAATAAATAAATATCAGCAACACCTTTTTTTTCCTTCTTTTTTGGCAGATCGGTGTCATCCAAGGTCACACATTTGTGCAGTAGGAGAACTACTGCCAGAGCTTAGCGCTTTAAAATCATGTTTAAGTAAAGAGCAGCATCTTTAAGCATTGGATTTAAAAAGAAACACCGAAGTAGAGTCTTCCAAAAATTCTTGCCCATTGGTTACATTTTCATGTCGGCATTAATCTTCTTCCCTCCTTGTGCTCAGGCTTGGAAGAAGCTTGCCATGAACTTCTGCAAAAATTCCTTGTTTTCCTCCTCGAAACCAGGCCTGAAAACTCCCGTGCCGGGTACCGACTGCTCTGTATTTGACCTTTTTCTCCTATTCATGGAAAAACTTTTGAAAAGTTGTGCTCCGAGATGGAGAAAAAGGAGGATTTTTTTTGACAAAACGCAACAAGCAGGAAAATCTTTTGTTTCCATCAGCAGTTTTCGGAGAGCGGGAACGGTTCCTGGCCAACTCTCAGCATAAACTCGAGCCAGGCTCTGCTCGAAGGGAGGCAGAAGTTCCCCGTGGAGAAGCTCATCCCAGATCGGCCCCAGGCAGGGGGTCGTCTCCGCTTCCCTCTGAAGCACGCTGGCCACCGTCAGAGGATGGATACCGGACCACAAGCCTGGGGGAAATACAGCCATTCCCACATTTTTATGATTTCTTTTAATTACTCCGGGCGGGAATTTAGAAGGAATAAGTGTTTTCAGGCTCGTGGTACTGCAGCGATGGGAACCAGAGCATCGGACGCACGTTTCTCCCTGTGCTTCCAAAAAAACAGCACAAACCTTCCGTGAGTTAAATCTGCAAAATGGCTTGGGAGCAAATGGCAGGAGCCCTCCTGAAGTGACCCCTGGTCCCGTGGGCCCAGAGGCCAGCAAGTGTCACAGCAAGTGTCACTGCCTGCCTGTCCAAGCTGTTGCTAATTACTGAAAGCATTTTATTAAAAAAAAAAAAAAAAAAAAAAGCAGGAAGTTCCCCTGTTAAAAACTGCAAGTTTTATTTGTATGTAATACCAGCCATTCTGCGGTTTTGGAGATGGCCTTTAAAGATGGGGGGTTATTTCAGTTTTTACTTTTTCCCCCTCTCAAAAGAGGATGCGGAAAGGAGATGTGTAAGGTTACAGAAATAACACAACCTACAAAGGGAGGCGGGCAGAAAGTTTGTGTTACGTTAAGCAGGAGAGATGGGGCATAGCTGAATTTATAGCAACCCTCAGAAAAATGATAAATGGAAGCTGTAATTTTTATTGGGGAGGGGAGGCAGATCACGGGTGAGGGAAGAAAATAATAAAAAAAGCATAAATTAGAAATGTGGCTTGACGGTTGGGAGTAGAAAGCATTTGGCTTGTATACAGCGTGAGTTTCTTCTGGAATATGATCCAGGGCAGTGCATGGAAATTACCTGCAAAAAGATTTTCTATTAAGTCATGTTAGGGTGAACTTGCTCTATCACAGCTCCGTCGACCGATGCCCCGCGAGGGACGGCTGCGCTTTGCTTCCCACCGCTCCCAAACCCATCCTGCAGCAACCTCCCGCGCTCGGCTGGCCTGGGCTGAGCTGCTCCGGGTTAACCAGGTATTTAATATATACAGAATGAAATTCGTCGTGCAGTGCCGGTGCACAATTTAAGCCCAATACAAGCCTGACGGGATGTTCTGTATTTCTCCTGATGGCTTTAGGAGAGGTTTTGCTGGCCGTCAGGCAGCTGCCTCTTTGTGCACCCGTCCAGCTGCCCCGGGTGCTGGTCCCTGGGGTGTGGGGCAATGTGCTGCCCCGCGGGGCCACCGGCTTTCACCCAGCAAAGGGAATACCCGTACGGGAGCCTCCGTCGCTGGGAGACCATGGGAATGTCCGCCTGCACAGCCGGGAGGAATCCCAGCGCTCCAAGGATGCTTCTTCTCTCCAGCCCCGGGCTGATGCCGCTCAGCACCTTGACCGCAGGAGCTAACGGGACCCCGGCTTGCCCCCGGCAGAGATGCCCCGTGGAGAAGCTGGCGGCTGGTTTCCCGTGGGGTAAGAGCTGCCTTTGCAAGGCGGTGGGCAGCAGGGCTCCTGCCTGCACCATCGCCGCAGACCTCTGCTTCGACGGGGACTTTCTTATGCGTCTGCCAGCTAAAAGCAGTCCCAAGGGGAGACAGGAACGAGGGGCGAGGGCAAAGGTTTTACCAGCAGAGAAATATTGGCGCTGACCCTTCCCAAAAAAAAAAGGAGAAAGCAGGATGAATCCTAGCCCTAACAGCCTGTGAGTTTATGATGGGCAGTGCCCAGTCCCCCACCTCTGCTCAGGTGCCGGTGCTTGTGCCCAGCCTGGAGCCCCAGGTCCCAGCCAGGTCCCAGATCTCCGTGGACGTGTCTGCACCACACGCGCTACCAGAGCCCCTTGGCCGCAATGGCTTGTGCAGAACATCTCTTCTTTCCTTGCTCTGCGTTTTGAAAGGATGAGCGTCCCTGGAGGATTTTACGGCTTGCCATATGAACGGAATGACTCCAGGTCTGCATGAGCGAATAAAAGGAGTGGGAACGAACCGAGCATCTTTCCATGACACATTTCCACCCACCACATGTTTCCCAAAGAGCAGCAGACTCGCAGTGCCCCAGACTTTCCAAGCCTTCTCCTGACAGCCAAGTTTGTCTCTAAACCTGCCTGGTTTCTTTGGGTTTGAGTCCATCTACCGATGCCTTTTTTGATGCCAGAAATGCCTCCGCGAGCCAAATTTCCCTGGTAATTGTCCTTTGGATTAGTTTGGAAAATTGCATAAGCCCTGAGTTAGAGCTGGCTGCGTCTCTCATCCGAGTGCCTAAGGCTTCATGGGGCAAAGACTAAAGAGCTGCGAAATGCAGAGATATAACAGATGTTGACATGTAGTGAAAATACTAGACGCAGGAGCCTAAGATAATAAATCTGAAAAATTAACACGTAGGAGAACGAAAAAAGGAGCAATATGTTTTGGTAATCATTCTGAACTGCTGAACCCTTCTCCTGCAGTTCAAAAATCTCTGGTATTAAGCAGATGTCATTCAACCAATGATTAACACATTACCGAATTTCTCCAGTCGTTTAATAAAAGTTTTACATAACATGCAGGTAATTGCTTCCAAATGTCAAGGTAACAATGTGGGCTTCTATGGATGGCATTGTTTCCAGCATCAGGTGAAAACCCCTCTTGTTGCCTTGATATCAGGCGAAGTCCCACTGCGAAGACCCCGCGCCCGGCCAGCTGCTTTTCCCGTCACTCCTCTGAATGCCAGAGACAAAGAAACAGGCTGAGAAGAGTCAAAGCCTTCGATCTGGGAATGATTTCTTCCCTTCAAATGTCTGCACAGGCAGCAAACAGGCCTTGTGCTCCAGAACTGGGGCACAGGTATACGTCTTTTCTGTGATTTTTCTTTTTTTTTTACTTTTCTTGCTAGAAAGTCTCATCACTGCTGAGTGCAAGGAGGTGATGGAAAGAACAGGGCGAATGGGAAGGTCTGGGCAGCAGTGGTGGGGTGTTGCTCTTCATAGCAGCCCTTGCCCTGAACCCAACCCATGCTCAAAATCTGAAATCATCCATCGTGAGATCAGGAAAAAAATCATCCCAAGCAGTTTATTTGCTGAGGAACTGTCCTGATGTACAGCTGGGGGTACTTGCTTTGCACCGGTGCAGGATCTCACTTGTTATTTCAGTGTCAGTGCAGGAGTGAAGTGGAAGTGTGAGAGTGATGGATGCTCAGGGACAGGGGAGCCTGACAGGCTGCAAACTCTGTGCAGACTCGGAGAATTGCTGGCTAACGGCTTTCAAGGCTGCAAATGAGCTTCCCAAATTATTAGAGCTAGAGAACAGGATACCTTTAAAACAACCAATCTGTCACGAGACATATCCTGTATCTGTCAGAGGCCAGCATGACTCCGTTGGGGGAATCCGTGACAAAAATCTAGGGAGAGCTGTAAAAAAATGCATGTTGATGTGGTTGTTTTGACATGACATTTCTTTTTAGGCAGCCTTAAGTGATATCTGCTGCCACTGGAGATAGCACATGCCATCTCTGCTAACCAGCATCTCCACGATGGCTCTCACTGCTGCTGAGAAAGCAGGATTGTCCCGCGGTCTTGCAGAAGGAGAGAAGACGTGTCCAAGGTGCGGACGCTGTCAGTGCAGTGCTCGGTGGCAGACCTCAGACAGCCCAGACCCCCAGGAACATGGCTGGGTTGCCTCATCTCTGTGTACTCCAGTTCCTCGCCTGTGGAAGAGGGATTATAGCAGCGCTGACCGTTCCCGGACACCTGTGAGTACAGGTCTGTTGATGGCTGGGGATGCACAGGTAGATTCACTGCAGAGTAATCCTCATGTGGTATTAATAGCTGATGCCACCACCAAGACCCAGGTCCCACGTCAAGACCTTGGGCACATTTTGGGTGCTTGAAGGTAGATGCCTGGTGCCATTTAGGTGCCTTGCAGGACCTCACCTGGCCTCCAGCTGCTCCTCCAGCAGGCTCAGGTGTCCCGTAGATCCTGGCAGCCCCATGGTTTGCCCTGAGACCCCAGAGCATCTCACGTGGCACCAGACAGATACCTCTGTTTAGGGCCCTGAATCCCACCCTTGCTTCCCTGGAGGGTGGGTCGCACCCAGTGGTGACCACTGCCCTTGGGTCTCGTTGGTGGCCACCTTCATGCCATGGGCTGACGGGGGCCACCGTTGACAGCACCAGCACTGGGGTTGACTGTGTAGGCTTTCCCGCACCTGGGAAGTTTGGGCCTATTCCCAGCACCACTGCTTATGTCAGCTGCTACGGACAGAATGATTTATGGACACATTATTAAAACCATATTCTCAGCCTCAGAGCATGAGGGAACCGGTGGGTGGTACTGGAGGCAACATGCCCAGGGAGGATGGGGGTGCTCCTCAGACCACCTGGCTTCTCAACAGAGATGAACAACAACAAGGTTGGGTAACAGGCTGGCCCAAACCACCGGAGAGGAGTTGCTGGAGCAGGTCTAGCCTCGCTCAGGAGGAAAAGATTAGCCAGGAAACATCTCCCACCTCCTCCCGCCCTTAATGTCATTCATCAGCTGCTTCTGCTCTCCATCACTGTCAGGCACTGAATTTCTGCACGTGGATGGGCTGCTCAGAGACAGGGGAGATGGTAACACGGTGTGGGGTGAGGGAAGCAGATGCAAACGATGGTGAACTGATCCAACCATACGCTTTCTGCAAGGGCACACCATATCATGGTATCTTGGCATCTGGAGGGCTCTTCTCAGATAAGCTCATCACGGTTTCCAAGCAAATATGTGGAAAACATTTGCAGGGCACCTGCTCCCCCACCCTCACACCTGGAGACCTTCTGCCTTCACCTCTTTGAATGATCAGCTGCGCTCACTCATCGCCTCTGGGACCTGGCCCTGCTCCTCCAGACCCGTTCATCACGCCATGCCAGATGGGTCCCTCCTGCCTTTTGAGCAGACGAGAGCACCATATGATTTCACGGCCGTGCCGGCACGGCGTGCACCTGCCTGGAAAGTGCTCGAGCACTTCTGGTGCCGGGTGCGTGGTGAGTACTGGGGCAAGATCAGAGACGCGAAGGGAAACGTGCTGAAGCACAGCCCTGGGATGTGGAGGGAGGAAGAAAACAGGATGGCAGCAGCACCACTGGATTTCCAAGCCTGGAAATAATTTTGAAAAAATTTGATTTATTTTTTTTAAATAGGAGCATTTCATCTTTTTTATCATGTCCACATCAACTTTTATCATGAGTGAAAACCCAGCTCTTTTTTGTGTTTGTTTTGTGGCTTTATGAAGACATAACTCTGTGGATCTTGGTTCCTGCACGTCCTCATGGCAGTCCTAGAGATATCGGTGTGCTCCAGTGATACCAGGTATTTGCTCTCCAGCTCCGGTGCTTTACCAGCCCACCAGAACAAATCCCAGTTGCCTACCTGCCAGTCCAAAGTCCCCGAGTTCAGAGAAGTGAGGACACACCAGATGGCCTGGCATGGCCCAGTGATGGGAGCCAGGCTGGGGAGAGCAGGGTGAAGGCTGGATAAAGCTCATGGAGATGGCTGGTGTGCTACCTTGAACTTATTGGGCTTTTTCTTATTGCTAACATCTGTGGTAGGGCAAGAGGTGTGCGAGGATCTACCTGTCCGTGGGCTGCAGAGTGGAGGTGACCCTTCCACGGGCCAGCACCGAGCAGCTCGGAGAGAGCGGGGCTGTGCGACTGCTGAAATGGCCTGGCAGGAGGTCTTTAAATTGCTCGATGGCTCTGTACTGAAAAGCAATACCTGCTGAGATTAAACTGTTTGGCCTCCTTCCCCCTGTCTCCAAGGCAAACATAGACAGTTCTATTCATACCCACAAGAAATACATATTTCAGCATTTGATTCTTTTTGTGTGTGCTTTGTTTTATCTAGCGCCATGGAGCTTGGATGTCTTTTTCATCTCATATTGTGCTTTGGATGCAGCCTCTTTTATTCAGCCCTCTTGCTGCCTTCATAAAGAATAACAGCGGCAGTTGTTGTTTTTTCCCCTGGAGCATGGGCTGCTGTAAACCAAAGGGAAACTTCTTGCTGAAAGAGGGAGAGAGCAGGCAGGACACTGCCGTATCCATTTCCACACCAGAGCTGCAGCCCTGCAGGCCATGCCGTTTGGCTTTCTCAAGCCTTCATGGAGAGCAACAAATTGTCCTATAAAAATTCTTTTCTTGAATTTTATTTTTCTAAGGAGACGGGGCCAACTTGTAAACTTGGGACTAAAATCTCCTGCTTCTTAAATGGACAGCAAAGTCCAAGATAGAAGCCGTGGCACTGAAATATAACGGGGTCTACGGATTCTGCCTCTCTCCCTCCCTAAATTTGCATCTGAAGCCTCCTTTTCCTGGCTGTGGAAATCCATTTTGTGGCCTTTGCTAAGCCCCATCTCGTACAACCTCTCAGCAACTGTCATAAAGCAGAAAACCTTGCAAGGACATTTCTGCTTATCTTCCAGTTGAAGAGGGACAAGAGCTGCTGGCCCAAGTGCCAGACTTGAAGGATGTGGTCCAGCCTCACCTCCGTTTCCCCATGAAGGTAATTCGGGGTGAGGATGGGAACTGCTGCCCCCAGCCTCCTCCTCTCCACACCCAGTTTGAAAGTCATGCTGTACGTGTACCAGACAGCCAAAGGTGCATGAGCCCTGTCCCGAGGTATCATCCATCGTGCTGTCGGTGGCTGTGCTGCTCACATCTGTGCTTCCCCCTGCTTATGCCATTAGCTCCGCAGCATGGCCCAGGAACAAGTGCAGCCAGGGTTTCAGCTCCGCAGGTCACCAGCTGCTGATAAATCGCTTTCCTGGAGATCAATCGCTTCCCCTTTGCCATGCAAAACGCCTGGGCTGCCTGCATGGAACAGTTCTGCCAGACGCCGGGGAGAGGTCCCCATCCGTGGTCATACTTGAGACACTCTGAAAAACAGTAAGAAAATAAGAGCCCCGCGTTCAAACCAAGACAGGGGAAAAGCTGGGGAGGGGGGACGACACCTGGGCACCCCCCTTTTCACTCCTTCTTCCTCTTCCTTTTTGCTCCAGCCTTGCTCTGTGCCTGGAGGTGGACAACATCCAGGGCAATGTGCGTTTGGGACTGTCTAAGATGCAACAAAGAACCTCCCATAGGTCTGAATTATACAGATCCTCCCATTTTAGTTATTTCCACCCTAATTATAAATAACATGCTAAGCAGAAATGTCTTCATCCGGAAACCTTTAGGCACTGGTTCCCAATCATCCAGCTTGGATTATCTTCCAAACAGGGTGCTGCAAACCATCCTTTCCCTGTTGGATCTACTGCCGTGGTGGTTTCCAATGACCATGAGTGATGCTGGAAGCAAGAACATCTTGTGGCAATATGTTGCCCTTGAACCTTGAGCTGGGAATCACGGGGTTTAAGGCATTTGAAATCTGTGTCTGAAATTTGTGACTCGTGTCATGCTCTGACCTGAGAGAAGGGATGCTTTGAACTGAGGTTGCTCTATGAGTTAAGCAGAGCAGCCCTCCCGGGACCCACGGTGTCTGGGAGGCAGTGGCCAGCAATACCCTTCCCAGCTCTATGATCTGGTCCTTCACACCCAGGTAAATACCAAAACCTCTTATTTTTTTAAACAGATGAGCCTCTCTTTGTCTTGGGCTGTGTGTCTGCCCAAAAGTGGGGCCAAGGCTGCTCTCACTCCTGTTTTCCCAGGAGCAAAGGGCCAGGTGAGGGATGGCCGGTACCATCCCTGCTAACAGAGCTGCAAATCCAACCCTCCGGCACTCAGGGCAGTGGAGGCAGGATGGGCAGGGTTGGGAACAGCATCTCTTTGGCCACATGCATCTCTTCAGCTGCACAGACCACCGAAGACAAATGAACTGGAGGAAGCATTTCCTCTGCCGAAGGCTGACACCCGGGAGGTTTCTGTTCACAGTGTAGGTCAAGAGTTGAAAAATGAAGAAGAAAGGAAAACAGATAGAAAGATCCATCTTCCCTTATAAAATCCCCAGAGCAGGGGGCATTTGGAAGTCATTTTTCATTGAGCTGAGAGCTGTTTCTGGCCCTTTAGCAGACATTATTCTCTTCTCAAACCTCATAGTTTGGGACACGGGGAAGCACTTGCCCTCCATCCTCGTGGGTGTTGGAAGAGGAGCATTATCCTGGGTGCAAGACACCTGGTACCTTCCTCTGAGGCTGGGCTCCACGGTGATTTGGGCTTTGGGGCAAGGCGGAGCCCAATGCATGCTGAAAATCGCTCTGTTCCTCCCCCTAATGCATTTCAAATGCATTAGGGCTGAGATGCAAAAAGAAATGGGTGGCTTGGATTTGCTGGCATTAATGCACAGGTTAAGAGGGACAGCTTTTAAGGGGGAAAACCCATGCAAGAAGACGAAGGAGAACTTCAGCATGGTTAAAGGAAATCTAAATAAAATGCCTTTCTGGAAGGAATTCAAGAAAATTATTTTCCTTCTGTGTTTCTGTCTCTCTTCTTCTGGCTTATAAAAACACCTTGGCTCGGATATTACATCAACCTCTGCCTTTTATTAAAAACCCCTGCTCCGGTTGTGCAGATTTCATGCTGTTACATGAAAGTAAAATTTTATGACCAGAAGCTGAAATTAGGAAGGAAACTTTTTTTTGTTGTCGTGGGTTGGATTTTGTTGGTAGTCATGAGGGTTTGTTTATTTTTGCTTTTTCTAAAGCACAGCCAACTCCTCCGGGTCTCAGCACTCTGGCCTTTTTGGGGGATGCTTGTTCCAAACAGGTGCTAACGTGGGGGAAGCTGAGCCCTGGACAGAGCAAGGGGATGGGTGATGTCCTCCCTCCACTGCTGTGGTTGCCTTCAAGCAAGCAGGGTTTTCATGGCTGTTTCAGAATACGATATATGCGTGCGAGAGCAAATGCATTTCATTGCATGGGACACAGGTCCTGGGTGTCCGGCCTGGAACAGTCTCGTGTTGTGAGCATCGTAACCAGTGCGAGCTATTCCCTCCTCTCAGACTCCTCTGTAAATCCAGATCTGATGGATGGTAGTTTGGTTTGAGCCCGTATTCAACACCAGTTGCTTGTTGACTGGGTAGTGCCGGCAGACTTTTTTTTTTTTGCCATCTCTCACTTTAAATGTAGCACTACTGTTTTTCCATTAATTCCTCCCTCCTTGCTAAAAAAAAACTATGGAAGGGTGAAAAAATGTTCTAAAAGGTCATTTGGTCCTTCCTTGTTGGGTGAGCTATAGTGAACCTGAGGAGTTACTACATCTGAAGATGTTAAAAGAAGAGTTGCATGGGATTAGATGAAAGTTATAGCTATGAATTCAGTATTGGTTTCTTGGGGGACCTCGGCAAGGCGGCTTTGCATCTCCAGGATCCATCCCCACAGCCCCTGTTGCTCCCCAGCCCTTGGGACGGATTCAAAGACCCCTGGGCTGGTGGGAACAGCCGTGTGGGGCCACCCCAGCCAGCCCAGCTGTGACTCGAGGCTGCGGACCTCTCCGGGCACAGCTTCTGCTGGAGCACCTTGGGGCTGGAGCACCTTGGGGCTGGAGCAGCCAGAGGGCATTTCGGGGGACTTCAGGGCACGGATCTCCTCTCCCCGCAGGTCCGGGAGCGGAGCTGGGCTCCTGCTGCATCCCCGCTCCAGAGACACTCGCCACGGTTGGGATGGGGGATGGAGGTCAAGCCCCATGGCCCCTCCGTTTCCTTCCAGCCCAAATGTCTGTGCAACCTACTCCTGCCCTTGGAAGATTTACGGAGCAGCAGTAAGTATTTCACCAGCTCTTTATTAATAATGCGGCAATAAAAAAGGTGCAGCCTTTCTTCCCAAGGACTCGCAGAGCCCTTAATAATCCAAGGAGGGATTTGGCTCCCCCCAATAGATAGTTTACTGGTGGGCATGCTTTACAGCCCCTTTGTTAGAGCAGGGCTGTTCCCCCATCATCAAAGTGCGAACTGAGGCTCTGTGATGGGCTAGTCCATAAATCTCTCCCCTCTAATCCTTTCCTTTCTACTATTTGCAAACTGGGGGAGGAGGGGGTGGACTGGACTAGGCAGGCCAAAGCTTTAACCCTTCGTGCTTTTGGGGATCTTCTTCTGAGCAGAAGACGTCGGTGTGTGGACGGAGGGCTGTTCCACAGCAGCCTTTTAGAAGCAAGTAGTTATATTCAGCAATTAAACCCCAAATGACAGCTTAAAGAGCTCCTTTGGAAGTTTAATAAGTCCACCACTGTATATAAGAAATAAATCTGGCTGCATTACAATCACTTCAAACTACTTAAGCAATAAATGCAGAACTCTGCTCTTATTCATCCATTACGTGGGTAATGTTGCTTCACTCCTCACTTGGTTTCCAGGGCTGGGATGCCAGAGGAGGACGCAGCTCAGCATTTGGAGCCAAATTAACACTGCAGAGATCACCGGTCTGTGGTAGGGATGTGGAGTGATCCAGTGCTTTGGTCTGGGGCCACCTTGAGTCTGAGGCCGAAACTAAACACTTGTAGGCTCTGTGGAGGTGAAACCATCTGCGTCAAATGCCAAAATCTGCTTTTGCTGTGTGGCTGGTGACGTGTCAGGCTCTTGAAAGAGGCGTTGCATCCTGGCTACCTGAAGGTTGATCCCAGATGCAGAGGTGATGGGGGAACTAGGTCAAGAACAAGAGGCAAGATGGTGATTTTGGTCTTCAGCTGTTTGTGCAAAGACCTTCGTCAAGGCCAGGTTTTGATAGACTGGACTGACGCTGTCATGTTGTGACACCAAACCATTTCTTGGTCATGAGTGGATTTTTATCTTCCCAGTGCCCGCTGGAGGTCGGGAACGGGTATGAGCTCCATCGGTGGTCACCTGAGGTTCTCACAGAGAATGTGGGAGCAGACCTCGTATGGCATTCAATCTGCTAAACCAGGCTTTCCAACCCCTCCTGGCCCCGTTACCTTAAACCTGCCCACTCTGGGATACCTCCATGCCAAAGAGAGACAGGAGCAAGCCCAGGGCAGGATCCGGCCGGAGAGGGGCTGCCTCCTTCCCCCCTCCGCCTGCACACATCTCCATTTTTTAGGCATTGCAACAGTTGAAAAATGAACTTTGTGTCCATTTTATCATAAAAGATCCGGGGCTTTTTAAGCCCAGCTTTATAAACAGTGATGAAAGGTCCTGCAACGGGCAGAGGTCTGCTTTAGAAATTGAACAAATTGTCGTTTTATGGTTCCCGTGTGTGGGGGGTGCTGTAAATCTCCGAGCATTTAACGCATCTGTTCTTTTCCAACCACGCTACCAGCGTCTCAAGGAGGAGAGGGAGAAATATCTGACATTTCCTGACATCGGCTGCTCTCATGGCCCCTGGGAGTTCCTCAGGAAAGTTTTTAAAGTAATATTTATGGATGATCATGGTGAATCAGGCCCTAAAAGGTACAGAGAAAGGACTGTTGTTCATTAACATTTGGAAACTGTGCACTGTGGATTTCCCTGTGGAGGGGCAAAAGAAATGGAGTGAAAGTGAAATAGCTTTCGAGTTAATCCAGATCTTTTTTAACATTATTGTTGTTGGTAAAAATCGGAACCTTATTTTGGATGAAGAAAAAAAAAATTAGAAGTACATTTTTGGGATGGTTTTCCTCAAAATGGTTTTCTTTCCAAAATTCCATAATGAGTTCCCTGGTAAAGATATTTATTCTTACTGATATTTGGATACGTGGTTGAGTTTTGGTCTTTGTTCACACACATCTCGATACTAAACCAACAATATATCCGCTCCAGCTAATAACCTAGGAATAACTTCAATTTGGTGGTTTTTCCTGAAGATAACTTTCTTATTGCTGCAAACCATTTAGTTTCAATTTGATAAAAATGTTCTTAAAGCTTTGCACTCACAATGGCTTTAACGTGATGTTCTCCAAGTTAAACTTCCCCATTTCAGTAAATAAAAGATCTTTCACCGAGGCTTGTAAAATCCCTCAGCAGTTACTCAGTATTAATTACTCAAGTTTTATGAATAGGAAAACTGAGCACAGGAGGAGGGATAGTTTGGTAGAGTGCAAGTAGAATAGCATCCTGGGGTTTCGACTTTCAGTGCATTTTCCTAAGGGCAACGCCAGTGCCCTTGTGAGTCCGTTAAAAGCCTCCTATAGACTTCATTGATAAGACAGACTCCCTAGAGGTGAGCCAGGGTTTGTCCTTCAACGTGTTTATGTAAAGTACCTTCGGAACAGATTTATTCAAATGAATGCATGGAGAAGATAAGGCCACACGTGTCCTTTGAGCTAGCTGTTTCTTTCAGTGTAATGTCTTGAGGCTTATCTGAGTGTGCCTGAGATTAGAATTAGCCAGAGAAAGAGAAAATTAGGGTATATTGGCAAAACAGCATACAGATTCCTCCATAATCCCCAGGGTTTGAATTTCTTAGGACTTTTGATGTGACCCTGCATGTCCTGCTCCCAGAAGGGACCACAAGACTCCTGCGGCTCCCAGCACCTCCCTGTGTAGGGATGGCATTTCCTTGGGGTTTTCTAGCCGTGGTGTTGTGCAGGCGGGCAGAGGACCCAAGCTAATGATGGATAGGGTGCATGGGGTACACAGTCCAGCGCTGCAATGACAGGGTCAACAGCAGCCACATCGTACTGATGTTGGTGAACCTACACCGGGCTAGGCTGCCATCCTGATGGTCCAGGTGCTAGGATCGGTGGACAAAGCCTCTGAAATTCAGCTTTGAGTCTCTTTCCATAAGCATGGGATGGTTTCAGAGTAACTGAGCCTCTGCGTGAAGCGGTTTTGATGTGCAGAGTCATGCGGATGCAGAGGTGTGCATACCCACACAGACTCCAGTAATGATTTCCAGGGAGCAGCAGCTGGTCCACTCCTCTTTTTAAGAGGTGATGTGCCTAACAGATGCAAAACACCGGGAACAACCAGGTAGTAAAAAGAAAGTGCTTCCTTCTTATCGTAAGACATCCCACCTTCGCAGTGCGTGCCGGAGCTGTGGTACCTCTGGTGTTCCTACGCGGGGGTGATCAGCAGCCAGAAGGACCTACTTGCACATGTTCATCTACAAGCAAAACCCTCCGGCGAGGAACTGCTCTCGACTCAGCTCCTCTGCTCGACTCTGTGCGTACTTGGCACAAGTCAGGAGGTGAAGAGCTCAGCCCGGGCAGAGCAAACCTCTCCTCCGAGCGCCTGTGATGTCGGGGCCCCAGAGAGGCGGCAGGCAAGAAGACGATGATTTTTTTGCCTGACGTGCTGAGCTACAGCTGCTCTACCCCGTCCTCTCGGGAGTGGGACGAGGAGGGGGGTGCAAAGCCACGATGACTTCACCAGCAGCGCAAGGGCAGGATGGCGTCCAGCTGATCCTTGCGAAACACCCTGCCAAGCGTGCTGGCCCGCGGGCACGCTTCCCGGCTCCGCGCGTGCCCTGCCATCGCACGGTCCTCACTTGAGTCACTTATAACCCAATACTGGATCGTTACCACAGGCATCGAAAAAGGGGGTTTTTTGCTTTTCAGTGACTTCATGAATCCAAGACACTGCCAATTATCTATTATTCATGGCATTTAAAATGTCAACACCTCCCTCCCAAATGAAAATGGAGTTAAAGGTCCTGTGCTTCCCTGTGCCCCTTGCTCTCCCCTCGTCCCACAGCGGGGCCGTGGAGATTGCCCTTTTAGGAAGCGGCCAAAGCAATCTTGCCTCCTCTGCTCAGCTAAATCGTATTTGCAATTTAGGACCATGGCCTTGTGATCCTGCACCCAGCACGTGCAGTGGGACCTGGGGCAGGGGGAGGACCTGGGGACAGGTCTGGTGGGGAGCCTGGCTTAGCTGTTCCTCAGATCTGTTGCTGCAGCTCATGAACTATTGGGGAACAGCCGTGTTTGGTCTGTGGTGGTCTGTTCCCGGTCTGTCCAGTCCAGAGGTATTCAACCCCAGAGTAGGTGCTCTAACTCTTTGCTCATGACTTCCATGTGTTTCCAACATCTCTGTTAAAAAGAAACCTCCATCTCTCCCCCTCGTTTCCTTTTCGCTGAGACTCTGCTTGGAACTTGCATAAATCTTGCCCAAAAATAACACTGGCCGCTCTCCCAGCTGTGGGCGTCGTGACTTCTGCACAGGGAAGGGAAGGCTGCGATCTGATTCGTTTCATGGCAGATTTCGGTCAGCTTTGGCACCCCTCCATCCTTGCTGGTACCAAATTTACAAGGTTCCTCTTTCCAGCTTTTCACTCTTCTCCTGGGCTTACCTCTGCCTCTCTGAGGCCTCATCTCTGGAAAGCCACGGTGTTTTCTTGGCACAGCTGCCTGCAAAACGTGGCACAGACAAACCAATAAAAGTAGCCAATAAACTCGGTGAGTTCTGCAAGTGGCCAAGGCAGCACTGCTTCCTTTGGGATGACATTAAAATGCAGCAGAGAGGATGAGACTCGGATCCTTTTCTGTTTGTTTCCCGGCCGATATATGATTTTTCCACTGGTGCGAGAAGAGTTCTGAGAAATTTTTTTACAAAGGAAAATAGTTATAGGGACAACTGCCACGGGTGCCGGCAGGCTCAGCCTGGGGTCCTTACTCTGTTAAGCAGCCTCTAGGTCAGTGGTGGCTAATCAAAACTGGAGTGAAAACCAAGGGCCTGATGCCCAGCTGGTGCAAATTTGTCAAACTCTAATGATTTTAATGAGCTTGACACCCACAGATCACCTGTGCTGATAGCTCCCTTGCATGCTTCTGGTGGGAGGCATTATAAGGAGAAGAAGGGCAAGTTGTTCCTCTTGGAAGTCCTT